>NC_135480.1:100888347-101572633 GCF_052094955.1 Ictidomys tridecemlineatus
GCCTGGCTGTACTGCAGACAGAACCTGGTTTCCTTTTCTTATTCCCAGCTTCCCACCATCTTCACCAAATGGTACCTAAAAGTGAAGAGTACCTGGCAACTGGCAGAGCCATTTCCTTGTCTAGGCCACTAGGAGGGGCTTCGGGGTGTCTTGACCATGCAGGGTGTCTGCTTTTGCTGCACTCACTAGGTTTTTTTCTGCCATGTGTCCATAGAACCAGACCCAAGATGTGTCCTCTTCTCTGTCCCAGGGCAAGGAGACTAACTTATCCTTGGACGGGTAAGTTCCTACTGCCTGTCTTATTTGAAGATGAGGGTATCACAGAGGGATGAGTGAGGGCTGTATCCCAGAACTGAAGTGACAGTGACCACTAGTAGGGCTTTATTCCTAGGAGAGGCCTAGAGATGGAAGATCCTCTTTACCAAGCCAAGAAACTGGCCCTGTAACCTTCAACAGGCATCTGCTGACCTCTGGTTGAGGATCAGACTGTCTGACATCTGGGGCCAGGCACAATTCCTTTCAGAATCAGGGTGGGGAGACTGTTAGTCCCATGTGCTGTATGCTATAGGTGTTTAAAACCAGTGTCCCTGTGTAGTGCCCAGCCCCAGCCCAGCAGTTCCTGTGTGCTCAGGGTGGGCATTTGCTTGGGAGTGGCTGTGTGTCCTGAGCAGGGTTTTTAAAGTCTTGCCTTTAACTTCTCTCCATTTCCTTTGCCCTGCTGGTCCTCCCAAAGTATCCGCCACTACCTCTCCGCCGAGGGGATAGCCCTCCGCAATGCCAAGGAGTTCCTGATGCGACAGACACGTTCCATGCGTAAGCGGCAGACAGCCCTGAAAGCTGCCCAGCAGCATTGGTGCCACAAGCTGGCCAGAGTCCAGGAGGTGGCTGATGACCCTCCAGGCACTGAGGCTCTACAAAATATGCGCAAGAACCTGGAGGAGGTCAGAAGCCTGGAGGGGAACCTGCCAATTCTATGTGGTGCAGGCCTGTGGGGGCCAGTGGGACCCTTGCCTTTGGGCTCTCTTCAGTTGAAAGTTCTGGAGACTCCATGAGAAAGGCCACATGGGCCCTGTGATTACTTACATTTTCATGTATACATCGTGTGCAAACAGCACTTTCTCTAATAGTAAAGTGTTTGATCCTCACGTTAACCATATAGTAGGCAAGATAGTACAGGTTGAAAAGTCCTCATTAGAAAGTCTGTTGAACCAGTGTAGTCACACAAATGTTCTAAAATCTGAAAAACTCCCCAAATCTGAAATACTTCTGGACTCAAGCATTCAAATAAAGGATACATACAGCTATCTTATTATTCCCATTGTCTAGATGAAGTGTATGACTGGGGTTTAAAAATTTTCAAATTCAGTGCTAAGCATTTCCATTCTCTCATACTAATGACTTCATTTAGAAATGAAAGTCTTTTGGACATACTAAGCATAAGATGAGTTACTTTTCTGGTCTGCTTCTCTGATGGTCTAATTTGCAATGAATAGGCAGAGATTTCATTGTTAGCAGTTGGTATCATAGATCTTTGTACTGGTTGAACGTACCTGCATCATGGGCTCTGCCCTGCCCTCTTGGACACCTGGGTTCCTAGAATTCTGATGGTGCTAGAACTCCTTATGGAGCTCAGGCCCTGTGGTCCCTGTGCCTGGCTTGGCTCAGCAGATGGTCTGGTACAAACAGAGGGCAGGCTTCCCAGGGTTATCTATCTGAAGGCTACCCTCAGGCTCTGTTACGTAACCCCTCTCAATGTCAGCAGTGGTGGTGATGATGATGATGATGATGATGATGATGATAGTTGGAGCAGTGATGGTAATAGCAGGAACCACTTAAGAATCTCCTCGGTGTGGGCATCATGTTGAGCATGTACCATCCTTTATCATTTAATTCTCACAATCCACTGAAAAATAGCATTTCATATTTTCAAATGAGCAGCCACAGGAGAGCTGTGTTCCAGACCACTCTGTCAGCAGATGCTAGAGCTGGGACTCTAGCATGTGTATGAGCATCATTTCTCTCTCCTTTCTCCCCTCTGCAGGAGACCAGGTACCTGGATGAGATGAAGTCAGCCATGAGGAAAGGCCACGGTCTGCTGAAGAAGAAAGAAGAGAAGCTGAATCAGCTGGAGTCCTCTATTCGGGAAGAGGTGTCATCCTGTGGCCACATAACTTCCCTTTTCAGTTCCCAGGACAGGGCTAGGTTCTTTGGTTCTGGATTAAGGGTACTGGGCCTCTAGGGCTCAGGATGGGATGCTGGTTTCAGGCTTGTGGTTGGTGAAAATGGCAGTGAGTTGAACACATCTCAGGGGTGGGATGTGTGCTGAGTGTTCCCAAGTTACCCTGGAGCTTCTTGGGAAGGTGCAGGGAAAGGGGACTAACTCCTGCCCTTCCCTGCTATGTTGTGACTGTAGTGTGAGGGTGCACATGCATCGCAGGTGTCCCTACCCCCCACCTGCCCTGGTGTGTATCCCCTCATGCCTCAGATAGAGGTGTGGCAGCAGGGAAGCTCAAGGAGACTGCGGAGACAGTGCTGGGGAGGGCGTGGCATCTGTTACCTGTGTCTTAGGCAGCTGGGTTTTCTTAGCCTCCCTCCTACCCACTCGCCCAAGGGGCCTGTGTAATGTGCCTCTCCCAGGGGCCTTGGAGCTTTGGGTCCTAGAAGAGCAGACTCCTTGGACTCAGTCCATACTCATCACGCTGGAGGGGCAGTACTAATGGCTGGTTCTACCCATCAGGCCTCAGATGAAGACACTTTGAGAGGAACCCCCACCAAGAAGGCAGTGACCTTTGATCTCAGTGACACGGAAGACACAAGCAGTGAAAGCTCAGAATCCTTTCCCCTGCTTCACAGTGAGCCATGGCGGCAGCAGGGAGGTGAGCAGGAGAGAGGCCGTGGGAGAGGCGAATCCCAGAGTATTTGGAGATGGGGGATGTTACGGACACAGTGCACTCCCCTTCCCTCAGCCCCACAGGGGGTGTGTGAGCCCTTGTCTGAACTAGATACTTGGTAAGAGCTGGGTTGGTGGCATACTACGAGAGCTTTCTGAATGTTGTGGACTGTCCCTGTTAGCCTCTTCTCTTTCAGGGTCTCTTGGGAGGCTCTCTCTCCTCTCTGTTCTGGCCTGCAGGAGGGCACAGGGCCCTCTCTCTTCCTTCTCTCTAGGGGCTTGTACGCCTGCCCTGGGCCTGCTCTGTCTGGAACAAGGAAGCCCCAGTTATCCTCTGTCCCCTTTGTAGGGCCAAAGGGGCTATTGTCTGCAAGAGCAGGGAGGGGCAGCCAGCAGGTGCCATTGTCTGGAATGTTCCAGGGCTCTGAACCTGAGTCCCTCCTACCATCTACCTCTTTCCTTTCAGTTACCTCCACCTCAAGTACCATCTTCCCCAATAAGATCAATTACTTGAGCAGCTCCCTCCAGCGGATCAGCAGTGAGCTCAACAGTGTCCTCAACATTCTGGGCAGCCTCAGCACCCAGCCACCCCCTTCGCTCTCCAATTCCTGGCCATCTCAGTTCTTGCCGCGGTCTTCCAAGAGCACCCCGCTTCCCTCCTACCCCTTTATGAACAGGGTTCCATCCTCGTCTCCGGTTACACCCGTGTCCACCCAGTGGGCCTGGGACCCAGGGCTGGGCCCCCGGCTCCCCTCTGTGACTCAGACAGTGGACGACTTCCTTTTGGAGAAGTGGCGCAAGTATTTTCCCTGTAAGCCTCCCTGGGCTGCCCTTGGTTTTGGCTGTGCCTTCCTGCTTTCTTCCTCTTCCTCCATTTTCTTCTACCCTCTTTGTCCTACTATTCCTTTCTTCTTCTTGCTTACCCCTGTCCCTGCCCCCAATTTTGGTACATGGCTGTGTCTCTGGATCCATGCTGAAGACCTTGCCGATGGCCCTGCAGCCGATGGCTCTGTGGATCAGGATGGTTAACATGGAGCCTGGGCTGACTGGGGCCTTTATTATGTATTGTAGAGCTCAGCAGACCCTAGAAGGTCGTCATTGTCATTATCATAATGGCTCCCATCTTGTGCAGTACATATGAAGGCCAGGCACTTCATATCTGTCTGTCTTTCCCCCTTTAATCCATATCATAATTCTTGGCAGTAGTAATCATCCCCATTTTATAGATGAGTAAGCTGAGACTCAGGTTAAGTAATGGGCTCCAGGACACCCAGTAAGTGAGTAACAAATCAGGTTTTGACCTCATATCTCTATGACTCTAGGATTTTGCCTCTAATCCCTTAGCTGTGGCTTTCCCTTACCTGTGGCTTCCCCCTTACCTGTAGCCTCCCCTGGTCTCATAGCCCTGCAGGGAGTATGAGAGGCTATAAAAACAATCATTTGAAGGAAAATATGGGGGAAAAAAATCTTCTTTCTGCCTTAACCCAAATTGAAATGTAGATTAAATTTTAGAAATAAATAGAACACTTCCCGTCTGTCACCTGTCTCTCATCTCTAGGCTCTGAAGCTCCCCCTGCTTTTGTGTGTGTGTTCTGGGGTGCTGCCTCATCTGTTTCCAGGGGGGGCAGAGGTTCTGGTGAGCAGCAAGGCATCCTGTGGGGCCTGGGTCTGGCTCCACTGGACCAGGGCCCCTGAGCTCTTCCCCTCCACTCCCTCAGCTGGCATCCCCCTGCTCAGCAATAGCCCTACCACCATGGAGAACCGCCTGGGCTATGTGTCTGCCAGGTAAGCCTCCCAGTGGGCTCTGTGGGGCAGTCAAGCTGCTGTCTCCGCTCCCTGGGCAGATGGGACCTCTGAGGGCAACAGACTCCTGGTCCTGATGGCCTAGGAGGTTAGACAGATCCCCACAGAGCTGCCACACCTTGCCTAGGACTGAGACGCCCCCACAGCTGGGGAAAATCAGATGAGGAAGGTGCCTGTGGTACCTGTGGTGGGACCCTGCACACTGCCCCATAGGCTGGCCTTTCCACCCTGGAATCTGGCCTTTGTCTTTACCATTGAGCTCTTTGTCTACTTTCCACGGCTTCCTTCTTCTCTAAATCCTGCTGAGCAACATCTGGAATGAGAGGGACACCCCATTGGGGAGACAGACGGGCAATTCTTTAAACCTGTTATTAATTTCCCATTCATCTTCTTCCTTGCCAAGTGTGCCTCCCCCTCCCTGAGACCCCAATTGGAAGTCCCCCACCGTCTCTTTGGGCCAGCTTGGGAGCTGAGGCTGAGCAAGTATTGAGTTGATCAAGGGAGCTCCTTATTGAAAGCATTTGTTGGAAATAGAGGTGGAAGCCCAGGAGTGGCAAGCAAGCACCTAGGAATGGGCAGAGGGTGGCTACCACCCTCCCTTTTGGGAACTCAGTTTGTCTTTCCAAAAGGGCAGCTTCAAGTTGTTAAAGAGATCTCTGAAAAGGCTATTTCTGGTACTGGTGAGAAGAAGAGCTATGGGTTGGCTTCTGGTTGGCTCTGTCATATGTCGCCTTTCATGCAACACCTTTGTTTGAACTCTTCCTCTTCTCACCCTCTCCTCCTTCCTCTTCCCAGTGAGCAGCTCCGCCTTCTGCAGCATAGCCATTCCCAAGTCCCCAAGGCAGACAGCACCAACTTTCAGAGCATGATTGATGCTAACCGCAAGTGGCTAGAGCGTTTCAAGAATGACTCCAAATCGTATCCTTTCAACTGGTCCCCAAACCACAGTGCCTTCCTGTTGTAGCAGTCAAGCTGGTCAGGCTCTGCTGGTGCTCTGGGGGCCAGAGGAGGATCCACTTCAGCCTCTGACTCTTTCTTGGCTCCATCTGGACATGCTCAGCTGCCCAGTTTTCCTTCACCTCATGGCCAGACATGTTTTTTCCTCGGTGCCCAAGCCTACAGCCACTTCCAGCATGATGTTGCAGCTGGGCCTGGATGATGACAACGTCCTGCACGTATACCACTACTGAGTGACCAGTCGGCATGGAGAGACTCCTCCCCCTCGGGACCCAGGCCCAGGGAGCCACCTGTACTTCCTGCTTCTGAGAAAGCATTTTCCTGTCTGCTCTGCTGCACCCCTTAGGACCTGAAAGAACCACAGGGCTGGGTGTGGGTGGAAAGGATGGTGTGACTCAAATAGTAAGCCATACTCTGTGACCGTGGCCCGTGTTTTGACCTGAAGTGTGTGAGCTTCTTTGAGCTCCTGCATCAACATGGCAGCACTGATGGGCATGGCTGCTGCTGGGCCTGCTCAGGGTTGGAAGGCAGTTCTCTTCAGAGCCAAGGGGATCCCTCCAGAGCCACCCTGGTCCCTTGGACCTTCAGGGACCTGCTTAGAGGTTCCCAGCACACCTGTACCCTGGGACCTGGCTCCTGTGGCCTGCACCTATCTCCAGTACCTCAGCCTCAGAGAGGTCAAATCCTTTCTTTGTTCTTTTGTCTTTTTTTTTTTGTTTGTTTTGTTTTTAATGTCTCCTTTTTGAACATTCTTTCCCTCCTAGTGACCATCTCAGGATTTGGTTCAGCTGTTCAGGCCCTGCCGGAGGCTGGACCTCAGAAGTTTTGCCTCTTTTCTCTCAGCCAGCACTGTGCTTTCCTCAGGGCTGTCTCCAGGAGCACCCTCTAATTCCCTGAAGCTCCTGGGAGCCCTCCAGCCAGCATCTCAGGTCCCAAGCACACCACTTCTTCAGGAAGCCAAAAACCAAAACGAAAACACCCACAGGAAAAGACCGGGATGGCCTCTGGTCCTCAACTTGCTTTCTTTCTCTTTCTAGAGTACCTTTGGTGCATTCATGGACTCGGTTTCTACCTGTCTTTTCTACCTTGCCACCCCCTGCCCCAATCCCACTGCTGCCTCTTCCCAGAGCTTAGTGTGAAGACTGGACCAGTGCCCAGCATTGTCAGGGGGGCCCTTATACCAGGTGGAGCTGCTGTTCTCAGGCATCTGTCCCATTGTTTAAACAAAGTGTCCCCATTTTTCATGTCTTGAAAGCTGTGGGGTTGCCCTTGCCAGAGAAACCAACACTCGCTGTCTCACCACTCATTTCTTTGCCATGGAATAAGACTGAGATCCAGTTGGCTTTTTTACCCCCTCACATATGTTTTAGGCATCAGCCTACCACCTAGAAAATGTCCTATTTGTTATTTGGCTTATTCTGTGTGCTTTGGGAATAGCTCATGTGATACGACCAGCTCTGGTGACAATCCTGTGTTTTATGCATCAATTAAAATCTCTGCAGGTCCATTTTCTACAAGTCCCGTGTGTGAATGTGTTTTCTTTTTAGAGGCCTTTGCCTCCTTTCTCCTGAGAAGAAGGCAGGAAGGAAACACGAGTATTCATGGGACGCCTCCCTAGGCATATGATTAAGTCACCACAACAATGTAGATACTGATGTAGATACTGTTGGCTCAGTTTTTATGGATGAGGGGAAACCAGGGCTCAAAGACGTTGGAAGTGCCTGGGGTCCCCAGTAAAGTGTAGAGCCCCAGAGTCCATCCCTGTTCCCCCAGAGCACCCTCTGCCCAGCTGCCAGTCCTTGGGAAGTGCTGTTGTTCTCCACCTCTCCCATTGCCCCCTCCCTGTTCTACCAGCTGGACATCCATAATGCCATTTCCCAGAGGCCAGTGGGTTCCACTTTCATTCATTGAAAGATAAATCCCCACAAGGTGCTAAACTGGTAGTTAGGTGAGTCTTTTCTGTTCCATGGGTATGAGCAGCAACAAAACTGCTAGGAGAATCACCTGAGATGGCCCTGTTATGAAGATTTGCACACAAACCAACGTAAAGATAAAACATATAGTAGAAGTTCCCGCCCTTCCTAGAAAGGAAGGAAAGACCAGAGGGAGAAGCAGGCAAGCTAACATTTGTTGAATGTCTTCTGTTGGCTAGGTGCTCTTTATATATTCTTGCTTGCAATCTTTACCTAATGAAGTTGGTATTCTTATTTTATAGATGAAGGAATTTAGGCACCGGAGAAATTAGCCCATACACCTAATGACTAGGACTTGAACCCAGGTCCACATGTCTCAGAAAGTTGAGTTCTGATGCCCCTGTTCCACTGTGTCAGCACCCTCTGTCTTCTTCCTGGACAGCTTGGTCTAAAAACCTGGGTTCTAGGAAGGCGGTGGCTTCTAACTGAATGGGGGGCTTCCTGGGACAAGGTTTACAAAGGGACTTTTCAAAAGACTCCAAAATCGTCTCATTCTTTCTCTTGTGGATTTTCAAATCTAGCTAGGAGACTAAAATCATAGACCTGAAAAGAACTATGTTTGTCTTTTAGGGCTGCTTTAAGAAAACCACAAGGTGTAGCTCAGTGGTAGTGTGCAAAAAGCCTTGGGTTCAAACCCCAGCACTCCTCTTCCCTATACCATGAACTGGATAATGTTTTTTTGGTTGTTTTTTTTTTGGTACCAGGGATTGAACTCAGGGGCACTTGACCACTAAGCCACATCCCCAGCCCTATTTTGTATTATATTTAGAGATAGGATCTCACTGAGTTGCTTAGTGCCTGACTTTTGCTGAGGCTGGCTTGGAACTCTTGATCCTCCTGCCTCAACCTCCTGAGTAACTGGGATTACAGGCATGCGCCACTGCACCCGGCAAACTGGGTAACTTTTAAACAACAGAAATTTATTTTTTTGCTGAAGGCTGGAAGTCAAAGATAAGGCCCTGGGAAATTTGGTGTCTGGTGAGGACTGCTTTCTGGTTCATAGGTGTTACTTTCCTCACGTGGTAGGAAGGACACTAGTCCCATTTGTGAGGGCTTCATGGCCTGATCACCTCCCACAGGCCCCACCTCCTAATGCCATCATGGTAGGCACTGGGTTTCAACCTGTGCTTTGTGGAGAGTGGCATGAATGTCAAGTCCATAGCCGAAGCCTAGAAGATGCCTTGTTCCACTCCTCATGCTTTCTAGTAGAGCCGATGGCCTAGAGAGCCTGCGCGAGCTGCTCTGGTTTCAGTGTGTGGCGGAGGTGGGACCTGAGCCCAGGAGTCTTGACTTCTCAGCCTGGGGCTTCAGGAAAAAGCCATTTGTTTTAAAAGATATATTTTGATCAGTCCTTATGTTCACATGGCTCAATATTCAAATGTTACAAAAGTCATTTGTCCATGAGCCATCTAGTGCTCCTCCTTGAAGGTAAAAAATATCACTAGTTCCTTCTAGAGATTTTATGCTAACACGGGAATAGAAGAAACATCCTTATGGTGGGGAATAGGTCACTTCTCATACAGGGGGAGCTGATTTCCCAAAGCTCTGTTGTGAGGTGATGACTGTTCCCACACCCACACAATAACTGTGTAGGGCCCAGGGAAGTAACCCTGGCCTTAGGATGTCCGGGTTTGCTTTTGGCTCTTCCATCTGAACAAGTCCTCTGATCCCAAGTCTTCCCTGGACCAGACTCGGTTCCACATTCCAGGGACGAAGCAATGTAGCTGCCTCAGCTTCAGCACCTCTGAGAGTGGGGAGCCAGAGGGGTGCAGGAAGGCTTCCTGGTTTCCCCAGCAGCCTTTTCAGGGTAGGTGGAAAAGTGATGGTTGAGAGGTGGAGGACCTGTCACCAACTTGTCCTGATGAATTGGAAGTCCCCTGTTCTTGCTTTCCTTCCTAATCTCTCACTTGCCCTGCCTGCCTCCCCTCTGGAATTTGCAGTATATCACAGAATGCTGAGCTAAAAAAGGGAATGTGACTCAAACAAGGGTTCACATTTTATTCTCTTGGTGACTTGATTTTTCACATCTGTAAAATGGGGCAAATAGTACCTGTCCTATCAAGTGACTGTGGGGATTCAGGTTCTCAGAAGAGCACTCAACATGTAGCTGCTGCTCTCATGGCCCCTGCAGATAAGTTGGGCCCCGATTGAGGCCCTGGGACTTACAGTGCTCCCCATGCCTAATGGCAAAAGTCTCGGACACAGAGAATAAAACAGAAAGGAACAAGATTATTAGGGGATTGTGTCCCCCTTCATGGCCAGTTGGGTATGAGGACACAGACTCAGCCACTCTGTCTAGTGTCCAGACTCCCTATAGAACTACTGCTGGGCAGCTGTGGGCACCTTGATCCAGGTTGGGCCGGGGCAAAGGTAGGAAGGGAGAACAGACTTTTTTGCTTACTATTTATGTTATCTTGGGATGAAAGTCTGTCTCCGTCTCTGTGTTGTATCTCCAAAAAATCTGGGGTTTAATTCTGTCTGCCATTTACCAGTGAGGTCACTTTGGGAAATGATTCCTCTTCAGGTCTCAGTTTGCTTATTTGTACAATGAAGCTGAAAATCCCTCACACTGAGATTATTAGTGTAATGACCTGCATCAAGTGCACTGGAGGAGGTGCCCTGGAGACTGCAGCACACTGTAGAAATGTGAGTTGTTACCCAGCATCTACTTGAGTGCTTCCAAGGACAAGGCACTCATCACCCCAGAAGGTGCTGATTCTGCTGTTGGAGGGCTCTGAGCTGCTGCTAGGAGTTTTCTCTCGTTTCTCTCCTGGACTCACACAGCCCTGTTGCCCCATTGCTTCCTGGAGAAAGTTCCAGGTCCTGGAGCTACTTCAGCACTTGCTGGGCTGTAGCCAGGAGAGATCAGTAGGGACAGTGCCTGGGGATCCCCACTCTCAGGAACCTCCTCCTGGGGAGGGTGGAGCTGTGGGATCGGGGTTGAGTCACAGAATGGTGCTGCTGTCAGTATACCACCTCTGTGCTTTGACCAGTTAACTGTCCAGAGACTGGGCCTTGGTATCTTCATGTGAGGGTAGATTCCAGGCCCTCCTGGGAAGCTCACTGGACGGCCTGTCTCCCTTACCCTGGTGCCCGGCGAAGAGTGAAGCACACAGCAGTTGCTCTATAGGCAGCAGGCTTTCCTTCATCTAAGGCTGCAGCCCAATCTTCCCTGCCCCCCTGGCTCTTCGCTTCAGGCTCCCACTGCCTGCTGCCCTGGTGACCCTGCAATGCCCCATCTCACACTGAAGCGCTGCTGGGCTCTGTAGGCTGCTCTCCCCAGGCTCCATGGCCAGGGGTTCTGAGATGAGGGGTCAGTTGTTGGAAGTCCACAAACATGGTGCTGATATCTGCTTGGCAGTGGTAATACTCCTGCTGCCAGCCAGACCCCAACCTTCCCACCGATATCCACCCAGAGGGACTGCTGTCTTCCAGTCTCCATCTCCCTGAAGCGTCTCAGTCTGAGAGGTACAGGGAAGAGGCTGTGGGAGTTGCATGTTATCCAAACACCTGGGGAGGAGAAGGCAAGAGTTTGAAGGTGGGTAGCCCTCAGGTGCCACAGTGTAATGCCCCCTCTGTGTGCACTGGAGGAGTTGCCCTGGAGACTGCAGCACACTGTAGAAATGTGAGTTGTTACCCAGCATCTACTTGAGTGCTTCCAAGGACAAGGCACTCATCACCCCAGAAGGTGCTGATTCTGCTGTTGCATACAGTGCCTGGTGAGCAGCTTGGGCTTGGCCTTTGTGCTGGGCATTGACTCTGAAGCAAGGTGGCCATGGCAGTGTGTGGTGGTGACTGTTCAAGTGCTGAGCCTGAATGCATAGCTCAGAACCCTTCTGGAGACCACCAGACATCACCAAAGCACTGGTGGGATCTGGGCAACCACAGACACATAAGGCCTGGCCTCGAATGGCTGAGTGGCCTCCACCTGCCAGGAAGTATGGCTCCGCCATGTCTGTTCTATCTCCTTCTACCCATATTTCCCACAATCACCCTTCATCCCTCTATAGCTCATATGTGCTTAATAAGTCAGGCACTGTCATGGGTGTAACTGGGAAGAAATGGAATGGTTTTTTGCTTTTGGGAAGTTTGTTAGCTAAGAAGAGTGTTCACAGACCATGGTGGAGGATTGCCAGGTTGGGGAGGAATGAGACTTACATGTGAGCCCTGAAGGAATGAGTGGGGGTCCAGAGTATTGTGAGTATAAGTCAGGGGGGGATGCCCATGTTTGGGGAGACTTTGGGAGAAGAAGTGTCCAAAAGTGAAATGTGTGTCAGGAGGCATCTTGTTTTGTTTCCTGTTGCTATAACAGAACACCTGAGACCAGGTAATTTATAAAGAATAAATGTTTATTCGACTTGTGATTCTGGAGGGTTGGAAGTCCACAAACATGGTGCTGACATCTGCTTGGCATCTGTCAAGGGCCTTCTTGCTGCATCACATGGCAGAGGGCATCATATGACGAGTCAGAGCAAGTGTGCTAGCGTGGCTCTCTGTTCTCTTATTTACTTTCCAAAGGGCCCACCTCCAAATACCACTAATGTATGACTTTGAGGTTTGTTTCCAAAATATGAACCTTTGGGGAATACATTCAAACCATGATGGAGGGTATGTGCATGAAGGCAAGACAGCCCTTGCTGATTGCAGAAGAAATTTAAGATTTGGATGGAAACCTGGACCAGGTGACCTTGAAGGTCTCTTTGAGCCCCGAGAGGCTTTGATTCTGAGACAATGAAACCAAACATGGATCACCTCCAGGGTAACACACAGCTAGCAGCTGTTCCCTCTTCTGCCTGAAAGCTTTGCTGTCTCTGCCTGGGAGAAGACGTGGTCTCTAGAAGGAAGGACAAAGCCCTGACTCAATGCTCCAGCCCAGCCTGGCCCTTTGGGGCTTCTTCCTTAACAGACCACAGATTCCCTCCTCTTCCCTGTTCTTAAAAGTGACTATTCCCCATCCCTTTGACTGCGCTGGAACACAACATTTAGGGGACGGGAAGTGGCATGGGGGGAGATGCCGGGACCTGGGTTATCGGGAAGGATTTCCATGGAGAGACAAGTGCCCTTTCATCTTCTTCATAAATTAAGACATGCTCGCTATCTACTCAAATGTCGGTGGATTAATACATTAAATGCTGATTTATTGCTCACATAAAGTCCAGTTGGTATTGGTGGGGGCAGAAGGGCCTCTGCTCTGAACAGATGTACAGGCTGACAGAAGCTTTGCTGTCTTCAGTAAGTGGCTTTTTTTTTTTTTTTTTAGTACCAGGGATTGAACCCAGAAACCCAGAAGCACTTAACCACTCAGTCACATTCCCAGGCCTTTTTATATTTTATTTAGAGGCAGGATCTTTCTAAGTTGCTTAGTGCCTCACTAAATTGCTGAGGCTAGCTTACTTGCAGTCCTCCTGCCTCAGCCTTGCGAGCTGCTGGGATTACAGGCAAGTGCCACCGCGCCTGCTTCAGTAAGTATGGCTTCTAAGCTCACTTTGGGTATTGACATCAGTCAGAGAGAGTGGAGGGAGACTGGGAAAATTTTCAGGATCCAGCCTGCAAGTAACACCTCTCATTTCTGCCACATTCCACTGGTCAGCACCGTCTGGTGGCCCCATCTAGTAATCATAGGGTGGGGAGAGTGGGTGGTCGGCCACTTCCCAGAAACACCACGCACTATGAAGGGGAGCGTGAGGCTTTAGCGGACATCCTAACCATCCTGGATGGCCTCCTACCCCAGACTTCCCTCCTTGGGCCTTTGCTAATTTGCACACCAGTGAGCCCTTGAGGGTAGGAAGAGACAGGGCCTTTTCATCTCCAGTGCTTAGCTCACGCCAGGCCATTGGAAGTGCTCAGGGGTGTTTTGTAAATGAACAAATATTTGGGTATCATTTTGCTTGTTAAAAATACAGAAGTGGTAAAAAACAGTTTGGCAATTCCTCAAAAAGTTAAAAATAGAATTACCATATGGGGCTGGGGATGTGGCTCAAGCGGTAGCGCGCTCGCCTGGCATGCGTGCGGCCCGGGTTTGATCCTCAGCACCACATACCAACAAAGATGTTGTGTCCGCCGAGAACTAAACAATAAATATTAAAAAAATTCTCTGTCTCTCTCTCTCTCTCTCTCTCTCCTCTCTCACCCTCTCTTTAAAAAAAAAAAAAAAGAATTACCATATGATTAAGCAAATCAAAATTCTGGGTATAAACCCCAAAGAATTAAAAGCAGGGACACAGATACATACACACCCCTGTTCACAGCAGCATTTTGTGCTTGTGAAAATGTGGAAACAAACCAAGTGTCCATCAACAGATGAATGGATAAAGAAAATGCGGTAAATACCTACAATGAAATAGTATTCATCCTTAAATATTAGTTAAATTCCAATATATGCTAGAACATGGAGGAAGCTTGCAGACATTCTGCTGAGATAAACTATATGTAAAAGGACAAATGCTTTATGTCCACTTATATGTGCTCCCTAGTATAGGTAAATTCATAAATGGAAAGTAGGACAGTGGTTGCCAGGTGCTGGGGGGAGTTGGTGGTGGTACAGGGTTATGGGATGGTAGAGAGTTGGGAGGGACAGAGTTTCTGTTTGGGATGATGAAAAAGTTCTGGAAATGAATAGTGGGATGGGTGTACAAGGTGAGTGTACTTAATGCTGCTGAATTGTACATTTTTAAAATGATTAAAGTGGTAAATTTTAGGGTATTTATCTTTTACCATGGTAAAAATGTAAATATCTGGGCTGTATCACAACAAATTCTGATTCAGCTAAAATTGGTAAGATCTGGGCTTCTGTATTTTTTAACAAGCTCTGAATCTGAAATGCTGCTAAGTCTGAGGCCCAGTAGTTTAGCGCTGGCTTTGGCAGATGGGAAAGACAAGGGGTGGTCTTTTTATGGCCTTCTAGAAAGAAAGCTTTTTTTTTTTTTTTTTTTTTAAATTTTATTACTGGGGATTGAACCTTCATCTTTGCACATGCTTAGGAAGTGTTCTACCACTGAGCTATATTCCCGGCCCTCATGGCCCTCTAGAGGAGGGCTTCTTAAACTTCAATGTGCATAGGGGTCCCCATGGGACTGTTGCTAAAATGCAGCTTCAGAGTCAGTGGTCTAGGTTGAGGCCTGGGATTTTACATGTCTTGCAAGCTCCTGGTGGTGCTCACACTACTGGTCCATGGATCACACTTTGAGGATTAAGTCTCTCAAGGTGGCCTTGTCTGTCGGGGACAAAAATTGAGATCTGAAAAACAGCTATCAGATGTTTAAGGTGATTGCTCCAGAAGGAGTTTGACGATGTTGATCTGGGGATGAGCGACAAGGAGCAAGGGTTTCATTTCTTGGTGAATTCACTTCTGAGTTTGGTTCAAACAGTCACCCTTTGGCTTAGTTAATATCAAGTTTAGGGATTATTAGCAAATAAAATGGCCTGGCTTTTTCCCAAGGCTGTCTGAATGCCAGACCTTGTACTTTATAGTCAGGGGCCCAGTTCAGTTGGATATAAGTTAAGCTGGCTCCTGTTTCGCTTTTCTCAACCCCTCTTAGTCCTTCTCTATCTCCAGACCTTCTCCAGCAGTGCCTCCAGAGGGGATCCCTCCCTTCTACCATGTCTCCTGAGTAAAGTACGTCAGAGCTTCTTGTTGCATTCAGACCTGTGTATTTGCTCAGCTCCTTGAATCATTTACTGACAGTTTCGTATCACTGCTTACCTCCTGTAGGTCCTGCTTGCACCACAGGGTCCAGGAGACTCTTCATCTGGTTACATCTTTGAAGCAGAACTGAAACTTAGACTTCGAATAGTGGAACGTAAGGTAGTATGGCACAGTAGTCAAGGAAAGACTCACTTATGATTTAGGGCTTGTTCCATCTCTTCTTGCTCCTTTAACCTTGGATAAGTTACATAACTTCTAAAAGCCCCGGCTTTCTCACATGTTAAATGGAAATCCCACCTTTCTCTCCAAATTTACAATGAGGTTACAAGAGGTAATATGAGGAATGTGCTCTGCTCAACACCTGACATATAGTGTAGGGCTCCACAATGTATTTTCATGACAAAGTCCCCTTTGAAGCACTCAGGCTTGTGACTTCATCCTCTGTCCACTCTGGCCTCTGATAAGTTGTTGATTGTGCTGACAGGAATTTTATCTGATTCTTGTTGGTTTCTTCAAACATGTCCAGCATGCGGGGGAGTGTTGAGGCTGGTTGGGTGAGATGTACATTCTCAATCCACTTCTAGGCTGGACTCCTAGATTTGGTCATCGTGTTTGCAGTTCTGGAGAAGGCCTGCAGATGGCGCACACAGACCTGAGAGGCATCTGGTCCTAGTGATGAGATGAAGCTGAGCCGGCACCAGGCGCCTGAAATGTAGGGCCTTGGTTTTCAGGATGCTGTTAGCTGGTTTTCCAGGGAGGGTCCTGGGTGTGGGGTCTGATGTGGATATTTCCCCATAAGCCTAGGAATCAACACGGAATACAGGAACTCTGCTCCTCTTGCAGTGCTGACCTCTCTTACCTGGTAATATTTATTCATGCGTGGGACTCCCCTGCATCTGCACACGTGAGGTGCTCAGAGAATGTTTGTAGACTGGACTGTTTTTTAGGGTGCTTCTGTTAAAGGTCATGCATCCCAGGCAGGATTTCATGGTGGCCCGGGCTGGTAGATGTGACTCACCTGCCCAAATTCCTTTCTTACCCTCAGGCCTGTTAGCTTCCTTCCCAGTTCCTCTTTCAGTGAGGGGTGGGGGTGGGGGTGGGGGTGGGTGGGGGGGTGGGGGCAGTAGGTTCCAGACTCACCTTCTTTCCAGGTTCCTGACCCCAAATTCAATCTCAACTTTGCTCAGCTCAGGAGCCCCTTTGTACTTCTTAGGTGCACTTGCTTTTCACCCAGGGGCTGGTTACAGTGGAGGGGAGTTCCACTAGACCACAGAACGCATGTCCCTGGGCTTTTCCTAGTTTCCTGCTCAAGGCCTTTCCCTCTCGCTGCCTCTGCAAACCTGTGTGTCCACAGAGGCACAGCTCACAGGCCACTTTCCTGTGATGTCTTCTGGACCCTCTGGCTGGGAACAGCCCAGCTACACACCACAGGTCCCTGCTCCTCCCTGAGGATAACTTTCCTTTTACTTGACCATCTAGTCACCGACTCCAGGCCAGGGGAGGTGCCTAGTGTGCCTTCTGGCCTTTAGCTGAACTTCATTCCTACTCCCCTGGAGCCTGTTCTGTCCCTCTGACCTCCAAAGATATCTCTCCTTCTCTCTTTGGCCTCACTTTGCCCTAAGAGACAGCCCAGAACTTCAGGTCATGCCTGGTCCCCAAGGTACGCATGGCCTCTTCCTCTCTGCTCCCGTCTTATAGGTAGCTCACACATAACTGCTTGCTGATGGTTCACCTAGTTATGTCCCCTGGTGTCTCTGCATGCTCCCCCACCCCAGACTCCCCAGAGCTCTCACCAAGGCTGCCTTATTCCATGGGCTACAAGTTTCCCTCAATTTACACATAAGGATTGTGGTTCAGGGGTTAGGTACTTGCTCCAGGCTGGGTCTTCTTAGGGCCCAGCACAAGTCTGAGAACAATGATTGAAGCCTTTTAAAAAGCTTCACTTGGTGAGCAGCAAAATCTTAGACCTGCCTGTTACAGGGGTCTTCCCATCCTCCCCTCTGGCCCTTGCCAGATGGGAAAAAAGCCACCACATAGAAACATAACCTTTATTGCACACGGCGCTGGGTCTTTTTTCATAGAAAAAGGTATTAACACATAAGCATCTGCAAATTGAAGCAACTCCTGGTTTTCTTGGAACAGTAAAATCGCATGCAGTGTCTCTGAGTTGGGATTTTGGTCTTTGTCAAAACCACCTAGATTGGGGCAGGGGTGAGTAGAAGGGAAAAAAAATTGCTGTCTTTGTGCCTCTGTCTCAAAAGAAGGTGAGAGAAATATATAGATATATAGCTTGTTGGTGTGTTCCTATGTCTCTATATATGTATATATCTCTCCACACGTATTTTGTGGGGTGGGGGATTTGACTTGTACGGTCAAATTCTTTGTGCCCTGGCTTCATGAAGAAGAAGAAAATAGTTTCATTTGTACAAAAAGAGTTCTATGTACAAGCGTTCATGACTTGGGGGGGCTTCTTTTTGTTGTCGGTTGTTTTTTGTCTGTCGGTTTAATATAAATAATGCAGGAAACAGCCAAGTTGGTGAGTGAGGGCTGGAGACGCAGAGGTTGGAGCATGGGGTGCTCTGCTGGCGGCGCCCCTACACCAGGGTGTAGGACTTGGAGTAGGCCCCGGCCCCCTGCTTCTGTGACCGCCCTACCCCTGAGGTGCTCATCTCGAGGAGTGAGTCCCTGGAGCCCCCCATTTTGGTGTGTGGGCCCCCGGCCCGCGGAGGCTCTGTGCTGGGGGCCGGCGGGGCAGCGCTGGAGGCAGTTGGGGGCTCGGCAGGGGTGGTTCCGGGCGCTGGGGGGGCCGTGCCAGCTGGGGGGGCTGGCATGGCCAGAGTCCTCTGAGGTAAGGTGGCTGTGGTGGCAGCAGCAGGGGCCCCTGGGTGTGGGAGGCCCAAGGGCTTGCTGGCAGGGTCCAGGGTCAGGTGGCGAGCCTGCGTGTGATAGGTTCGAGCCAGGTTCCTGATGGAGGCCTCTCGGGGTGGGACCACAGGGCAGGGCTCACGCCCGTCAGCCTTTCGGAAGAAGGCCTCCGACTTGGCATACAAGGGCAGGTTGCAGTAGTCACCTGGAATCAGAGACAGAGGATGTGAGAGATGGGGTTCTTGGGGGACATGCTCATTCAAGCCCTGTCCCACCCCACCAGGTGTGTAACCTCTGCAAGGCTCAGTTTCCTTATCTGTGAAATGGGGATGACCATCATTCCCTACAGGGTTACTCTGAAGAGTGAAGGAGATTCAGTACATGAACTGCTTCAAAACAGAGGCTGGCACATAGAGTAATGGCTCAATAAATTAATGTGCACTGCCCGGTCATCACTGTAGGCTGCTCAGCTCCCAGTGAGGAGGACTCGTGGAGGAAAGGGATGTCACTCCTTGTCATTTCCCCCGTGAGCCTGACTCTGTCCTCTAAGGGAGTAAGACCTCCCCTCTTTCCCAAGGCAGGCTTCCAGATGTTTGAAGTCAGTGACGTGTCCCCACCCCTCTCCTGGTTCCTTCTTCTCTTGGTGGAATGTTCCTAATTTCTAAAACAA
The DNA here is from genome assembly GCF_052094955.1 of Ictidomys tridecemlineatus. Taxonomy (NCBI): domain Eukaryota; kingdom Metazoa; phylum Chordata; class Mammalia; order Rodentia; family Sciuridae; genus Ictidomys; species Ictidomys tridecemlineatus. The sequence goes on from NC_135480.1 coordinate 100,907,151, forward strand.
CGTGCTCCCAGGACCTTTGCATGGGTCACTGTGCCCTGTGAGCACCTGCCTGTGAATGTGCTCTATCAATTGCTGGCTGTGCCTGGCCCTTTCCTTATGTTGTCTGGATTGGTTAATGGCGGCCTGAATTTTGCAAGTGAGGAAATTGCAATACTAAGGGACTAAATACTCTACCGACATTTGCCCAGCCCAGAAGGGGTGGGGAATCTTTCAGGGCCACAAGTCTCCTAAGTCCTTGCACTTTTCCTGACTCTAGGCTCTTTTCTAGATGAACCTCGGCACAGCCAGGGTCAGGCAGACTCTACATTGCACATGGTGACGTCCGTGTCTGCTGCTGGACCACCCCTGGGAGTCTATACCCCACACACCATGTGGTCTGACCACTTGTGCTACACTGCCAGGCTCAGTCCTTTGGATCTGGATTAACTTCAAACACTGAGACTGGACGCCACTGGGCAGCTGACCCCATAAAGAGTCTCTTTCCATATCAGTGAAGCTTTGATTCAGGGAATGATCAATGCTTAATGAGACCCTCTATATATGAGTCATGTACATAATTTCTAATGGCCATTATGACAAGGCAAAGTACATACTACCATTTGCATTTTTTTTAATAAATGAGAAAATTAGGGCCAGAGAGGTTAAATGACTTGCCCAAGGTCACAGAGATCTTAAGAGATTGTGCCAGGATGTGGGCTCTCAGCTGCCTGCTCCCAGGGTCTTGCTCTCTCCACAACCCTGCAATGCTAAGGAGTCATTTTGGGCTAGCAGGATCCAGGTGACAGTGGGACAAGCGCTAACCAGGGTTCATGGTGCACACAGCAGGGGAGGTGATCTGAGCACTCACTCTTGTTGGCCCGGTGAGGGATGGGCACAGCCACATTTTTGCCCCGGTCAGCATCCTGGGGCTTGGGTGGGGAGGCGGTAAAGCGGCAGATGCCAGGCTCTGAGGGTGTGCTCATGGACGTCATGCTGTCTGCGTTCTCGTTAGTGCCTGTGGTCATCTGGTCAGAGGAGCTGTCGGAGATGAAGCACTCGGTGATCTCGAACTTGGCGTGCTGCAGCTGCTCCTCCAGCTTGGCGTGCTCGTAGGCCCGGGCCAGTTCCTCGTAGGTGGAGGAGGCACTCTCGGTGGACACCATGCTGTTCCGTCCTTTGTCTGGGGACAAGGGAAGTGTGCGGTGAAGAGGAGAGGAGCTGGTTAGGGAGAGAAGGGGTGAATGAAACCAGAAAGGGCAACTTCCTTATCCTTAACCACGACAGGCATCTGAAAGCCAGGCCATGGAGACTGAGGGCCAAGCTAGGAGATTCTGCTCCTCTCCGTGAGGGTGGCAGAGGTGGCACAAGTGTAATCATTGGCTAATAAAGGCTGTAGGTGGACACAATACCTTTATTTTATTTTTATGTGATGCTGAGGATTGAACCCATGCCTACCGCGTGCTAGGCGAGCGCTCTACCACTCAGCCCCAGCCCGGGGCCCCTCATTCTTGAAAATCAGCAACTAGAACACTCAGCCTCTTCTCCAGCAAATATCCAGTGCACCATTTTCTCTAACAATATTTGGAGAGAGCAACATAAAATCCTTGACCAAATGTGTCTTTTTCCCAGCCACACAGGGAGTGAGTGGACAGCTGGGAGTGAAAGCGACTTGTGCTGCGGACCCCGCAAGCTGGTGGAATGGAGTTGGGAAGAACAGAAGGTGCAGACGAATGAGGGAGAACTGGAGGTCCATGGGCAGGGTGCAGGAAGGGCCAGAGGCACACCTGTGTCCTGGGACAGACTGGCGCTGTAGCTGTCACTCTCTGTGACAGTGACACCATGCTGGGAACCCACAGTGCGCCAGTCAGAGGTGAGGGTGCGGGCAGGTGTGGAGGCCTGGCACTTGGTCAAGGTCCACTGGCTGGAGTACCGGTTCCGGGTGCTGTGGGCTGACTTCACATTCTTCCTGGACACTGGATCTGCACAGAGGGAAGCAAGAGATAAGCAGTGTCCAGCTGAGGGCGCCTGGGCATGGGCAGCTGGCACTCAGTACAAAGGGCAGTGAGGAGCAAGGGCAGAGGCAAAAGCCATTACAGGAACTCCCTGGGAACACTGACCAGACCACCTTTCCTGACCCTATCTGGCTCCAGAAGAGAAGAGCAAAAGAGTCAAGGCATCGGGGCAGCGGGCAACATCCTTCCCCCACCCTGTTTTTTCCTTCCACCTCGGAAAGAACGTGGTGCTGTCTCCTGCCGCCTCCTGCCTGTCCATTCCTTCCTGACAGTCCTTGACACATTCCACCCTTGTGTCCAGAGTCACAGTGTTTGAGTCAGAAGGCCCTTGAAGAGCAAGACTATCTGACCCTTGCTCCAAGTTTCTAGGTAAGGAATCTGAGGCCCCGAGAGAGGAGGTTAGTGATGTGACATGCCCAAGATCACTGCTAGCAAGTCTGCAATCAAGGTCTCCAGACTCCAATTCCAGCACCCTTTCCGTTCTTCCATTTCATTCTCTTCTGCCTTTTTTTTTTTTTTAAATCACCATTGCCCCTTGCTTTGCCCAAGAGCCCCTGTATGAGAAGAAGGCTCCCCCCCGGGGATACTGCATACTGGTTCCTGGCCGGATGTCCGACATGTCGATGAGGGGTCCTGTGCTCTGGATGAGGGCTGGGTGGTGCAGCGAGACCCCCGTACAGAAGCTCTGTGGGTTGACAGCCTGGCTAAACTCAGCATCCGTCACGGGGATGGTGGCCTTATCGTCTCCTAGAGGAGGAAGGACAATCATGAGGAACCCTTCCCAAAATTTTCTCTGTCTTTTCCAAGGCTGGGTCCTCAAAATACAAGGAAACAAAGCCTCGAGAGGATCGGCCATGAGCTCCAGGGCTGCCGAGTTGTCGAAGGGGCCGCTGCTGCACCTCTGGGTGCTGTCATGAAGGCTGCTGGCTGTCCCCATGGTGGATGGCCTGGAAAGCACACCTACAGTAGGACAGAAAGCTGTGGCACCTGTCACTTACCTAGCTGTTTGATGCCCTCCTTGTCCTCAATGAGCAGCTGGACCCTAGGGATGTCAATGTGTAGCCGTGGGCCCTGGGGCGGCCCTTTCACAGGGGTGTCAAAGCTTCGATTGTTCTTGCTGTGGAAGAAGGAAAGGAGCCAAGAAAGATTGAGGGGAGGGTGCTTTGTAGGAAAGAGGGGTCTTAGAAGCCTATCTCTTTATAATTTGAGGTACTAGAGACGCATTTTTTCCAGACTGGGGTATTAAATGCTGGAAATATCCAATATTCAAAATATTGAACACCTGAAATGGCATGGAAACTGCCCAGGCAGAACTGAGCGGGGTCCTAGAGATACACATTTACCAACCAACATGTGCAGAGGGAGGGTTCTGTGTCCCTTGCATGGGAAAAGGGGAGGGGAGGAGAAAGGAAGAGCTATATGATACCTACCTTATCAGCATTTCTGCCAAACTCTTTGCATCTGAAAGAGAGAGAGAGAGAGAGAGAGAGAGAGAGAGAGAGAGAGAGAGAGAGAGAGAGAGAGAGAGATATGTGAGAATGGGGTTTGAGTAGGATGACATTGGAAGAGGCATGGGGAATGAGGTGGGAGAATTCCCTAAAACAGGAATGATCTCCTAAGAAGCAGAGAGAGATGATACAACCCCAAACATGCCAAGAGTTCCCAGTTCCCAGTTCAGGATTTGACTCAGATCTGTTCCTTCTATCAGATATTTATCCATTAGGGAAGTCTTTCTTGAAGGACAGGAGTCAAAGTAAGTCCCCTATTGCTTTGTGAGCTAACTATAGTTAAACAAGACACTATGGCAGGCTAGAAACAGGCACCAGTGGAGGATCTATCCCCAGTTGTCTACTGGGGAGAGGAGTGAGAGGAGGATGAGGTAGAGGTGACCAATGGGAATCCCTAGATGACTAAACTCTCATATAAACAAAGAGCCTTCACTTCTTCTAGGGCATCTGTCCCCAAAAAGTTTGAGCATGAATTTGGGAGTCCCTACTTTATCTCAGAGGGACTTTGAATACAACCTGGACTCTCAGGTTATGATATTGGAAGAGAGGCGAATCAGAGGGCTTACTTAATCTGTTACATTCCTGACAACTGAAAATAATCTATCAGAGTGAATCCTGATAACATGAATGTATCCAACCTTCCAACCATCTATCCTCTATCCATCCATCCATCCATCCAACTATCCATATATTTACCATCCACCTTGTCAAGCATTCATCCATCATCTACTTATTCACCCATCCATCTATCCATCCATTTACCCATTGATACAACTATCAGCCTATCCAACAATTTAATCACTCATCCAGTCATTTATCCAACTATCTATGCATCCATCCAGCCATGCATTCAGCATACATACAACCATCCTTCCATTTACATATTCAGGCTTCTACCCAACTGTCTAAACCACCATCCAATCACCCATCCAATTATCCCATAATTCCAACTATTCTTTTATCCAACCATCCATCTATTCATTTACATTGCCATCCATCCATCCATCCATCCATCCATCCATCCATCCACCCACCCATCCATCCATTCTTCCTTCCTTCCTTCCACCCAATCTATTTAATCATTTATTCAAGGATCCTATGATCCATCCACCCAGCCATCTAACCACTCATCCTTCTAGTCATCTAGTCATCCATTCATCCATCCACCCAATTCCTGAACACTCTGGGAACATCAGTCATTTCCTCTTCTGTGCTACTGTTGTCCCCTGGTTTCTCACATGAGACTGAACTCTTTAAAGGCATGACCTGTCCCTTCTTTATTCATCTCTATATCCTTAATGTCTGGCAGTTATCAATGAGGCAGTGGACTCAATAAATGTTTCTCAAATGAGTAAGTGAACATTCATGACAAGCAATGAGTAGGTGCTAGACACAATATTAGGCCCTGATAAATGTGAGGTACTAGAGACTCATGTTTTCCAGACTGGGGTAATAAATGCTGGAAATACCCAATACTCAAATTATTTAACACCTGACATGTCATGGAAACTTCCCAGGCAGAACTGAGTGGGGTCTTAGAGATACACATTTACCAACCAACATGTAAATCTTTAAATATTTTAACAACTCAAATGACTTCACCAGTGTGTAACAATTTGTGCCCTGGTTGCTGCACTGCAGGCACAAAGTCCTGGGGTTATAGAGAAGAAAGCAAAGAATAACTAAGGAGGCTTCAGAAGTTTGAGTGGCAGTTCTTCCTTCAAGGAGACACAGGCATTCTCTCTTGTCCAGATGGTGCTGTGAAAGGTGGCCACTGTGGCCGAGCCAACACCCTCTCTGGAAAGCCCATAGGAAACTCCCCCACCTCGGAGCCGCTTCAGCCGCTTCTCCTTCCTCTTCTTGCGTACAATGAAGAGCAGGGCCACCCCCAGTGTGGCCAGGATGACTGGGCAGCCAATGGTGAACAGCTTCTTCACATCGTCCCCTTCACCTTGAGCGGACTTGATGGGTGGGATGGTGCCTGAGTGGGAGTAAAGAAGAGAATCGGGCGTCCCTTATGAGCCAGGGGCTGTGCAGAGTCCCACGGATGGAAAAACCCTGTGACTTCTCTTGCTGTCCTTGATCTTGACCTCCACCTCTTGGCAGAGTTCCAATCCTCTCCTATGCTCCCCCCAATTCTGGTTCCATCAGGACAGCCCTGAGCAGCTGTGTAGTTTTTACACTGTCAGATATCAAGGGCTTCCTGGTACAGTTTTAGAATTATCCCGAAACCTCTCAGAGTTAGTTCCCTTCCTGTTGGTGTTCAGTGTTCAATCCTAGAGGGTGGATTGGTAGGCTGGGGGTGGGGGAAGATGTCAGGGCAGTGGGACCCTGGGTTTCTTGCCCGCATTCTCTCTCTGCCTGCCCCTTCCATGGGCAATATTCATTACATTTGGGGGCCTGTAGGGAGGCGATGATGAGCTCTACTGCCTATGTACCCCTCTGCCAAGCCCTGATCCTTGCTTCCTTTCCAAGCTTTGCTTAAGAATCATCGCCTTCATGAAGCCCATCTCCCACCATCACACTTTTCCTTTTTTCTTTTTTTTTTGGAGACAGGGTCTTTCTGTTGCTCAGGTTGACCCTGAACTCCTGGGCTCAAGGGATTCTCCTGTCTCAAGTCTCCCAAGTAGCTGGAACTACAGGTGCGCACCACTGGGCCTGACTTCCCATCTTCTTCTGATACTGCACTTATTCTATTTCCCTGACACATGGGTAGAATTGTGGGACAGAGTTATGGGTAGATTTAGCTTGTAACAATGACCCCCTAAGATTCAGCCTTCTTTTACTGTGTATGTGTACATATGTGTGCAGGCATGTGAAGTATTCCTATGTGGTCGACACCAGTTAGGTCGTCACTGAAGATTCACATACTTGTCTCCATTTCCCAGACTTCCTTGCAGTTAGATTAGTAGCCAATGACTAGTTTTAACAACAAAATGTGAGCGGAAATGATGAGCACCATCTCCTGGCCAAGGCAGTTAAGAATTGAGAGTTCTTTCTTTTTCGAGGCACCTTGAAGGCTCCATGTTCAAGATGGCATAGCTAAAAGGTTGTGGCCAACCAACCCTCAAAGGCTTTAGGAGAGCCAGGGAAAAAATCTTGATTGGGTGAAGCCACCACACTTTTAGTGTTTGTTACCGCAGCAAGGCTCTCCCTTGCTGGCTAATATATCAATAAACACCAGTCTGCTCTCTCTCTGCCTGCTCCTTCACCTGCCAGCCCTTTTCTCTGACTGTATTCTTGCCTATTTTTCTACTTGTCCACCTCTGCCATTCTCCCAGCTCTCTTTGCTCAACCTTGGGGCTGCCCCCTCCTGCCCTTCCCGACTCACTGCCATCGTAGTCCAGGGTGGCAAACTGGGCTGTCTCGTTGCTGCAGCCAGCACTGTTGCAAGCCCGCATGCGCAGCTCGTACCACGTGGCCTCCCGCAGTTCAGTCAGAAACACCTCTGTGGAGCTGTTGGCCCGGAGGCCCTGCCAGGCCCAGGTCCCTTTGGGCCGGTACTCCAGTACGATGGCCGTGATGGGGCAGCCCCCGTTGTTCCAGCCCTGCAGGTTAAGCCGAGCATGCGTGGAATTGATGTGGGTGAAGAGGTGTTGGTCTTTGCTGAAGGAGGGCTCTGAGGGGCCGGAGGGAGAGAGAGGTTAGAGAGCTGGAGAAGGGAGGGGGCGTTCATCCTGCCGGGGAGAATGGCCTTGGGGTGGTTGCGGCTTCAGTGGCTCCGTGGGATCTGTGGACGGAACAGGTGGGAATGGGGATACCCCAGAGAGCAAGAGGAGAGGGAGAGGAGGACAGAGAAGGGAAGGACCCAGAGAGGCGCCTCAACAGTAAAGGATGAGTGATGGGGAGGAAGGCAGAGGACTGCCACCCTCTGTCACCCTCGATAGGGAAGTGAGACTATTTTTTTTCCTAGTGAAGATGATTTTGGCCTCAAGATGCTCTAGTGGTGGGAATGAGGCTGAGGTTCCACCCTTCAGTCCCCAGTGTTTGAAGGTTTGGAGGCTGGGTCCCTCCTTCCCCATGCCAGCCATCCTCCACCCCCATATCCTGGGCCCCTCCACTTGGCTCCGCTCCCCCACCCCAGGCTCTTCTCTCCATCCCCACCCTGGACTCCACCTCACCCCGCCCATGGGTCTTGGCCTCGATGATCTCGCTGATGCGCCCAGAGCCCACGCTGTTCTTGGCCGCCAGCTTCACCTTATACCATGTGCCACACTTGAGGCTGTCCAGCTTAAAGGACCGCTCGCTGGAGCTGATGAACACGTCCTTCCACTCCTCGCTGTTGTCCACTGAGTACTGGAGCACGAAGCCTGTCGGGAGGGGTCTGGCTCAGGTGGGCGGGGCAGGGCAGCAGAGGCCCAGCCTGGACTCCCCAATGGGCACTGTAGGGGTGGGGCTCAGGAGGTGGGGGCAGAGTGGGGCCTTTGGTCATTGGGAGGGGCATATGCAAATTAGACTCCAACCTGAGGGATCTTGGGTCCTGTCCCCGGGGTGCTTACTGCTCACTTTTCTTAGCTCTGATGTTAGGATCCCACAGGAAACCAAGTCAGGAGGCTTAAGAGGGAGCCTATTTATATCTTTGCTATTCCATGGTGTTGGGGGGGGGGTTTCCCTGGCCAGAAGTATCCCCATCACCTAGCAGCTGGTTGGAACTGTAAATTATCAGCCCCACTCCAGACCTATGGAATCAGAAACTGAATCTTTCTAAGATCCCTGGTTGTTCACGTGCCCATTCAAATTTCATGGATCCTGTAGGTTGATCTACTTGGACAGATTGGGAAAATAAGACCCAGAGAGGAAAACAGACCTCAGGTCCACCCAGTCTGGGAGTGCCAAGGGACTGTGAGGTTTCCCTGCACTTGAGTGCCTCCCTTGTGGTCTGAATGCCCCCAGATCATTTCCAGGGTGTTACAGGGACAAGTGGTCAGACTGAGTAAAGCCCTCCCCCTGCTCAGGGGCCCCAGGATTCCTCCCCCTCATCCAGACCCCTTCTCACCTCGGATGGAGCTGCCCCCATTGTCACCTGGAATCCAGGTCAGAGTGATGGATGAAGCTGAGGTTTTGGAGACAGTGAGGCGGGGCTGGTCTGGGGGAACTGTGGGGGAAAGCCATCAGCCCTCAGCACAGAGGTTGACCCCAGTGGTGGGTCGCGGGGGTCCCCATGGTAGGAAGGGGCTGGCTCTTCCATGTTCTGGGTCCCTCCACTCTGTTCACTCCCTCTCCACCCCTCCTGCCTCCTTTCCATTCCCACCTGTGTTCCTCCAAAATCTGCCCTCTCCTACCTGAAGTTTGGCTTTTTCTGCCATCCACTAACCCTTTCTTCTAACATGGTGGAATTTCTATCCTTCTCCATCCTGTCCCCACCCAAGCCGCCTGCCTCTCAGGGCCTCACCTTGCACCAGAAGGTTGACGATGATGGTATCAAAGCCACCGGTGTTGGTGGCCGTGCAGGTGTAATAGCCGGAGTCCTCAGCCTTCACAGCACGTAGCAGCAGTGTGCCATTCGTGTGGATGAGCCGGTGCCCGTCCATGGACACGGGGATGGCCGAGTCTTCACTGCCAGGGTGAGTGAGCAGAGGGGTTATGGCAAGCACCCCTCCTCCTGACCACCCTCCCCAGGTAGGTGGGAGTGGAAGGAGGCTTGCTAGGGGCCCTGTACTCTTGGAGGTTTGCTCAGCATTTCCTGTGGGTATCCAGTAATCTTGGCCTCCTCAACCACATAGGCAAGGGAGGCCCTTGGCTCCAGACAGAGGGAGCCACAGAGGCCACCCAGGGAGCGCAGTGCCATGCACACTGCAGGGCCTCCACAGGGCCAGGAGGCAAGCAAATCATCTGGAAGCGAGAACACCCAGACTCTCCCTTCTCTGGGGTTACCCATCCCTTCAGGGGCCTGTCACTCACCTGTCCTTGGTCCACTTCACAGCAGGGGCTGGATCTCCCACTGAATTGCAAGGCAGCCGGACATCTCTCATCCAGGGTGTCGTCACGGTGCCCCCAAATGAGATGATCTTTGCTGGGGCTATAGGGAGGAGAGAAGATGAGGGCCACCCCATTTCTACCCTTTAATACTCCCCTGGGCCCTTTCTCAGGACTCCCTGGATTTGAAATTCAAGTCAAAGGAAATTTTGGCAACCCTTGGCTGCCCTGGTGGAGGTGGTTCTGAAGGACGGACTGTGACAGGATGGGGCTGTGAGCAGGCTGGAGGCCCAGGACAAGATCTGATGGGACCTGGGGGCTGACTGGTTTTGGAGGAGATGGGGAGAGGCGAGGACAAGTCCCAGGGCTCAGGCTGGGCTGACAAGGTGGAGACGGTGCCCTGGCAGTGACAAGGCACAGTGGAAGAGGGCCAGTGTGGTGAAGGGCAGCCAGAGTCCAGGGGAGTCTGCAGATGTCTGGACCAGAGGCTGATTTGGGAGTGATGGGTGGGGTGGGGCAACCCCCTGGGGTCATGGACACCTAGGCACACAGGAGAGAGCAAGGGACACCCTGAGGGGGCTGGGAGAACTGGGTGACACCACAGAAGGCACAGGCCAAAGAGCAGGATAGGGGGGCATTATCAGGGGCCACAGAGGTCACCAGGCCTGATTGGAGGGAACCGAGAGACCCCATGCCCCAGAGGGCCAGAGTGGCCGTGCACCAGGGGCCTACTTGGCCGGGGGAAAGTGTGAAGTGGTTGGGACCAGGTGAGAGGTCGGGGTGCAGGGAGTGGAGGCTGGTCCCCCTGAGGGCAGTGCGGGATGGTGGCACGTAGGAAAGGCCTGTGGAGCTGCTAAGAAGGAAGAGGGGGCCACCTGGGGGCCAGAGGCAGTGGAGTAGGGCCTGCATTACCTTGGCTTTCCTGGGGCCAGAGAGATGCCTCAGAGGACAGGGGTTCTCCAGAGACCTGGCTCCAGACTGGGTTCTGACACCAGCGGGGGCCATGTGTGAGTGTGAGTTTGTTTATGAGGGCGAGTGTGTTTGAGGGGGGAAGGGGACCACAGTGCTGTCTTGCCTGCTTCCCTGGGGAGCTGTGAGGGGTGTGTGATGTGTTCTTGGAAGTGCAGAGCCTGTAAGGATGCACTGCATTTAATGTCTACGGGGGCAGAGGCCAGGCTTCTGCCAAGAGCTGGGTCCTCGGACCCCTACCTGTGGGCTAGTGCCAGCTGTCCCTGGAGGATCACAGGCTCTAGGCCCTTCCCTCCTGAAGGGGCTGAGTTGTAGAGCAGGGGTAGGAGGCACCCCTGGGAGGCCACATGGACTAGCACCCAGAAGGGTAGTCCAGCACCGTGTGGCTGTCTGGGCAGGCGGGTCACCTGTGTCTTAGACTCACAGTCACACAGGGGCATTACAGTGCCTGCTGGCCGGCAGGTGGGAGCCCTGGCCAGCCTCAGGACCTCAGCTGGATGCTCGCTGGCTCTGAGCCAATGGCAGGTAGGGCTGAAGCCTGCCTGAACCAGGGCAGCTGGGCCGAGGTACCACCCCATCCTTGTCCAGGCCCTGGGACCCCAGGGCTATGGCGCCAGGGAGTAAGTAGGGACTGGGGAGAGTAAGTAGGGACTAGACAGAGTAAGAGGAAGGGAGACCAGAGCCAAGTGGAGGACCTAGAGTCCTGGGCTCACTGGCCGACAGCTTTACCTACGTGGCAGCCTGACTTGGTCTTGGGCTCAGAAATGCCATTCCCCAGAAGCATGGGGGTGCATCTCCATGCCACACCCCTGCCCTGGGCAGGGATTCAGTGGGGCCCACCCCTAGAAGGCCTGACTTAGGCCTAGAACCTGAGCCGTGGTGGGAGCCCTCTGCCCGCGGTGTCCAGGCTGCAGTGGGCTCTACACAGGCTCTCTTGGGAGCCTCGGCTGCTCTGTGGCAGCAACGCACCCTGCTGAGTCCCCTCTGGGGGAGCTGAGCAGGGTGACAAAGGCTCAGTGTTCCATGAGGGTGAGGGTGACTCCCCTTCTTTCTAGCAGGATTAAAATTCAGTGGGAACATGCTGCAGACCTGGGAATGGGGCCCCGGCAGCCTGTTGTGTGGTTTTCCTGGAGTCAGGGGGCAGCAGAGACCCAGTCTTGGTGGAGGCAGGAGGGAGGCAAGTGGCCAGCTCCTTCCAGCCACAGGTAAGGCAGAGGGTAGACAGCCCCTAATTGGGGAGAACCGGAATTCTGGAAGGGAGCTTCTGGAAGCTTCTGCCCATCTGCCCCAGCCCCACGTTTCTCACCCTTGCCAGCAGGCTCGATGGTGACCTTCTCGCTGCTGTTTCCCCTGCCGGCGGAGGTGACAGCAGCCACCCACAGCAGGTACTGCTGCCCACGGTTCAGGTGGGCGATGCGGTAGAAGAGCTGCTCTGGGCTTGTCTCGTACTCACTGGGAGCCTGTGGGGCAGAGGTGAAGCAGTGCTAAGAGCAGAGCTCAGCCCGGGCCTCCATCCTGCCATCTGCCTCAGTGCCCTGGAGGAGGGGATGGTGGCCAAAAGGGGCAGGGGCCAAGGCGGAATTCTGTCCAGCTTGCTCTTTCCCAGTTGTGGAGTGGCAGTGGATGGCTTTGGTGCCGTGGACGGGAGCTGGCAGGCCTGTGGTGCTGCTGGGTCAGCCTCCGTTCCTGTCCCTGAGTGTCAGCTACGGCTTCAGGCCAGGGGAGGTGGGTGTTGAGGGTGAGATGGGGGTAGTCACAGGAGGAAGAATGGTGGACAGAGGGTCCCAGGAAAGCCCCGAGCAAGAGAGAGTCTCTGAGAAGAAGTGAAATAGTGCGTTTGCCTTATGAGGGTTGTAGAGGGCTCCCCCGGCTCAGTCAGCCCAGCCCTGCTGTCTAATTGCGCCCCTTGCTTCCTGGAGAAGGGGCGGGACAGGGAGCTACGGAGCTTTACTGGGCAGCACTTGATCAGCGATTATTAGTGGTATAGATCGCCATCTATATTTGTAGGTTACATAAATCTATAAATTTTTTTAACCAAATGACAGTTTTGACAAGTTGCCAACAAAACAATATCAGATCCCAGTGGTTTTACCAGTTGCTTTGATGAAAAGATTATGTTGCCTTGGAAACCAGAGGCTCAGATATTGAAATGAATTTGAGAAGGAGCTTTTGATAAGCGCTAGTTTGCAGACCTCCTGTCAGCCTCTTCCCTGCTACAGGCGGGATGGGGCTGACTTTCATTTTATTTTATTTTTTGGTCAGCCGCCGGGAAGGGAGAGGAGGACAGCACCAGGGCCCCTTTGAAATCAGGGCGGAAGTCCAAGGAGGGGGAGCCTCCCCCGGAACAGATGGGGGGCCCTGAGGCCAGAGGGAGCTAGTAATTAGTTATCTCTGCAGTCATGGGACCTCGCACACGCGCTCACACGCACATGGACATGTAGATGCCTGCACGCACGTGCTGAGGACAGACTCAGACAGATGTGTGGTCACAGGGGGGCATTCTCCATGCCCCGAGCGAGGGCTGAGGGGTCTAGTGACTTAAAACAGGAGAAAGCATCCTCTTGGGCCCTAGGCCATCTGCAGGAAAATGTTAGGGAGAAGGTACAGGTGTTTTTCCCCACACAGTGCTCCCCAGCACATCCCTCCTCCTGCCTCCCTCAAGAGAGTCCAGCCTTTAATCCAAGACCTTGTGGAGACAGGTGCAGAGCCACCTGACCCACAGTGGTTGGGAGGCCATTTTAAGCTACAGCACCCTTGGGTGCTGGTATATCCAGTGCACAGTTCCTGTCTGTGCTGAGGTCTGGGGTGGTGGCCTGGCTTCCTTCAGCACTTGTCTAGCTATTGACTGGACATATGACCCATCGTGCTGCCCACGCTCCCCAGGATGTCTGTGTTCTTTTCTGCAAGCTAGGAAGCAATACAGTACATCCCCTGTGTTGTAATTGTGAGGGACAATGAGGCAGAGGGTGTGCCAGGCCTCTGGAGAACGGAGACGCATTCTCCTCTGGGTTTATTTTCAGTGAGGGTAGAGTGTGTGTATGTGCATGCGTGCATGTGTGGAGAAAAGCTGAGTACTTGCTTGTGTGTCAGTGTGTACTGAGTGTACCTTTCTGTCTACACAGGGCAGGAAAGTTTGGCTTCCCCTTGAAGATATTAGCATCCTTCCCAGATCCCAGGTGCCTTCCTTTTAATCTAGACTCTCTATGAATCTCTTGAAATCTCTCTCAAAAGCACTCAGTCATATCTCCAATTAAGTCCCAGTGGATCAAAGGTATTTTTTTTTTAAAGACAAACTATGAAAGAAGAAACCATAGGCCAATATTTATCTGTCTTTCTAATCATTAAATAAAGGCAAAAATTATGAACAGAAATGAATAATAGATAAATTTAAATTCTGTAAAAAGAAATACTATGCTACATCAAAAGCAGAATCAAAAGTCAAGCAATAAATAGCAAGTACTTGCAATTTGTATGATAGAAAATGGTTATTCTCCTTAATATGTAAAGAACAAATTCAAATCAATAAGAAAAGCATGAGAAACCCAAATAGAAAAAAATGAACAAAGAATATGATTTGACAATTATCTAAAAAGGAGAAATGTCACTAATAAAAACAATTGAGATAACTAGTAACCAAGGAAAGGTAATTTCAAATAAGATACCTTTTCAAAGTAAAAATTCAACTGGCAAAAATGCAAACTAAACTAAACCAAAAGTTAACCCAAAATGAGCATAGATACACAGGACAATGGTGGTGGTCCATATCACCACAAGTACCTGTAATTTTGGTGGAAACATAAAATGGGGAAGCTTTCTGAAGAACAATTTTTAAATATGTAAATAGAACCTTAAGAATATTTACTCTTGGGCTGGGGATGTGGCTCAAGCGGTAATGCGCTTGCCTGGCATGCACGGGGCGCTGGGTTCGATCCTCAGCACCACATAAAAATAAAATAAAGATGTTGTGTCCACCGAAAACTGAAAAATAAATATTAAAAATTCTCTCTCTCTTCTCTCTCTATCTTAAAAAAAAGAATATTTACTCTTTGTGACCCAGTGATTCTTATAGAGATTTATCCTAATATTAAAATATGCGAAGTATTTGTATAAAGGCATAAATCGGCCTGAACATACTTTATATACAGATATGAAAAACTGTGCTCGTAATAAGAATTGTAATGCTTAAAAAAAATAAAGAATAAAATAAAATAAAATATGGGCATAAAGACTTTTGTGAAAAATGTTCACTGAAGCATGACTTACATGGTGAAAATTTGAAAAATACATTAAATGTAGACTAACAGGAGACTTATTAAATAGATTAGGTATAAATGGCCATTCAAGATCATGTTTTGAAAGAATATTTGCTGATGTGGGAAGGTGCCTACATAAATTACATGAAGAAAGCAGATTATATAACATCATGTAAAATTTTATTTTAATTATGGAAGGAAAAAAGCAGACCCTAAGCCAACTCATGATCCCTGTGTGGATCAAAGTCGAGAAGGTTCAGGGAGTGTGAGCACTTTGACTTTGACTTCATTCTTTCCCATAATTTACAGAATTTTCTAGACTCAAATCGTATTATTTTTATAATCAGAGAAAAACAACAATTGTATGGAAGTATTTGGTGAAATTTCTACCCAGACTGGCTGTCCCCGGTGCATCCCTGAGAGCCAGCTCCAGGCCCAGTTCTGTTCTGAGGACTCCAGGCACACACACTCCCACACCCCCATCAGCGTGTGCAAGCGCTCGCGGTCTCAGGGGCATTTGCCATGCTCACACCCAGGGTTTTGCACTGTGGCCTGTGCGTGTGCGCCCTCACCCCTAGCATCTCCACCACGGCTGTCTTTCATAATTGACTTTGTGATGCAGTTGTTTGGAGGTTGGAATGTATCTGTGCCAAGTGATTATGTCCCATGTGATGGTTGGGCCCCTTCCATTCCCTTCCCTTCCAGTCCCCCTATGTGGCTGAACCCGAGTTCTCATCATACTAGACCTTGTATGGCACTGGCTGATGGGAAATCTCTCCTGGACTGAGGAAGTCCCTACACGCTCAGGACGCTAGGAGGACAGAGGTGGGGCCCAGCTGTAGCTGGATATTGAATGTCCCTAAAGGTCCATGTGTTGAAAGCTGGGTGCCCAGCTCGTGGTACTACTGGGATCTGTTAGGAGGTGGGGCCAAGTGGAAGGAAGTTAGGTCACTGGGGTGTGTCCTTGGAAGACTCTGGCCCCTTCTGTCTCTCTTATTGCTTCCCAGCCACCATGAGGTGAGTATCTTGCTGTATCACATGTTCCCTGCCATGATGTTCTGTGTCCTCCCCCAGGTCCAAAGGCAATGGAGCCAAGCAACCATGGACTGAAAACTATGAAACTGTGTGCCCAAATAACCTTTCCTCTTTTTAAGTTGATTATGTCAGGTGTATGTCATAGTAATGGAAAACTAACATAGTCTCAGTGTCTCCAGTAGCATGAGGAGGGGATGGGAACCAGGAGTTCTGTGCTGGGGTCTGGGAGAGGATCGCTGTCCAGTGGACTGGAGGCTCCTGAAGCCTGAGCTAATGTGGAGGCTTCCAGACACTAATCCCTTTGAAGGGCTTCATTATCAGAGAAGAAATGACAGCAAAAACCCAAGCCAGAGAATGGCTGCCTTCTCCCATCAGTTATGAAAGTTAAGACTTTACAACTGCCAGGCTGCTACTTTTTCGCTCATCAAACATGTATTCAGTGACCATGATATTCCTGGTGCGGCGTTCCACAGCTGGAGACTGAAAATGTTGATGAGAAAATAGCAGGGCCTGTGCAGATGTGGAGAAATGGGACTCTTATCCCCCACAAATGGGAGTGTGACAGACAGGAGCACCCGACAGTGCAGGGTGGTAGGCCCATGACCCAGTGACTCCTCTCCTAGGTACACACTCAACAAAGACACATGCGCACGAACATCGAGAGACACATTTGAGCCTGTCCCCAGCAGCAGCATGAGAACAGTCCCCCACCGACAACCAACCCGAAGCCTTCCAGCCGGGGACATCCACGGATAGCGCAATGCATGCAGAGAAGAAGTGAGAGAATGAGCTACAACCACACACAGCCACGTGGATGGAATTCACAGATTCAAAACAGCCAGACAAATGGCGCAGCTCCAGTCCCACCAAGGACAGAAGAGACAGCTCTGATCTGTGCTGTTGTTGTCAAGAGGGAGGCAGGGGAAGGGGTGGCTGGGAGGGCATGAGTGGTCTTCTGGGGTGTCGTGATGTCCTGTCCCCTGCCCTGAGGGCTGCCACCTGGGTGTGTCGTGCACACTATGTTGCCTATGAGGCAGTGGCCCATGAGGATGGCCAGGAGGGGTCAGTGTTGGTGAACTTCCTCCCTGGTAAGAGAATCCTGGATTTAATGGTGAGAAGTTGGGCCACCTACCACTGGGAGAGTAATTCAGAAAGACCGTGGGAAAGCAGAGAGGACAGGAGAAAATTATAACGCAATTACAGAGCAATTTCGGGGCAGCTTCCCCGGCGGCCAGAAGCTCATGCAGATGCTTGGGCTGATGATGAGCTGATGGAGGGAGAAGCTGGCTACCCCTTTCCATCCTCCTGATGGCACTCATGGTCCTGTGCACCCTACCCCTCTAGACTGGAAGCCTGTTGAGGGCAAGTGACTGCACCTGCACCCGCATCCAGAATAGGCATGCTGCAGAGATGTCCCTCAGCAGGACTTCATGCATGTGTGGATGGAGATCACTGAAGAGGCAGAGGGAAGGATGCATATTATGGGATATGGGTACATACACCACTGCACCCACCCCTGACTTGTTTTTCCACCCCATGGGGCCCCCGAGGCACTCAGTGAGCTGGTCACCTTCCCAGCACTTCCACTTGAGGGCGCCCTCTGCTCCCAGGGGAGAGTCGGGTGTTGCAGACTCTCCCCTGCCGAAGCCCAGGCCCTGGCTGGAGAGATGGCTTGCCTCTCTGGGGTGCCCCCGTCTTTCCTATCCCTTCACCTGTTTCCATGCTGAGACAGTCACTCAGGGCAGAGCTCCAGCAGCACCTGATGCCCAGAGTGACCCTGCTGAAAGGCCATTCATTCCCAGAGGTCACCAAGCAGCCCGTCCCCAGTCATCAGCCGGGAGCCTGCTAAGAGCTTCGACAGACAGAGCAGAATGGCTGGCTGGCTTCCCTCTCACGCTGCCCACTTGATTGTGAGCCACCTGACTCCAAGCTTTGTGACAATCATGCAACTTCAGGAACATAGGGCTGACCCAAGATGGATGGTAGGCAGGCTTCAAGCTGCTTTGGGGTGACCAGTGCCCATTCCTAACTAGGGTTCCAGGTAGAACAGATACAGGCAGCCTCGGGGTTTGGTCTGAAAGCCAGATGGTCCTGTATTCCCCACAGGATCTTCCCTCTCCTGTACCCCTGACTCCGCTTACCGGCTGACCAGACCCCGGGCTGGAGCAGAAGATGGTGTACTTGCGGATCACGCCATTGGGCTTGGTTGGAGGGAGCCAAGAAACAACCACACTGCTAGCCGATGAAGGGACAGCTTTGATGCCAGCTGGGGGACCTGGAACTGAGCAAGGAGAAGGCCTGGTCAATTTAGACAAGGAGGAACACAGCCTTTGGGGAAGAGGATGGAAGGGAGAGAGTGGGCAGATCAATCTAGGAGAGCTTCTTGGAGGGGGCATCCTTGATACCGTCTAAAGGGAGAGAGCCCACAGCACAGCAAACAGGTGGGGAAAGAAGGGTGATGGTTTGGGCCATTGGAGTGGCCTGCTTCAGAACTGGCCAGAATGGAGGACTTAAGGTAGGACAGAGAGAAACAGCCCATGAAGAATTCATCTTGATCCCTCTGACTTTAAACCCTGCCCCCCAATACCCTCACTAACCATTAAGGAAAACCTCACACTGGCACTGGTCATTTGTTCTTTTGAGCCAGCTACCCCTCAACACCCTGCCCCATCTCTGGGCCTGGGAGGCCAGGTGACCCCTGCTCTCAACCACACTCCAACTCTGCACTGTGCTACTGTGTTCTTGTCTTCCCTCCTTGGAGCTTTTATGAGGATAGTGATTGCAGCCTATTCTATTTATTTCACCTCTTTGAGCCTCAGCTCATGAATGTGATGGAGATAACCACTCAGAAGGGTTGTGGTGAGAGGTAGTGTTAATTAAGATAAAGCACCTAGCACAGCCTACCATATAGAAAACATTCAATAGGTTGTAAGAATTATTATTTTGCATTTCTTCCTCCAATTCTCAGCTTATGGCACCTACCTCAGGGGTTTCTCCCAAATTCCTAGTAAGTGGTCAATGATGTGGGGTTAAACAAAACAATTAGATATAGCAGCATCCTCCATACAGGGGCCTGAGTCCAGAACCTGGGAAGCATCGCTGACCCCGCCCTTCCTCCATGCTCCAGCCCCTTCCACCCATGCAGGGAAGTCTGCAGTTGTGAGGTTCAGGAGTCCATGATGGCCACGGGGGTAAGGTGCTAGGTAGTGTTCAGTCTTATCTATTTCTGCATACATTTCCCCCACCAGATATTGAGAGAAGTGTATTAAAATCAACCACAATTGTGTATTTGTCTGTTTTTCCTTGTAGTTCATCTCTGTTTTCATATTATTGAAGTTATATTATTAGGTATATACAAATTTAAATTTTTTTTATTTGCCTCATACATGGTGTCTTTTATCATAAAAAAGCAAACTTCTTTATCACTAACAATGATATTTTGCCTTCAAGTATAATATGTCTGATATCATCAACATTCTAGTTTTCTTTAAATGGTTTGCATGATATGATTACGTTTTTTTCCCCCCATCCATTCGTGTTGAATTTTTCTTTGCCTTTATGTTTCAGATACCTTCTGTAAACAGCATTTATTTGGATTTTGGGTTTTGCTAGCCAGTGTGACAGTTTTTAATCTCTTAATTGGAGAATTTAGTCAACTTATCTTTATTGCAATTGTTACATTTGCGTTTAAATATACTGTCTTACTAAATATTTTCTGTTTGTCCCATCTATTCTGGTTTTTCTCTTTCTTTCCTTTTGTGGTTTCTTTTAGAGTTCTGTGTCTAGCATGCAGTAAAAAAAGAATAGGGACAACTGAACAATATCCTTCGGGGCGGGGGAAGATGAAAGGAACAGACTCAGAAGGGTTCCAAACTTGAAATGATCAAATGTGGACTTTAAAACAATTATACTTGACAAGCATGGCGGATAGGAGACGGGAGGGGAGCAGGGGATATTCCTCTGCACAGCTGTTCCCCTAGCACAGAACCTGCTCCTCTGCCTATACAGGTTTTTTTTTTTTCTTTTCAAAAAAATTTTTTTTTTAGTTGTAGTTGGATATTTATTTATTTTTTTTTTTGTGGTGCTGAGGATCAAACCCAGGGTCTCACCTGTGCTAGGTGAGCACTCCACCGCTGATCCCCAATCCCATTCCTATACAGGTTTTTAATAGGTCAAGGACACTAGTCTTTCCTCTCCCATCCTCTGCTTGTGCCCAACAAGGGTTATTCTCCTAAAACATGGGCTTAGTCATGCCCTTTCCTCAGTCAAAGCTCTTAAAAGTGTTACTTTTATTTTTTTAGTGGTGGGATTGAACGTAGGGTCTTCCACATACGTGCTAAGCAAGCACTGTACCACTGAGCTCTACCCCCAGTCCTGAAGTGGCCTCAGATTGAGCTCAGCTTTGTCCTGGGGGGCCACGTGGCTCTGTTTGGTGTTCACAGGGAAGGTGAGGAGTAGGCAAGAGGCCGTGTAGCTCAAGAACTGAGTCCACCCAAGCTAACCTGAAACCAAGGGCAGACTAAGACATTCAGATTTAATTAAAACTTGAATTCATATATTTGAACTTTATATTTCAATTCATTTTGCTTTTTTTTCTAAATTTCCTGACTTTTTTTTTCCTCAGGAAAAATGTTATATCCCCAGAGTAGGGTGTGTGGGTGGGGTCACCGTGACTTCAGATTATTATTATTCAGGGTATTTGCCCAATTCAGCAGGACTTGAATGGAACAAGTCTGCTTTCCATGCCACCTGAGAACTGACGGTGACATAACTTCCACCTGAAAAAGGAAGAGCCCGGTGAGCTGGGGCAGCTGTGGTGGGCAGGCAGCAGGGACCGCCATTCCTTCCTAGTCTCATTGGCTTAGGTTTCCAAGCTCCTCCACACTTCAGTTATCTCTAACCCCTGCGCTGTAACACCTGTAACTCTTCCAACACCTTTGCCAGGACACATGGTGCTTGGGGTGAGCTGGCCCTGATAATTCCATTTCCCTTTTGGTGACTAGCTTAGCAAGCAAGAGGTATGTGGCCCCGTTCTGGGAAATGAGGATAAATCTGAGGAGGGGGTTTCTGGGAAAGGTTTCTTTTGCTCCTATGAGAAGCATGGCCTCTGGAAGGAACTGCTGCTTCTCCCTCTGAACACTGACTGTCCTGCGTGAGGCCCAAGTGGCAGCCGTCTTGAAGTCATGAGGGGGCAGCTGCCGCACTGGAGATGGCAGAGCAGAAAGACAGAAAGACGGAACCACTGACTTACCTGACCCTGGAGCTGCCCTATGCGGCGGGGCTTCTAGTTATGTGGGATGACAAATGTGCGTGTTGCTTTCCTCTCTTTTAGTTGGGTTTCCTATACAATGGAAGGTGCCTAACAGATCTAATAGGATGGTGGGACGTATAGAGGACATGGAGACTGGAAAGCCGGGATTTGTTACTCTTAGCTGACTGACGCTCACAGAGTAGCTTTGGCTCTCTGGGCCTCAGTTTTCTCGCCTATAAAATGGAAATGACATCTACCTCACAGGGTGGGAGTCTGTCAAATCACGTTGTGACAGCGTGTCACACAATGTTGAGTTGACTGCTGTTCTGCATGAGACCTCTTCTGACACTGGGCTCTTTGGGGGCTGTGCTTCCCCTGGGGGATGCTAATTGCCTCACCTGTCATTTCATTGCTAGCATCTTGGTAGCCACAAAGCAACCAGCATTAGCTATTACCTGACATTTTAGGAAGGACTTTGCAGTTATCTGATTCCTTACATCTGTCCCCGTTTTATCCAGAGGAAACTGAGGTACAGGAAGGTTAAGTGACTTGTCAATCAGCAACAGGGCTGGGCAACTCTTCTGCTGAATGTGCCAGTCCCCTTTCCATGCTGCAAAGCCACTTCCTGAAGGCAGTGCACTAACTCGCGGGCTTGGTGCCTGTTGCACGTTTCCCTGGGGCTCTGTGGGCGCTCTGGGTGCAGGCGGAGGCTGCTTGCAGGGCGGGGCGAGGATCTTGGACCTTGGAACTCCCTCACGGGCCTCACCTTTGTTAGACACGTGGATACACTCATGACTCTGGCCTTGACCAGAATAAGGGGCAAGAAGTCTAGGGACCCCAGTGGTTCATTTCTAAGGGCCAGGAAGGTTCTGTGTTACATGGAACCCAGGTCTTGATGGGATCAGGCTCTGGGCACCATCCCAGCTCAATGCCACACAAGAGCAGGTGGTTTTGCCTGGAGCTGTCCTGGGAAGCCTTGATGGGGGATTAATGACAGGAAAAGTAGGGCAGGCAGGTTGGTAAAATATCAAATTGCTCAGAGCTTAGGGGGAGGGGGCGTGGCGGGGAGGAGGGCGGAGGCAAGGCAGGGAGATTAAGCTGGGCTGGGAGCTGGTCTAGTCACCAAGCGCAGGGTTGTATGTGCAATTTCTCTCACCATCACTCCCAGCCCGAGTCGCTCTGTAACACCTGTAACTCTTCCAACACCTTTGCCAGATCGTGTGGGTGGGGCCTCTACGCTGGGCTCCATATTCCTCGGAGAAACAGAGCCTGAGCGGGGAGTGCCCACGTGTGCCCGTGGCTCTTCACATAGACCAACTCATCTACGATCAGAGCACTGGCTCAAAACATCCAGTTAAGAGACACCCAAGTGACCGTGGAAGGAATCAGACATAACTTTCCTGTGTTCATATACGAATACCTGACCAGTGTAACTCCACATCATGCACAACCACAAGAATGGGAGTTATACTCCGCGTATGTATAATATGTCAAAACACACTCTACTGTCATGTATAACTGAAAAGAACAAATAAAACATTAAAAAAAAAGAGTACTAAAAAAAAAAAAAAGAGAAACCTCTCGTGTTGTGGCCAGTGGAGTGGGGAAGAAAGCAGATAGCTGGAAGCAGGAGCTGGGGTTTCCTGCCAGGTACAAACGTACCTCCCATTCAAACAGTGGCTCCTGGAGGGGTGCGGCTCCTGACCCTGGGTGGAGGTCTGACCCTTCTTCCCACCCTTTCCTTTCCCCTGCCCTTACTTGGTCACTTTACCCTTGACTTTGGCCTCCTGTCTCTGGATTTCCCTTAGTTCCACCCCATGAGGAAGGGCTGTGAGATCTCAGTTCCAGATGGAGGCACACCCCGTTCTCTTCTTTGCAGGTCCTGGGCCTGGCCCATGCTGGGGTGATGGCCAGGTCTCCAGCTCAGGGTGTGCTGGGTGGTGCTCCTGACCCCTGCGCCACCCTCCACTTTATATTTAGAGGAAACCAGGCTACACCTCGAAGGGGAGCAGATGCCATAAAAAGAATGTCCTTAGGGATGGGGGTATGAGGGGGAAGGTTTATCTGGAGGGTAACTCGGTGCTTCAGAGGGTGGGTTGGGGGACTTGGATGTTCATGCATCGTCCATGGAGAAGACATGATCTATGGTCAGTGATGTCCTCTCAAAGCAGGACCCAAGTCCTGCAAGCTACCCTGCAATGGCTCTAAGGGACAAGAGGAAGGCTGGCACCCTGCTCTTACCTTGCCCCTGGGGTGCAGCCTGGGTGAGCTGTGGGCAGCTCCAGGCCTGGACTCACCGTCTTCCTTAGTCTGGATGTAGAGCACGCTGCTGCGCACACCGTCCCCAGCTTGCGTGTAGGCCAGCACCTGGACGCTGTAATTGGTGAACTTCTCCATGCCTCGTAGCTCCACCCGTTCCCGCGTCGTGGTGATGTTCTGCATCTCGCCCCACTCTGTGGGGACAAGGGGCCTCTGAGCGTGGGCAGCCCTGCCCTACCAAGGTCCTTGCTGCAGCCCCTCTGTCAACGTGGGGCCAGAACTACCTCTGTGGGGGCCAGAACTACCTCAGAGTACCTGGGAGCATATTTGGGTCACTGCCTGCAGGTCATGTCTCTGCCTCAGTGGACAATCAGGGTGAACCACATAGAATGGCCTGGCCCCACGCTCCAGATGACCTTGCCAACTTCAACTTGATTTTCACCGTTTAGAATCCCTCTATCCCTCCATCTCTTCCTGAAGTGCGTCCCTTCTTGCACCCAGAGGCCTGGCATATCTTGCCACCCCACCTCACACCCATTTCCTCTTTGTTGACCCAGACCCTTGTTGGGCTCTCAGTTCTCCCTACACAGCGTGTCAACCTGCAGATGAAGGATGACAGCTGAGGTTGCCTCCTTGGCCTCTGATTGCTCCTGGGCCAACACTCTGGTCACTCAGAGTAAGGGGCTATGTGACCCACCGGCTTTCTCCCCACCATTGAGGACACACAGCCAGCCCTTCCCTGCAAAAAGCCTGCACAGAAAACCTGGGCGGCCTGGGGGGCTGACAGCCTCGGCCAGGAAGGGCTGGGTCATTTGTCAGGCGCAGTGAGGCCCTGTCATCCTGACTCTGCCAAGGAACTTCTCAGAGACTCTAAAGAAGGGCATAGGGACAGGGTCCCATGGGAGGGCCAGGGTCAGAGCTGAGGAAGGGAGGTGGGCTCCTGAGCCCCTCACTGCTACTATTGGGTTTTCTTAAAGACAGGCACAGACACTGGCTGAGGACAGGCCTTCAGGAGATGAGCAACTGCAAACCAGCTCTCAGCACCATCTGGCGACTGATGCAGGCAAAGCCCCGAGGCAGAAAGCCTGGGCAGGGGAGAGCAGTCATCTGCCAGGGCCCAGAGGGTGAGAATGCCATGCCCAGCATGAGGGGACCCCAGTCATTGCAGGAGGGACCTCAGAGGCTTGGTCACAGGAGGCAGAGTAGCCAGTCTTGGACTGTGGCCAGAGAAAGACTCAGGAAGTAGGCAGCGTGGCCAATAGTCCAGGTGGTCCTGGACCTTAACGAGGTCAATGCCTTAAGGGCTGTGCTGGGGAAGGCTGCCACCTTAGACAAAAGGGAGCAAGTTCTGGAAAATGAACATCCACCCCTTACATGGCTCAGCCCAAACAGGAATGTGGTAGGGGCGCATTCGGAGCAGTGCAGCCTGGCGTCT
This sequence comes from Ictidomys tridecemlineatus, assembly GCF_052094955.1. Classification (NCBI taxonomy): domain Eukaryota; kingdom Metazoa; phylum Chordata; class Mammalia; order Rodentia; family Sciuridae; genus Ictidomys; species Ictidomys tridecemlineatus. The sequence continues at coordinate 100,931,768 of NC_135480.1, forward strand.
CTCAGTCCAGAACTTAGGGACCCACCCCTGGGCCAGAGGCCTCTGAGCTTTCATAGGAGACAAGCGAAGGGGGAGGTCGCTTCCTACTGGTGGTAGTCTGGGCAGAGTAGCATCCAAGCATCCAGGTGGGGAAGGGGATGGTGGTAACCCTGGACGGATGGCCATGAGCTGGATTCCCAAGTCCTCTGGAAAAGGAGAGCAGGACACAGGGAGCCAGGAGGCGGAAGGCTCAGCGCCTTCCAGGCCTCGTGCTGTCGCGTGGGCAAGGCCTGTAGAACATAGTTAGGATACTGGCCTCTGGCTTGCGTGGACTAGGAACTTCCTGATCCCTGAGAGGTTTTGTCTGTACCAGCAGGTAGCAGGCTGGTGTGTCTGTGTGGGCTACACAAACCCGTTGGCACAGTGCACCCCGGGGGAAGGGAGCTACCTCGGCGGCTGGGCCATCGTCAGAGTTTTCCCCACCTGCCACTCCTCCCCTCGCTCCATAGTGCCTGCCATCCTGCACTTTTGGGGGCCTGGATGGCTCCCCTGCATAGGCCACACACGGGCCTGGCTGGCTGCCTGGCTCCGGCTGGGTTTGGCTGGGGGAGGCTCCCCTGGGTTCTGGCAACCCTGCTGCATCTCTCACCTCTTTGGGTCTAAGGTGGCAATGGCTTCCTATGAATGCTAGCTCCCTGCCCACTTCCTCCCCACTCCACTGAAAGGAGCCCTTCATAAAATCCTTCAGTTGCCCCATTTGAGCGTGATACTTGCTCCTTGCGGTGACCCTTGCTGATGTGGCCATAAAGGCCTAATATCAAGAAAAGCAAATTGGGCTAGGGTTGTGGCTCAGTGGTAGAGAGCTTGCCTTGCATGCCTGAGGCACTGGGTTCGATTCTCAGCATCACTTAAAAATAATAATAAAAAAAGATATTTGTCCATCTACAACTAAAAAATATTTATTTAAAAAAAAAGCAAATGTGACCTTCTCAAGCTCTAAACATCCCACACACCATTGTCTAGGAGTGGCAGAGCGTCTTCCCCACCCAGAGGTGACCATGGGTACCACCACCCACCACCCTGCCTCTGGCTCTGGCCCCAGGATAATGTGGACATGTGCCAGTGGCCCCAAGCCTCTCTAGTACTATCTCCTGGATCCATAACCAAGATCCCCCTGTGGCCTCCACTTGTGGTGCAGAGGGAGGCTGTACTTCTACTTGACATGCTGCAGCCTGGCACTTGTGCCTACTGTCCTGAGACCCAGCCTCAGTCCCATCAGACTCACCTCCATCAACATAGAGTGACCAGAAGATGACCCGATAGCCTTTGAGGACTCCGTTGAGGGTGCTGCGTGGGGGCTCTGACCAGGAGATGACAGCCACGTCAGAGGTGATGGACAGGGCCCGGACATTCTCCGGGGGCTGGCTGGGCACTGCACAGGGTGGGGAGAAGCAAGGGTCCAGTCAGTCAGGGGCGTGACATACATGTCCCAGGCCAGATCCTGCTGCCAGATCAAAGGAGCATCCAATTAGATAAGTGGAGGGACCTCCTCACTCATGAGCAGGAAGACCAGTCTGAGAACTCAGTTTTTGCTGGAGATTGGAGTAGTCAGACATCTTTATGGATGAGGCTCCTTGCTCCTAGGTCAACATGCTCCTGGCTTTGGCTAAATCCTGGTGAAGGTGCTGAATTCTGGACAGAATCCCTGGTAATTCACCAGTGGATCACCATGGCCAGGGGTCAGAGTCTGGAAGACCACTGAGATGGCCCCAGAGGTATTTGTCATTTAGTCATCTGATAGCTGCTGGCCCCTCTGTGTCCACTGTCCAGCCATGGCCTGGCCTAGGGACTCAGTGTCCTTGTGCCAATTGAAGAGGAGGCAAAGAAGGGAAAGGGGTCTTAAATAACCTTGGTGCCAGGAAGAAGAGTTCCCAAAGACCTCTGGGACCTTTACCCCTTTGCCCTGACCCTGCACAAACAAAACTGCCATCATGCTTGGAAAGATGGGCACCATTCTCTGAGACCAGCTCGGGTGGCCTCCTGCCCTTAACCCTGTCCCTCTATGGGCTCCGTCTTCGTGTAACCTACATTCCCAGCCCTGGGTTGGCCTGGTGCCACTTGCCCTTTCTGGATGGCAGATGGTGGGTGCACTGGGCCTCAAGGCCCACCTTGGCTAAGGAGAACGTGGGCGGCATTTTCTGCCAGCTTCTAGGAGCTGGGGACAAAGGGAAAGACCAGGCTGCTCTGGTGTGAATGGGAGAAAGGAGGCCCAGGCTGGAGGGAAAGTAATTAGATCCCGTTGCCCCACAAGAGGCAACTCTAATTTTTATGAGCATTTAAATGATAATACATCATCCTAACGATCCTCTTTGAGAATGATTATTGTTTCATATTACTTAGGTGTAAAAATATAAGCACCATGTAATTAGGGACCCAGTGTAATAAACTAATACAGATCGCCCGTTCGAACAAAATGAAGGTAATATAATTATGGAAAAGACACTCTTGCTAAGGCAGGGGCCCTTGAATACCCCAGGAGGAGTGCTAATATTGCCAGGAAACGATCAGGATCTGACAGGCTAACGAGGGCCTTAATTAAGTATGAAAAACTGCTGAGCAAATCCTGCTGGAAACTTTCTTCCCCCCTCTCCTCTCTGTTTTGAAAAGGACTCTGCAGTCGAGCTGATCCCTCCCTGTTGGAAACTCCAGGGGTCTCTGGGGTCAGGGACGTGGTGCTGGGCAGAGACGGTGACCTGGCCCCATGAGGGTTCCAGGGCTTAGTTAGGTTGGGTGGCTGGCCTGGGCTTGGGGCACGGTCCCCTGGACAAAACTTCCTGGAGCATGTTGTACCCAAATCACTTGTTTCTGTTCCCAGCCTTGCTTGGGGACAGGGTGAAGCAGAAAGAGTGCGGACTCAGGGTCAGGCCTGGATTTGAGTGGGGCTGTTGTTCACTGTCTAGGTCACCTGGGCAAAGCACTTGGACTTCGCAGGCTCTGACGGCCCTTGGTGGAGAGTGACCCAGCTGTGGTTCTCACAGGTGCTGCGTGGCCCAGCAGCAGCAGAGCTCTGAGGAAACTTACTAGAAATGTCAATTACAGGTGCCTCCTCAGACCTGCTGCAGGGGCCTCTGGCAGGGGTGGGTCCAGCCATCTGTTCACCAGACCTCCAGGGCATTCTGATGGAGGTGAGGCTTGGGAACCACTGTAAGGTGCTGCTTGGATGAATGCTACTGGGACCAAGAGGTGACAAGCTAGTGTGGCCAGGCCTGGGGCAGCACCTGGAGGTGGAAGGCCTGAGGGGCTGGCCCCAGCATGACTTTCCTCCCGTGGTCTCTCTGCACTTCTCTTCTGTGTGTCTTTCCTCTCCTTTGTGGTCTCCTTTCTTCTCAGGTGCCCAGTGCCCTGGGACTGCTGAGGTTGGACAGGTCTCAAAGCCAACTTGTTCTCCAGAGCAACGAGATGAGACTCTCTGGGGATGAAGCCTGGGCATCAGTGTCTTGAAAGCTCCCAGATAATTCCAACTTGTAGCCCAGATAATAAATGCTGGTATGAGCTTATGCACTCTAGGTGTCTCTGACCTCGTGCTTCCTCCCGCCAAGAGGGCTGTATTTATAGAGGATGAGGTAGGAGAGGGCCCAGGAACAGCTCTCTAATGCTGGAGTCGCCTATTCTGCTGGGCCATGGGGCAGTGGCATTGTGCTCTTCAGGAATTGGTCTCCTCCCTGCACCAGGGGCAGATGGGCAGGCTGGGACTCCACGATGGGTTTACTCCCCCACCCTAGTTTTGGTTGGGGGCATTGAGAAGAAAGCTTAGGAAAACACTCTGTTTCTTTATTCTGCTCTTGGGGGCCTGAGTTCATCTGGTCCCCTCTCTGGGGCATCAAGGCCACATCTCCTGTTTTGACCTGGTGCAGGCTTAGGGACCTGCAGGTGCCCTCTTTGTGCTTAGACAGAGGGCATGTTCTGGCTACCTCCCAATCCTCTTTCCCTGGAGCAATGAGGTCTCTTAATTTGCTAATCAGTGGATTCTGTGTAGCCATCCGAGAATTATGTTTTAAAAACTGAGCTCTAAATCCTCTGCCAAGTGAACAGTAGGATTTCTTAGTTCTATTGTTACATTTCCCTTGCTCAAAACAGATGAGAACAGCTGGGCGTGGTGGCACACACCTGGAATCCCAGCAGCTTGGGAGGCTGAGGCAGGAGGATTTCGAGTTCAAAGGTAGCCTCTGCAACTTAGTGAGGCCCTAAGCAACTCAATGAGACCCTGTCTCTAAATAAAATACAAAAAAGGGCTGGGGATGTGGCTCAGTGGTTAAGTACCTCTGGGTTCAATCCTCAGTAACAAAAAATAAAATATTAAAATAAAAAAAAAATCCACCAGACAAACAAAAAACAAAACGAAAAAACTACCTAAAACAATAAACAAACAAACCAGATGGGAACAGATTCCAGCCTAGAAGACAATGGTGACTTGGCTTTGCCCTTTCCCAAAAAAGTTATTGAGCAGGAGAAACAGGACCCAGGATGTGGAGGGAAGAGCTTGGTCAGAGAGAGGAGCCAGGGCACTGGAAAGAAAGAGGGAAACATGGGGATGGAAAGATAGATGCAGAGACAAGCCTCCACAGGCTGGTAGGTGCACAGGTGGGCCGAGGGCGGGCATCAGCAGGGAGGAAGAGGGGCCTGCCCACTCCCTGCTGGAAGCTAGACCGAGGCTGGTGCGCTGGAGGGTCCTTTCAGGGGCTGATGAGCCAGAGGAGATGGGGGAGCCTGTGTCACCCATGGGTCCAAGGTGGGTCCTCTCACTGGCAGCCCTGGCTGGGCCTGGGCCGGGATCTCACCCCCCCCACGCTCCTGCCCTCACCATCCTCCAGGGTGGTGGCGTTGATCTCGCTGGAAGAGGGCCCCGTGCCGGCCCGGTTGAAGGCCTGGACCACCACCCCATACTGGGCGAACTTCTTGAGGTTGTCTAGGGTGTAGACCTCGCTGTCGCCTGTGGCCTTCATCTCCACGATGCTGTACTGCCCGTTGCTGCCAGGGCTGTTCTCTCTGTAGCCGATCTGGTAGCCCCGGATGACGCCATTCTGCAGCTCCTTCTTGGGTGCCTGTGAGCATGGGCAGGGTCAGGGACGAAGACACAGCGATCTCTGAGATGACACTCGTAAGACCAGTCAGGTCATGTTCCTCTGGGCCCCACCCTTTAAGGCTCCTGTCTGTCTCAGAGTGAAAGCCCTGGTCCTACGGGGCCCTCTGTGACCTGAGCCCGGGCCTCTCAGACCCTGGGTTCTATGCCGCAGCATTCTGGCCCCTTCGCTGCTCACATCAGCCTCGCTCCCATCTCTGGAGGGAACACCCTTGCATATCTGCACACTGGTCCCCCCCCCCAAGTGACTCCTCCTGCCTGAGGTGTCCTTAGTTCCTTAGCTGGAGTGCTCCCAGCCTCTATCCAGCACGCCTGATTTTTCTTCCCTGGTTTATTTTCCTCCATGGCACACCTGACATTCTGTAGCTCTTGCGTAAGTGTTTGACTGTCTGCCCCGGTGGAACGTTACTGCCCGAGGATGAGGAGTGTGACTGCTTTGTTTACTGTTGTATCTCAGTGTTGAGGGGCCTAGCACAGAGAAGCCCCCAATGTGGATTTATTGAATGAATGAATGAATGAATGAATGAATAGGGATATCATTTGGCATGGATCAGGGCCTGGGAGAATCAGAGTTGTAGGGGAAGGGAGGTAAGCAATGAATTTGAATAGAAGAAAATGGTGATGCTTGCCAGTAATCCCAGCTATTTGGGAGGCTGAGGCAGGAGGATCACAAGTCCAAGGCCAGTCTGAGCAACTGAGTGAGATCCTGTGTCAAAATAAAACTAAAAAAGTTCTGGGGATGTGGCTCAGTGGTAGCACTTGCCTAGCATGTGTAAGGTCCTGGATTCAATTTTAAGTACTGCCAAAATGAAAAGAAATGAAAAAAGAAAAAATAGAAAGTCCTGAGATCCCAGTTCACACCTACTAGGATGACCATTGTAAAAAAAATTAAAATAATTTTTTAAAGCATTGGAGAGGAGGTGGAGACATTGGAACCTTGTAATTGCTAGTGGGGATGTCAGATGGCGTAGCCATTGTTAAGAGAGTTTGGCAGTTCCTCTAAAGTTGAAGCACAGAGCTACCATATGACTGTGCAATCCTGGTAGATTCAAAAGAACTGAAGGCAGGGGCTCCAACAAGAGCTTGCACACCCAGCTTCACAGCAGCATCATTCACAGTAGCTGAAAGGTGGGACAACCCAGGGGTCCACTGGTACAGAGATAGATGAACAAAACGTAGTGTGTCCATGCTGGGGGAAATTACCCACGAAAGGAATGGAATTCTCACCTGTTACAACAGGGGTGGAACTGGACGCCCAGGGAAATAAGACAGACACAAAGGAAGCTACAGAGGTATTTAGAAGAGGTGTGTTTGTAGAGATGGAGAATAGAATAGAGGTTTCCAGAGGCTGGGAGGAGCGGACAAGGGGAGTTCATGGGCACAGAGGTTCAGTGGGGTGATGAACAAGTTCTGGATGCACTGTGCTGCCTGTCGCTGAGCTGCTCTCTCCGACAGGAAGCTGTAAATTTCATATGCATTTGACTAAAAAAAAAAGCCTCCAAAGGGTGCTTGACCCAGGCCTTCTAGGGACACTAAGGCAGGACTGCCCTAGACACGCCAGCCAGGGGCTGCTGTGCAATGAGGACCACGGCCGGAGGGCAGCCCCGAGATGGAGGGGCAGAGTGGTGTGGACACGGAGCTCTGCGGGGACTGGTGGGAATGAAGGGCTGATCTGAGGGCCGGCCCCAGAGAACGCCCAGCAGCACGGCCTTCCCCAGCTCAGGTCCTTACACAGCCTCAGCTGCACACAACGCAAACACAGACACCCTGAGGGAAAACTTGACACTGGTCCTCACTGACATACGACAGTCTCACACATGGCCACCCACCCCCGCACATGCCAGCGTATCTACTCGTGTCTAGAGCCAGGAACACACACCTACAGATGTGCCTGCATCCCAGTCCACACACCTAGTCACAGCTGGACGCACTGAATCCAGAACTGGATCCCTTCACAGCCGAGCCTGCCCACCTATAAATCGAGGCGGAACGGCCACCCCAGTACATACAAAAACAGTTTGAATCAGGGTTTTCAAGACAATGAAGTTAATTTGAAACCCCACCTTTTTAAAAAACGTTTTTTAGTTGTTGATAGACCTTTATTTCGTTTATTTATATGTGGTGCTGAGAATCAAACCCAGTGCCTCACACATGCTAGGTAAGTGCTCTACTGCTGAGCTACAACTCCATCCCCCAAACCCTACCTTTTATTGTATGAAAAAAATAGATCAAAAACAATTAAGTTAGTAAAACTGCCCTACTGTTTTTTTTTAATTTGATGAATGTTTTAAATGAACTGCATTTTTAGCCTCATTGTTAACACAATAAAATGACGTTTTTAATTTAACATAATTGTTTTGAACTCACTAAATAGGTGTGTGTGTGTGTGTGTGTGTGTGTGTGTGTGTGTGTTTAATTGACTTGACTTTCTGTTTTGCCTGAAGAAAGTTTCTCTGCACTTGGGCAATCCTGCGTGCTAGTCTGTAATTGGGTACATTTTTGCATTTGGGTCTTATAGCTGCTCAGGTTATGCCTGTGCACGCGCACACACACATATTAGAGGCACAATCGCATCTTGAAGAGCCCTACACCCTTGTCGTCACACTAACACACTCTCATATTGCAGTATGCATATCCATGCTAACCCACATTTGAGATTATCAACATCACTATACAATGACACAGAGGCCTACCTACCCAGGGCTATCTGTGCCACCATGTACAACTATACACACAACCTCATCAGCAAAGACCTACAGAGACCTTGGACAGGCATTCAGGCAACCCTGACAAATGTGTGCACACGGACACACACACACACACACACACACACACACACACACACATTTATACAGATCTCCGCAGATCCTTCCTCCCTCCCTCCCCCTTATTCTCTTTCTCCTCCTTTGTCCCTCTTTCTCTTTCTTCTTCCCTATATCCCTGCCTCCTAAACATGACACTCAGGATTTAAATCAATCTTAACAATATTTCTCTGAAACATTAAGAAATCAATAGAGCTGATTGCAAATTTATGTCATAAAGCAGGGGTGATCCATCTCGTGGAAAGAGTCTTAAAATGAAGTGACTTATCTTTCAAGTGAATCTTTATTTTTCATTAATCTGTTTCTTGGTGTTAAAAAAAAATTCCCTGAGAAGTCAGTCCCAAAATTTATTGACCAGCTGGTTCATTCTGAAGTTCTAACTTTCTAATCAATTTTATTTTTCATTATGAGACTTTGGAGAAATAAATCTGATTCTAAATTTTTATCGACCTTCGGGTCAGAGCGTTATAGCCAAATGTCTCAGTGTTTTACGTAGCTATTTGTTCCCCACCTCCACATCTCAGCTCTCTCAGCGCCTTCCCAAGAGGTGGGCCCAGAGCCAGGATGCAGAGGAGACTGGGGCACTGGATTCCGTGCTTCACCTCTGTTTCTAAGAAAAGCCCTGAAGCCCAGATCTGAATCTGGAGGGGAACCATACCTCCAGGGATTTCCCGGGGTCCTCAGGAATGTCCAATGACCCACTTCTTCCCTATGCATTGTCCTCCTGGCCACTCCTCTAGCAGGGGAGGGAACTAGCCTGTTGCTGCTGCTGCTTTGCACCCATGTATGCAAGCACCATGTGTGTATGCCTTGTCTTTTTAGGGGAGAGTCACTAGGCCCTTCTGACTCTCCCACTCCCAAGCCTACTCTCCTGAAAAGAAGGACTAACTATACCTGGATTTTCCTATCAGTAGTTAAAGTCAGACAGTGACCTTGGACTGCTGCCCCCTACCCCCAAGAAGATGAGATTACCTCCAAGGCCCACTGTTGAGACAGGACTGCTTTAAAAAGAGCAAAGATGGGCACTAAGAAAGGCTCTCTGTTCCAGAACTCTCTGTGATGGGCTACAGTGGGGAGATGGGGTGGGGGTTCCAAACTACGTGTGTGTATGTACTGTAACTGTCTCTACTAGAACAGCCACAGGCAAGTCACCTCGCATCTGAGCCCATGGCCTCCTCTGATGGATGGGGATGAAAATACTTCCTCTGGTCACCCCACAGTGGCAGGCAATTCTGTGTAAGAGCAAGTGCTTGGGGACTGGAAGACACAATGGACCGGGAAGCCATGGGGTTGCTGACCTAGCTGTGCACATGCAGCAATATGTGATAGGGCCAGAGCTGCCCAGGGAAGCACATTTGATTCTTCCTTTGTCCCTGCCCAGCTGTGGAGTCTCTTCTAAGGTTTCCTTGAGTGACAGATGTTTCAGCCAGCCCTAGATCTTACAGGTCTCAGCCCCTTAGAAATGGCTGCAGCACACACTGGTGTCTTCTCCCTGCCACTTCCCTAGCCACAGAGGGAGGGCAGTTATTCATCCTGTTGTTATAGAGGGGAAACTTGGTACCAAATCACATCCAATTGCTACCCCTTTTCCACACATGGGGTTTGAGGATGGGCCAGCATGGGGGAGAACTCTTTCCCCACCTCCCTGGCTTTGCTGAGTTCTTCACCCCACTCCAGGCACGGCTCTCCACCAGATAGCCAGGGGTGGTGGGAGTGGGGATTGGTGGGGGGACCTGCTCTTTACCCTCCTAGGTCCTAAAGATACCTTCCTGCTCCCCCCAAATTCACTGGGTTTAGTGAAAAACAAAAAACAAAAAACAAAAAAAGGCGTGGACATTATATGAAACTAGAGACTAGCAAGCCTGCTGGGGTTTCAGTCCTGGATCAAGCAGTCAAGAGACAAGATGGTGTTTCACTCACCTTCCAGGTCACTTGGATGCTCTGTGAGGTCACTGGCTGCAAGGTGACATCCATGGGGGGCCCATCAGGAGCTGGGGGTGCAGACAAAGCAAAATTATGAGTCTAGTCTTGGCAGAGGAGGGTCCTGTGCCCTTACTCGCACCCTCCTGAGCTGGAGGAGCATTGGGAGGAAGGAGAAGCTCACAAGCTCCTCATGCTACTAGTACTGGTGATGCTGTTTTACCTTATGGTCATTTGTCACAGTGCAGATATATATGCAGTTTTATGAGCTTTTCTGCATTATTTTGTTTCACAATAACAAATGAAAGAATATATAGCAAGAGAGATCTTGTTTAACTTTTTATTAAAACTGCATGACAAAGGCCACAGAAAATGATCTAGGGGACTAGGACCCCTGCATCCTCTGCAGGTGCAGAACATCTGTCTTTTCCACATAGACTGGGGCCAGGGGAGTGGGGACAGAACCATGGACAGCTCCCCAAAGCAGCATCTAGAGCGGCACCCGGAAAATGAAACAGATAAAACAAGACACCAATTATTCCAAGGGATAAGGCTGGGATCTCTCTCCACCATTTTTTTTTCTTTCTTTCTGTTACTGGGGATTACACCCAGGACCTCAAATATGCTAGTCTACCACTAGCTCTACCATGGAGCCACAACCCCAGCCAATCCCTAGCTTTTTTTAATTTTTTATTATGAGACAGGGTCTCCCTAAGTTGCCCAAGCTGTCTTTGAACTTGTGATCCTACTGCCTCAGCCTCCTGAGTAGCTGGGATTACAGGTGTATACCACCACGCCTAGCTTCTTTTTTCCCTTCTTGCCCACTGCCAATGGACAAGGTTGGTGGGGGCCCCTGGTGTCCCTGGTCCCCAAAGCCATGGGCAGGGGAGGCAGGATAAGGTGCTCACCAGCCTCCTCGGTGCTGACGGTGAGCTCCTTGCTTGGCTCGCTGCGGCCGATCTTGTTGAAGGAGTACATGCGAATGCTGTACACGGACGCTGGGTGCAGGTCCACGATGTTGGCCTGATTGATGGTGGGGGAGATATTGCGCGTCGACTGCTTGAAGTCCCAGGAATCTGTAGAGAAGATACCCGTTTCCAAGCACTGCCAGGCAAACTTCAGGACCCCTCCCCAGCCTCAAGCATCAGCCCATCCCAGTCTCAACTTGGATTCTGGCTCACATGGACTGCAGAGGGGGACACAGGCCTTAACTCCCCGGGGAGTAGAAGGAGTCTGTCCCAGGAGGCTCCATATCGGGAGAAGCCAGACTCTGTTCTGGAACTGGCCAGCTCGTGAGCTAAACCTCAGACAGGGTCTGACAAGATGTTTCTCAAGGTCCCTGCCAAGATCACCATTTGCTCTGATCCTTGAGAATCTGATTGCCCAGAGCTTTTCTTCCTGGGCCTCTCAGTTTCACCTGAGAGACATCCCATCCTCTCAACTGCCTTGTGCAGAGGAGGAAACCACGTCCTGTCCCCCTTCCTGCTTCTCTTTGTGTGCTTCCTTGTGTGTTTGTGAGGCTACAGTCTTGAGTGTTACATGTCAGGGTTGGAGGGGATAAAACAGAAATCCCCAGCCCCAACCTCACCCTCTTTCCTGCACCAGCGATAAAGGAAAGATCACTGAGTCTTTCGGATCAGGGACTAACAAAGGGATTAACATGTTCATGATTCATCCAAGGGGACTGGCAGTCCATTCCAGGGCTAATGTTTAGCAAAACTGTAGAACGTGGAAAATACCAGATAAGTGCCACTCAGGGATCCCGTGACTGTAAACATCCTGCATCTCCAGGGGAATCCCAGTCATTCATTCAATATACGCTTGCTACACACCTACCAGGGGATTCCAGGGGAAAACGAGAAGGGGCTACAGTCACCGTGATGGCTCAGCTAGGGCCTTCCCAGCTCAAAATTCTTAACCAGATGCCTCTTTTGGCACTTGATTTTTCAAAAGGAAAGAAAAGAAAAGAAAAAAAAAGAATAAAAAAAAATAAAGCACAAGGAAAAAAGTTGATAGTAGGGCTTAAATATGTTCCCAGGACATGTCTGGATGTCACTATTTAGTCTAATTTTCTACACCTTTTAAATCCACAGTGCAGTACCCTGAAAAATTCTCAATAGAAAAGATTAAATTGTGTTCACTGTAGTTTAATTCCTAATCCAGTGAAGGAAGCTAGCATCTTCTAGACAGATTTTTTTTTTAAAGAGAGAGAGGAAGAGAGAGAGAGAGAGAGAGAGAGAGAGAGAGAATTTATTTAATATTTATTTTTCAGTTTTCGGCGGACACAACATCTTTATTTTATTTTTATGTGGTGCTGAGGATCGAACCCAGTGCCCTGCGCATGCCAGGTGAGTGCGTTACCGCTTGAGCCACATCCCCAGCCCTAGACAGATATTTTTAAAAAGAAATTTTTGAACGCTGATAAAATAGGAGAGTAATATCTGCCCCCACCACCAATTCTGGTTAACGGAGGTCTTGATGCTTTTTGAAACACGGCTCTCAGCTGCACAGGCTTGACATCTGTGAAGGGCACAGGCCCAGCTCCCATCTGTAGTTTTGCATTTAATTCTTTGGTTGCATGAGCCAAAGGAACAAAATGGCAGGCTGCTGATGCTCGAAAACAAATTATTTTCTTCTTGTCTTTTAAAAAAACCCCAGCCACCCAGAGAGTCACTCTGTGGCTGACAGGTTAAGCCAGAATTGCAAATATGCAGTCTCCTACCTGCTGCGGGCACCTCTTTGGTTCGGGATGATACGGACTAGCAATGTGGAGGCAGGTGCTCATTTCTCTCTGTGGCATCCTGGGAGCTGGTGCCAGCTCACAAATCACATTTGATTTGCCCGTGTTTAGAGGCGTGCGAGAGTGATCAGAAGTCAGTGCATTCATTTTTGATGAGTGCGGGCGGAGGGAGGAGACTCATGGGGGCTGAGGAGAAGAGGCAGTAACATTTACCAGGCAGCAGAGGGACAGGGGATGGACAATTTAAACGTTCGCCGTTTACACCTCACACCCTTCTATGACGTCACTGCTGTATCTCCAAGGGGCATAAGTGACCTCTGTGTCACCAAACCCCACTTCCCATTTGGCCTCTCAGCTGTCACTTGTGTGTCTCCCTTTATCTTGAAACAGTCTTCCCTTGGTTTCCTAATAAAGCTCTCTGGTTTTTGACCTATTGTGGGTCAGTTTTCCTCTGTCCCTTGGCAGCTGCGCCTCCTCTGTCATGGCTGGTGAGGGTTCTTCCAGGTTCCAAGCTCACCTCTTCCCTAGTGTCTGTCACATTTCCCACCCATGCTTCTATAGCTCCCTGACCACTGTCCATCCCCGGGCTTCTCCTTTGAACTCCAGCCTCTTATAGCCCACTATTTAACTTGACTCCTTAGAGGCTTCAAAGGCACCTCAAACTCAACATGTCCAAGACATAGCTCTTGACCGTATATCTGGTCAGCCCATCTCTTTCCTGGCTTGGGATGGTGCCACGGTCTGTCCTGCGTGCCAGAGGGAGGTGTTATTCTTGACTCTTCCCTCTCTCTTCCTTGCTATCATGCCCAATGACCTTTGTGTCCCATGTAACTCTCGAACACACTCTATCCAACTCATCCCTCTTGAGATGTGGCCAAGTCACATCCTCCCTCATGTGGATCAGGGAAATGGCCTCCTTGCCAGCCTCCCAGCATCCACTCTATGCCCCCTTCCCGTCCATCTGTTTTGGACACTGCAGCCATCATTCATTCTGCAAACATGGCGGAGCTCCACTCCCAGGGCAAGCACTCCACCCTGGTGCTGAGAGAAGTCCTCTCAAAACCCAAGCTGACAATGCCCGCCCCTTGCATAAAACCCTTCAGTCCTTTCCCCTTGCTGTTAGGATGAAGCCACATTCTGTGACATTTTGGAAGCTCTGCAGCAAGTGGCTCATGCGCCCCTTCCGACCTCATCACTCTTCTTCTCTGAACTTTACAGAATTTAAACCCTCTTTGTTCACAGTATCCTCTTCCCAGGACTCACTGTTCCTGTGGCCACTGCCCAAGGACAAGCTGAGCTCCCTGAAGGCAGGAAGCAGGTCTAAAATGTTGGTCCTATCCTTGCAAGTGCTAGGCACTTCACACCTGTTGTTGGTTTAAATCAGTTACATTTTTTTGTCCTTTACTTTAAATATATATATATATATATATATATATATATATATATATATATATATATATATATAGAGTAGATGGACACATACCTTTATTTTGTTTATTTATTTTTATGTGGATGGACACAATACCTTTATTTTGTTTATTTATTTTTATGTGGTCCTGAGGATAGAACCCAGTGCTTCACAGATGTGAGGCACGCGCTCTACTGCTGAGCCCCAGCCCCAGCCCCTTGTCCTTCATTTTGAACGTGGAGTCCCTCTGCATGTTGTGGTCACACTGGACACCCCTTGCCTTTTGCCTCACTCAGCTGCCAATCACAGGGAGGTGGGGGGAGCTGAGGAGCGGCTCCTTTTCTCCTCTCCTGCTTTTACCAGTAGTTTGTAGGTGGAATTGCCCTTGTGGGCCCAAATCTTCTTTGATGTTGGCACAAAACAACTCTCTTCCCACAACCCTTCCAGGCTAAGCATCGGAGTCAAATCTGGAGGGCTCTTGCTGATTTTCCTTACTTGATCACTGCCATCTCCCTGACTCTGAAGAGCTGAACTGGGGGCCCTATCTTCTTCTCTTTCCTCTCCAGCTCTCTCAGGGTACTGAGCTGGCTCTGGTGAATATCGTCTCTTTTAATATTCCCTTTCATATGAGCCTGGCTTTCCCAAATTAACATATTTCATTAAGGGTTCTCTCTCTCTTTCTTCATCAAAGGATTTATGATGCAAAATATTCTTCTTAAAAACTAAGGATGTGGCTGGGGAGATGTCAGCGCCTTCTGCTCTGTGGGCTGCTTGCTGAGAGGGGACCTGGAGCCTGGATTTTTAGGAAACACATTCGCTGTAGAGGGGGAGCATCTTGGAAGAAAGCCACATCTGGAGCATTTAGCTGCCCGAGCTGAGGAAACAAATCCATTCTGCATCTCTGATTTTCTCCTTGCACCATGGTTCTGAGCTCCCCGTGGCAATCTCTCTGCAGCCCAGAGACAGGTTCCCTGGGTCACAACAGCAGCTCATAGCATCCCAGCACCGGCCACACTCCAGTTCCTACACAATGACATGCCACACCAAGCTGGCTCCCGGAACCAGGGTCAGAAGAGCCCCCAAGCCAGCCTTCTGGGTTTGCAGGGCCGTCCTCAGACAACACACCCCTGCTCCTTGCTTGGCAAATAGGGGCAAAATGTAGTGTCTGCATTTTAAATCTGCACAGCGCCATCTGATAGATTTGTGTGGACGGTGCTATTTATCATTCAGCATTCATGTATTATTACTCTGCTGCCTGGGGCCTGCAGAAGTCAGCATGAGTGGGATGGCTTAGAAAGGGCAGGCTTGGTAATTTCCCTCGGAAAATTAGCACAATGAGCAACGTAGCAGAAAACCCAGCAAAAGCACGGGGAGGGCAGAGAGGGGGTCAGGATCCAGGATGGGCGTGGTCGGGGGGGCAGGAGGCAGAGTGGGAGGGGGATGGAGGCACACAACCAGAACACAGGGAAGGTTCCGATGGGCCAGGTTCCGTGCCAGGCATTTCTACCTAGGACATCACTCTCACCCTCATCCTCACAACCATCGTGCCAATAAAGTGTCCCTGTCTCTGTTTTATAAATAAAGAGATGCCTGAAGATGTTGAGCTCTTGCTGGAGGTCACACAGCTCACTTGGTCAAGCCAAGGCTTTGGTTCTGGAGATGAGTCTCCTTCCGCAGGTGCAGGGAGTCGCAGACGCGCCACACACCCGCACCCACACCCCCTCCTTCCTTTGAGTCATCCTTCTGTTCCCTTGGATACCTTCTGCAGGTTTCATGTAATATGGTTGTGGTGTGTTTGGCTTGATGGAATAGTGCTGTGTAATGGTTCTGAAAGTGTGTGCGTGCGTGTGTGTGTGTGTGCGTGCGCACGCAGTGTGTGTTCTCCCTCCAACTTCATCGTGTGCTCCAAGGGCAATATTCTCTCTCCTATTTCTTTTCCTTTCCCTGCCACATGTCTGGTGCATGATTCTGCAAAAAAAAATAATATATTGGCACTCGGTACATGTGGCTGACTGACAGACATATATTTCAGCCTGCAAGTCCCACAGGACTCTAAATTGCCGCATGAGGTATTTGAATTAGAAGGGAGAGAAGAACTCACATTTATTAAAGGCTCACTCTTTCTCTTTAATTCCCAAGCAGCCTCGTGAGGAGGCATTCTGCTCCCACTCTGCAGATGGGGAAGCTGAGCCGTGCCCGCGGCCTCTGCCTGCATCCAACCGCAACAGGCTGCAGTTCTCATGACCCCCCCCCCCCCCCCCCCGCTCCTAAATGCCAGGATGTGACAGACGCCCATCTGGGTGGGCTGTTCTGGAGCAGACTGGGCTCCAAGGTAGAGGAAAAGACCAGCCGCCTTTGCAGGGCCTGGTATCCTGTGAGTTTTTCCTTTAATGGTGCAAAGCCATTGTGGGAGGGGGAGTGTGCTACTGAGCTTTCCACACCCCCTCCCTGCCTGTCCCTCCTGCCACTCCTTGCTCTGGGGTGGGCGATGGCAGTTCTTCTTCCTTGGGGGGACCAGAGGGAGAGACATGTGAGAATAGGTCTTGCCCGGCTGTCTCTCCTCTGTATTTCTCCCCAGATGTGTGATGTTCTCAGTGCACCCTGCTGAGCAGAGCCCCAGGAAAGTTTCCCACACATTAGAGGGGTCAGTGGAGGGGGAGTGGGCAGCAGGGCACGTGGGGGAGGAGCAGAGGGGGAGGGGTTGAGCTCAAAGCTAAGAACCAATAGATGAGTGGGAGTTGGCAGGCGGGGTGGGGGGGACAAGGGAGGATGGGCTCTACAGACTCTTCCTGTGTTCCCTTTTAAAATTATTTTGAGAAGTTAACATGGACTAGTTGTTTTGAGTTCAAAAATGTATACAAAGATCCAGAATGAGAAGGGCTTTTCTCCTACCTTGAAGCCACACAGGTGCCCTCTGAGGCACTGCCTTGCCTCTCCTGCCTCCCGACAGTGGACCCACCATGGTTTCTCCAGACGCGGAATGACTGCCCCCCTGTACCCCATAGAGCCAGCTGGGCCTGATAAAGGGTTCTGGAAGAGTTCTGGGAGCAGGAAACTTAGATCCAAGCATTTCCAGAGACTTATAGATCCCCATGACCCGTTCTTAGGAAGGACCTGCTTTCTGACCTCCAATCACCCTCATCACCCCAAACCAGGAGTACCCAGGTGACCTGGCAAACCTTACGCCCCAAAGACACAGCCCACAGCCTTGGCCTAGTACTTTTAAATTGTTTTAAATTAGATCATCCTTGAGAGTGTTTCCTTGGGGACAGCTTCCCCATCGCCTGGGGGTTCTGTGGTCTGTGCCTGGGGTTTCTAGACTGATAAGTGTCCTACCCTTCAGAGACCATAGGTACTTGTGCACTGGATGGTGCTGGTGTATCTGCCTTAGATGGCCACTTGCCAGGGGCTGTCCCACCAGAGGGGTAGAGGCAGGGTGTGTGACATGGGGTCATGGTAGGCCACGCTCCCTGACTGGGCACCTACCTGATTTGTTCTTGTATTCAATGTCAAAGCCTGTAATGATGCTGTTCCCATCGAATCGCTGGGTCCATCGCAGGTTCATGCTCCGGGCCTTTACCTCCCGGATCTCCAGCTCAGGGGGGTCAGGGGGCTCTGGAGTGCAGCAGGGAAGGGACAGAAGTGAGGATGGCAGCAGGAGCTTGGCCTCCATACTCCGCTTGGGGGTGAGGTCATTAGTGGTCTAACCAGGGACCTTGGAGCTGGGGGAGGCCAGCAGCTGGGCTCAGAGGCTGAGAAGCCAGGTTTGGTCTCCTGCCTTGAGGCCTCTTTGCCTTGGCCCGGGAAAGGGCAGACCCCTTTTTCAGGGATTCCTCAGAGCTGAGGGCTGCTGCCCTCATCCCCCACCCCATGCAGAGCTCCCAACTTTTCTAACTTGAATTTTCCTTCCTGCACTTCCTCTAGGGGCACGTTCCCAGGAACCAGGTTCCCAACCCCTCCTGGAACCAGGAACTGATTGATTCTGTAGGGGCTGCAGCTCCTGCAAGTGGGTGCTTCTGAGGTGCCTGCAAAGGTCCTATCTCCCCACTTTGGGCTGGAGGGAAGGGGCAGGAAGCTTTCCCACAAAGGCCATTTCCTGTCATCCCCCACCATGGCGCTGGAGACGCTCCCTGCTTTTCTTTTTTCCTTGAAAATTGAACCCAGGGGGCTTAACCACTGAGCACATCCCCGGCCCTTTCCATATTTTATTTTGAGATAGAGTCTCGCCGACTTGCTTAAGGCCTCACTAAGTTGCTGAGCTTGGCTTTTGAACTCACGATCCTCCTGCCTCAGCCTTCTGAGCTGCTGGGATGATAGGAGTGCGCCACCATGCCTGGCTGCCCCCTGCTCTTTGAGGTGGACTTGTCTGCAGGTTGCTGGCCCCTAGGGAGCAGACACGTGTCAGGAAGGTGGGCAGGGAAAGCACCTTGCACGGTGAGCTGGATCAAGCCCCTGTCCTCCCCGTACGAGTTGATGGCGTGGCAACTGAAGAACACAGAGTCCCCACGGTCAGCTGGCTTGAGCTGGGAGATGGCCCGCAGGGGCAGGAGAGGGAGGAAATGGGGAGAGCCTTTTAGAGTCCAGCTACTGAAGGGGGCCACTCCAGGGGTATCAGCAAAGGATATCTTGTTCTGGGAGGGGCTTTGTCAAGGGCTTCTCTTCCCAGAATGTTCCAAGATAGGGAGTGTGGAGGGGTCCATGCAGGGAGGAAAAGGTCAAGGGTCCTAGGAGAGGAAGGGGAGCCCGTGGTTCCAGAAAGGAGGGCTGAAGAACCCATAGCTGATGGCTGAGGGACTGTTAGGAAGGGATGTGGTGAGATCCCAGGTAGAGATTCCTGGGTGGGACTAGAAATAGGCGGGAACGGCTAGGTACATTTTGGTGTAGGGAAGGGCTCCCAGGCTCCCCATTTACCTCCTCTGGATACAGATTTGACATGGTGGGCTCCCCACTTTCAGAGAGTCAGGGTCCTTGGGGCCTGGGGCTGGGGCTGGGGCTGGGTACTCACCTTCAATGTGGAGACAACCTCATCGCCATTGTCCTTGGTGGCTATGGCATAGCGCATGACTCTGTCGGGGTCAATGACAGTGTCCCCTTTCTCCCAGCGGATGATGATTGGCCGCTCGCCACGCGCCGTGCAGTTCAGCTCCTTGGAGTGGCCCTTGATGGCGATGGTGGTGTTGGGGTGGGAGGTGATCATGGCTGGGACTGGGGAGGGAAAGAGGTGCATGGCACCGTGAGGGTCTCAGGAGCAATCCCGGGGGGAGGTGCACGTATTGCAGAAGCCCCGCCCACATTGCCCCATCCCCAGGCCCCTGGAGAAGGTCTGATAATGTGAGAGCCCTGTAGGGGAGCCTGTTTGCCTGTCCCTGGTCACTCTTGCTTCCATGTCTGGGATGCATAGCTCCCTCCTCACCAGGACTTCTTACATTCCCTGGACCCCTCTGGTGATGTCAGTTGACTTGGTTTCAAAATTATTTTACATGCACAACATACATAGAATTAAAAGGGAAACTGGTTATTACAGAAATACGGTTATGTAAATATTAAAAACATTAAAAAGCAGACTTTGGATATTGTATATCACATATTCATGCTTCTCTATTACTCATGAAAAAAAGATCTACCAGTCGGTCTTATAATTACTGTCTTATTTTACTGTGCTTTTGTGCTAGAGATGAGCACAAGTGATATTTTGAGATGTCTGCAACAAATGCGATCTGATGTGAAAATATCTGTGGATTTCTACTGGTGACAGTCACACAGACTGTACTGCTGTGGGTTGTGGCTGTTTTCAATGGCAGGAAATACTAAATTTCAGTTAGAGGCTAGAGAATAGAAGATGTGCTCTCCCCGCGCCCAACTCAAATTCTCCAGTCTCACCAAATCAAATTGTGGGCGGTCTCTGGACCAGGTCAGGACCCCTGCTCTGAACCTGGGGTCTCCATTTGTCTGTACAGCTAAAGCTTCTTTATTTCCATCCTGAGCTTTCCACCAAAATACCACGGTAAGCCCTTGAACAGCACCACCGCAACCGACAACCCTCAGCGACACTAACAGGGTCTCAGCTTCACCCCACCCTGTCCCATGTTCTGAGAAAGTCGCCAAAAAGCCACCCAGGCTGGTCATCCACCCCTCCCAAACCCTGACAGGACATTTGTCACCCACTGGTCCCTCCTCTGGGCCTGAGCACCTGGCCAGCCACAGGAGGAGGGGAGGGACAGGGGAGACAGAACAGGAGCCCTCAGAGTCCTGTCCCCTTTCCTCTGTGCAACTCAACCAACACGCACTGAGCTCTTAGGCCATCATGAGACAACTTGCAGGTCTTGGGGGTACATGTGACAATGAGTCAGGGTCCTTGCCTCCTGAAGGTAGACCCAATGCCTGGGGAAGCATGCATATTGGAGGCATGTGATGAGCGCTCACCCAGCTCAGGAGAAATTCTCTTGACTGGGGGCATCTGGGAAGGCACTATCCATCTGTCTCACAAGCATACATCGAGACCTACTATGTGCCAGGACCTGTGCTGGCTTTGGGAGTCACTGAACAGGAGGAGGACGGCCTCTGGTGGCAGGGAGTCACATTCCAGGGTGAGAACAGGCAAGGAACCAATGGCCGAGTCAGGAATGGCAGTTGGCCGAGGGGCACCATGCACGCCTGGGGACCTGAGATGAGGAGGACAGAGGCCTGGCACCCCAGGGAGGGGAACTGCCTGAGCAAAGGCTCAGAGACAGCCATCTCTAGGGCAGGCCCAGAAAGTGAGTGGTCTGATGCGACAGGGGGTGATCCTTGGGCTTCTCTTTTCCTCACCACCTTTCAGGGAAAACTTGCCGCTCAGAGTGCAGGTGCTCAATAGCTCTTGTCCTGAGAGGGTGATCCAGAAACACGTCCTGGGCCGCAAAACCCAGACACCTCCCACCCCCACATTCAGCAGAGGAGCCCTCCTCACACCCGGTTCTACAGAGCAGAGACCTGTCACCACAGCCCTGTCACTGGTTTGCTTGGGCAAGGAGCAAAAAGAGGCTCTGTCTTCTCTCTGCTCAGAGCTGGTGCTCTGCCCCTTTTTCCTGGCACCATGTCTTGGCTCTGTCTCGGTGGCTGCCCCTTTCTTCCCAGTATTCTCAGGATTTCTCTCCTCTCCAGTTTTAAAGCCCTTCTCAGACAAAGTTCTTCCTAGCCGACTCTCCAGGGACATCTGATTTTTATGGACAAATAAGTCTTTGGAGAAAGGAAGGAAGCCACAGGACTGGAAGGGTCTGACCTGCGACAGCAGCCAGGGGATAAGGGGGACATTTGGAACAGGTGCCGGGGGATGACCTTTCTGGCTCCCTGAAGTCATGCCATGCAGACAGCCACCCCCTCTGCTGTCTTGTCAAGCGGGATTGGATGTTGAGGCCGGGCCTTGGCCCCAGGTCCCAGCACATTCCCTAGCCCCGGCTCATCAAATAATGAAGCAGATAAATTTTATAATGCACAGCATTACACTAAGATATACAATAAAACGCGAAAGACAAATAACGAGGTGCAAGTTATAATGAAGAAAAAGCCTGCAGTCAGAGACATCCGAGTATGAATTATTGACTAAGGTTTTACACTCTCAAGGATGTGCGGAGGAATATTTTTCCATCAAAGATTTGCATAATTCACTCGTATAAACCTGGGTGGAATATAGAGTGAGGTTTTACGTCAACAAGTCAGGCCTTGCATTGCAGATGCCTCCATTTTTACTGGAGGATGGAGATGCTGGGGCGTGGGGGGAGGCACAGGGCTGTTTCTGTTCTTCCTACAAGGAGCGATCCAAGGCTGGGATCTGACCCCTGGGTTGGTTAGGTCCTAAGGCTGTCCTGTTCTGGGGAGGAGAATCCTGTTCCTGGAATGACTGTGGAGCAGTGTGTGTGTGTGTGTGTGTGTGTGTGTGTGAGAGAGAGAGAGAGAGAGAGAGAGAGAGAGAGAGAGAGAGAGAGAGAAAGGAGGGTGGAGCGAGGGCCACCCTCAGCAGGGGTCAGCGTCTGAGAAAGGGCAGGAGAAGGAAGAATCTTTCCCCATTGGAGGACCTCACAGCTCTGCACCAGGGTGAGAAACTGGCACCTCTGTTCTGCTTTCCAAGCTCAGCCTGTAGCAACCTATCTAGGGCCTGTGTGGGAAGCATAAAGGTCCCTCTTGGTAGATGCAGCCTGGTACTAGGAGGCACAACTTGGCCAGTGGAACGGAAACCAGATTTCAGACCCCACTCACCAGTAGGATGTGGATCTTTGAGCAGTGCACAACTTGTGTATCCACACATGTTAGTACCAATTCAGGGAACTTATCTTTCCTCTCAGGGTTATTCAGAGACAGGCATGTGGATAGAGAGGGGCAGCAGGGTCCTGAGAGATCCTTTGTCCCTTAGTCCTGTATAACAACCCCACTTGGAGCCTGAGGCAGGCTCCCACCCTCTCTTTATGAGCTGCCCAGGCCATCTTTACCGCCCTGTAGCTCTGGACTAGCTCAGGGGAGCAGGCTATGCAGAAGAGCTGGAAGAGCTTGGGGCCAGCTGACTTGAAAGTTCTAGCTCTGTCGGTACCAACTATGTGGCCTCTGTTACATTTAAGGCCACCTCTGCACCACACAAGTCCACTTCTGCACCTCACAAGT
The DNA here is from genome assembly GCF_052094955.1 of Ictidomys tridecemlineatus. Taxonomy (NCBI): domain Eukaryota; kingdom Metazoa; phylum Chordata; class Mammalia; order Rodentia; family Sciuridae; genus Ictidomys; species Ictidomys tridecemlineatus. Next base: position 100,954,408 of record NC_135480.1, read on the forward strand.
TCACCTCTGAACCTCACAAAGCAGTGGTGAGGATGAAACGAGTGTATACATGTAGAATGCCTGCCACGCGACCACGGGCAAGAAGCCTGGTTGCACAGCCACCCCCACAAGGCTCTCCTGCCTGCGCCTGTCCAGGGAAAGCATCAGATGTGTCTGTGGGCACCAAGCTCCTGGCTGAAGATGTCACTGGCTAGACTGTTTCACAGGGTCACTGCACCTGCACCAAAACCTGCTCTCCAGCCAAACGTGAGTTTGGGGCTCTGGAATCCTAGCTGCTCCGATTGCACTGCACGTGTTAGACACCGGAGTTTTAAAATGTGGGAAAAGAAAAAAAAGAATGTAAACTGTCTCATTAATATCTTTTACATTGATTACATTTTAATATTTTAGAGAGATTGAGTTAATATTCTATTCCCATTAATCTTACCTGTTTCTTTTTCACTGTTTTGAACATGGGACAATGGGAAGGTTTGAAATTCCGTGTATGACTTCTGCTACGGCTCTGCTGAATGGCACAGTATAGGTCATCCACTCTGACCCACCCTTCCCTTTACAAATGGAGAAACTGAGCTTGCCCAGGAAAGCGATTTGCTCAAGGTCACTTTGCTAGCAAGCATCAGATTCTACTGTCATGTCTAACTAAAACAAAACAAAACAAAACAAAAAAACCAGGTGTGATGGTGCACACCCTCAAGTCCCAGCTACCTGGGAAGATCACTTGAGCTCAGGAATTTGAGGCCCAACATGGGCAATGTAGTGAGACTCTATCTTAAAAAAACCAATCCAACTCGACCCAACCCCAGTTGGGAGAGAGTGGTACTCCACACTGGTGGCCACACTACTAATGGTGGGCGGTCAGGCCAGGCGGGCAGACCTACCTCCCATTTGTAGGACTAACAGTTATAAGCTCAGGCTGCCCGTGAAATGTTCTGTCCGGTTCTAGACACTCGCCTTGGCAGAAGACATTGACCACCTGGGTCTGTCCAGGGAGATGACCGGACTTCACATGGTTCTAGAATCTGGGAATGTGGGGACTGCAGGGAGTGAGGGGGTCATAGGCAAGGCAGAGGAGGGGGCCTCCTGTTAGGCCCAAGGAGGAATTTTCTAGTAGTTCCTGCTGTTTAGGGAAAGGACTGCCATGTGGGGCAGCAGTTCTCTGTACCAGGGCTGGAAGACCAGGGAAGAGAAGAGCTGGGGCCTGGGTCTAAGCCCTTGTCTCTGGGTCCTGGGGGTGTCTGGGTCTCAGGGGAGAGGAATTATGGCCCTGGGGAAATGGCTGTTTAGGAAAGGGATCCCCATGATCAGGGTACACATCTCCTGGCATATGGGGGTCTTCAGTCCCTTGTCCTGGACAAGCAGCAGGGAACACTCCTCTGTTCTCCCTGTCCCACAGTCTTCTCACCAGCAAACTAGAACAGAGACCCCTCCCTCCTCCAGGGTCTGTGGTCCTCTCCTGTGCCCTTGACTGGGGGCCTCAGCCCTCCTGGCTATTGCACGGCTGAGCCCCAGGCAGCAGGTGCTGGCCCCGCTCTCCCTCTTCCCTGGCCTCGCCTCCTGCTCTGGGCCACGAGGACTCCCTGTTCCACTGAGCGGCAGTAATGAGCACCGTGGGTCTTCCCTGAATGGAGACTTTCTGGGTTGAAGGAAGACCCCAAGGAATCCTTGGGAGGTGTTCACGGGTGGACACCCACTTGCACATGGAGGTGGTGCCCAGAACACAACCAATGAACAGTCTCCACTGCCATCCCCCTTACCATGAGCCCACATGCAGCGTCCCACAAACGATCTTGCAGGTCCATATCCCCATGTGGTGAATACCCGCTCCCACACACGAAGGCAATACCTCTGAGCACCCTCCCTCTACACGCTCATGCGTGTGCACAACACATGCACACTTTTATAGTCCCTGTGTTACGGAGCGCTGGTCATGTGCTCGCAGGGCTCTAAGCACTGTGCATGGGCGAACCCTGCTGAGGGAGGCCTGTGATTACTCCCCTGCTCCGAAGCCTGGGTCGCGGCATAGCTCTGTGGCCTTGCTGGTGTCCGTGATGCTCAGGATGGAGCGGGCAACAAGCCGCATGCCTTTGTCTCTTGGCTTCTTTTCAAGGATTCCTCCCAACACCAACCATAAGGAGTAAGTGTTACTATCCCCATTTTTCACACAAGTAAACCAAGGCTTCTGGCAGGGCAAGTGGGTCTTGCCCTGTAAGCTGTGGGTGCAGAGGCTGGAGGCCTATTGCCAGCCATCTGTCTGCCCGCCTGCCCCCCACATGGTCTGGCGATGGGAAGCAGAATTTGGCTGTGGTCTCCCTGTGGCCCGGCAGCCTCAGCAGGTGACTCCTGGGGTGGATAGCAGGGACTGCAGCCTTAGGGGCCCAGGTAGGGCAGCTGGGGGGTGGGAGGGGACTGTAAGCACAAGGCTGAGGGTGCGTGGAAAATGTTGATGACAGCCCTGCGGGCAGCGCGCTGCTCCCACAGGATGCAGGAGGCTTTAACCAGGCCAACTTGGTTGTCTCCTGCAATGTGACTCAATTAACAACCAGGGAACATGAATTTCTCTGTACAAAGCTGGGTGTTGGGGAGGGGGACTTCCCGTGGCCTTTGGAGCTGGAGGGGCTGGGCACAGGTGCTAGTGAGCCTCCCCTTAGGTGGGGGGGGTGGGACTCTTCGGGGTTCCCGGTGAGTCTCTGGGTGAGGCAGGCCCATCTCATTTAGAGCTTTACAGCTTTTCACACAGTGTTCTGCATTGCAAGTGGCCAAACTGTGGCAGGGGGCAAAGCAGTGTCCAGGCGACTACCGGGAACACCCCACATTGCGAGCAGACACTCTCTGGAGTCCCCCATGGGGCATGCCCTAAGGGCACAGTGCCTGTCTCCAGGGTGGGACTGTGAGCCTCCCAGGGTAGCTGCAGCCACAGCCTGGGAACCAGCTCCCATCCGTGGAAAGGGGGCTCCCAAGCACCAGCGCCAGACACCCTGCCCAGGGCTGCTGTCCACTCACTCCAGGGAGGACTGGCCAACAAGGCTCCGGCCATTGCTTTAGGTGGCAGAAGTCCCTGGTCTCTTCCTCCTGGTTCTGTCCCCTCTGTCCCGTGGGGCCTTGTTGGTGGGAGCCCCAGTGAAGGCAGCAGGGCTGGGGAGGCGCCGCCCCTCCCCTCACTCCAGGCCCTCCCAGGGCCGCAAGCAGAGGGGAGAGGAAATCAATTTCAGAAACAAGACAGTTGTCAGAATCCGATGTAACCGGTTCCCGTCTGTGAAATTACTCGCAGGCCGGCTCCTGTCACCCCCGAGGTCCTGCCCGGACCAGCTGCTATTTACATTTTAATTTGATGTGAGAGGCTGATAGATTTTTAAAAGACCATGAGACAGCTCTGCCGCCTCACTTACCCCCTCCCAGCAGCCACGCACTTTCCCACCAACCCCTAGGCCTGGAGGTGGAGTCCTGGGGTCCCCAGACACTGCCCTGGGGATGACGAACCCTGTGCCTATGTAGACCCTCGTTCCTCAGCTTCCACCCTCCTCTGAGGTCCTACCTCTTGAGAGGGAGGAGCCCGCTCCTTGCAGTTTAAAAAGCACTTTTGCAGCAAGCTTTATTTATGTAAGGAGGTGGCCTAGGGCCTATTATCCCTGCCATCGTCAATGAAGAAATGAAAGCTCAGAGAGGTTAAGTGATTTGTCTGAGGTTACATAGCTTAGTGACAACAGCAAGAAGACCAAGTCCCATGTCCCCTGACAATTCACAAGCTCCCTTTTCTTTAGTTTTAGCTTAGCCTTCTCTTGCCTATTTTTCCGTTCCTCCTGCTGTGGATGAATCTTGGGAGAGGTACAGAGGGAGGCTGAAAACTAGAGTGGGCAGCTGGGTCTGGGGCAGGAGTAGGGGCAGGAAGCCAGGCTCCCTGGGTGCTTGTCTGCCTCCCTTTCTTCCTTGGTGATGGGAGCTCAGCTGGTGTTTCTGACAGTCCCCAAACCACCAGGGAGGGAAGCTCTGTGTTGAATACCCAGAGGAGACAGCAGTGCGAGTGGGAAGGGGACGTGGAGGGAGCAGGAGGAGGATACCATCAGCATTGGGAGGGGCTGACGTCAGGCGTGAGAGGCCAGGAAAGTCACCTTCCACGGGGCATGTCCTTCCTGTTCTCGGGCGCGGTGTGCTAACACAGCGCGAGGTTGATCTAACGGAGGACTCGCTGCGTCCACACACTGTTCTGAGTTCTCAAACATGCGCCGATGCACTAAGCACTCACAATAACCCTATTTCGATTCCCACTTTATACTGGGGAAACTGAGGCTTAGAGAAGCACATAGTCCAAGGTCACATGGCTGGTGAGTAGCAGAGCCAGGGCCCGACCCAGGGTGTCTGAGGTCTCACACACTGTGACACTGGTCAAAGGACAGCAGACACTGGAGCAAGTGCCAGGGAGTGGCCCAGCTGTACATGAGAGCCACCTGGAAGTTTTGAGAGATACTAAGGCACAGATGGAATGTGCAGAGGCTCTGGTTTAAGGGGTCCTGGGTGGGCCTGGGCATCTGGATTCCTTAGGAGCCACCTCCACCTCCACCTCTAGGAGGGTCTCACTGCTCTGGGGGAAGCGCCACAGGGCTGGGTGGACCCTCTTCATGCCCTCTGGTCTTTCCCCTGCTCCAGCTGGGTGAGCCCCAAAGCCAACAGATTGGGAGAAGGCAGCGAAGTCCTGGGATTCTTCACTGTCCCCAGGGAAGGGTCTTTGCTTTCTCAGGAAGTTCTTCTGGAAGCCTAACTGAAATCTCTTCAGGAGTCTCATAGAGCTTTTCGTTCAAAAGGCCACTTTTGGTCTGCCGAACCTCGTTCCTGGACCTCCTCTTCTTTGCCCTAGGAAGAGGCTTTTCCTGGAAACAACGGGTGCCCTGAAGCCTGCGAGCTCTGCCAACCCACCTTGTCAGGGGAGAAGGCAGCCCCGCAACTGCTTTTGTTTCTGGAAGGATTACAGGCAGCCCTGAGAGGTGAGTGGGCCCGTCTCCCCGGCCCAGCACACTCGCCTCTCTCCCCCGAAAGGCTTGTGTCTCTGCTCCTTGTTAACAAGCTCCTGACAAGGACGGGAGCCTGTTTGGCTGTGTGAGATAAGCCGCCACAAAGGGGCCTTGTGGGCACGAGGGGTGCCGGGCCTGGGGTGGGTGGGAGAGGCTTTGCTCAGCCTGGGTGGTGGCAGCCCTGGGCTTCCCCTGGGAAAGGCTGAGGGGCGGGGGCTTCTGGTGGCTGCTTTGTTTTCCCCTTCTTAAAGAGCCAGGGCTGTGGCGTTGTTAATTTGATTGCACCCACTTCGGTGTCTTGTCTCCCCTGATTAGCCAAGCTCCACCTGAAGCATGAGATTAATTCAAATTGCATGGAAGCAATCAGCCTCGCCTCTGAGAGCCAGTGGGGAGGTGCCCGGGGAGCTGGGGGCTCGGGGGACCCTGGCTGTCCACTGCCTGAGTACTCAGGGATCAGAACTAGCAGGACCACAGAGCTGTGAAGGGGACAGGGCTGGGGAGCACAGGACCTCAGAGATTTGGACCACAGACCTGTCTCTGCTGCATGGTGGGCCCAGCTGAGACCCTTGGACTTGGCTGGGCCTTACTTTGTCCAGCTATAAAATGGGGCCAGCCACTTCCTGGAGTGGGAGGGGGGTTGTTCTCCAATGAAGGTGGGGATGGGGATTTCTGCCTGCTTCTCATCCTCTATTTCCCTGAGAATGTTGGGAAAATGATAGTAATAATAACAACTAACATTTACTGTGTGCTTATTGTGTGCGTGTGCCATGGTTAATGCTGTTCATGAAATAGCTCATTAAAACCCCTCCCTCCACAGCTCTAGAGGATAAAAGATCATCTGATCATCTGAATCCTTTCAGAAACAGAAGGAGGTGGGCCGTCTTTCTTTGATCACTTGGGGAAGGTACTTCCGGGTCATCACTGTGAATGGGGTCAGCAAACTTTTCAGGAAAGGGCCAGATAGTGAATCCTTGAGGCTTCACGGGCCTCAGGTCTCTTGCATGACTACTCAGCTCAGCTGTCACACCTCCAAAGCAGCCTTAGGAGTGCACAGAGGATGTGAAGAGGGAGATGGCCCTGTGGCGATGGGGGCAGAGACCAGAGTGATGTGTCTATGGTCAAGGAACGCTCAGGACTTCCCGCAGCACCAGGAGAGCCCTCCTCTGGAGGCTTCAGAAGAACACGGCCCTACAGACACCTGGATGTCAGCCTTCAGACTCCCAGAACTGTGAGAGCACAGGATCAAGTTGTAGGCCACCCAGCTTGCAGGCCTTTGTTTCTGTAGCTGGGGAAACCAAGGCAGGGATCCGGCAAGTGGAGAAGGTTCTCAGTGCTTGGTGCCCAGAGAGGGTGGCCTTGGCTCTGCTCTGTGGAGTCAGAAGGGCTTCCTAAGGTGCCAGGTGGTGTGGGCTTTGCTCTCCCAGCTGTGTGGGGAATTTAATCTGCGTCCACTCCCGGCCCCAAGGGCCCTGGCTGGCAGAAGGCAGGAAGCTCAGAGTGTGCAAAGACCACCCCGCCCTGCCCCTAATCCCACCTGCAGCCCTGGGTACAGGAGGGGCTCAGAGCAGCTGCTCCATAGCTACCTGATGAATGGTGCGCCAAATGGGCCACCCTGCCCCATCTCAGTTCTCTAGACCTGAGAGGCCCAGAGGGCAGGGCAGGGTGGTTTCTGGGGGAATCTGTTCCCAACTCAGGACTGGACACCTGCCAGTCACATGTGAGTGGCGAATCACCTTGGTTGGGGCCTTGGGGTCATCGGGCCAGTGCTCAGCTCTAGGGAGAGTGTTTGCTTGCCTCAGGGTGTTCCCTGCCATCTCTTGGCCACAGCAATCCTGCCACCTCTCCACGCCTCCACCCTGTCTTCCTCATCTCTCAGCCTCAAGCCCTTGACTCTCCCGGCTTCCTCTGTCTAGCCATTGGGGCCTGATATTTGTTCCTTCAAAATGGCTCTTAGAGTCCTGCTTCCTCTCCACCTCTCCCGCTCAGGATCCTGTTGTCATTCCCACTACCTAGTCCGTCATGCCCAGACTTCAGTGCTGTTCTCCCATCCAGCCCCAGCCCTCATCCCTAGCTGCCACCTTCTGGTTTCGTGCTTGCTCTTCTTGCCACCTCTCATGGGAGCTTAGCACCCCAGGGCCTTTGCTCAGACTATCTCCTGCCTCCAGGAAGTTCTGCCCTGTCTGTTCATTCTGGGGTTTTCCTTCTCTAACCCAATGTCACATGCAGATAGTGCCACCACACTTAGCATGTGGCCTTGCCTTTTGTCCTGGAGGAGAGGACAGTGGTTTAATTTTGCCTTGCTGCCTTGTGGGCTGCTTGGGTAAGGTTTGGGTGTGTGTCCTAAGGGTTCTTGTGCTTGAGTTTCATCCCCATTGTGAGGACTCAAGAGGGTGGAAACTTCATCTGACCCTGGTGTCTAGAGGGGGGCCTTTGGGAGCGATCAGGAGTGGATAAGGTCGTCAGGCGGATTCCCCATGACTGAACTCAGGTGGCTTTATGAGAAGAGAGACCAGAGGACACGCCCGTGTGAGCCCGTGTGCATCCTCATGCACATGCTGCCCATCTCGCACCGCGTAATTCCCTGTACCACCCTGGGACCTTGCCAGCAGGAAGGCCATCATCACCAGTTCCGGCTCCTTGACCTTGGGCCTCCAGAACCATGAGCCAAAATAAATCTCTCTTTTTTAAGAGTCACGGAGACTGTGACATGATGTCAATAACAACAGCAAAGAGGCAAAGTAGACCTTGACACGTGCTGGACCTGTGGGCCACGCAGGAACACCATGCTCACTGCTTGGCTGACGTGACAATTTATTCTGCCCCCTCCGTCAGATGGGTGTCGATCTAACTGGGGAGCAGCTCTGGGCTCCCCAGGGAGGGCAGTGTTGGGGGTTCTGTCATGCCGGCATCTTCCTACCTACTAAAGCTGGCACCCAACCATGCCCCCGGCTGTCTTGCTGGGCGTGTTGACTGGCACTGCTACCCCGAGTGACTTGCACGATGCACACCATGCTGTTACCCTCTGATCTGCCCTGAATGATGCCTTGAAGCCCACATCTGCTTGGAAATTCCTCAGGGCTGTGATGGGGGGAGATTTCAGGGGGGACAGGTGATAATGTGCTTTACACCACCACAGTGGCCCAAAGCCTCTAGGAGGGAGAGAAGGGCCCAGATGAGGCTCCTAGGGACAGACACATGAGGTTCCTCTCATTGATCTCTTCAGTAAAGCCTCCCCTGCCTGTTGGGCCTGGTTGCTATGGAGATAAAAAGGCGTGGGTGGGATGGGGGACTGTCCCACAGGGAGACGTTTTACTCTACCTTAAAGCCTCTGCGCACGGTTCTCTTTGGGGCTAGTTTGGGATGTGCTGTGGAGCTCCAGTGGTATGCTGGGGGCACGAGCCCGTGTTTTGTTGGTTCAGACTCATCTTCGCCTTCCTGTGACCCCCTGAATAGCCGGAGCTGCAGCCTGGACACCCGCTCCTGGCCACCATCAGCTCAGCAGAATGTGACCCACTTGTTGAGTTCGGTCAATGCTTAGTGGGTGAGGGACCGTGACAGGAGGGTTGCAACCCCCCTGAACAGAGGTGCAAACCGAGTCCAGGGAGAGGGGATGGCGGGTCTCGGTTACCTAGGGTGCCGTGGGGGACACCAGCAGGAGAAACGGCTCCTCATTCCCTGCTCAGGTCCTTTCTGTCCCCTAAGTGAATGACTTGTTTTCACCTTCCAGGGTCCTGCGGTGGCCAGGGCTGGCCTGGGCAGGCACAGGGCTGCAGATGCCCTGGCCAGGGCTCTGGAAGGTTTGCTGACTCCTCCTTTGCCTCTGAAGGAGGCGCAGTGGGGAGCCTGGCCTGCTAAGAAGCTGTGTCTGGCCTCTCTCCTCCCCTCTGTTTGATGAAGGAGATAGAGTGTTGTTCCTTACTCCATGAAGTCTGAAAATCAATAAGGCCAAAGAGCCAGCTGGATAATCATCGCCATGGAAATCACCACAGTGGTCCTTCCCTCTCCCCCTCCCTCCTCCTTCAGCAGCAGGGGGAGGCCCCTGCTGGCTGAGCAGACACCCTGGCGTGGCATAGGCCAGCACAGGGTCCTCTCAGCTACCCTGAGGCTGGGCAGGTGAGGTTGACCAATGACCATCGCCTGGGAGGAGAGGGAGGTAACAGCCCCTCAATTCCACAGCTGTGGTGGGGGCCAGCCAGCTCAGCTTCCTGCCTCGGCCCCTGTGCCCTGCGCACCACTGGGCTTCCCTGCCTCCTTCCCACTGTTTGCAGACCCAGCCCCCTACTCCTCACCCAGTCAGAGCGGCTCAGAGGGCCAAGGGAAGAGCCCAGGTGGTGGACTACGGTGCCAGCTGTTACTAGGCCAGTCCTGTGGGCCAGGGGGCCAGTCAGTCGCTCAGTCCCTGGCACACAGTGCCAAGTAGGCAGAGGCCTGTGCCATGCTGCGTGCCAGGGGCGGGAATTCCCACACAGACCCAAGAGGCTTCACTCTGGTGAGGAGACAGAACCTATCACACAGGAAAGCCTTGTGCCCATTTCTTGGCCTCTCTGTGCCTCAGTTTATCATTGGTGCTGTAAGGGGCCTTGTGTGGGCCATGCCCATCCAAACGTCCTGGCTCCATCTACTTGCCTTCCTTCAGGTGGAGGGTCATCTGGTGGTGGGGCCTATTGGGGAGGACAGACTTTGGGGGAGGCCTGGAAACCCTGGAAGCAGTTTGGGGTGTTCAGGGAGGGAATTCCCTGGGTACCAGAGCACAAAAGGGATTTGTGGGCTCTGGGTGGCCATTTCCTTTATCCATAGACTCCTTGCCTTGTGGGTGGAGCAGGGACCCAGTCACCCAGGTCTAAGGAAGGTGCTACTCCCATCTGACAGAGGCGATTCCATTGGGCAAATTGGAAATCAGGACCAGCTCTGTTAGCAGCTACAGTTGTGTTTTCTAAGGCTTTGCATCCAGACCTTGGTACCTGCCCATGGTCAGCCATAGCAGGTGACCTGGTCCACTCCTGTCCAAAGGCTCCTTCCCTCTTCCACTCCCACGAGAGTTTGGCCTGTCTCCTCGCTCTTGACTTCCTGTGACTTGCAGGGGTGTGTGCTTGCTGAGGCTCTTGGATCTCATTTTAATTGGCCTGACATTTTGCTAAACAAACAAATCTAAACTCAAACCAAACAAAGAGCCCTCATGGGTTTAATTGGCCATGGGCTTTGTCTGTGGCCCAATCACTGGAGCCTTCACAAGGGTGAAGGGGACTCTGGGGACAGTAATGAGACCTGTCTAATAAGGTAACCTGCTGGACAAGGGAGCTAGCAGGTCCCAGGAGGCACTGCCACGAGGTGGTGGCATCAAAACAGCCAGCCCCCTTCTACCCCAGATGAAGCCGCTCGGCTTTGTACCTGCCTCTCACTGAAGAATTCTCTTTGAAGATGCTTTATTTTTTTCCTCATGTGTCACTTAGAGGAGGAATTGCCTCCTCCTCCTTTTGGTCATTATCTCTCTTTTAAAATATATATTTAAAAGGGAGATAAAAGGCAACTCTGTGGATGTGGTATTTTCTTCTGTTAATTACATTTATTTTCAACCAAGTTCTGGGAGGTGGTCTAGGTGCCCTGAAAAGATACACATGCTGAAGAATCAGAGCCTGTCTGAGGTGGAAGGGGCCTTGGGTCAGCTGGGACTGGATTCTAGTTCAGGTCTCTTATTGTACAGATGAGGAAACAGAGGCCCAGAGAAGGGAAGGGACAGCTTGTGAATGCACAGCCAGAGTCACAGAGCCAGGATCAGCGGCCAGTCCTTGGACTCTCAGCCTGTGCTCTTTCTTCCCAATCCTGGAGATAAGTTCTGGTCTCAGCTGGGGCTACTCTACCCAGTGACCCTGATCCAGTATCTTCAGTTCCCTGAAAAGGTGCTATTGCAGGCCAGCCTCACAGGCAGAGTGACAAGTGCTATGCACAGGGTGGGAGGACCCGCAGCATGCTCAGTACTCATGAGCTCAGCCCACACCAAGACTCTGGGGTCAGGCGGGAGTGGGGGCCAGTTGGGCCTGGTTGGTTGTCAGCAAGGATGTCCAAGGACTTGTGAAACTGCTTTCCCACTCTAACAAACCCCTAGGGCCTTAGGATGGTAATTTCAGGGGTTAACTGACTAGACTAAGGAACACCTAGGGACTGGTAGAGCATCATTTTTGAGAGTCTGTGAGGGTGTTTGCAGAGGAGATTGGCATGTGAGTTGGTGGACTGATCTGCCCTCTTTATGGGCACCATCTAATCAGCAGAGAACACAGAGAGAACAAAAAGGCAGAGGAAAGCAGTTTCCTCTCTTTGCAGGGGGTGGAACGCTCCTCTTTGCCAGTCCTTGGGCATTAGGTCTCCTCCGGCTCTCTGGCCTTTAGACTCCAGGACTTGTCCCAGGGGTTTTCTGGTTCTTTGGCCTTTGGCCTTGGACTGAGTATACCATTGGCCACACTGGTTCTGAGACCTTTCCTCTCGAACTGAGTCCTGCTGCTAGCATCCCAGGGTCTCCAGTTCTCAGACAACTAGTAGGACTTCTCAACTTCCATAATTATATAAACCAATTCCTCTAATAAATACCCTCTAATCTGTCTGTCTACCTACCTACCTACCTATCTATCTATCTATCTATCTATCTATCTATCTATCTGTCTGTCTGTCTGTCTGTCTGTCTGTCTATCTATCTATCTATCTATCCATCCATCTATCTAATCCATCCATCCCTCCCTCACTCCCTTCATCCTATTTATCTACCTACATCCTATTAGTTCTGTCCTTCTGGAGAACCCTGACTAATTTAGGCCCTGAGGAGGGTTCTGTATGGGGATAATTCTCTAAGAACCAGCTTTGGCATCTCAACCCCCACCAGACCTTTGGGTTCCTAAAACTCTGGTTTGCAGCCTAGTCTCAAAGTTTGCTCAACACAAGAAGACCCTATGTAGCTCCCAAAGCCATAGCATCTCACATTTCATTCTGCCTGTCCACCCTCCCCTTCACTCTCTGCCAGACCCCCTGACCCCCTTACGTTACCATAGGACATTCATGGCTCTTCCTGCCCCATGACCTCACTTGTGCTATTTGTTCCTCCCTGGATTGGCATGACCTTCACCTTTATTGGCTCATCTCAGAATACTTTTTGTCCCTTGAGCCCTACTGTGAAGCTTTTCTTGACACCCTTTATTCACCCCAAAGGTAAAATTCATGATTCCATCCCTGATTATTCTTTTTCTGCTGCTGGGGAAACCCAGGGACTCTTGCATGGTGGCAAGTGTTCTAGTCCTGACCACACCCCAGCCCTGATTCTTTTTGAGTCTGCTCATTGGTAGTTTTAAAGGCACTTATCATTTGTGTATTATAGTTGTTTTGGGGTATATGTCTATTTCCCCTCCACAATACTAAATTCCCTGAGAACAACAATCCTGAATTACTTTAAGTTAGGTTTCCAGCACTGAAACCAAATGATTGCTAACAATTATTCAATGTGTATTTTGTGCTAAGTACTAATTGCTGTAAGAACATGGTCTCATTTATTTATTTATTTATTTATTTATTTTGTTGTTGTTATGCTGGGGGATCAAACCCAGGGCCTCACGCGTGCTAGGTAAGTGCTCTACCATGAATCAAGCCCCCAGTCCCTCATTTAAACCTTACCAATGAGTAAAAAGCACAAATGTTCCTTGACTTACCATGGGGTTACGTCCTGATAAACCCATTACCAGTGGAGAACATCTGAAGTTGAAAACGCACTGATTATACCTAACCTAGTGTAAATGGCAGAGAGTGAAGGGGAAGATGGGCAGGGAGAACAGAAGTGGGGTGCTGTGGGCTCTGGGAGCCAGCTGACTGAGCTTCCCACCTTCTGAAAGTTCAGAGAGGCATGAGGCCTGGTGAGGTGGAGCTGCTTGGGGCCAAATCTTCCCTGCGTGTTGGAGGCAAACCTTCAAATTGGCTCTGCAAATGGCTGGCTCCAGGTACCCTGTAGAATTGCTCAGGCTGCCCAGGGTCTTCCAGGACAGTGTGGACAGGAGCTGGGGAGAGGGTGTGGGAAAGGGCACAGTTGGAAGGCAGCTGTGCAGGAAGGTCTGGGAGGGAGCCAGGAGCCTGGTGCAGAGAGACTGAGAGGAAGTGCTGAGAGACGCCATCACAGGGGCAGGTGGGCCTGACAGGCAGGGAAAGGGGACCCGGACCTGCATGTGAGAGAGCAGATGTGGGAGGGGAAGCGCCTGGGTCTTACTGGGGAGAGAGAACTGAAGTGAGGGCAGTGGGGTGGGGGGAAGGTGGGAAAGAAATGGACCAGATTCTGCCTTGACTGATTAGTGCTGCAGGAAACGCCTGCGTTCCCCGCAGGGCAGAGAGTGACACGTGTGTGTGTGTGTGTGTGTGTGTGTGTGTGTGTGTGTGTGTGTGTGTGTGTGGTGGGAGGGGCTCACCAGGAGGCCCTGGATTTATAACATTCGTGCTCTCCAAATACTTCAGCGTCTCCTGGCTGCTGCCTGGTTGGGAAGATGGATGGCAGAGGCTTGTCCAGACCCCCCAGGACTTCAGGGACAGCCTGACACCAACTGGGTCTCTTCACACACAGCCCACCCGCTGACCCTGCATCCTCTGCCACCAGAGTCCCCTCATCTCTACAGAAAAACCACACGCCACAGAACAGCAGCCACACCTGCTCAGTGAAGCCTCTAACTTCAAGAAAAATAGCAAAGACAGAAAAAAAAGGAAGAATCTGCTGCGAGGAGTTGAGACTCATCCTGCTGACAGTGGGGAGATAAGGATCAAATACCCAGGACGCTCCAGAGGTGCCTGCTCTTCTCTGCTCTCAGAATCAGCCAAGCTCTCCCTGGCGGAGGGATGTAGATTGATTGCCTGGTTTTATTGAGGACAAAGTGCTTTTTGATAGTGTGAGGGAAGCGGCTCCCCAGGGCGGGGATTCCGGCTCAGCTCGGAGCTCCCTGAGCATCGATCGCCGGCCGGGCTTTCCTGTGTGTGTGGAGCAGAGCGCGGGCGCTGGGAGTGATGGGGAAGCCACGGTGGTTGGAGGGGGAACTCCGGGGAGGGCAGGCTGGACCTCGAGTGGGCACTTGGTCAGCTGCCTCCCCGAGAGGCCCTGGAGGGATGGCCAGGAAGAGTGGCCACTGTTGGTTTGGTCTATGGTGCAGCTGCCACACGATACGGCTGCTTATCACATGTCACTAGACTCCTGCTCGACACAAGGCAGAACCCCACCTTATCATGACCCCCATTTTGTAGATCAGGAAGGTGAGCTGCCATGAGACCAAGTGTACTCATCAAAGTCACACAGTGACCAAGTCACAGCCCCCAGATCCATACATGGTGGGTGAGACGCTACGGCTCAGGTGCTGACCTCTGCCTGCCAAGGTGCACAGTCCCAGACACAGGCCCAGATGACACTCTGCTCCTGACATGATCCTCAGAGACCTGCTACATAGACTCCGCCATGTGTAAAGGGACAGGCTGGCTCAGTAGGAATGGCTCTGTGACTCTAACAGAATCCTAGCATATAAATGGTGGCTTTCCAACATCTTTGAGGCCAGCTCTGAGTGCGGGGATTAGAAGCCATAGAAGCAGCACCAAATGGAAGTAAGTTGTACTGCTCCAATGGCTTTTTCAAAGCATCTTCCCCTTTCCATCATAAGCTCCTGTGTTATTCATAATTATTTTGGGAGGCGAGTAGGCTGGGATTGAACCTCTAGTGCCAAGAGAAAAAACTGGAGCACAGAGAGATGAAGTGACTTGCCCAAGGTCACACAGCTCATTTAGTAGATATGGAATTGGAGCCCAGGGTTTTTCTTCTATGTTGTCTGCATGGTACTTTCCTTTCTAAGCCACAAAGGGTTGTATGCATGGAGGTGGTATTAAGTAACAGAAATACTTTGGCATAAGTATTCAGAGAGAATTGCCAACCTACAGGTCATAGTAAATGGGATGGCTTATGGTATTTCAGCACAGAAAATCATGAGCTTATCAGAACTGGGGGTGGGGTGTGTTGGGGCCATTCAGGCTTAGTGCTTAGTAATGTCACATGTCACTAGACCCTTGGACAGTCCCAAGCCCACCTTGGAGGAGGCATCTTTCCTGTCTCCCCTTCATAGATGGACCAGCCAGGGAGAGTGCAGAGATGGCCTTGGCCTGAGACCAGGGTGTGGGGAGGGGTGTGGGGCAGGACTCACTCTTGACAGTGAGGAACATGGACTTGCTGATGTCGGTGCCCACGCCGTTGCTGGCCTGGCAGAGGTAGTAACCGATGTCCTCTTCTAGGACGTGGCGGATCAGCAGGGAGCTGTTGGGCAGGATCTGGATGCGGCCGGTGAGGGGCACTGGGTGGTACTGCTGGGGGTTCCCACTCCCTGGAAGGAGGCAGAGGTTAGGAGGGCTGAGTCTTTGCTGGGAAGTGAGCTGGGTTGGACAGGGTGCCTTAAGAATGAACCTGATTTTCTCTTCTTTTTTTTTTTTTTGCAGTGCTGGGGATTGGGTTGTGGCTCAGCAGTACAGCACTTGCCTAGTGTGGGCAAGGTCCTGGGTCTGATCCCCAGCACCACATAAAAATAAATTAAAAAAAGGTATTGTGTCCAACTACAACTAAAAAATAAAAATATATATAAAAAAGAGTGAACCTGACACCTTTCTTTTGCTGATCTAGGGCCACATTGTAGCAAAGCTGCACCATCCCCAAGTGCTAGAGCCACACAGCTCCTGGGGGGCAACAGGAAAGACCCTCAGAGAGGTCGGGTCCTGCCCCAGCTCTGCAGCAAGCAGATGAGGTGGGGACATGGGTTCAGCAGATGCCACCTTGCCACTGAGCTTCCTTGGGGTGCCTTCCTGGGAGAGGAAGATAAAATAACCTTTGGACAACTTGGCAATAAGCAAAGACAGGACTGAGTCCTCAAATGGCAATTCCTGGTTCATGGCAGTAGACCCGGGAAAAAAAGGCCAGCTGTCCTTCTGTGGGGGCTTTGGGTCAGCATGGACACAGCCTAGGATGTGGGCCTTACTCAGACACTGAATGTGTTCTTGGGATGAAGTTGAGCTCTAAGAAGGACCCAAATCCCAGAATAGATAGAGTGGTGGAAAGCCAGGCGTGGAGACTCTGGGACCCTGGGGTGGACAGGGCAGGGTGGGATTAGCAGATGTACCCTGAGTTTTAGGGCTGGAGCTGGGAGAAGGGCCAAGTCTGTAGGGACTAGAGGAAATGTGGAGTCAAGTCAGCATGATGCTGTCCCTGACTGCAGACCCCTAGGGGTGGCTGAGGATTTCTAAATGGCTTATAGCTAGGGTCCTCTAGAGCTCAGAACCCAGGGTCCCCCAACTCCACCACCACTACTGAGTTGCAGGTGGAGAACAGGCCCCAGTCCCATCTGAGCATGCTCCCTGGCCCTCCCTGCCCTTGTTGGAGATGCTGGCTGGTCAGGGGCTCACCCTTGGCATGCTTCCACATGACCTTGGGTGGTGGGTAGCCGTCCACCGAGCAGTTGAGCACACCAGCTTTGCCATAGATGCCATCCTGGTTGTTGGGCTGCACCACAAATCGAGGGGGCACTGCCAAAAGAGAGGAAGTAGGGAGAGAAAGGTCATCTTGGCTCCTGAGAGGTCCCTTAGGGCTTGGGCACCTTCATTCAATGTCAGCCCTTTCTGGACCATCATAAAGTTAGGAGCCTGCAGCTTTTGAAACCCTGGAGGCTGAAGGCTTTTTTGAGTACTGGAACTGGAGCTGGGAGTTCTGAGTTCCAATCCTGCCTCAACCAAGGACTAACTGAGCAAGTATCTCCTCCACTCGTTTCCTGCCCTATAAAATAAGAGGCCTGGGGCTCTCCATCTTCAATGGCCCTGCTACAGCCAACCTCCCTTAAGCCTGTGATTCAAGCCAGCACTCTAGAGAGATGGTCCTGGCGCTGCTCCAGGCTGGCCTGACCCCACTCACCACGCACGATGAGCTGGCGCTCCCTGCTCACGGTGGCTGCCGCGTTGCTGGCGATGCACGTGTAGTTGCCGTTGTGCTTGAGGGAGACACTGGAGATCTGCAGGGAGCTCATGAACTCCTTGCTCTCAATGGTCACGCCCGAGCCTGAGATGATCACCTGTCCGTCCTTCCTCCAGGTGATGCGGATGGGCATGTCCCCCGAGGACACCACACAGGGGATGTAGAGCAGCTGACCGATGGAGGCCGGTGGGAACTCGAAGGGCTGGATCAGAGGGGGCACTGGGCGGGCAAGGGGTTGCTGCCATCAGGCCTCACTTGCCCCAGCCCAGCCAGATGCTCACCAGGGGGGGTCCGGGCTTGGACTAGAGCTCCCCAGGCTCTGCACCTCATTCTCCTGCCCACGCAGAGTCCCCCAGTGTGCCTGGCTGCTCTGTCGTTGTGTCCCCCTCCCACATCCCTTCTCCACCCTGAGCTCTGCCTGGACCCACAGTCTCTGCTGAGGCCTCAGACCTCTCGCATTAACTCTGACCTTCGGGTTTGCCCTGGGATTTGACTCTTGGGTTTTTTTTTAATATTTATTTTTTATTTTTAGGTGGACACAATATCTTTATTTTTATGTGGTGCTGAGAATCGAACCCAGTGCCTCATGCATCCTAGGCGAGCATGCTACCACTTGAGCCACATCCCCAGCCCCAACTCATGGGCTTTTTGACTCCCATCTGCCTGCTGACCCACTCACTGCTCGGCTTGTGCCTATGTTCTCTCCCCAGACAAGCTTCTGGGGCCTGGAAGGGAGAGCTACGAGGTACCCAGGTGCCATGAGGAAGGCCAGCACAGACCCTTCCCCATGCACCTCCCAAGGCTGCTCATTTAGAGCCAGGGTGCTAAATTCCAGCCTCCTCCCAGAGGTCCCATCACCAACCCTGCTCCACAGTCATCAGGTGTCAGGACAGGTGAGCAGAAGCTCATGCCACTGGTGGTTCAGTTGTTTCATACACATTATCTCACCAAATGCTCCTACCAATAATGTGAGGTGAGCTTACTTGATCCCGTTTTACAGATGAGAACATGGAGGCTTGGAGCAGAGAAGTAACTGTGCTAGGTTACCCTGCTCTCCAGCAGTGACAGTGGGATTTGAAACCCTATCTGCCTGCTAATTCTAACCTCTCTCTGCTATGCTGCTTGGCTGCTTCTCTGAGAAATTCCCAGACACACCACACCGGAGATCCTTTTGTCTCCTAAAGGAGCTTCCTGGTGGCTGGTGGCTGGGAAAGCATTGGGAGAGAGCCCTGTTGACCTTGCGACAGCCACTGGGTTGGACTCTGGGTAAAGGCCCACACAGCAGCCTCCCTCCGTCACTGCCTGGTCTCAGCCCCTGGGGGCCCTGTCTGGAGCTGGAGTCACTACGAGATGGATCCTCCTTTCTCAGCTCTGGCTGGAGCATCAGCCATTATCTTTATGATAACTCAATTAGGCTGCAGCGGCTTCCCCAGCAAGTGGGGGGAGAAGAGAGTGAGGGAGACAGACAATTAGCTTAACAAGGATGAGCACCCAGTAGATGAGGTCTCCTTTCTGCAGTCAAATAATTAAATTACAAGGCAGTCCACAGTCCTCTGGCCTTCTCCCAGGCTCCAGCCCCACGGCTCCTTGGAAGCCTGCTACTCTCCACCCTGGGCCCACCCAGAGTGGCCACCATGGGGGGACGAGCCTGAATGGGTGGGCGCCGAGGAGGCCCTCCTTGTGCACACTTTCAGGGCTCCAGGGGGAGCTGCCCCTGGAAAATGGCCAGGTGTGGACATAGAAAGTCTCTTGGCAGCTCACTGGAGCATGGAGAGGTCCCGACCAAGAGCTCCAGGTCTGGAGGAAGTGCCATTTAGTAGGGAGGCTGCCTCCATGACCCCCCGCAGGGGCCTCCCTGGGATTTCTGATGCCCTCTCCCACCTCGCCCTTCCAGCCTGGGGGCTCCAGCAGCACACCACAGCCTCCCACAGCTCCGGAGCTCAGCCCTGCCCGGGGAGCCCAGGGGCTTCTGTCCCCGTCTCCCACCCTGTGTGCTTCCCGCCCCCTGCCTGGCTTTGATCCATTTTATTCCAGATACACCTGAGCTCAGAGCAGGTCCTGAACCCCTGCCAGGTTTCCTGGGGTGCTGGTCACCGTCCAGATCAGCTCATCCCTGTCACCAGAGGCTTCTTTTCTCAGGTGTAGGGCATTGCTCCAGTACTCTGGGAGGTTTCTGGGCTGGGGACAGCTCTAGGTAGATTTCTTTGAACTCAGGATTCTAGTGATGACCCAGTGACCGTTACAGACTTCCAGAGATTCCTCTGTGCTCTCGTGGATCTCCTTCCTGTGCGTGAGCATGGAGGTGTATGGAGGTCAGATCTAGGCTTCTAGGTCTCCTCAGGCTTTTGGCAGAATGCTGTACATCCGGTGCTCACTGTGACTACAGCACGGGTCACAGGGCAGAGGGCGCGACTACCTCCACCTCCCTGGGGCTCTGGGTGCTAGGACTCAAGCAACTAGGAATATTTACCTGGAAAATAGTAGGTACTCAATTTGTGCTTGTTAGGTGAGTAAATGAGTGGACGTGTGTCTAGATATTTCCTGAGGTGACCTCAGTGGTGGGCTGGGGTGGTGGGGGAGGAGGGGATGGGGGTTCATCTTCAGGCCCTGCCTTTGAATTGGCATTCTGGAACCTGGAATATGTCCCTTGGTCCTTCCTAGGCCCAGGCCCTGGCTATCACAGTGACAAACCAGCTCCTGAGGTTGAAAAGCCCATGGACCCTTGTCAGCAGTGGCAGGGGCGGGGAGTAGGACATGCGGGCACGGCAAGGTGGCTGGGGAGGAGGCCCAAGAGCTCTCAAGTCGGGAGGGCCATGCCCCTGGGCCCGATGACCAGGGCCCGACATTTCTATCAAGGACAGGATCACAACAGAGTGAAATCAGGCAGGGAGATTTGGTTCAGGCAAGGGGAAGACTGTCTCTCTCAGTAGATAATGGAACAAGTTACTAAGGCAGGTTAATTCATTAATTAACTAATTCATCTAATATTTATGAAATGCCTGCTCTGTGAAGGCAGCGTGCTCCGTGTGGGCTGAGGAAGCAGAAACACCTTCGAACTACAGAAAAAGCCTCAGGAGCTGCTCAGTGACTGGAGAAGGGAGGGCACTCCCCACCCCCAGACATGCTGTGATCTCAGGGCGCGCACCCCCAGGATACACAGGTGGCCAGTCAGAGCAGAGAGAGATGTCCAGGGGCAGACTATAGCCTCCTGGAGCATGTGGCATTTGAACTGAGAGTTAGGGGACATACATGATTGTAAAAAATACGAGGGGTGAGGGAGAGGGAGGAGGCTGAGCTAAGGGGCAGAGGCCAGCTGGGCCAATGGAGGTTCAGTTGCAGGAATGATGTGGTGGCCACTGGCGAGGCTACAGAGGAACAGTAGCCAGCACCCATGCTGGGGACTGAGACACGCAGCCAGCTGGCCCAGGGCTCCTAGAGCACCAATGTCCCATGGGAGGCAGATGACCAGAGGTCCAGGGCAGGCCCCTCACTCACTGTTATGTGAGAGCCTGCCCATGCAGGCTGATGGGTGTCTGTGATACTGTGGCTGACATATCCCACCAAGGCTCCAGGATAGCATTCTGACCCCCCTTAAGTCCAGGAACATGCCATGGCCTGGAGGGACAAGAAAGCCTGGCGTTCCTGGCTGCTCCTGCACAGCTGGCTGAACTGAGGAGGAGTGCGGTGGGCAGGGTGTGGAGGCTCTCCACTGTGTGCACATGGCGCCCTGCCCAGATGCAGGGCTGCTTTCTGACCTGTGTCTCAGCTGTGCCTTCCCCATTGCTCAGGGGACAGACAGGAGCTCCATTTCCACCTCTGGGAACTCGGTCCTTCAGGGGGTGAGGTCTCTGACCACCTCCCCCTGGGCATGACTAGGGGCCTCTGTGACACTGAGTGCAGACCCCAGTCCTCCTGCCTGAGTCACGGCGTTTCACCAGCACCTGGCCGGGATGCAAGTTTGCCACACAACCCAGGATTTCTCCCAGGGAGGCCTGCACTGACCAGTCACCTGTAGCAAAATGCTGCAATGACAGAGATCAGTGGGCACAGCGAGCAAGAAGATACAGTGGCGGTGGCAGTCCATGTGGTGTCTGGCTACCATAAAGCCTTTATAGCCACTTGTTTGTGAGTGTCACACAGTGGTGACCACCAGCCCAGCCCATAAATACTTTATGGGGTCTCTCATCATCTGTCTTCGAGGCTGAGCCTTTTATTTACTGCACCTGCTAGCAGAGTGTGCACGGCAGGAAGTCAGGGCCTCGATCTCCAGGCAGCAAGGAAATGGGAAAGAGCCACGCCTGGGGGCCAGGGTTCCTGGGTTCCAGACTCAGCTACCCATTCAAGTTACCATGTATGAGTGGCCTTCTCACCACTACCCTGCCTCTGCCTCTGAGTCTCAGTTTACTCATCTGCAAAATGGACCACACAATCTCTGAAGTCTGACACTGACCTTCCAGTTCTGACAAATCTTATATTTTAAGAATGATCATAACTTACTTCAGTTTTTACCACAACCTCCTCCTCTCAGGAAGACCTTCCCTGACTATCCCCTTTAACATCGTAAGTCCCTCTGCCTTCCCTGGGCACTCTCATCCCTGATCCCTGGTTGACACCCCATATCTTTTATGTATTTGATTCACTATCCCTTTCTCCACTAAACTGCAAGCTCCCTGAGGACAGGGAGCTTCAACTATCTTCAGAATAACTGTATCAGTAGAAACTAAAATAGTGCCTGGAATAGAGTGAATGGGAGTGGTCATCGTCTTCATCACCACCACCATCTTTGCTAGCCCCGTCTGCCCCGTGAGGAGGCTGCTTGCTCCTATGTTCCTGGCTCCCTTGGCTGGGGAAACAGGGTTGCCGGCAGCAGCTTCCTTGACTCCCCTTTGCCCCCAGGTGCAAGTTTGCCATCTCCTCCTGTGGAGCCTGTCTCACCCGCCTTGCCTGTGTTTTCTAGTAGGATTCCTTCCAAGCCTCCACCTCCACCAACAGCAGGCAGGCATTCAGCCAGGTGGCTGGTCCTTAATGCCCTGGGATCACAGAATCCCCACCTCATTCATTAGGGTGGAGGAGGGTCCCTACCAAAGGCTCCCAGGCATGTGGAAGGGACTGGATGAAGCCTTAGCCGAAGCTCTTCATTGCCTAGGTAGGGGAAGAATGGCTGTGGATAGGGGTGTGGTATGTGGGTTGAGGGAGTCTGTGGTGTGTGTGCCTTCTTTTGCTTGCTCTCCATGGGGGCCTGGCACTACCTCCCAGACCTGGTTCTGCTGAGCATGAGCAGAAAGCGCCTCATGCCCCCCTTTTGGCTCCCAAAGCCCTGGAAGTCTCAGATGTAGGGATGGAGATATTTCCTCCCTGAGCCAATGCCAAGGGGCCCCAGATGCAGCCCTACCTTCCTGGTTAATTAAACATTCAGCCTGTGTCCAGGGATGCTTTTATGCCACATTATTTTTCAGCTACAGGGAGCCCTGAAGTCACCAAGTCTAGGTTAGATCTGTGTGTCCTCTTTTTAGCATCCTGCTAAGGAGCTCTCCCGAAGCCCAGAGATGAGGCCTGCTTCCCTTGCGGCTCAGTGTGGCGGGTGCCAAGCCCAGGCCGTCCTTGAAGCAGCCCCTACCTCTCCCCTGCTCCTCCACCTTATTGGGCCCCAGCAGGCTCATTTGGGCAATATTTCAAATGGACCTACCTGAAGCCACCTTTTGTGGCATAGGGAGTGGCTGGGGACAGGAGGGCATCAACAGAGAAACATTTATGTAACTGCTAGCACGCATGTATTGTACGTTCAAGTGCGGACAGGCTCGCGTGTCACTCAGAAGCATGAAAGTGCACATAATGTGTTCCCGTGTGTACATGCCTGGGCACTCACACACGGGTCTCTGCACATGCATGTGCCTGCGTGTCAGTGTGTTTGACTCTTCTCAGCTCATTGTTTGAAAAATTCATTAGAAGATGAGCAGTCCCGGGGGACGGAGACAGCACTTGTTTTCTCAGCTCACAGGGTAGCCTGGGTTTTTGTCCACCCTGCCTTCCAGCCTCTGGCCCCACAGAGAAGGGGAGCTGAGGTGGAGGGGACTTCAATTTTATCTCAAGCTTTTAGTGCCCTGTCCCCCCCTGTTTTGCCCTCCTCTGGCTCCCTGCTCTGATCCCGGGGCGCTGTACGCTTTCCTGCCGGCAGTAACAGTGGGGTTTGGTGTGTTACCCATGGGCCCATCCCTTCCTCCCTATAGTCAGGGCCCCTTGCCATGCCCAGGGGCGCCTTCTCCACCCCCCACCTTTGGTAGCTCTTGGAAGAGCACAGCCGCTAATCAAGCATCGTGATCATAATCAGCTTTGATGGGTTCTTCTGCAAAAGTGCATTCTAATGAGGTGGGGAGAGGGAGTCAGCAAGAGGGTGGGGATGGGGGCCCTGAGCTTTTGGAGTGGTGGGGGAAAGGGGTCCCAGAGCCCCTCATGTGAATGAGGCTTCTTGGTCTAGAGAGAGAACAGGTGACCTCACCCCCTCTAAGGCTGCATTTCAGACCCTGATGGTGGGGAAAGGGGAGGGTGTGTGCATAAGCCTGCACATTGTACACACACACACACACACACACACACACACACACACACACACACACACACTCGCCTCCTCCCTGGGCTGGGGAGACGCTGTCGCTCTGCACTATCACAACAGGCCCAGCGAGTCACTGAGACGGAATGCATCAGATTCAATTCATTAGGACTGATCGTTCCCTGAATGGGCTTGAATAATTGATGAGCAGAAGCAGCTTTCAGGATGTTCTGAGTACTCAGAGGCTCGCTGGGGCCCTGTTATTATTATTTTTTTTTTATGCCAACAAACCCTGCCAAATGCTTGCTGGTGCGGTTGGGCGCAGAAGTGCAGCAAAGGTTAGATGTTTTAATATGTGCTGTTTACACTGTCCGCTCGCGCTCCACCGCCTGTAACAGAAATGGATATGGGCAGCAGGGCGCCGGGTGGGGGCCGCTGCGCTGTGCCCCACTACTACCAGGCTGAGTTTCCCAGGATGCCAGGGGAAGGATGCGGCCTGGGGGTGGTGAGGTTCTCACTGGCATGCAAGGACCCTGGGCTGGGCCGAAGTGTTAGGCAGAGAAGGGGTCCCCCGCGTGCCTCAACCTGCCTGCGGTGCCACGGTGGGGGTGGGGAGGTGGAGTTGTCAGGGTGTCCTCTCCCCTCCCCAGGCCTGAGATGACCACAGACCAACCCCAGCTCTGGGGGCTTAAAGCACGGCTTCCCATAATTCACTCCAACCCAGACGAATGTCTCAGTTACAGTTCAACAAACACACACCGTCTGGCACCGTGACAGGTGGTGGGTACATGAGGATGCTTGTGACGGCCCCTGAGCACTGATCAGGATGAGCCCGATGACAAGGAGCACAGGGAGAAGCTGACCCAGCCTTTTTTCTGCTCCTGCTCAGTTTCCCCAGCTGTCCTGCAGGCCCTCCACCTGATGACCCCTGGTCATCACATGCTTGAAGGATCAAACCAAGTGCAGCATCTGTCCCCAGACCCCCGCCCCCAGACTTCCTTCTTCCTGTCCACAAGGCCTCTGTGCAATCTTGCTTCCCTTGGAGCAAACAAGACCCCAGCTCTGACCTTCCCTGTGTTGGCCCCTGCAGGTCTTGGGTCTTTCCAGCTTCTACCCTCTGCTTTCCTGGGGTGGCAGAAATGCCAGAGGAGGGAAGTCCCCAGGTGACCAGGGCTCTCAAAGGTCTCGAGGACTCTTCTCTCTTCCTTCTCCCTCCTCAGTGGTTCTGGAATCTATTTCTTTATTACTGAGGTGGAGAAGGGGACAAAGTTCCTCTGGGCCTGACCTCCCATCAGCCCTGGGTCATTCCCTGACCTCTCCTTAGTCAAGCCCAGCAGGATCCACTTTCCCTTCCTGTCCCTAGAGCAACAATGAAGGCTCCTTTCACACACTGTCCAGACAAACTCCAGGCCCATCAATCCCAAAGAAGGGGCTTCACACAGCTGCATGGCCCCGGAGCCATGGGGACACAGGCATTGGTACAGGTATTCACTTACTGGCTCATTTATAGTCATTAATTCATTCATTCACTGATCTATATAGACTTACTGAGTGGCCACCATGTACCAGAAACATAGGCCTCACCCAGGTGAGCACAGAGGCCTGGTGTGTGTGTGTGTGTGTGTGGCTACTCCCTTCCAGGCATCAGGTGGCACTAGCAGATAGCAGGTCCTTCCCCATTCCCCTAGTGGCAGCCTGGGACAACCACTCTGTGCCCTGGAAGGGAGCTGGGCAGCCAGTGCTCCTTCCACCTGGTCTCCTGTTGCTGACCACTGGTGTGTCTCTCCTGAGTTCCTGGTGGCCCCATCCTGACTTCAGGGGACTGATATAGCCTGCCATCTGTGACCTGAGCCTTCTGTTGGTGGTGACCTGCCTCCTCTTTGTAACAGCCCCCGTGCCCCTGGGGTCAGTGCAGCCAACTGAGGAACCTGGAGGTAGAGTTCCTCACATCCTTCTAGTGTCCACCTGGATCTTCCACCTCCTTCTTACACGCCAGGCTGGTCCCTCTCCCTTGTCCTTCTACTCATTCACGATTGTCTGTGGCCACCTGAGCCATGGCTTGGAAATGGCTGGGGCATCCTGGGAGGCTTGGGGTGAAGGTGGGCAGGGGCTCTGGCTGGAGGGGAGGCCTACCTTTGACGGCCACGTGGACACTCTGGCTGATGGACAGCTGGGGCTGGATGAGGACACTGCACAGGTACTCCCCTTCGTCCATTCCCTTCTGCACGTCAGTCAGCTTGAGGGTCCCGTTCTCAAATACCACCTGGCGGTGGTTGTCCGGTAGCAGCAGGGCATCTTTGTACCACTTGATGGAGTAGTAGGGGTAACCGATGACCCTGCAGTTGATGAGGGTATCCCGCCCGGCGACTGCTGTGATGTTCTTCATTGCCCGGATGCTGGGGGGTCCTGAGGCGTGGGAGGGAGGAGGCGGAGAGGAGGGGCGAGCGGTGCCGTCAGCCAGGGACAGCCAGGCACCACCCTGTGGTACTCTTCTCAGTTGCTTGGCTCCTGAGACTTTTGGGGGTGGAAATTTGGTGGGAGCAGAGGGAACTCTTTTTCAAGACTAAAGGCAAAGGCTTGGATTGGGGTCACCCATTATCTCTCCAGGACGCACTGTTGCTAGTGTCAAATAGCTGCAAACAAACGTGTGCCATACATGGCTGCAAGAAAAGTCCCAAACAGGACAGGGCGTGTGGCCGAGACCACAGCCTCACCAAGAAGCAGCCGGGATTTGGGAGGGCAAGTCTTCAGTCACGAGAAGTCAGGATTGGGGGTTTAGAGTGGACGTGGGCATCGTGTTATTTCCACTCCACTTCTTCACACTGGTCTTGTCTTACCCAAAAGGAGCTCTCTCATGCCAACTCTCTGTAGGTAATAGGACGGTCTCCACTGGGTGAACTAGTGATTTTCTTTTATCAGGTAAATGTGTATTATGGGCCCCTGAGGAAGGGTGATAAATGGGGGCTCTGTCACACCGGCTGGGGGAGAGAGTGTCTTTAGTTGGGACAGCTGGGCAGGTGGCAATATGGCCATGGAAAGGGGGCTCAAAGGCCCTCATGCAGGGGCAGGGCTAGAGAGAGCCAAGGAACTCTCTGGGCTTCAAGTCCCCATCTAGAATACGAGCAGCAGGACTAGGGAATCTCCCAGGGCCCTGCAGCTCTGTCCCCTTTCCAATTCATAGAGGAGGGCAGCAGGGTGACCAAAGGGGAGGCTTACATTTCTCAGGAGGAAGTTGGCCCTGGCAAGTTTGGCATGAGCCTGTATTTCCGTGACCCTTCCCTGCTCCCAGGGTAACCACTAGCACCCCTGGATCAGTGCCTTTTCCCTTCTCCTCCCCCGTCCTCCTCGGTACTTGGGTTGGGGGTCACTGATAGGGACAGATAAGGACCAGTTAGACCCAAAGGGCTGCAAAGAGCATCAGAGACTGTTCTCACCATAGTGACTTGGAGAACTGAGATAGGGGATGATCACCTTGAAGACCCCTACCAGCACTCGTGGGGAGGCCTCCAGCCTCTGGACACACCCACCCAGCCTCAGCCCTCTACTTTGTATATGTGGGTGTATAAATATGTATGATACTGGGGACTGAACTCCCACATGCTAGGCCAGCACTCTCCCACTGAGCTACACCCCCAGCACATTTTATTTTGAGATGGGGTTTTGCTCAATTGTCCAGGTTGACCTTGTATTTTGCTATCCTCCTGTAATCCCTGCCTCTCAAGTAGCCAGGATTATGGATGTGTGACAACATGCCCAGTTTGCCTCCTTCTCTTGATGACTTGGACTTTGCAGGAGAAGCTGACACCTGGCTCCTGGCTGCTTGCCCCTCCTGGAGCTCTCAGGGACTGGCTTAGTGGGGGCAGTTGGGAGCACAGCTGAAGCATATTTAGGTCAGGCCTGGCCCCCCTGCCCCTGCTCTGTCTCTGTCCTTACAAGGCCCTGGTGGGGCTGGCAGATGGTAGCTGGTGCATAGCTTACTGGGGCCCAGAGTGATTTGATGGGGGGATCAGGGTGGGGAGGGTGGGCAGGCTGGGCAGGAGGAGGAAGAGGAGGAGGAGGAGGAAGAGGAGGAGGAGGAGGAGGAAGAGGAGGAGGAGGAGGAGGGAATGAGAATGGGTGAACTATACCAGACACACACTCACACACAAGAATGGATGGTGGGCTTGTGAGGGCAGGGCGATGGCGACAGGAGAGAGGAGAGAAACCTCTACTAAAATCAAAATGACGATTAATAATAAGTACTAATCACAAGAATAATGGTAATCACAGAGATGGCAAAGGAACTCAAAAGCCTATTCTGATATTTAAATGTAGACAGGCACCTCTTACGTTTATTCGCGCCTGATATTCAGCACTGCCCACCGAGTTCCGAGCCGTGCACCGGTACACGCCCCCGTCGCGGATCTGGGGGCCTGTGACGTTCATGTGGCTGATGGTGGTGCCATCGGACATGGTGTACTGGTTGGTGCGGTGGCTTCCATCCCGCACGATGGGCTCGTCGTCCAGGGCCCAGGTGACCGTGGGGGGCGGGGCGCCCTTAGCTGCACACATCAGTGAGAACCGCTCCCCGGGGTTGACCACCTTCTCGCTGAAGGACGAGGCGATGCGGGGTGTGCCGTCTGCAGGGAGCGAGGAGCCCCCTTCAGGGTCACTTAGTCACAGAGAGACTTCCCCCAGGCTACCCCACCCTGGCAGGGGAGGAGGCAAAGCAGTAGCCATAATGACAATAAAGGACTGTCCTGTGCATCAATTCACTTGCTACGCACAGCCCTGGGAGGTGCCATTACTACTGTTCGTGGGTTAAGACTCCTGGGTTTGCTCTCCACCACTTGCTGGTGCTGAATCTTTGGACTTAGTACTTAACCTCTTTGAGTCTTTCCACTTTTTACTGGTGTGAGATGGAGGTAACAATGACAATGATTATCCGCACCTCATTTAACACTGGGAGGAGTAAACGAATTAATGCATTAAAGGTGCTTAACTGTTAACGCCTCTCGACTTTTCCTCATCTGCCTCTTTCTCATTCCTTTATTAATAAAGATGCTGAGGCTGGGAGGCAATTGCATGTAGAGCTATGTGTGGAGCAGGCCAGTCCCGTGGACTCTGATCCAGGGCTCTCTGCACTTGACTGTGCCAGTGGAGGGGGTGGGGCCGCGGTAGCCCCTTTAGCAAAGGGCCTTAAGTTGGAGGCTTAGAATGCAAGTTTCCCAGAGGCGGTGGAAGTGGGGAGTCTGTGGAAGTGGGGAGTCTGTGGCTAACCAAGTAAGCTTAGATGAGACAATTAACTCCCACGGCCCCAACTTCCTCCTGCAGAACTCCGGAGATGTCATTACTAACCACAGCCATCTTTCCATACAAGGTTGTCGTAAAGGATTAAAAGGTGTTAAAGTGTACCGTGCCCCATCAATATGTACAGTTATTATGTGTCAACTAAAAATAAAAAAAAAATGTAATAAAAAATAGGTGTCAAGTACTTTAAAAAGTGAAAAAAGAAAAAAAGTAAGGCGAATGTAACACAGCATTCTTTACATCCCGTTTAAACAAAATGCTGATGTTGATCAAGACTCAGCCAGTCTGCCAGCCCCCATCCTTTTTTCTGGGGGAGACCCTTACCTAAAACCTGGGGATAGTCTGGTGCCTGGAAGAGCCTGGGAGTGCCCAGGGAGCCCCCTGGATGTTGGCCCTTCTTCTGCCTCCCCACCCCACCCCTCCTGCCCGTTCCTCACCTTCTCCACTCAGCCCTTCTGACAGCCTCTTTTTCCCATTTGCCTCCTCTCAACAGGCCACCAATGGCTTCTGCTAGGATCTCTGTCCCTCCACCCAAGGCAAACAGGTGGCCCCCTCCGAGGGAAAATGAGCTGGATAGGGTGGTTTGCTCCCTGATGGGGGATTATTTGGATAGGAGGTCTCCTGAGATGAAAGGCCCCCATTCCCAACTAACCTGTGCTGGGCGTGTTGGGGAGAGAGACCAGGGAACAGGCAGACAAGAAGAGCAAGGGGCAAGGGAGGGCGAGAGGCCAGGACTTAGAAACAGTGGGTGCTCAGCTCCTGTGTCTGAGGAGTGAGGGTCCGTAAGCCACGGCAGTGAGACCTGTGCAGGAGCCCGTTCCTCTGGACTTGCTGGAGTTTGGTATCTCTGTCACAGCACTGAAAAATCCTTGAAAGGGACAAAACTGTTGGGTGTTTTGGTTTATTTTTTTGTTTTGGGTTATCATGAAAGAGCATCTGGGGAGCCATTCAACTTGTTGGTAAGACAGGGCTTCTGCCAGCCCACATGGCACCTTTGTCAGATGATCCAAAGGCGCCTCCTCTGTGTGGTCACAGCCTACCGCCAGGGCCTGTGACTTGGCAAAGGGAATGCAAGCTGGATTTTAGTTTTCACCCACTTTCTTGGCCAGGCAACTGGGGCAGTAAAGAACCTAAAAAAATCATACACTGAGGTGCTGGGTGAGGACCCCCTGGGTGGCAGCTTTAAAGAGAGAGAGAAACAGGTGGAAACAGAGACCCATGTGAAGAGATTTCAGATTGGGAGAAGATTCAGAAGTCCAGAGGTTCCTGGCACTCTTCTGGCCTCTGCAAGATTGAAAACCTTCAACGCTCTAAAGAAGACCCCTCAGGTAGAACATTTCTAGTAATTTTGGAGGGCAAAGGCTATCTAGTAGGGTGGTAGAGCTTTGGATTCAAATTCCAGCTCTGACCCAGAGAGTGGGCAGGTGAAGGAAGCCTCAGTTTCCTCAACTGCAAAATAGGCCCGTGGGAGGCTGAAGAAGACAGGGGACCTGCCTGGAGCGTAGTGGGCACCGGACCAACGCCTCCTAGCAACACAACCATCTTGGGAGGGGGAGGGGGACCTGGCAGCCCCGCCTCGCCCTGCCTGCCCTGCCCTGTCCCTCTGCCTGGCACCCAGCTCACCCTCCAGCACGATGATGGCGAAGTCCTGTGCGGTCTGGGCCTTGCGCGTGGCGAAGCACTGATAGGCCCCGGAATGGCTCTTCTGGGCCGAGGTGATGAGCAGAGTCTCGTTATTGAGCCCGCGGATGGAGATGGCCTCGTCGGGCAGCACCAGCTCGGTGTTGCGGTACCAGCGGATGGTGAACTCCGGGGACCCCGTCAGGGCACAGGAGAGGATGACCGTGCTGCCGATGCCGGTCTTCAGCTTCTTTGGTGTCAGGGTCACATGAAGGGGTTCTGGGCCAGGCCAGGTGGGGGAGACATGAGGGGAAAGTGGGGGGAGAGAAAGAAAAGAAAGGGGGCTTACAGTGGGTGGAGGTCAGGGGCCCCTGCTGTGGCAAGGCCTGGTGTGGACAGGGCCGGGAGTTCGATCCACCAGGTCTTGGCTGATTCATCTGCTAAATGGGGGGGATCAGGCCCCAAAACTCAGCATAGCATTCCAGTCCCTTAGGGACCTGGGGAAACTGTCACCTTCCCTACCCTCTCCTGTTGCCACCAAGGCCAGATACTCTCTACAGCCTCAACAACTGCCTGTGGTTCCTGCCTCTCCTGCACTGCTTCTGTCCCCAGGGCCTGCCACCTAGGGTGCTCTGCCTAATTCCTGCTCATTCTTCACACTGAGCTCCTGGTTCCCCTCCTCCAGAAATCCCTCCTGGACACCCCTCCCAGGTCTTTCCATCACCTTGTTTCTTGCCCTTTGAATCGTGAGCTGCTTAGGAGCAGGGTGATCTCTCTCAGTTTTGTCCCTACCAAGATCAGAGCCATGTTTATTGTCTGACCAGATGATTGGTTTCCAGTTGCAAGAAAACCTCTCTGTCTGACCTCCATGGGCTTGGGGTTCTTTAAGGGGATCAGGCTGCAGGAGTGTGGGGACCCTGCGAGATAGCCTGCTGATGAGAAGAGATGGCAGGCCATGAGGCTCAGGTGCGGCCAAAGCAGACCTGACTGCACACGTGGCTCTCTTATCATTACCCAGAGCCTCGGCCACTGCCAGGACATGTCAGTGCACAGTGAGGCAGGTGCCTCTTCCTGTCCCAGCCATCAATTGGAGCTCTCAGGGCTCTCTCTGCTAGCCAATTCTCTTGGAGCTGTCCCTGCACAGGTTTGGTGGCAGAATAGTGGGGTATGGGAAGCATTGCTTTTCTCTCCATGAAACTGGCATAGAGGGGCTATAGAGAGACTGGAGAATGGAGAAAAGACATGTTACTTCCCCTGGAACCTGGTTGTCCAGCAAACCCACTGGGAGGCAGGGCAGAGAGCTGAGGAAGATGATCAAATACTATGCGTATGGCAGAGTAGCTGTGCACCCATCTGGAGGTGGTTCTTTGCTGCACATCAGTATGAACGTACTGGATATGAGCATGTTGCAGTGATGGGTACCACAGACATGTATGCATATGTATGGGGGAGCGGGCATGTGAATTTTGGATACTCATGCCTATGTCTGGGTGAGTATCTGCTTGCCTGCAGGTATTGGGGCAGGAGCTGTGAATATCATTCTTTCCTACAGTCAGGTTTGCTGGTTTTCCAAGGATTTGGGGGAAATGTCCTCCTGACCTGATTCCTGAGACTGTGTGTGTGCGTGTGTGTGTGTGTGTGTGTGTGTGTGTGTGTGTGTGTGTGTGTGTAATAGGAGGATGGGGAAGGAACTGAAGATAATGTTTAATTAAACTTATTTAGACACCGATTAGGGCCAGAAGGGGGTTACCAACGCTGATCCTTCTATCTGCCCACTTAGCTGTCCAGGGCTGGCTTATATGAGATGACTCCCCAGCCCCCAAAGCAGGGCTTACAACATATTATCATGTGTTCTTCTCCTAGAGCATTTTGGGGGTCTCTTTCTGTGCTTCCAGCTTCACTGTTATGTGTGGGGGCAGGGCCTCTTCTCAGCACTGCAGATACACACGGGTCAACCCTCAAGACCCTGGTCCATGAGACAGAAGCCTGGGCTGGGGGAGTTAGACACCAGGCTTGGAAGCCAGGGAAGGTCTGCTGTGGTCCTCTGGCCCCCCGAGGGTCTGAAGCCCTGCAGTCCGTGCTGATGAGATGGGCGACGGGGTAGGGAGAGTGTTCTCAGCCAACCTTCATGGCAGAGTGAACCTCCCAAAGGATGGGGATGGGGCCATCTCTGGACGGCCTGCTCCTTCTGTTCAGGTTGAACGACCTTCGTGATGTCCTTGGATTCGACATTCAGGGACTCAGGCTAGTTATTGCTGCCCCTTGAAAAGTGGGATTCCCTGCGAGTCCTCAGGGCAGCCTGGAGGGGAGGGAACTCTGGATGCCAGGGCTGGAGGGAGCTTCCTCATCTGATAGGTGGGAACCTGAGACCAGGTCACACCAGGAAGGGCAGAGCCCAGGGATGAGCCCAGGTCTCAAGACTTGTCATCAGGTTTCTTTCCCTGGGAGTAGCCCCTCTGCCTCCTTCTCTGCCTGCTTGGGGGCTCCTAGCAGGAGGGGCTCCTGCTCTCCACAGGGTGTCCTGGAGCCCTGGGGCTCTGTGCTGGGGGGACAGGAAAGGACTAGAACTGATATCCAGCTGGCAGCTCCTGGTGCGGCTGACTTGGTTGCTTATACCCAGTGTCTTGTCTGATGGATCAGTGCCTCTATCAATTATTGTTAAATGTCACCCTAGGATGGGGACATATGTCCTGTCTAATGGATTAACATCAGCATTGCTTCCCTTAGTTCAGACACTGCCGCCTCCCAGCAAGCCAAGAAGCCCTGCCCTTGAGGAGGCTTGTCACTTCATTCCATTTGACCCCTAGGGTAGGAGGATGGTTGGGATCATTATCCCATTTTACAGAGACCGACACTGAGCTGATGGTCGCAGTTCTGTGATCTGCCAGAGCCTGTCCCTATCTGAAAATGCCAGAGCCGAAAGGCAGGTCTTCTGGCTTCAAACCAACTGGTTTTCCAGGACACCAGCTGCCCTCCCCGGCCAGCCAGGAATGTCCCCTGGGTCCAGCCAGAGCAGATGCAGTGCTGCTGGCAGCCCTCCCTGTTATACTATGGTGCTCTTTAAGGTCACTGGGTCTGCAGAGAGGGTTTCTTCGACTTACCGACGACTGTGAGGAGGCCTGTGGCCTCTGCTGAACCGAAGGTGTTGGTGACTTCACATATATAGGTACCGCTGTCCTCGGTCCGCAGGTCACTGATGGTCAGCCCTGTAATGCGTTTGGTCCAGCGGCTATCGGCGGGGAGGGGCCGGCCGTCCTTGAGCCAGCGAATGGCAGGGATGGGGTAGCCAGAGGCGGTGCAGGGCAGCTCCACCGTGCGGCCAGCCCACACTTCCTGGGAGTGGAAGCCATCCAGGATGGTGGGGATAGACTCGGCAGGGTCTGGAAGACAGAGAGGGTCAGCAGCCTTGGCCAGCCTGGGTAGGGGGCAGTGGGGCTGGGGGAGGAAGTACCCAGATGGGAGCTGTGTCCACCGGTGCCCACCACGAGCAGTTCCCAGTGTGGCTCCAGACAAGCCTTTCAGGGAGGATGTGTATCTCCCGTGCTCTGGCCAGGCGGAGCCCCTGAGAACCAGGCTTAGGAACAGGCGTGGGGGAGAGGAGAGAATCTGGTGGAGTTCAGGACTAGGATGACAGAGAGGCAGATGGAACAGAAGCAGGCAGAGCACGGGGTGCAGAGAGGAGCGTGTGACTGAGAGCCCTTTCACCCAAAGTCTCAGGAACAGTGGTCCCGGGGCCGTGAGGCTCCCGCTGTCTCCAGTTTTCAGCCCTTGGTAAGTCTATACCTGGGTCTCCAACTGGGCTTGGGGGGGTGCCCCTCAAGAAAGGGGAGACAGCGTTCCTGCCCTTGCTCTGCCTCTTCCTACCTTCACTCTGGGCAGACTTAGTTATGCCCAGGGCATTTCTGTTGGAGCCCAGATGATTCCAGGAGTGGATCCCCCTACAGAACCCCCACCCCCACCCCCACCCCCACAAGCCTCCTGTGTGTTGCAATTCCAGACCAAGAGGAATCAGCGCCCATGAGACCCGTGGTCTGAGCCTGAAGAAGAGCCAGGCCTCTGCGGATGGGACTCCGTGTGTGTGACCCTTGTTACTTCTGCGTGGGTGTCCCTTCTGCTCTCAGTCCAGCCTCACCCTAGTGACTTCCCTGCTTTGGAGCCTCCTTAGGCCCCCCTTTACCTATACGTACCCCAGCTTCTTGTCCTGAACCCCAAGGCCTACTCTGATCTGGCTCAGTCTGCTGCCTGGCTTGCTACACGCTTCTTTACCTTCTATCCCTAGGGTTCCCACGGTGGCATTCCAGGTCACCTGGATGCCCAGCTGTTCCCTGCACAGCCAACTCCTAGTCCTCTTTCACGGTCCAGTTTCTATGTCCTCTTCTGCATACCCCCCACCTCTGCTGCTCTCCCTGGGCTCCTCTAGAGTTTGCTTTTTCTTTCATTTTATTTTCAAACAATCCCCACTTCCCCAGCCCCTGTCCTTTTTAAAAGAAAAAGTTAAAAAGTATGTTTCCTTTTTTTTTTTTTTTGAATAGGTAATATGTGCAGATGGCAAGCTTCAGAGGAGCAGGCAGTGAACAGGAGTCTTCCACAACCCTGGCCTCCACGCTCCTCCTACCCCCAGAGGCAGCCACTGTGGTCGCCTCTTTTCCAACAGCAGCCCCAGGCCACATCCTTCTTCCAGGAAGACTGTGGCTCCCGAGGCAGTGTTGACCCACAGTCCTTTCTCCGCCTGCAAGGAGCAGGGCCCCAGGCTGTTGAACCATCAATGTCTGGGGGAGGAAGAAGGGGAACTGGGGGCACTCAGGAGTGGAGTGGGCCAGCAATCTGATTTTTCTGGATAAAATATCACCTTGTAGAATTTTATAGATGGAGGAATAAGACAGCTGCCTTGGGACCTTGGAGGGCAGAAAGAGATGAGGTCTCTGAGACCAGAAAGGTGAGGAACCGCCTCAGAATCATGGCAGACCCAAGATCAGAAACCAGGTCTCCCCTCACCCCTGCTTGGTACATGGGGTCCAACATAGAATAATTTCACATTCTGAAGGTTGCTTAGGTGAGCACTGCTGACCCTCCTGGTCTCCCTTCCCAAATGGGAAATGGCCTCTGTCCTCAGCTCCTGTCCCTGGAGAGGGGTGGGGCTGGGATTCTCTCTGGGCCAAAAGGCTTTCCAGAAGAATGGAGGCTCTCCTGCCTTCCAGTGCTCAAGATGGGGTGCCTGGTGGGCAGGAGCCCAGGCTGGGAGTCAGGAGATCCCGGTGTGAGTTCTGCCCGGGTGGCTGATGTGCCTTGTGACCTTGGACGGGAGCCTTCAATCTCAGAGCTAAGTGTCCTCATCTGCATGGTGGAGGTGATGGCGTGGCCTCCAGATCGCACAGGGGCTTTTGCATGGAACGATGGCGCAATGTGTGGGGAGCTGCAGAGGGGCAGGGCAATGACTATTCCGTCCCACCCTCCCTCCCTGCCAGATTCTGCTGCCTCTTCCCCCACCCCCACCCCGGTGGGAATGGTTGGGATAAACAAACCCGGTGCCAGGGAAGAATTACTCAATGTGACACTTAATTGATGCAAAATACACAAATTCCGTGGCACACGGCAGAATTTACAAGCGGAGGGGCCGCCAGGGCGGTGGAGGAAGGGGCGGGGGGAGGGAATTAATCACCGAGGCTCAGGCGTGAAATTAAATTCTGAGGGAAAGAAACCTCTTTCATTACTCTGAAGCAGAAGTAAAACGCTGCGGCGTGTGCACGGCGACAGCCTGGGGGGACAGGGCGCTGGCAGCACCGGTGCAGGGCAGGCAGGACGCGGCCCTGCCCGGAGAAATCACGGTGTGCTGAGGCGGGGCGGGGCGGGGGTCCCAGGTGTGGGGCTGGGTCTGGGACCTTCTGCCATGGCCGAGGAGCAGGGAACCCAGCCTCTGCATCTGGCTCTGTCCTGTGTGAGCTCAGCCTGGGCTCTCAGTCTCTCTGGTCCCCGATTTCCTTCTAGGATGGTAATGCTCATCCCACTGGTTGTCTTGGGGACTCACGGAGTTAGTGCACCTGAAATCAGTGGCAAACTAAAAAGGGCCTAGGTGGATGGAACGGCCATTATCAGGGTGTGTTTTGAAGAGGCTCAGATTATTACAACTGCATCCTCTAACATGGAAATACAGAAAAATGGCAGCTCCCCTACCACCCCCATCACTTTGGGGCAGCCACAGCACAGGACCACCTGGACCAGCAGGAGGACCTGAGCTCCTGAGTGCTTCCTATGAGTCTGCTCCATGCTAGGCATTCCGACCGGCTCCCTGTTTCCTTCTCTCCACCTCCCAGTGCAGTGCATTTCACCACTCCCATTTTACAGATGAGGAAGCTGAGGCTGAGACCTTATGTATTTTATGTTAGGTTGAATATGTAGCTACTGAGCAGAGAGGCTGAGGTGGAAACTTTGTTCTGATTCGTAAATGCCCTTTTAACAATACACCGCATCGTGTCCCCCAACATACACGAGTGAGCACCGACAGCTGAGAGCAGACAGCTCCTGCCCTGACCATCTCCAGCAAGTGGCCATCAGTCTCATTCCCACCCTTTCCTCCTGGGGGAGTGGATCTGAGGGGTGGGAGCGCCCTGTGGCTCCCCGCCACACTGCCTTGCTCCAGTATCTGTTGCATTCTTGCGGAGACAAGCAGCTTGCAGACAGGCGGCCTTGTCACACCACATCACATCACATCAGGGCCCCACGTCACTGCGCGGGTCCCCTCCTCCCTTCCCCTCCGGTCCTTTCCCTTCAGCTTCCTCGTCTTCCTGTCTCCTCTACCTTCCTTTGTCTTTGTGTGTGTCTCCCTTCTGTTGTGCCGTCCTCTGTCATCCTCTCCCCTCGGGCTGCCAGGGCACCTTCCTATTTCTACTCTGCGTCTCCGATCTGGATTTATGTGTGAGTCCTCCAGGGGTCTGGTGGTCTCTCTCCCTCCTCCTGCCCCCACCTCCCCACAGCTGGTGGTGCATGAGGAGGAGGAGAAGGCTGGGCACATCCTTCAGCTTAACAAATGTTATTTTTTGAGGGACTCTTGATTATTACCCCCAAAGCTGGAGGTCCAACCAGCCGACTAGAGAAGGAAGGGACTCCATTATCGTGGAGGAGGTCAGAGCGGGCCTGCTGGAGGGGGAATTCTCTCTCACATTGTATGAGAAGCATGCAAATGAGATTCAAAACACCATACAAACAAGTTCCAATAAATTGGAGGTGAACTACTCCCATACAAGCGGTTAGGAATTGGGCTGCGGTTTCATTGGGCTGCGGTTTCAAAAATCAAGCCATAATGAAGGTGCCGTGTAGCACAGCCCCGTCTCCTTTCCATACAACAGCCTGGGTTCTGTTGGTATTGATTGACGCCATAAATATTTCCTTGGCACCTACTATGTGCTGGGCATAGGGCCAGGCACTGAAGACACAGGGTGGATCAGAAAGGCTGGCCATTGCCCCCCTGTTCCTGCTTTCCTAGTCTTGTCTCCAAATGACAAAGGAGAGAGTCCTGCAGAGAGCCTTTTGTGATCACAGTTGATCTCACCAAACTGCAGAATGCCAGTGGCAGACAGAATCAGAATGGTCCCCTAGTCTAGCTCCTTTTCCAGAGGCCTGGAGGGGATGTATGACCTTGTGGATCTAAAGCCCAAAAGCTCACTATTAGTTCATCCTCTTTCCAAAAGCCACTCCAATCTCACCTACTCAAGAGAGGAGTTTTCAGATTATAGGTTGCAAACCACTGGGGAGGTTGTGGAATCCATGTAGTGAGTTGCAACAGGCATTTAGAAAAACCAAAATAGGCTGGGCACAGTGGTGCACGCCTGTAATCCCAGCGGCTGGGGAGGCTGAGGCAGGAGGATCATGAGTTCAAAGCCAGCCTCCGCAACTTAGAGAGACCCCTAAGCAACTTAGCATGACCCTGTCTCTAAATAAAATACAAAAAGGGCTGGGGATGTGGTTCAGTGGTTAAACGCTCCTGAGTTCATTTCTCAGTACCGAAAAAAATAAAAATAAAAGCAAAAGCAAAAGCAAAATAGGATAGAATAGGATAGAAAATGCCAGGTTGCATTGCACAGTGATGACAAAACCTTCTGCCTGTGGCTGGCTCTCAGGAAGGTGTGGAGACCACTGTTCCAGAAAGCCTTCTCTGAAGGGTGCAAAACGCCTTCTTTACTCTGCTAGATGTGGGCACCCAACTGGCCCCTTCCAAGGGGACTTGCAGCTGGACAGAATATGAATTCTGGTGGTGGCTCTCCCTGGTTAAAGAGCTGGGGCAAATTGGTTGTCTTTCTTTAGATTTGGTTTTCTCATCCGTAAAAATAGGGAGAACAGCATACACATCTCATAGGGCTGTGGGTCCCTAACAGACAACAAATGAGAGACGTCCTGGTGTCCTGGGGAATTCTCTCAGTGTCAGCTTCCATCCCTTCCTCAGAAGCTGCAATCACTCCAGACTTAGGATCCTTTAAAAAATAGGCTGTTTATAAATTAAATTCTGCCTGCTTTCAAATGCTGGGAGGTGGCCTCAAATAAGACACATGTGCACTCCTTGATGAAATAGACTCTTAGAAAACACTTGGAGATATGAGGAAATGCAAAAATGCCCGGAACCTAGACTAATAGTTACTATGTTTGAGTATCAGATTTTATCCATGAGCTTCCTGGCAGGGAAGGCAAAAAGAGGAAAGGGAGGGTGGGTTCATAATCCTTGTGATTTGGTAAATAGAAATATGTCCAGCTCTTCAGGACAGCTAAGTGTCCTCTGATGCAGACTCCTAAAGAGAATTTGTCCCCTAGTCCTTACACTCAGAGTACACAAGCCCCAACTGGACCAGGTCTTGCTGGATGGTCTCTGCACTAGTGTTCTTTAATCTCGCTCTCTGAGTGCCCCAGTACACAGGGGACTCCCAGATCTGTGGTAGGGACGTATGGGGTTCCAGGGATGGGCTGGTGTCCTTCTTCCCGGTCTGCTCTGTTCCACCGTCCTGTGGCTTACCTGTCACGGAGAGGCGGGCCCCGTTGCTCTGCCGCGTCTCCCCGCTGTACTTGTGCTTGGTGATGCAGCGGTAGGTGGACAGGGCGTCCTCTTTTTGCACGTCCGAGATGTACAGCCCGCCGTGGTGAGTAATAAAAAATCTGTTTTCTGGAGACACAACCAGGACAGAGTTGGTTACTCCCTGGCCTGGGCCACTGGCTGACTGGCTGACAGGTGGCCTTCCTTCTCCCAGGCGGGAAGGGAGGCGGTGATGGTGGGGGGTGGGGTGGGGGGGTGGGGGGGTAGGAAAGCCCAAGGGTGAGGCCAGTACAGCCTCCAAGGCTGGGGCGGGGGCAGGGTGGGGTACCGTTGCTAATAGACGAGGATTTTCCACACACAAACAACATGATAAATAGAAATTATAGTAATTGTTTCCTTAAGTGCAGATGCCTCAGGGTTTGAGGGAAAGAAGTGGGGTTTCAGAGTCAGAGATCCGGGTCCAGATCCAGCTCTTCCTCTTTATTAGTGGTGACACCTTGGGAAAGTTACTTAACCTCTTTGAGCCTTGTCTATCTAATGAGGTGCAAACACTTTGCAGGGTGGAGGTACAGATTAAGAACCAGGTGTCTGGCACATAGAAACTTTAGTCCCCATCTTTCCTATCTCTTTACAAGAGTTTGCAAAGCCTTTTCACATTCGTTTTTTGGCTGGCTCTTAACCACTGTTTCAGATGTCTCCATTTCCCAGAGGAGGAAACTGAGACTCTCGGTGAAGTGACTGGCCCGGGTCACACGGCGGACGGTGGCCTGGAACTCCATCTTCGGCATTAACCCACATCTAAGGCCTAAATCCTCTTTGCTCAATTGAAATCATTTATTCATTCCACAAACAATTGTTGAAACTAAGCTCTTGGAGGAGTGGGGCCATGGAGGTACTCGATGATAATTCAGCACACAGTATTCCAACCTCCATTTTGTGCAAGGCAAAGAAAGGGAAGGCTCTCTGCTGCACTTCCCCATCACCAGTGCAGCCATTACTGTCAGGACTTGGTGGGGAAGTGGGAGGACAGGCAGGAGGCTCCACTAAGAGTGGAGTGGCTTTCTTTGTTCTAGGCCCTAAGGCTTAGGGTTCCTCAAGAAAGCCAAGAGGTGCCACTTCCACTGGGAGGGGCCCCTGGACTCAGGATGTAAAGCAGCAGGAGAGAATATAATGTCGAACCTGGTTAACACGGGAATTCCTTCCACCTGGGGGCACAGCGACATCCCCTCAATCAATGATCAGAGCTCTGGTTGTGTCTCACCCTATTAGAAATATTTGGTGGTGTCCCACCTCCAAGCACAAGTAATAAGATTTTGAGCATGTGCAGGTGGGGACCTCACCAGAGGACACTTTCTGACAGTGGAAGCTGTAGAATTTGGAGGTTGAAACGTTTAATGTGCAGACAGTATCTTTGACCAGGTTTCTCAGCCTTCGTTTGAATACCTCTGGGTCTGGGGAACTCACTACCTCCCCCCACAGTCCATTTAGAGTTAATATCTCTGACTTTGGAAGAGTTCTTCCTCAGTCACCGCTGGTGTCCTCAGAGGCGCCACAGGTCCTGCTTCTGTTCCCTGGAACTCTGTGTTCCTGACCTGTTCCTGCCCAAATGGGACGGCCCCTGTAGTGCCCTTTGGTTTTTCTTCAGGCTATGCAGGCTTAGGACTTTATTTTTTAATAGTTAATTTATATGGTTTCAAGTCATTTAATTTATATGGTTTCAATTTTGAGCCTTGTCTGTATAATGAGGTGCAAACACTTTGCAGGGTGGAGGTCCAGATTAAGAACCAGGTGTCAATCTGCTCTCTTGCTTCTGAATAAACTCTGGTTTATCTAGAAGTCTCCTGTCCCCCTCCCCCTTCCCCTTCTTTCTT
Organism: Ictidomys tridecemlineatus; assembly: GCF_052094955.1. Lineage (NCBI taxonomy): Eukaryota > Metazoa > Chordata > Mammalia > Rodentia > Sciuridae > Ictidomys > Ictidomys tridecemlineatus. The sequence continues at coordinate 100,995,755 of NC_135480.1, forward strand.
TACTCTCTTCTCCCTCCTTCTCTCCTACACATCTCTATATAGCGCTAGACCCACCAGGAGCCAGATACTCTGCCAAGTATGGGGATCTGACAATCAGACTCCACTGTGGCTGCAGAACTGAGCAGGACTGTGGATCATCAGGGGGAGCGGGGGCTGCCGAGTTCCTGTGCCTTTCTTGCACTCAACTAAAGACCAGTCTTGTCTCTGAAGCTCTGCCCTACCTCTCTCCCTCTCTTCCCCTCAGACAGTGGTTCTGTGGACCCAAGTCTGGGCCTCAAACCCACAGGGCCCTGCTCAGCTCTATCTGCCGAGGGTCCTCCTCCACTATCTGGCAGGTCTCCAGTCCTCTGGATCGTGGAGTTTGGGGGACCCCTGCCCTGCCCCCTCTAGCACACAGACCACAGCTATGCAGACCCCCACTCAGTCAAGACGGCAGAGGGAGGGAGCTGAGCCCTGCTGCGGCAGTTGGAGAGAAACAGAGGACACAGCGAGCCTGGCTCCCCCCGTCGGACTCTGTGTGTGCCATTTTGTCTCCATGTTGTGACATCCCAAAGTCAAACGTGGAAGCTCTCCAGTAATTTATTATGTAATTGGGACCAGGATGCAGATCTACTGGAGGGTGTTGCTGCCAATCACAAGTGCCAGGGTAGGGCTGGGGTGGTGGTGGGTGTGGTGGTGGCGGGGTGAGGAAAAACAGGAAAGACAAAAATCAGTGCTAGCAGACCACAGGTGCCCCAGCCCGAGTCAGCGAGGACCGTGAGTCTTGCTCCTCCCAGCAACCCAGGACAAATGGGGCCTTTGGCCCGACTGGGATTTTAAACGGGGAGTAGGGGCTGGGGTGGGGGTGAGGCTGCGGTGATGGTGGTGGGGAGCTGGGGTTTCTATAGCAACAAGCAGCTGCCGCATCTGATGTTTCACATCCTTCATTGTCCTCATTTCCCCCTCCCTTCCCCCCTTCTTGTGCATATTTAATTGCAGTAACGTTTTCAGACACAGTGTTTTGCTCCTCCTGAAACAAAGGCAGGCTGCAGCCAGGGGGATGCACAGCAGCTGAGAGGGGAAGGAGAAATCAGGGGTATTATGTTAATCCCCTCTGGGGGGGACTTGAGCAACATCAGTTCTGCATGTTTGATGAGAATCAGATGATGGGCCCCGCTGGGGAAGGGAAGGAGCAAGAGGCCTGTGGAGTGAGCCCTTACAGTTAAGGGAAGGGAGGGTGCACAGCCAGCCGGGGGGGGGGGGGGGGGGGGGGCTTGCAGGGGCCAGGGGTGGACAGCATGCTGGCCTCTAAGGCTGGCGCTGGTGAGGTGTCCTGGCTGTCTGGCTGCCCATGCTCTGTACTGCTGTCCTTGGAAGGGGTAGAGCTATTCCATGTCCTTGGTACTGCCTCTTGGGAGCAGGCTGGGTCCCACTGAGGAACAAGAGTGTGGAGCCAGCCCCCATTCTGAGGCCACTTGGAAATGCATGGAGGGGAGGATCATTTTTTGGGTGATACTATACCAGGGGGTGAAAGTGGCATTTAGTGGGCAGGGGCTAGGGGCCAGGGGTGCCGGGCATCTTGAATAACAAAGAACTGTTCTGCCCCAAATGCCAACAGTGGCCCTGTGGGTTTACACTCATCAGTCATTTGCCCTTGGCCTTTAAGTCTAGGACACAGAACTCTGTGTAAATGTGGAAGCTGGCTTTGAGGCTGCTTGATTGTCATGTGGTATCATCAGGGAAGTGCCATATATTGTTAGTGAATCTTTACCCTCTGTATATTATTACTTTGGCATATTTTGCTGTCCTCTTTCCTGGTGATCTGGACCAGGCTTCTACTTAAAAAATATATATATATATATATATATATATATATATATATATATTTATTTATTTATTTATTTATTTATTTATTGAGCATCTATTACATGGTAGGCCAAGGACCTTACATGGATTTTCTCATTTAATTCCCACCACCCTTTGAAATGGATAGTATTCAGAAGCATAGAAAGGTCAAATAACCTATCCAATGTCACACAGCCAGAACCTGATAGAGCCTGATCTATTAGTCTACTTCCTATGCTCTTCCCCAAATCTGTGCCAGACTGACCCCCAAGAATAACACCATCACTCACAGGGACATGACCATCTGTTTGTGGTTACTTCTGTCAGTGGGGCTGAATTATTGTCTTTGTGGAGAGTACCCAGGTCCTGGACTGGGCTCCATAGAGAAGTCTTAGACGTGGTCTCTGTCCATTCTACAGCTGGAAGACAATGTCTTTCCACCATGAAAGGTATAGCCGTCAGAGCTGGGGAGCTGGGGAAGGTGGGGAGGTGGCTGGCTGGAAGCCAGGAAGGGGTGGTGGGCCTAAGGAGGCGTGAGCTGTCCAGTATGGTAGGGCAGGCCCAGGCTGGGTCTGGGAGATGGGGCTGGAGTCCTGGTTCTACCAATCATGTTGGGTGTACAGTGCGTTGAAAAGTATTTCCCCAAGTTAACGTCCACCTGGACTTGTGACTGACCTCACTGGAAATAGGGACCAACAGGTAAGATGAGGTCACGTTGGGTTTAGTTGGGCTCTAAATTCAACGTAGCTAATGTCCTCTTAAGAGGAGGGAAATGTGGGCACGAACACACCCCTGCAGACTGCACCATGTAAAGATGGAGGAGAGATTGGAGAGGTGTGTCCGGTAGCAAGGAAATGCCAAGGATCACCAGCAACCACCAGAAGTAAAAGAGGCAAAGGAGGCTCCTCCCCCAGAGCCTGCAGGGAGCACAGCTCTGCAGCACTTGGACTTCCGGCCTCAGAACTTGGAGACAATGAGTCTCTGTTGTTTTCAGCCCCCCATCTTGTGGTCATTTGTCTGGCAGCCCCAGGAAACTAATATGGGTTGTCCTTAGGGAAGTTCAATCTCCAATCGGGTCCTCGGCTTTCCCACCCACAAAGATTAAGTGACTATGTTTGTGCGCTAGAATCATCTGAAGAGCTGGGGGTGTGGGCCTGGAAGTTGGTATATTAAAAACCTTTGGGGAGATTGCAGTGTGAGGGCAGAGAACCCCTGGCCAGATACACTTGTCAGGGCCCTTTCCTCTTGAGTCCCACTTCATCCGGAGAATGAAGAAAAGAAACCAAACTTAAGTCTCGTCACAGGGTTGTGGGGAGAGTTACATGGAACATGCCCAGGACAGCCCCGGCACGCAGTGGAGTCAATCAGTACAAGCCGCGGCTTGTACATCGGGAAGATGGCGGCCTGCTTGGCTGAGGCTGGGGCCTTTGGGCCTTCAGCTCCCCACTGTGGTCAGGCTTCTTGCAAATTCTGCCCCTTCCTCTTCAAGGGTGGTTGGCCAGCAGGGAGCCTGAAGGCAAAGAAGCCCCTCCTTGGCGACTCTGAGGCCCTGTGCACAGCACTAAGTGAGTTGGCAGCAGCTTTTCTGTCTTTTTCTAAAAGGTCAGAGAGCTGGGCCTTGGAGACTGCAGGAACCATGCAGAGATAATTGATAGACACCCCTGGGCTCCTGGCGGCCCCAGAGCTTCTGGATGGAGAGAGGCCTCCCTGGCCTTCTGCAAAGGTGAGGCGCCTTTGCTGCTGGGCTCTCAGGGAGGTATGAGAGGGGCTTGGTGGGGAGATGATGGCAGGCAGAGAAAGTGCAGGCTGAGATTTTGGGGGAGAGTGTAAAATGGAAGGTCCCAATGCACCTTTGCACCAATAGCAAAGGAAGGGGAATTACTGACCAAAGCAGAGGGTTCGCTGCTTCTGCCCTGCTCTCCTCCATCTGTCCTCAACGTGCACCCGGGGTGGTGCTTTCCACCCTAAGTCGGGTCAGGTGGTTCCTTTGCTCAACCCCCTTCCATGGCTCCCACTTGACTCGGTGTGAAAGCTGTGGCTGTCACAGCATAAGCACCCAACAGACTCTCCAGGACAAACCAGTGAAGGAAACTTCCTAAAAGTCTGAGGTGGGGCTCACTGAGGAAGACCTGCCACTCAGGAGGCCTGATCCCAGCTTGATGTGACCCACCTTCTCCAGGAAGCCTTCCCGGTTCTCCCAGCATCTCTCCATCTGGCAGACCTTTCGCCTGCCTGGTCACTGCTTCTACTCTCTCCCATTCGATTTGAATTTATTTATTGAGCATTCAAAATTCAATAAATAAACTAAGCAGTGTGGTGTTTCCTAGAAACATTAAAGTGGAATTTCCGTATCATCTAGCTATTCTATTGGTGGGTGTAGACTCCAAAGAATTGAAGGCAGGGGCTCAAAGAGATATTTATACACCCATGTTCACAGCAATGTTATCCACGGCAGCCAAGAGGTGGAAGCAGCCCGGGTCCTGATGCATGCACGAATAAACAAAGTGTAGTCTGTGCGTCCAGTGGAATATGATTCAGCCTTAAAAAGGAGAGAAATTCTGACACGTGCTCTGACATGGCTGAAGCCTGAGGATATTATGCTAAGTGAAATAAGCCAAGCACAAAAAGACAAATATGGTATGATTCTGCTCATTCAAGGTATCAGAAGCGATCAGAATTCCCTAAACAAAGCAGAATGGTGGTTTCCAGAGCTGGGAGGAGGGAGAAAGCGGTGTTGATGATGGGCACAGAGTTTCAGTTTTATAAAATGAATATGAACTTAAACACTACTGAATGTAAAATTAATATTAAAAATGGCTAAGATGGTGAATTTTATGTTATGAGTGTCCTATCACAATTGAAATTGAGAAAGTGAAGACAATCAAGTTGAACAAACTGGAATGAGTGTCTTTGTGAGTGAGTCTCCTGTCACCAGGGATATTTAATGCTGAAGAAACTCAGCTGAGACATTGCAGGGGAGTTTAAGTATCGAATGGAAGAAATGCCATGGGCCACCCCTAAGACCGTTTCCCTCCCAGCAATTTATGAACTCAGAGCTTAAAACCTGTCCCTGCTGTCAGTCGGTCCCGCAGATGAGCCCTGCGGTGGCTGGGTCAGGTGCCTGTTTTCCTGTGCTCTCTTCCACCCCAGGCCTGCTGGGCTGTGGCTCCTTTTGTTCTTGTCATGCTCCTCCCTGGACTCATGTCCCTTGGGGAGGCCTTGTCCGAGCATTCTATCCTACTGGACTGGGCGCCACACCCCTACCGCACTCCGTCCCCTGTGTCACTGTCTTGGGAGCACACTGTGCTTCTCCGAGAGAGCAGGGGCCTTTCAGTTGACTCTGTAACCAGCAGCAGGTTGCCTGGGACATAGTGGGTGCTTGTGAGCATGTGTTGAATGATCAGATCCTGGCCACAGAGCAGACCCTCTACATGGGACGGAGGGCCTCCTGTCCCCTGTAACCTCCACCGCCACACAGCAATGTTTTGGGCTGCAATTCTCCTTTTAGGTCACTTGGATCCTTTCCTTGGTTCCCTGGCTCAGGGGAGTCCAGGCTGGGACATTAAAGCAAGACTGATGGCTTGGAGCCAACAAAGAGAAGCAGGAACTTGGGTCCAGGCAACCTGGGGTGTAAGCCAGGAGAGTGGACCCACAGGAGCTGGCTCTGAGTTTTTTCCTGCTCCCTAACTGGAGACCAGGAAGACTGAGAACGTGGCACCGGTGCCTGGCGAGGGCCTCCCAAGGCGGAAGGTGCAAGGGCAAGAGCATAGGAGAGCAGAAGTGAGAAGGGGCCAGATTTGCTTCTACAACAAGCCCCTCAGAACAACTAACCTTCTCCTGCAGTAACCACGTCAGTCCTCCTGGAGGGCAGTGAGGCTCGTGAGCGAATCACCTCTTCCTAGGCACTGCCTCCAGCTCGGTTGTGTTGGGGACGGAGTTTCCAACAAACAGACTTTGAGAGACTCGTTCTAACCCGAGCCCTGGGCCCAGGGAAGTCAGGGAGTGGACATGCCTTCCCTGGTGTCTCACCCCTCATCACCCTTGCCTGACCCTGGGGACGCCCCCTTTCTTAGGTGACTGGATGGAGTGCCACACTCACTCAGAAGAGAGACTACGTGCAGAAGTCTGCGGGTTCCAGGGCGGAACCACCTCAGAGGCCAGGACCCACATTCAGGGCCGAGGACACAGTCCAGAAGAGCAGGCCCAGTGAACAGAGAAACCCTAAGATCAAGCCATTTGGGGTGGTTCTATCTCAAACCCTTAGACGTGAGAGGTTCCATAGCTGGGGCCCTTGAGGAAGAGGCCTGTATCCAGGACCTATAGCTGGATTCTTGCCCTCCCTGGCCGTTTTGGGCACCCCTCATGGGAGTCGTCTGTCTTGGGATTGGAGAGGGATGTGCCTTAGCTGGTGGAGTGTCTTTACTAGTGTCACAAACCCAGCTAGGAAGACACCCCAAGGTGCAGGAATCCACGGGCACCTGGGTACGGAAATGCCTTATATTCCCTCTCTTAAGCATGAGCCCAGGCCTAGATGGTCCCTATTTCTCCACAGAAGAGAAAATGGTGGCTGAGACTTGCTCGAGCACACATCCAGGGCAGGGAAAGTCAGGTTCACACCTGGGGCTCCTGAACACGTCCCACAGCCTGCTGCCGGAGGGTGTGCCTGTGTGGAGGGGCCTTGGCCAGCACTTCCCGTGAGATGGATGCTCTGCCTTTGTGAGCAGAGGCAGTGTCCCTGGTTCCTTGCTTCCTCTGGGAAGGCTTTGCTCTCAAGAGCCGGGGCTGGGCTGGGCAGGGCTCGGGGGTGTGTCTGATGCACAGGCTGGACACAGGGACTGCGTGGCGTTGGCTGTTGCTTCTCCACTGCTGAAGACAGGTGCCTTCCTGAGGCAGGAGACTGAAGCTGGGGGAAGGGTTCCCTTCTCCCTGCGAGGAAGGTCCCTGCAGGCCACGGGGGGCGGGTGCATGGAGTAGGAAAGGAGGGAAGGAATCAGAGGGAGTTTTGTACCAACATCAATCTCTGGCCAGGGTCAGAAAAAATAATAAGTCTCTCTTGAAAAAGAAGAGATTCTTAGCTTGTCACCACCCAAACCTGTTTCTGAGGTGGCCTCAGGATGTCAGGCCCTCCAAGAGCCTCAATTGACCCTTGTAAGACGGCCAATTCCAAAAGAGAAATTGCAATCAATACTGGTTAGCAGTTACTGTTCCACCTGATGTAGATTTATAAAAACAATGTGGTCAGCCTACGGCACGGAGGCTGTGGATAGTTCCTGTGACTAAAGAGATCCGTTGCCCCCCATCCCCCAGCCAGAGCTGTTCTCTCCTTCCAAGCTCTTTGCACTGTGGGGCAGGGCGGGTGAGGGTGGTCAACACTTCCTGGCTGGTGGGAGCTGGCCTCTGTCTGGTGGCCCCACCAGGCACCCTGCAGGGAGCTTTCTGCAAGACTCCTTCCTTCTTTTCCTTCCTGTTCCACAAGGGCCCTTGGGGATGCTTGCCACCTGGGTTTGAAAACCCCAAGGAAAGCCAAGGTTCATTCTTCTCCTTCTCCTCTGGACTCTGGACTCTCAGGATTGTAAACGCCTCCCCCAACACCCCAGGAGAGTCCGCAGCGGGAACTTGGATTCGAGTCTCAGCTCTGGCCTGGTTGGCTCTAAGTCTTGGATCCTCCTTGTTTGAACTGAATTTTGTACCCCGCACGCCAAATTCACGTGCAAGCCCTGACCCCCAGTGTAGTGAAGGTAGGTGAGGTCATAGGGGCGATCCTGATCCAATAGGACTGGCGTCCTTATGAGAAGAGGAAGGAACAACAGCCAGACAAAAGGCCATGTGAGGACACGCGAGAAGGGGCAGCGGCAAGCCCAGGGACCCCCCCTGCAGCTCCGTGGTCCTGGACTTCCAGCCTCCAGAACTGAAAGAAGGGAGATGGTTTGGGCCTCTGGTCTGTGGATTCTGTTACTGCAGTCTGGGCAGACCAGTCCACTCCTCACTGGGACAGGCTATTCCCCGAGGACACCTGCAGCACTGACACCCAGGATCAGGCCCTGCTCAGAAGACGTGAGGACGGGGATGGGGAAGAGGGCAGAGGGGAGCAGCTCCTGAGTCCTCCACGCGGGTTGAGTTCAGAGATTGGGAGTAGGAAGGGCGGGGTGAGACTGAGCCTGAGTCCCTCCAGTGGGCATCAGGGGCCAGGAGCTGAGGGGAGGTGAAGAGGGAGAGAGGCCCTGCTCAGGGGTGGGGTGTGTAGGCAACCTGTCCTGTGAATGGGTCTTTTAACCCAGGCAGGGCCTCATCTGCCTTCTCCAAGGCTCAGATCTCACCTGTGCTTCATGTGGCACTGGAGGGAAAGGAGGCACAGGATTGTGCGCCTAGTCTGGGCCAGAGTGTGTCCCGGAGGCCTCCTGTCTCCTGGCCTGTTGCTCTTTCCCTGTGGAAGTGGAATCAGTGGCATGCACGGCTGGAGGCGAAGGTGGGGAACTGACTAGAAGAGGGCTTTAGAACAGGTAGCAGGTTTATCTACCTGCTTTCTGGCACATGAGCTTCCGAGGACTTTGGTAGACATGGTCTCATACAACTCATGAACAAGAGGTCAGGCTGGGCTGGCTTGGCCTGTCGGGCCATTGATGGGGGAGCACAAAGTACACCACATGTTCCCAAGAGGTGTCAGGGGAGCAGACCTCTCTTCTTCCTCCTCCACTGCCACCTCTGTGATAAGATGAGTGGTCGAAGAAGGCATGGGTTATGGAGAGCGCTGACATCATCCTACCCTCACGGCTCAGACTCAGACTAATGTCTCCTGCGGGACTAGGGGCTCTCACCACCCTCAAGGTGGGGCAGTGCTGTCCCCTGTTGCATCAAGCTCTCAGGCCAAGCTCAGCTCTAGACGGATCCTGCACTCCATCAGGAAGGCCACCTCCTCCCACCCGGCCAACCGTGGACTTTCAGGAAGGGCTGGCAAGCAGGCTGGGGCTGAGAACGGTTCCGGTGGCAGCTTCTCCTCTGGGAACACTTATGCAGGGGCCGGCATGCTGGAGCTGGGTGCACTGAGCCCAGAGGGGAGAAAACTGGCTTCTAATTTGCTGTGGCTTTTGACAATTCTGGGCCTCAGTTTCCCTAAATGAGGAGTGAGGGGATTGAACCTTCTGCTCTTGTGTGTACCTCCCCAGCCTCGCTCTTTTTGTGATTCTAAGATCTCCCTCCAGTTGGTTGGGCAAAGGTGGGGTCTCCTTCCCTTTAGCACCCATCTCAGCCAGGGGTCTGAGGGGGTGCAGAGCACAGAAGCCAACACTGACCCACTCACTTCCTGGGCCAGAGTCGTCCTCCCTTCTGATATCACAGCCCTCCTGATGGTCAGGACCACTGGGCGCTCACCACTGAGGCCCCCTTGCTGTCCTATCAGACGGATTATCAAGGTCCACCTCCTTAGCTTTGCCTTTGGGCTATGTAGCAGATGGCTGTACTGGGGGGATGGGTTTCTGAAGGATCCAGGGGGTTCAGGGAGACCCAGGACATTGACAGCATGGTGGGGCAGAGAGAGCCTGGTTCCAGAATCAGAGGGCTGAGGTTTGAATTGTGTGTCACTTTCTTTCTGGATGATGCTGGGGATGCCATTGAACCTCTCCAAACCCACTTCCCATTAGAACTTAAAGAGTCAACGATGTCCTCAAACAGTGCTTGGCACCTAACAGACAGTAAGTATTGGTGGGACAAATGGATGTATAACTCTGGTAAGTGGCTGGCTCAGAGCTGGGCCTTGGTCTCAGTCTCCAAGTCCAAGCTCTGACAGCCTGTCCCACCACTGCTCACGGTGGGGTTCCTGTGGATTTTCTGAAGGGACATGGCTTGACTCCCCTGGTGCCCTGGAAGGCTGACCACTTTGGGCAATTCATTTCCATAGGATCCTAGCACTGTCTCTGGAGCAGGTCCCAGGAGCCAGGGGTCCTAGGGGCCATGAGGATGGAGGGTCTTGGGAGAGAGAATCGGGAGAAGCTTGGGAGGCGGACGCGCAGTGGCTATTTCCTCTTTCTCCCTGAATCCTTTTCTCTAAATACAGCTCTATCTTTCTCCACCACAGGATTAGCACACATCTCTCATTCTCCTATTGCAACAAGATTTTATTTCTAATTATGCTGTAATAAAACTGGAGCGCTCCCAGGCTTCCTTTCAAATGACTTGTACACACACTGCCGATTGGACCCTCCTCGGCCCCATTGTAATAGCATCTCCCTGACATTCATTAGACATGCATGAGAGGGCCGCTTTAAGAATAGAATTGCATTTAAATGGATTTGCTGAGAGAGGAAGATGAAAAAAAAGGGGGGGGGGGAGAGGTTTGTTGCACAAACTATGAAAACAAGATGCCATAATAACAGGGTGCTGAAATAAGTCTCTTTATTCCCAGTCCTCGTTCGCTGCACATGGCAGAGCCCAGCCAGGGGCGGCAGCCTCCAACTCTCCCCAGAGCCCCCACCCCCACTTTTATGTTACCCGCCGGGGGGCTTCATGGCTCCTCGCTCCATGTCAGATGCTCATGGTGTAATAGAAATCACTGTTATTACAATCGGGAAGTCTGCCCTGCTTCCACAGAACCCCAAAGCCAGGCAGCCACAGGGAGGAACCCTCTCATGTCCTTAGGCCTGGGGAAGAGGAACGGCGACCGCCCACCTGGCTCTCACCTCTAAGGCACACCCCCACCCTTCTGCTCCTTCTCTGAAGGACCACTCTGCACCCCGCACCCCCGTTTGCCACTGGGAATTTAGAGTTACTCTTCCAGGCTGGGTGGCTCTGAGACCAAGGGCTAGCCCAGAAAAGTAGGGGATTCACTCTGACACAGAGCTCAGCTCCCAGGAGCCCTGGCTCCCTGCTCCGCCCTCTCTCCCCAGGGTGTACCATGAAGGCCACACCTGCGGCCTTTTATCAAGGGCCTTCATATCTGCTGGGCTCTCATCTAACTCATTGCCCTTGCTGGAGCCAGATCCTCTTCAAGTGGACTCCGAGCAGGCTGAAAGCACCCTGTGGCTTCCTAGGTTTTTTAGGCTAAAGACCTTAGTAGGGCAGCCAAAGCCCACCATCCACCCGCTGCCCCACCTCTGGTCCTCCGTTGTACTGGGTTCCCTCTTCCTCTCCAGCTTTAGGATGACTTGGGACACTTCCCACTCCCTCTCCACAGTTCATTCTGACCCACCCCTCAGAGCTCAGCCCACACCCCTTCCTCAAGGAGACCCTCCCCTTGAAGATAATCTGTCTCTGGATGAGGTGGGGACTGAGTCACCAAGGCCTGGCATGTCCCCAGAATGTAACCCCCTGAGGATCCCCACCACTGTGTAGTGCCAGTTCCAGCCTGGTGGTGGAGGCTCCATACAAAGGAACGGTGGCAGCACTGGGCCAGCTACCTGCCATCTTGTTTGGTCCCTGGTGAAAGTGTTCTCTTCCCTTCCAACAGATGAGGAAGCTGAGACTCAGAGAGATTGAAGCAACTTGCCCCAAATCTCAAAGCTGGGGCTGTGAACTCTGAAGCCATGCTTTTGCCAAGTGCTTTTGGTTTACTGCTTTGCCACAGGACTTCCCCTTGATTCCTTCCAATTAGGGTGCCCTCCCCTCCTGCACCACAGCCGGCCACCCAAGGCCTCTCTGGGAGTCCAGCTAAGGAAGGCTCCCCTCCCTTTCCACACAGTTATCAGTCCCACTGTTGGGCCACATCCTGGGATGTGGACAGTCTTCAAGTTTCACATTTGGAAGGTTTCTTAACCATTCCATGTGGGCCATTTTCAGATTCCCAGATACAGTGCAGGTGCCTTAAAGATACTACGCATCCCTCTTCTGAACCCCATCACACCTGGCCAGGCCCGAGAATTCCTAAGGGCTCTGCCGACTCTGATTGGGTCACACTGCAGCGAGAGCACTAGACCAGAGCTGGGAGAGCGAGGTCTTGCAGTTCAGAACTGTGTGACCTGGAGGCCAGGCCTCAGTTTCCTGTTCCCTAAAGTGGGACAGTCTCTCTCTCTCTCTCTCTCTCTCTCTCTCTCTCTCTCTCTCTCTCTCTCTCACACACACACACACACACACACACACACACACACACACACACACACACGGTTGCTGGGAGGAGCCGCTGTGCTGCTGTGCTGGTGTAGACTCAAGCCTCCCAGGGTCTCATCTCTGTCTCTGCTTCATTTCCTTCATCTGGTGTCTCTGGTGACAATGGCGTGCTTACAGCCAGGGAACGAGAGCTGGCCTTACACAGTGCCTGAGAAGGAGATGTGGCTCAAATGGACATGGTACAGTAACCTTTCAAAGCCATTTGATGTCTGCTCCTGTGTGGCTCCAAAGGCACCAGGGTGGCAGGAGTGACCATGCCCCTGTCCTTCCCGCCCAGAGCCTGCCTGCTTCAGAGGCCTCCGGTGTCCACATGGTGCAAAGAGAAGCTCCACAATAAGAGGCTGGAGCCTCCAAAGGCCAAGAGTGGGTTTGTTCACCTCTGCCTCCAGTCTGTGGCCCAGCCTGTGCCTGGTGATCAGTAAATGACCAGTGCTTGTTGGTGAAAGAGTTTATGGCTTCCACCAGGCAGGGCTGCCTGCCTGTCCATTGCTCTGGTCTGTTTCAGTTACTACGCATTTGTGGTGGTGCTCAGAATATATTTGTGAGCCAGGTGCAGGGGCACAGGCCTATAATCCCAGTGACTTGGAGGCTGAGGCAGGAGGATTGAGAGTTCAAAGCCAATCTTGGCAACTTATTGGGTCCTAAGCAACTTAGCAAGATCCTATCTCAAAAATATAGCCAGTGCGGTGGCGCACGCCTGTAGTCCCAGCCACTCGGGAGGCTGACGCAGGAGGATTGTGAGTTCAAAGAAAGCCTCAGTGCGACCCTGTCTGTAAATACAAAATAGGGCTGACGATATGGCTCAGTGGTTGAATGTCCCTGAGTTCAATCCTCAGAACCTGCTTCCCCCAAAAAAACATATATAAAAAGGACTGGGGATGTGGCTCAGTGATTAAGTCCTCCTGGGTTCAACCCCCAATACCAAAAGAAAAGAAAATTGTGGATGGAATGAATGGATGGATGGATGAGTGCCTGAATCTTGGCCTCTTTACGTCTATGGTTAAGTCCTTGGCTCTAAAGTCAGATAGACTTCGATTCCATGGGTGGCCTTGCAGAGGTCACCTAACCTCTCAGACTCAGTTTCCTTATCTATAATATTGTGCTAATAATGATATCAAACAAGAGTTCTAGTGGGCATCCAAGTCGAGGCCCTGTCCTGGTGCCTGCACAGTAACTCATCAATAAGTGAGCCCCCTTCTGGGTAGGACCAGCTTCCTGGGAAGAAGTCAACCAGCGCCCATTTCAGCACCCTCCAGAATTTAGGGTGGCCACAGAGGTGGCTGATTCCAGATCACTTTTACATGCCAGTTCCCTCTTAGAACCCTTAAAATTCCTTGCAGAGGCCACTCACTGTTCGGACATCTACCTTTCTTATTTATGGGCTAATCAGTGAGGTCATACGATCCATCGGCGGTGCCAGGTTATCAGCAAAGGCAGAGAGGTTCACAGTCCATTAATGTTTGTCTTGTCAGTTCTCAAGTGAGTGTGTCTGATTGAAAGGTTGTCGCTACACAAGCTCCTACCCCGGTTCTGCAGAGCGACTCCCTGTCCTCTCGCTCTAGTGCACTCTTGGCGTCTGTTGGCTCTAAGTTCTGTCTTCCTTCTCCAGGAAAAGAACCTGCCTGACCCTGTCACTGACCCTGTCATCTCCTCCCCCTGAGTTGTGCCCCCTACTCAACTTTCACCATATACTTGCTTTTTATGGTGAATTTAATTTTTTTTTTTTTGCATTGATAGATTATCTTCCTTGATGGCTGTAGATGGGAGAGAAGGAGACAGGGGTGGGGATGTTCCTCTCATAGGTCAATATCCACACAGAGTGTACAGAAGTCATCTCTTACCCTTGGGGAATATGTTCCCCCAGGGGATGCTGGGAACTGCAGAGAGTACCAAGTCCTCCATGTACTGTGTACTGTTTTACTTCTACACATACACACCTATGATAAAGTTTAATTTATAAGTTAATACAGTCAGAGATGAACTACAATAACACACAATAAAAATAGAACAATTATAATAATATACTACAATAAAAGTTGGGCGAATGTGATCTCTTTTTCTTTCTCTTTTTAAAAATATCCTATTGTTCTGTAGCTGCCCTTCTTGTGGTGGTCTGAGACAGTACAAAGCCTCCATGGTACACTAAAGTGAGGTGACATAGGCATTATGACAGGCTTAGGTTACAACTGACCTGACCCACGTCAGGAGGGGGAGCCCAGAGCCACTCAGAAGCTGGTTAAGCACAAGTAGAAAGTCACGGGGAGTGAGACCTTGCAGGAGGACACGCCACTGTACTTGACATCTCAATTTAATCCTGAGAGGCAGGCCATACTGTCCCCATGCTATGGAAAAGGACACCAGGCTCAGAAGCATGCCCAAGGCCACCACAGCTAGGGGACACCAGCCCTGGGATTGGAACTGGCTGGCCTCTGCAGCTCCTTTGGGCGGCAGGCCTCCCCTCCTGCAGTGGTGCCTGGTCTAGAAGCCCTGCCTCTGTCCAGTAACCTTAACTCTCAATGATGGCATCTTTCAGGGTGCTGCCAACACGACCCAGTAAGTGTAGTTGAGGGCTTCGCATGGGGCTGGATGCATGGAACAGGTGTAAGGCAGATTCTTGCTATATCCCAGTGGAGAAACTGGTCCTGTCATCTCCCTGGGCACACACTGCCTCCCCACTCACCATCACACGGCTCCCTGGCTTCCTGAGAAATGGCACTTGGAATTCCGGGCTCATTCACCAGACAGGTGCAATTTCCCCACCTCTCACTTGCTGACACTTTCTGCACAATCAATCACAAAATGGTGTCCAAATTAACCTGGATTTAGTTCCGGCCTCACCTCTTCTGACTACAGCCATTTCCTCCCTACCTCTGTTAATCCTCTGGGCGCCGCGGGCCTCCCAGCTTCTCCTCCTCTCAGTGAAAATGCCCTGCTGACCTGAGTCAGGGTTTCAGCCCTGTGAGGTCTAGGACTATTCTGGACTTGCCCTCTTTTCTTTGGCCTCGCCATGCTTTGGGGGCCTTCTGTTCCTGCTACCTCTTCTCCAGGTTCACTTGGGCTAAAGGGGTCATGAAGTTTCCTCGGCATCAGTCCCTAGAGATGTGTGAAGGGAAACAGATTTGGGAGGACGAGGTTGGAGAGATTGGTGCGAGGAGAGAGTACGAGACAAGCAGCTCTCGGTAAATCCCAGGAGCTGTGTTCCCACCCTGCTCAAGTCTTGAAACAGCAGAGAAGGAAAAGAGCAGTGAGGAGCACCTGCTGTATGCATAGCTGCAGACAGATGGGCATTATCATCCCTAATGCACAGATGAGAAGACTGAGGCTCAAAGACAAGGGGTAAGTTGTTGCTTAGGTAATAGATCTAGAAAGTGAGCCCAGGCCCAGAGCTCAGCCCCCTCACCCACCTCTGCCTGCACCCTTCGCAGAGTCTCCTGAGGGCCATGTGTATGGGGTGATATAGAAAGGGAAGGAAAGGCTGGGGGCCTGTAATCCCAGCTACTCAGGAGGTGAAGGCAGGAGGATCACAAGTTTGAGGCCAGCCTGGGCAAGTGAGTCTCAAAATAAAAAATAAAAAGAGTCGGGGATGTAGGGATGTAGCTCAGTGGTACTTGCCTAGCACGTGTGAGGCCCTGAGTTCAGTCCCCAACACTGAAACAAAACAAAAAACTGGATTGAGCATTAATGTATCATTCTTCTGCCACCTAAGCTCCTGGTTTAGACCCGTCTCCTTTGCTCCTAAGTTACAGGCCGTTGCTGCCCTCAGAACTGAAGAAATTTAGGGAGCCACTGACTTAGTGGAGAGCCTGCGAAAGCCTCATGTGATTTACCAGGAGCCTGGTGACCCAGTGGCAATGGGGGGCATCCTAGCTATTAGCAGTTCCATGATCAAAGAATAAGGAGGAATTAATATCCCCGAGGTGGTCCACAGCCTCTGATACCAGCAGAACATGACAGGACAGGAGATGAGGAGTATTACAGAATGAGTGGGAGGGGACAAGAGATTTCCGTGGCTAATCCTGTTAACAGACAATTTCTTATCACACTCATTATGCCTTGGAAGGGAGGGAGCACGGAGGGGAAGAGGGGTGGGGAGAGGGGGGTGGAGAGAGAGGGGTGGGTGGGGCAGCCCTGGAGGAGGGAGGGGAGGAGCTCTGGTGAGGGCTCCCTTCCTAGATCTATTACCTAAGCCACAGCTGAAGGGAGCCTGAAGGTCACACTGAGGTCAGCCGGGGTCTGGCCCAGCCTGTTTCTGCTCTGCTCCCGTTGAGACCAGGGGAAACACTTTCCCTCCAGCCACCTCCTGCTAGTGGGGCCACTGGCTAGTGGAGTGTTCCCTTCTTTACCCTGTCACCCTCTGAACCCACAGGTGCCAGGAGGGAAGCTGGGCCTTGGCTCTCCTTCTCTGACCCAGTCCTCATCTGGTCCCAACTCTCATGGATCCAAGAAGATCATCCCTCATCTACACAGAGGCTGAGAAACCAAACAACACCCAAAGCTCTCTTCTCTCTGGGCCCTCATTTTATAATTACTAATAGCCAGAACATCCTCTACCTCCTCCTCCAGATGGGGAGGGAGGAGACTACATACCTGGGGAGACAAAGGGTCCTTTCTGTCCTTTCTGAAACTTACCACCGGCTGAGCAACCTTGGGAAAAATCACTTAACCTCTCTGGGTAATCATGTCCTCATCTTGAAAATAGAGATTAAATAAATCCTGCCCTATCTACTCCACAGAGTCCTTATGAGGATGAAAAAGGAGAGATACTGAAGAGGGCCTTGTCATCTGAGAAATATTTACATAAAAGGAAGTGATATTTATTATCATTTTGAAATTGAGGCAATCGGCTCAGCCAGGTTAAGTTCTTGCTGGAGGCAACAGGCCTGCTAGAAGCGGGTAGCCAGGGCTTGAATCTTTAGTTCCCCCAGACCCCTGAGTGTCCATCTATTAAGGACCCATAGTGTGCTCCGGGTTGTCCCTGGCTGTCTGGCCTGGGGAAGTGAGTGGGTTCAGACCACATAAATAGCTATCCAATAGCTATTCTCCCTTCTCCCCAGATTGTTGCCTGTTCTGGGCGACAAGATCAAATTTATTGGAGGTGGGTGTGAGGTGGGGAAGAGCTTCCAGGAAAACTCTCATTTTCCCCAAACAAACAAACAAACAAACAAAAGATAGGCACTCACAACAGATCAAAGACCTAAATGTAAGAGCTAAAATGATAAAACTCTTAGAAGAAACATAGAGTAAAAGCTTCATGACATTGGATTTGGCAATGATTTCTTGAATATGACACCAAAGGCACAGACAACAAAAGAAAAAATAGATGAAATGGACTCCATCAAAATCTAAAACTTCTACACATCAAAGGACATAATCAGCAGAGCGAAGGCAACCATGAAATGTGAGAAAATATTTGCAAATCATGTATCTGATAAGGGGTTAATAGCCAGATCATCTAAAGAACACCTAACGAGAGCAAAAACAAAAAAACAAAAAACCCCAAGAGATTGGTTTAAAAATGGGCAAAGGACTTGAATAGACATTTTCCAAGAAGATACAGAGAGGGCCAATAAGCACAGGGAAAAGATGTTCAGCATGAGAGATGCAGATCAAAACCACGGGGAGACCCCACCTCACACCCACCAGGAGGCCACTGTAACACAAGCAGAAACCAACCCCCAACCCAGGGAGTAACATGTGCTGGAAAGGATGTGGAGAAGGCAGACCCTTGTGCCCTGATGGCGGGAAAGTTTGGTGGAATGGGTGGAATGGATGGATAAATGGAATGTTGTGTAGATGCACAGTGGAATATTATCCAGCCTTAAAAAGGAGGGAAATCGTGACCCATGACACAACATGGATGAACTCGGAGGACATTATCCTCAGTGAAATAAGCCAGTCACAAAAGGATGCAAACCACATGATTGCTTGCGCTCGTGTGCGGTACCTGGAGTAATCGATTCATAGAGAGCTGAATGGTGGTTGCCAGGGACTGTGGGGAGGGGGGACGGGGAGCTGCTGCTAATAGGTACAGAGTTCAAAGCAATCATAAAATTCACAGAGAATGAAGTGCTGTATTGAAATATTAATAAAGTAACGTTGCATCTTGGCTCTGTCACTTACTGACGTCAGTTTCCAATTCCTCTGTGCCCCAGTTTGCACATTTGTTCAGGGCGTTAGTCACAGCTCCCATCTCACAGGTGTGTTCTGAGAATTCTGGGAGACAAACGGTTCAAAAGGGACAAGACTGGGGCCTGGCACACAGTGGGTGTCAGTGAACCTGGAGGGTGATGGGGGTTGGGACATCTTAGTACTGGGGGGCGTGGAGGGTCCATGAACACTGTGGTGGAGCTGAGGGGTAAGTGGGGGGCCACAGGGAGGTCCCGGTGGTGGAGAATGAAGAGCTGGATGGTGGCGGCTTCAAGTGCCAGGGCAGGGAGCTGCCACGGAGGAATTCTGGGTGTCAGTGTGCTGGATGGAAGGAGGCGTGGAGGGGTGAGCTGGGCAATGTTGACGGTGGGAGCTCAGAGAAGCTGGATGCCTGGGGACCAGAGCGCATCAGAGTGAAAGCCACACCTTTCCTTTTCCAAGCTTATGGGCATCATTTAATTTCACCTTACTAGTGGGCCCAAGAGGAAGCAGGCAGAGGCTTTAGGGGAAGAGCTGGTGACAAAGTCACAACCTTCCCACAGGACTCCAGGGCCCTGGGAGTGGGGACTAGGTCTGATGCTGCAGTCGGCCACCTGTGTGGCCAAGTGAATGCTGGGAGCCAAAGAGCCAGGTGCATCCCTGACCCTGACCTCCATGTGAGGGTCACAGGCCTTGAGAAGTCAGCTTGTCCTGTAGGGTGTGTGTGGCCCAGGAAAGGGTTGGTAGCCTTTTGTAGACACCTGACTAGAACTGCTCATCCATTTTCCTCCTCATCCATTTTGATGGATCACATTGGTCTGGGGAAGAGGGTGCTAGGAGAGAGGTGGTGTGTTGGCATCTCCCCAAGAAGTGGGGAGAAATGCTCTTCCTGGAGAGGGCTGCAGGAGAGCCGATTCAGACAAGACTGGGCAGGAGGGAAGTGGGACCAGACCTTTGGTAAGGGATCTCTCCAATGGACCTGAGGACTTCTGAGTTCTTGGTGAGGCTGAAGGATTTAAAACACCCCTAGGTAGTGAGCATCAAGTGTCACTGGTGGGAGGCTAGGCAGGGATCGTGGCAAGCAGGTGCAGAGGTAGAGTATGGCTGAAGAAACTCAGACTAGACCCAGAGGGGACCTCCTGGGACTAGGCAGAAAGTCTAAGCTGTTGAAATGGACAAGGGCTGCAGAACCCTAATGTCCAGGGGCAGTGGCCCGCCTGCTCTCCTGAAGCCTCTGGTACTCCTGCAGGGAGCAGGACATCCTCAGCCCCACTCTTGCCCTCAGGGAGAGACCTGGCATCCGCAGAAGGGAGGAAGCCAAGCTGGAGCTCCCCAGGGTCCCCGTCCGCTTTGAGCAGACCCCAGACCCTCTTCTTGCCTTTCACCTGAGAGGCCCCAGACACCAGTGAAGCATCCCACTGTGCAATTTGCGTGTTCTGCCTCCATCCTGAGTTGGGCAGTGGAAGAAACAGCAGCAGCTCAGGCAGAGAGGGACTGAGCCCAGCGTGGGCTGCAGAGGGCCTGCGGTGGTGGGTATGTGAGGGGGGCTGAGACCCGGAGAGGGACAGAGCGTAGGGAGAGGGGGTGGACTGGGGAGGAAGCACGAGAGCCTTAGAGGCCAGGGTTGCTGTAGCTTTAGGGCGTGGTCCTCTATCAGGGGTAATTTTGGCCCCCTGGGGACATACGGCCATGTCTGGAGGGGGACATTTTGGGTTGTCGTGATGGGGGTGGGCACAGTGGGCAGAGGCCAGGGTGCTGCTAAGCATCCTACGAGCACAGGACGGCTCCGCCACAAAGGCTGAGATGTCACTGGTGCTGGTTGCGAGACCAGAGGGAAGGGGCCCGTGCAGAAGAGGAGGGTGGGCTGTCACATTCAGCCAGCGTCTCCCAGCATGCTGAAGAGCCACAGGAGAAGCTGTGACCATCTAGATGTGGCAGGCTGGGCGTCCGCTGTCAGCACCTTGGAAAAGGCAGTGGAAGGAGGAGGTGCTCTGAGGACCTGCAGAGAGCTGCCAGTCAGAGAAAGAGGCGGCTACAAAGAGGCACTCAGCGAGACGGCAGGCGGCGAGGGGCGCTGACCAAGCACAGTGGCAGCAGGAGGTTGGCTGGGAACTCAGGTGGGAGGACAGAGAACACAGGGAGGCAGGGCCTCCAGCTGGGTTCAGTGGGGAGAAGCCAGGGGGATCTGCCCGGGACCCAGAGCTCCTCTGGTGGCTCCCCCAAGTGGACTCAGGCCTGGCTGTGGGGAGGGGCAGGTGCAGGATGGGGGGGTGGGAGGCACCGAGGCATCGTCTGAGTTGGAGGAAAGAAGGGATCACTGTGACAGGGACAGACAGAAGACCTCAGGGCTGGAAAGGGTGCATTTTGCATCGTGATGACGGTGATGGTGCAGCCTGGATTTGTGAGCACTGCTATGATTTGAACGTCTGCCCCCAAACTCATGTGGAAATTGAAATGCCCCTGTGACCATACGAAGAGGAGGAACCTCTGAGAGGTGGTTAGGCACCGCCCTGGTGGATGGATGAAGGCTGTTACCTTGGGAGTTGGGGAGAATTCAGCTCCTGCCTCACTTCCTGTCACTATGAGATGCCTTCTGCCAAGTTATAACAGCAAGAAGGTCCTCGCCAGATGTGTCCCTCCATCTGGGACTTCCCAGCCTCCAGAATCGTGAGCCAAATAAACTTCTATTGTTTATAACTTACCCAGTCTGTGGTATTCTGTTATAGCTGCGGAAAACAAAGACATGTGCCTTCATCAAGCCAGCCACAATTTAATATAGTATATTTTAACAACTCTATCAGCACACGGGGTATGACATTCCAAGCTGTCTAGAAACCACCCTGTTGCCACCATAGTCCCTTTCTCTGCTGTCACATTCTATTTTCTACTGGCGCTTTCAAACCCATCTTCTCATTGGTTTTCATATTGCACCGCAGTAGAAAGGGCAAATATCAAGACCCTATTTTACATGTAGGAAAACTGAGCACAGACACTTCATCTGTGAGAAAGCCAGAATCCGAACTCAGGCTCTGGGCTCCTGGTGAACACTCTTTCTAGAACCCTCTAGGATTTGGAGAGGGCAACCTTCCCAGCCCTGCTCCTGCCTCTTCACGGGGTGCCATGGAATCTAGCTCTGGCGCCACCTGCATGAGGGTCCTGGTGAGTTGGTCTAAAAGCCTGCCTGGCCCTCCCTGCTTCAGGGGTGGCGATGGCTTTCATCCCCTGGGCCTCACATCCCTCTTCCCCACAGTCCCTCTGCTCCAAGGTCTTTACTTCTTCTTGTAAAATCAATCTTCAGGGTACCACATAATGAAGGGAGGCAGTGTCAGGAAGTGCTTAATGAAGCTTCAGCTCCCGCTCCTGGCTGGGCCTGGACCGAGAGCTGTCCTGAAGGCTGGGCTCCGGGCTGTCGGATGGTTTTCAGGACATAGATGGGGGTGGGTGGGAGCGGGGGCGCCTGGGGACAACCCCTATCTGGCTGGTGGGCAGGAAAGCTCAGCTGCAGGAGCAGACCCCACCCGGGTTATCAGGGATGGTGGGCCCACTGGCAGATGTGCCTCAAACACCAGATAAGCACTGTCACGGGCCAGCGAGGTGCAGGACAGGAGCACCACCACTGAGGCAGGCCGGGCTGCCCTCTTCCCACAGGGCAGTGGAGGGCCCTGAGCCTGCTCCCTCTTGCATCTTCAGATTCCTCCCGAAGGGCTGCTAGACTGAGGTCCACAGCAGTGAGCTCCTGACGTCTGGGTCCTGACCGATTCTGCAGAGTGATCCTGGGCAGGATGCCCCCCTCTCTGGACTTTGGTTTCCTTGTACAAAATAAGGGGTTGTGCCAAGTGGCCTTCAGAGCTCTCGGGGCTTTAGCCCTGAATCTGCCACTCCTCCTCTTAAAACCTGCTCTGCCCGTGGTAGGGTGAAACCTAAACTGTCTCCAGTTCTTGGTTTGGACTTTTCATGACGAGGCCCCTGCCTGCTTCTCCAGCCGCCCCTCCAGACTCTCCGCTCCCTTCCTCCCCCCACCCAGAGCCCCCTGTCACCCTGGTCCCTTTCCCTCTCCACTTCCCGGCTTGGTTAATGTCTCCTCTTCTGATTCTAGCTCAGCCCTCACCTCCACTGAAAACCCCTCCAGGACCATCAGGATGGGCCAGAGTCCCCTCATACTTGTCCTTGGAGCTCCTGGGCTCGCTGGGAACCCCGCACTGTGCTGGCCATCATGTGTGGCTTCCCCACTTGTGCACATGCTCCCTCAGGACAGGCCATGCCTGTTTTGACCCTGGTGGTACCCTCAGCGCCTTCCATGGTATTTGGCACAAGTAGTTCCTTGATAGAAGGGCATGACTAGGACCGCAGTGATTTCATGGACATAGAAGACCAGGAGGACTGGGGGCGGGGGCACACGCCTGTCATCCCAGCGGCTGGGGAGGCCAAGGCACGAGGATCGTGAGTTCAAAGCCAGCCTCGGCAATTTAGTGAGCCCCTAAGCAACTCAGTGAGACCCTGTCTCTAAATAAGATATAAAAAATGGGATGGTGATGTGGCTCAGTGATTAAGAACCCCTGTGTTCAATTCCAGGAGAACCATCAATTCAGGGGAGGTGGGGGAGGGGAGGGCATGTAGTAGCTCCGCAGCCTCTGCTGGAGAGACAGTGCTGAGAGGGAATGGAGTATTGCTGATGATGAGGGTCCTTCAGTCTGCAGCCTGGGCTCAGAGGGGCAGGCTTTCTGGGGCTCGGGGTCTTACCTCACAGTGAGGGTCAGCTGCTGGGGAATGGAGGTGACTCTCATGCTGTCCTGCCATGTGGGGCCATATAGTGCAAGCTCCATTACCAACCCATGTCAGGGCCCAAGGGAACCCCCAAGCCCCACATATGCCTGCCACCTATGTCAGGTTGTTCCCTGAGTGATCCATAACACTTCCCTTTCCCCAGGCCTTGACTCCAGGGTTCCTCACCAGGGAGAGCCTGTTACCCATGTAAATGCCACCTCTTCCCTGTGCCTTCCCAGATCTCCTTGGAATCATTTTTGGCTCTGAGCTGCCAGCATGCAGCTTATGACTCTCATTA
The DNA here is from genome assembly GCF_052094955.1 of Ictidomys tridecemlineatus. Classification (NCBI taxonomy): domain Eukaryota; kingdom Metazoa; phylum Chordata; class Mammalia; order Rodentia; family Sciuridae; genus Ictidomys; species Ictidomys tridecemlineatus. The sequence continues at coordinate 101,018,862 of NC_135480.1, forward strand.
GATGTGTTTAACCCCATTCTGTGAGTTGCACTGAAATGCTGACACGTGGGCCTCCTTGGCTGGAGGGCCATTTCCCCAAGGTCCAAGGTCCAAGAGGCTGAGTTAGTGCAGAATCGCACAGGCCTGGGCTCCCCCTTTAGCTCTTAGCCAGCAGCTGAGACTAGGCACCTTGTGAATGGATGGATGGAGGATGGGCAAATGAACAAGTGAATGAAGGTGGACTGCAAATTCCTTCTTTTTAAAAAGGAAGGGGATAATTATGATCAAGTTATAGGGGATTTTCTTTTCTTTCTTTATTTTTGATACTGGGGATTAAACCCAGGGACACTCTATCCCTGAGCCACATCCCTAGTCCTTTTAGTTTTTTACTTTGAGACAAGGTCTCACTAAGTTGCTGAGACTGCCCTTGAACTTATGATCCTCCTGTCCCAGCCTCCCAAGTTGCTGGGACTACAGATGGGCACCACTGTTTGTTACAAATGCTATATGAAAGGGTCTGATCCAGAAGATAAAAGTTATTATTCTTATTACAGACCAACGTGCCTGCGCTCACAACTCCTACCCTACCTCACTGCTCGCTGAAATGCAGGGACCTTCGAGAGCAGTGACTGAAGGATCAGGCCACTTCCTGGTGGTGTGTCCCTCACCCCAAAGTTGGTCCTAGAGTGGAGGCTGCTTGCACCTGACTCTGGGGGAGGTTTCCTCCCTCCCCTCCCCTCTCCCTCCTTCCCTCCCTCCCTTCCTTTCTTGTCTTTCTTTCTTCTATGAATTGAACCTAGTGGCAATTTGCTACTGAGATCCATCCTCAGTACTTTTCATTTTTTATTTTGAACTTGTTTACCAGGTTGACCTTGAACTCGAGATCTTCCTGTCTCAGTCTCCCAAGTTGCTGGGATTACAGGTGTGTGTCACCACTCCAGGCTTAGTTTATTTTTTGCAAATACTAGGCAAGTTAGGAGATTTAGGAAAAGGGAGATAAAGGCAAGAGAGAGGAAAAACACCCTAAAGAACAAGCAAGAACCAGATGAGATGAAAGATGTGGCAGCACCATGTTGCTGAGACCATTTTGCTTACCTTCCAGTGGCCCCACTCTGGGGGCTTGTTAGCTATGGACTCCTGAGCAGAGGGCAAAAGTGAGAAAGAGCTGAGGAGGGGTCAGGGCCAAGCGCATTTTAAACACAGGCGGTAAAAGCTCCTCTACCTGTGACCATTTACTTCCACATGCTCATAGATATGAGCAAAGCTATGTGTCAGAGGGCAATTGTGCCCTGGGGGTCCACCCGTGGCTTGTCCATCATGTGTTTGTTGAGTTTGTACTTAGTTTATGATCAGTGCACCAACTCCTTCGTGTTTGGAAAATGTTAAAGCAGCAAGTGTTGTAAGTTTGGGGAAGAGCCATTATAATAGGCCCCAAAGTGTAATTACACAAAGTAATTACAAAGAGTGGAAAGTGGAGAAAAAGTGACCAGAGTCGCACTGTTTCCCTGTGGGTTGCATCCTGTGACACTGAGGACCATTCTGAAGGCAGAGAGTAAATCATATGATTTGGGAAAGGCCTGGGCTAGGCAGGTGCAAGTGGCAATAAAAATTAGACTCGAAGTGACTGATGAGTCCGGCAAGTGTTTTGTGTGTCCCTCGGTGGCTACACGGATGGACGACCAGTCCTGTGGGGAGATCAAAGGCTGAGGGTGGTCAAGTGATGCCCATAGAACTTTTGTAACAAGCCAAGGATTATTCTCCAGGTACAAGACCCTTCGAAATCAGCCAAACATCAAACTGAGTTGGGGCTGGTAGCGCCCGTGGCGGAGCTGCCTGGAGTTCCCAGTGGAGCCAGTGGAGGAGCAGGGTTACCTGCCTCAGCAGATTTTTCCAGGCCAACCAAATAGATCTATTTTGGGAAAAGATGCCTTGAAATATTGCATCTGCCAGAAGGCAAAGAGCAGGCCTGGCTTTAAGGCTTCAAAAGACTCATACTCCTGCTCCCTGGAAAGGTACCCCGGGACAGCAACTGGAGCCTGTTCCTGACACTTAGGACTGATGGGTTAATGGCCAGCTCATAGCTCCTCAGACAGAACCCAGGTCTATGTGGGAAGCTTCTCTACCTTGTGCACAAACACTTTGCCCTTTGAGCACTTTGGGACGGCAGTTACCAGCTCTGGGTGGAACACTCCTAATCCAAAACCCTGAAATGCTCCAAAACCTGAAACTTTTTGAGCACCAGTGTAACACCCCACGTGGAAAATTCCACAACTGACCTCAGTCAAAGCAAGCACATTAAAAATCCAGTATAAAATTACCTTTAGACTGTGTGTGTAAGGTGGATTTCATGTTTAGGCTTGGGTCCCTTCCCCAAGATATCTCATTATGTCTCTACAAATATTCCAAAATCTATCCCCCGCAAAAAAAAAAAAAAAATCTGAAATCTATATTTCAACCTTCTTATTGTTTTTATATATGGTTCCCAAGAGGCCAATGGGACATTTCTCTGTTTTAGAGCAATCATCCTCTGTCAATAGACGTCGCTGGCCCTAGCAAAACTCCTACTCCAGCTGCACTGGCCTCCTTACTGTCCCTTGATTGTGCCAGGCACCCTCTTGCCTCAGACCTCTGTCCCTGCTGGCCCTCTGCCCAGGAAACTCTGACCCAGGCCCTCGGTCCTCACTCCTCATCTCTTCAAGTCTGTGATCAACCCTACTTCTCAGTGAGGCTCTCTGACCACCGCACTCAACATAGTGTCCTGCCTTCTGCCCTCTCCTCCTCGTCCCCTCTCCCTGCTCTGCTTTCTCCTTAGCACCCATCCAGGAACACAGTATATCATCTGCTTATTTATTCTGATTGCTGATGGTCTGTCTTCCCACTGGACAGGGATCTTTGTATCCCACTCTCTATCCCAAGCTCATATCTACCGCATAGAAAGGGCTCAGTAGGCATGACCTAACATCATGTTCCCATCCCTGTGGTCAGACCTGTCATTTCACCTTTGTGGCCCTTAAGCATGATCCCCTCTTCCTCAGCATCAGGCTGGCTGGGGCTGTTTTTGTCCCTGGGTCCTGGTGGGCCTGGCCAGTGTCTGCCCTCTGGGTGTGACAGATCCATGACCAGGCGAGCTCAGGGCTTGGCGGCCAGGGGACTGAGTTGGGGGTGTGGTCAGATCAAGGATCCTGCAGACCCTCTTCCCTGCAGAAGCTGACAAACAGGCTCATTCTGTGAGGCAGGCAGACTTCTGTCCTACTGCCCCACTCTCATCTCCATGACAAGGTCAGGGCCCGAGGTCTGATGGCCTGATCCAGGCTCTGAGAGCTTATGCTAATACTAGATCACATTTTTGAGCACTTGCCATGGGTTGGGCTCTTAGCTCATTTTAACCACCCAACAATCCTGCAGGATGATAAAATCATCATCATCATCATCGTTGTTGTCGTCCTTGTCATTGTCATCATCTTTATCAGGGAATGGGAAGCTAGAGAGTAGTAGCCTGTGTAAAGTCAGAGAGCTGTAAAGTCAGGAGTCAGAAGCCAGGTTCCCCCTGCCTTGCTCACCTGTCATAGAGACGGAACTGAGTGCAGGTCTGTTGATTCCCACCCTATGTCCCATCTATTACACAAGCCACCTTCCTTACTTTATTCTACACTTATTATTTATTTATTTTTTTGGTACCAGGGATTGAACCCAGAGGCGCTTAACCACTGAGCCCCAGCCCCAGTCCTTTAAAATATTTTATTTAGAGACAGGGTAGGGCTAGCTGAGTTGCTGGGGCTGGCTTTAAACTTGCGATCACCCTGCCTCAATTTCCTGAGCTGCTGGGATTATAGGTGTGTGCCCCAGGGCCTGGCTTATTTATTTATTTTTTTAATGGGAAGGTCAGGAAGGCTTCACAGAGGTGCTGACATTTGAACTGGCCCAGGTAATTGCCCAAGTTTCCTCTTCCTGGGGGTTAAGAAAGAAACTGCATTTCCCAGCCTCCCCTGCGGCCAGATGGGCCCCTGTGCCTGAAGGAGGCTCCTTCCCCAGGCCTGGCTCCCAGGACCTCCTGCATGTTCCTCCACACTCACTCTCTGCTGAACTGGCTGCTCATTCAGGGGACCCAGAGGAAAATTCTAAGGCCCAGGAGAAGGAAGGCACCATAAGGAATAGGGCTCTGTCCCTACGACTCTCCGGGATGGGACGTGAGTGAGAATACTTGCATGGGATTAAATCACTGAGACTCTGGGGCTGTTTGTTATAGCAGACCGCCCACTCTGTCTAATCCAGCCTTGAAGGATGAGTGCATGATTGCTGGGTAAAGAAAGCAGGGAAGGGCTTTCTAGGAAACAAGAACACTTTAGGGAAACTGTAGGAATGTGACAGGGGAATTTCAAGTGGGCTAAACTTCATGGAGGGGGTGGGAGGTGAGCTGGGCCATGGCAGAGACTGGCTGAAAGGCCTCAGAGGCTGCCCTGGAGATGATGGGCAGCTGTCAAGAGACACACTGGCACAGTAGATCTGAGAATCTGAAAGAGCTTTTCTCAAGACCTTCCTAAGGAACTGCAGTGCTGAGACTTGCTTGTGGCGCATGCAGTTCTGTTTTTCCTCCGACTTTCACGGTGTTTCCTCCCCATCCCTTTCCCAGGTCACGTTCTCATAGATGAGTACTATTTAAAATTCTCTTATTTGCTTACAGATTTATTTCCTGTGTCCTCCTGCCCCAGAATGTAAGCTCCTCAAGAGCATTCAACTAGTCCATTGCTATGGTTTGAATAGTTTGTCTTCTCCAAAACTCATATGGAAACTTAATCCCCATTGTAAGATATTAAGGTGGGGGACCAGCTGGGACCTTTAAGAGATGATTAGGGCTCTGTCCTCATGAATGGATTAATCTACTCATGCAATTAATGCAGCAGTGGTTTATGTGAGGAGTGAGTCTGCTAGGTCTCTTGCCATGTGATGCCCTGAGCTATCTCAGGACATCAAGGAGCAAGATGGTCATGACCAGCTGTAGCCCCTCAACCTTGGTCCAGAAATGAGAACCAAAATAGAGCCCCTTTCTTTACAATTCACCCAGTCTGTGATGTTGTGTTTTTGGCAAGTAAATGAACAAAGATACCTAATTGAACCAAGATACTTATCTTATCCACCGCTTATTCCCAGCAGCTAGATAAATACTTGTCACTGAGTAGGTGTTCAATAAATTTTGGTGGTTGAGCAATTAATGGCTCTGAGAAGTCCTGTGGTAAAGGGATTGGGTTATTGTGTGTATGAAAGACCTATTTATATCTCCCTTGATTACCGAACTTTGTAAATGCTGCTCTGGTGGCCAGTGGCAGATGGCCTGGCCCTCTGCTGCCTCCAGGCCATGACCCTTCGTAAGGGTAGGAGTGTGGAGGTCCAGCTATGACACTGGCCAGAGCAGCTGAAACCTGCTGCTGAATCTGAAGCCCTGTTCCCTGGAGGAGCTCAGAGAAGGATGCGGCCTCTTGCTTCCCGCCAGCCTGGCCCCACGCCAGCTGCGAGGCCAGCTCTCCACACATGGCAGCTGAGGGTGGACGCTAAGCTTTAAGGATTAATACCAGCCTCTTGCAGGACCCAGCTCTTATATCAAATGATCTTCAGCTGGGCACCAGCCCCAGACAAATGAGGTAATGAAATCCAAGCCTCATTAGGGGGATGCAGCAGGGCCTTGTGAGCAAAGCTCTGGTGGGGAGGGTGTTGGGAGACTGGGGCTCCAGGGCTGGGCCTGGTCCTCTGTGCTTTAGAGCAAGTAGTTGTGGCCACCTGGACTGAGGCAGAGGATTTGAGAGCAGGAAGGGGCTTTGAAGCAAATGCTTATCATGGCCATTATTGCTACTATTAACTGAGCAGCTGCTACATACCAGACTCTGGGAGAGACCTCGCCATAGTCCTAGTGTAGGTGTTATTGTCTGTGTGCTACAGATAAGGATACCAAAGTCCAGAGAAAAAGGGATCCCAAGATCATGGGCTGAGTGAGTGCGTGGCCAAGCTGGGAGGAGGAACCAAGGCTTTGGACTCCATGTCCAGTGCTCTTTCTTCCATTCTCTCTGGCTTCCTGGAGCACTAGCCGGATTACTGGTGCTGCTGTGACCCCAGGTATTCCCAGGGGAAGGCTTGTGAAAAATCAGTTCAATTTCCTGCTCTGCTGCTGGGACAAATTATTTGAGAGGAAGGGGCCAGGGAAGAATGGTGAGGGCCCTTGGCCAGGTCCTCACCCGTCCTGTCCATGCTTACAGGGAGGGGTCTTTCCTTCCTCTTTGGAGTGATAAACATTTCTGGCAGGGCAGAACCTCTGGAAGCTTTCACAAGGGCCCCTCAGCTGTCCCCTCTGGGTTCAGCCCAGTGCTGGGAGATGAACTCCTGCCGCCCAGCCGGCTGGTGGGGAAGCCGGGAGAAGCCAGCTTCCTGACTTCTGATCTGGCGTTTGGTTGTCATTATAATCACTGTGGGTGATTCATTGTGGACTACCCGGGACAAGCCGTGGGCCTCCCCTCCCCCTCCCATCCTCTACCAGGGCCTTTTTACCCTGCACCCCAGCCCCCTTAAGTCATGGGGTATGTGCTCAGGTCACACCAGCCATTTCTGGTCTGGCACCAAGGATGCTGCTCAGTAGATCCATGCAGGTGTTAGAAAGGCCATTACCTGGGGGAGGGTGCCCTGGGAAGAGCTGATTTGCAAAATCCAGTTGCAGGAGGGTAAACAAGGCCACTTCCCTTCATGAGATGTGTGATGTGGATCAAGTTCTTGGCTAACTCAAGTGCAGTAAAAGCAGACATCCCTTGGGCTCCTTCCTGCCCTCCTGCTCTGGAGACCTACCAGTGGGCCTGAGAGTCCTGCTCTCTCAGAGTGTGGGGTCAGTCAGCAATGACCTGGGGCAAAGTGACCTGGGGATTGGTCCCCTTCAGCCTGGTGTTCACCCTGGCCACCATGGCGAGGTAACAGTGAGCCAGAACTTGCTCAGTGCTGGGAGACGACTATTGTTTCAGCTTTTCTCTTCTCCAAGGGGGAAAATGAGGTCAAGGGACTGGCTCAGGGTTACGCTGCTACAAAGTGGCCCTGGTCAGCACTCACAGTTCAAACTCATCCTGTAGCACAGCCAGAAGCTGATCGGAACATGTTGAACCCAGTCTGCTGCTATCAGGGACTCATGCCAGAGTAGACTGTGCATCCTACAGGATTGTGTCCACCTTTCTGGAACCTTCTAGGGGTCCTTATTTATGGGCAATGATGCCCAGACTCTGGGGCTTATCCACCACATTCTAGTCTGGAGGATTCTCTCAGAGCCCCTCTGGCTGGATTGTTGGCAGCTGCAGGCAGACAGAGGAGCCTACCTGCAATCCATCCAGAGCCTTCTGCCTGCTCCCTCAGCCCCAGGCTTTGGACAGTGTGACCTCCTGCGCTGCCCCTCCAGCAGCTCCAATGTCAGCTGATCCCCAGGGTGGGCATCCCAGAATCACAACTTGCAGAGGTGGGTGGGATTCAGCAGGGAAGGCAGCTCCTGGGGGAAGCCAGCAGGCCTCTGTCCTCTGCAGCCGTCATTCCAGCAGCAAGCCAAGGAAGGAAGAGGGTCTGGCACCCCTGGGAGCGATAAGTGCTGAGTTCTCCCTGAAACCTCCGGCGGCGAGGGCCAAAAGTCAGCATCCCAAGGAGACAGGTGGAGGAGGACTCCCTGGTGACAGGGAACAGTGCTCCCTCCCACACTTGGTGGAATATTCAAAGCGCCAAGGCTGTTCTCTTCTTCCCTCCGCGCTCCCTCCAGCTCTGCATTGTGCAGTTTTCACGAGGGCCTCCACCCTCACCTCCTGGGAGGGGCACTTTCTAGCGCTTGATCTCAGTTTTTCCCTTGGGGGTCCATCTCTCCAGAAGAACAAATGGGCCCCATGTTGGGTGAGACCACCCATTTAGAGGCTGAGGGAGGAACAGCAGAGTGCTGGATCCTTGGGTGATCCCACAGGCCTGGTACTGGGACATCTACCCCACTCTCTGGAGATGCCCTGGTCTCCTCCACTGTGGAGGGAGATGAGGTAGGGGGTGCCTGGGTGGCTCAGCAGGGAGTTGCCTACAGTCTTTGCCTGGGAACTGAGCTGTCATGATCTGTGCTGTATTTCAGGCCCACGTCCTTTCTGCACATCACCTACACCTAGCTCCTAAACAGGTCTCTGCAGAGAGCTGTGGGTTGCCTTCCTCCTAGGCCCTCTTCAGCACCTGCCAGGGGACATGAACCTGGTGAGCCTATGTGGTCTTCACAGAGTTTCCTGTTATCATGTTTCTCTGAAGATAGTTCCAGGCATGTGGCCTTAACCCTCAAGGGCTGAAGTCCAGACCATGGACTAAGTGAGGACTGGACCTGGAGCCCTCCGGCTCTGCTCCTCCCTCCTATGGGGCCCATAGTAAGCCATGGAGCCTCCTTGGGCATGAACAACAGCCAGACTCCATACAAAGCAACAAATGCAAGATATGGGAAAAGACTCCCTGGCCCAGGTCCTGGAAAGGGAGGCCTGGCCTAGAAGACTTGGTCACATACTGAAACTGACAGGGAGTCCTGTGCCTTTAGTCTATATCTGGAGAGCAAAGCACCCAGACGATGCAGGCTGTGAGAAATACTGAAGGCACTGGAAGAAGGAGTTGCATGGTACAGGAAGTCTTGCAGGGACCCAACACAGTCAAGTTCACATCCGTGGTTTTAGCCTTTTGATGCCTTTTCACAGTTCAGAAGCCTAGGCTCAAGTCTTGAGGTGGATTCAGCAAGCTGGGGTGAGGTGCTGGCGTCTGAATTGCTAAATGTGTCCTGGTGATTCTGCTGGGTTGAGAAGCCTGGCAGGAGAGGACTCAGAGCTCGACCTCCAGCTGAGATGCAAACCATGTTCTCTAAGGTACCAGAATGTTCCTTGAAACAGGGTAGAGTGTCGTAAGGTGGCAATCAGAAAGCAAAGGTTGTGTTCCCACACTGGTGGGACGATGCCTTCATTCACACTGCAGATTAGGGAGAAGGTGACAGGCCTGGGTCCTTGTCTGGCCTCTGAATAGGATGCCCAGAGGCCTGAATGTCCAGACCTTGGCCCAAAAGCAGGGCTCCCTCTCTACCAGTGGTGTTCCTGGCCTATTGACCACAGAGCCTGGGTGCTGAGCCCACTCCCCCTAGCTCTGTGATGGGTTTGGTGTCGCTGCATCTGCCCTCCCTTGAGCCCTGCCACTTACGACCAGGGCCTGTGAGGGAGTTGCCTTGGGAGGAGCAGTCGGCCTGACTGGCACTGGGGCCTTAGTCCTGGCTTTGCTGACTCCCCGTGAACAATGAGGGGTTCCCGCCCAGTGAGGAGGTGGACCAACCATGGTTCCCAGCTGTGAGAGGGCTGCCTCCACTGTACGCCAGGACCAACCCTCCTCATGAGTGACAGGGTGGCTTTCCTAAGGGCAGACATTCCAAACACATGGGGGACTGATCTCTACCCCCAGTTCCCTTCATTTTGTGAACATTTTCATCATGCTCCAGGTTTCCATGTCTGTTTAGTCAATAGAGATGAGCATGAGAACTAAAATACAGTGGAAGATCATGTACTCGAAAGGCCTAACAATTCAGGGCATATGGTACATGCTCAGGAAATGCAAGGCTCCTCACCCGCCACTGTCCCTTCTCCAACGCCTTGAACAGCAGAGTTGAGCCCGACTGTTCTCACAAGCTCTTTTTCTCTCTACCCGGAACCCGTTATTTCCAGCTCCTGTGTTTGCAGGGGCTGCTGGAGAGAAGCCCAGCTGTGTCCTGAGTGTCAGGCGGGCAGGCTCAACATTTTCATCAGTGAAACTGGATAAACCAAATGCAGATCATTGAGAAATGGGTTGGAGTCACAGAACTGGTGGCCTTCAAATGCTAATTACCATTGATCTGCATATTCTGGGCATCTTATGTAAAAGCATGGCACTTTCTACAAGGCTCAGGCTTACCCTCAGTTTTGCATTCCTGTTTTAGAGTGACATTTTTTTCCTACAACTTACTTTTATATGGCAAATCTTATTCCCCACCCTAACCCAAGCCAGAGTGGCAATGTGGTGTAGTGGACAGAGACCTGTATTTTTAAGTAACAGCGAGTCTGGTGTAACTCTGGAGTCCTCGACTACTGGTTGACCTAAAGTTACTGAGGCTCTCTGGTCTCTGGCCCAGAGCTGGCTTACATTAGTGGTTCTCAAACCTATGGCCTGGCTACCCCAGAACCTCTTGGAGCATGTTTTAGAAAGTATTGATGTCCTGGGGATCCTGAGGCTGCCCTCAAGTTTCTGGCACCATGGATCAGGACTAGGGGCTGTGCATCTATACTTTTTAAAAAACCCAACAGTGATTTGAAGCCTGACCATGTTTGAGAACTACGTAGCCAAGAAAGATGTTCTTCTCCCACTTGCTCCGCTCAGTTGATCACCCCCTCCTCTTGCAGCCCTTAACTTCTCTTGGCTTCTATGACAACATCCTGTCCCAGTTCCCCTTCTCTCTCTCTCTCTGCCACATCTCTTCAGTCTCCTTCCTGCTTCCTCTTTTCTGGTCCACACCTAAATGTTGGTGTGCTCCAGGCCCCGAGCACCCTGCTCCATCCAGACTGTCTCTTGGGTTTGGCTTGTATTCCTATGGCTGTAAGTCTCACACATACACTGCCATGTCTGAATCTGTAGACTTGATCTCTTCCCAGAACTACCTAACTTTTCATGGCAACCTAATGTCTCATTGACATGGCAAAGTGAACACGTTCAGAACAGAACCCTCAAGCCCACCTTAGTCCTGCAACCTCTGTCTCCCCCATCTTCTCATTCTCCATAAAGGGCATCCTGACCCACCCAGGTACTTCATCCAAACATACAGGAATTATCCTGACTTGTCTGGGTATTTCTACCCTAGTCCAGTTATCAGCAAGTCTGTGGGTTCCATTCTAGAAAATCCCTGATTCATCTATTTCCCTCCAAGTGTGTTGCTATGACCTGATCTGAACCTCTCTCCTCCTCAGCCCAGCCTCCGTGGCCTGATTGCTCTCTCTGCTTCCCCTCTTGTGCTTTATAATCCATTTCCTACTTGACAGCCAAAGTGCCCCTTTTAAAAACATGTCAATTCCTCCATGTCACTTAAAATCAAATTCAAACTCTATCATGACCTAAAGTCTTCCACCATCTGGCTCCTACCTACTTCTTAGACCTCACTTCTGTGGTTTTCTCATTCTAGTTAACACCACACGGGCCACTCCAACTCTCTATCCATTGCTTACATGCAAGATCCTTTCTAGCTGGATGCATGCCTGTAATCCCAGCAACTTGGGAGGCTGAGGCAGGAGGATCACAAGTTCCAGGCCAGCAGGGGCAATTTAGGGAGGCCCTAAGCAACTCAGCAAGACCCTGTCTCAAAATAAAAATTTAAAAGGCTGGGGATGTAGCTCAATTGTAAACTAGCCTCTGAGTTAAATCCCCAGTACCTAAATAAATGAACTAATATAAATTTGAGTGAAAGATCATTTCCACCTCGGGCCTTTGCACTGGCCGCTCCTTCTTCTTGGAAGACCTTCCCCTGACCACACAGCTGGCTATTCTCTGTCATTTAGGTCTCAGCTAAATCTCAATCATCCAGACAGGCCCTCCCACCCACCCAATTTAAAGTAGGCACCGAGTACTGTCTTTCACTTTATCCTATTGTCATTCTCTGTACGGCACATACCACTGTCTGATATTTCATGGTTCATAATGGTGTTTTTTCCTGCTTGTTTGCTGTCTTTCTCCTGTAGTATGTCAAACCCATGAGGTCAATGACTTGGTTTGTTTTGTTTATCGCTATATTCCTAGTGCCGAGAACAAGGCTGGGTGCATTGTAGGTACTCAATAAATATTTATTAAATAAATGAATAAATGTAAGTTCCTGTCCAGCTCTAGAGGTACATAATATATTTATAATATTTAATAATTAATTGTGCTATTCCATGTAAAAGTTTTGTGGAGCCCAAGAATATGGTTTTGAATATAGAGCGATTGGAAAGAGTTTTGAGGCTTTTTGCAGCTCTTTAGCTGACTGGCTGTTTCAAGTGCCACAACTTTGCTTTTGGAGACAGTGAATTCCAGCAAGACAGAGGTCATGCCTTGTGCATCTTAAAGTGTCCCCAGAGCACAAGGTTGTGCTGAGCTCTGTAAATGTTTGTTAACAGAATGAACAGACAGTCATCTTATGAGCTAAGGCAGGAAACCGAGGCTGGCAGTAGAGGGGAGATATCCCCAGGGGGTTGTGATGCCATGGCTGCCTGATGGTCCTATGGCTGAGCTCTGTCTCTCCTTTTTGGGACAGCTGCCTCTGTGCTCCTTATATTACTTCCTCGTACATGGTGAGCACCAGGCAAGGTTGCCAGCAGCCTTGACCTAGCTGCTAGTTCCAGGAATTCCGTGCAGCCCTTAGCTGATAGAGCTAAGGCCTGGGTACAGGTGAATTCTGCACTGTGTGTTGGCTGTGTGACCTTGGGCAGGTACTTAATCTTTCTGTATCTCTTTTCCTTTACCTATAAAAAACAGAGAATCACAGCACATAGGCACTCAGGAATCTTGTGACGATTAAATGAGAAGATGCATGAAAACTCTTTGTATGGTATATTGCACACAGCAATTGCTCAATAAATGTTGGTCACTAATAATTGGTCATAGTTCTGGTCTTGAACTTGGAGCTTGGACCCTGGGCTTCTCAGCCTAAGATTTCCTTCTCGCTTTCTCTCTTACCCATTGTAGCCATAGGCAAGTCACCTGGAACCTTCCCCTTCTCTGCTTTTTTGCAACCAGGATAATGATAGCTCCCCTTCCTTCTAGCACTGCTGTGTGGATTAATTAGTGTTAATTAATGGGCTTTGAAAATGAAAAGCACCTAGGTAAGTGCTGATCATGATTATTAATGGGAACCACGAGCATGGATAAGGTGCTGAACAGGGTCCTAAAATTATACAGATTAAAGAACAATGAGGGGAGGTGAGAACGTGGCTATTAAGCCCCGAGGCTGGGGCCCAGGTCTGCCAGCCTGCCAAGGTGTTCAAACCAGAACAAAAAACTTGCAGTCATTCTTAAGCAAAAGTGCCCTGGTGAGCCAAGGAGGTGGAAATTCTGCACCAAATGTCACAGACTGGAAGGGACCTCTGCAGGTCACTGAGCCAAACCTCCTTCTTTGAGGAGGACTGCAGCCACAGCAGCCCCTTTGCAATATGTGTGTGTGCGGAGCCTCTGATCTTTGAGGCAGGAAGGCGCTTCCCATGACTGACCGTGACTACAGTCCAAGTTACCATCTATCCACTACCCACTGGAAAGCGTAGTTATTTAGTAAACACCATGCATCAAGGAGTTTACACGGACTTGTTGTCTTTATTTTTGGAGGGGTCAGATTTATGGAGGTAGAATCTGCATAGAATAAACTCACCCATCTTAGAGTACAATTCTGCAAGTTCTGATGTATACCTCCGGACGGGCGCCACCACCACAGTCAAGGTACAGAACAGTTCCTTCACTGCCAAATCCCCTTGTGTCTCTTTGTTGTTGGTCCCTCTCCCTCCCCCGGCTCCTGGCAACCACTCATCTGTTTTGTCACTACGTTTTTGCCTTTTCCAAAACATCATATAAATGGAATTGAACAGCAGTTGGCCTTTTGAGACTGGCTTCTTTGACCTAATATAATGAATGCATTGGAGCATAATTCATTGAGATAAATGCAGGTAAGATCCATGCATTCAAAATTTGATGTGCCTACACCATCTCTTCACCCTCAAGATACTTCTGAGCTAGGCATCATTATGATTCCCATTTTATAAAAGAGGCCACTGTGGCTTAGACAGGTTAGTTAACTTGCTTCAGGTCACACAGCTAGCAAGTCATGGAGCCAGGATTCAAACTCAGAATTTCTGACCCCCAACCCCATGGATTCAATTGCTGGTGCTCCTCAAGCACACCAGGCATGACCTTTCTAGAAAACCATATCAGCAAATGTTGTTAGTTGTTCACATTGATACTATCCTCTTTTCCAGAAACATTTTTGCCTCTGGGCTCATCGTATCTCCCTCAAATTCTCTTCCTCTTAAACTTGACACAGAGCACCAGGCTTGGCCCCCAGGTTACAGCTCCCTGGCAGGAGCACGCTGTGGCGCTCGGAGGCAGAAGCTCCATCAGCATGGGACGGGGGTCTGGAGTCAAGTAAGAGGAAGTGCACCGTGTGGAGGTGGGGACACGTTGTGGGGAGAGGATATCTGGGCCTGACACAAAAGAAACATTAAGTTCCATTTATGGTGAGAATCACAGCCTGGTTTCTTTTGGATTCAGTGTCTGATTTCATCTCAGCTGCTGCTTTGTTGATTTGGGGCTCCGTATCCATTTACAAGCCCAGTGGGACCTGGGGGTGTAGTGCGGTTCAAAACCACAAACCCATTTTCTATTCCTTCGGAGAAGTGCTGAGCTGGGCTTGCGAAGGCAGCGTTGGGCACGGACTCAGCAATTAGTGCACCAACAAAGGCATTTTCCTTGCACTGGGTCCCCGATGACCTCGGTTGGCGCAGAGAGGGATGAGCCGGCTGCCAGGGCCCACGTGACCCTCTCCTTCCCCACTCCATATCAATAATTATTAAGATGTATATGAAAGTGCATTGACCTACTTGGAGATTTCATAAATATAAATAAATTAAACAGTCCTGCCTAAAGATGTCTAGGCAAACACAAGGGGAGGAAGAAAGAGTTGTTTATGCTTGGACGGGCAGTGAGGGGGACCCTCAGGCTTGCCAAGTGACAACGGAGAGTGCCAGACTGCAAAGGAGACGAAAAGCCCCACAGGGCCCTGCACGAGAGCCGGACCCTCATGTTGGGGTTGGCTGAATTTGAGCTTCCTGCCCTGGCACATGTGTTCTGTCTGTGGCTGGGTAGGGAGTCCCCCAGCCCTTAAGGTAGCTGAGCAGGCCTGGCTCAGGGTCACCCAGGAAGCTGGGGCTGGTGATCTCTGGCTGCCAACAACTAGGTCAGGTGGCCCCAGTGTGCTAGGAAGAAGTATTTTCTACCTGTGTCTGCTGGGTTCAAGAAACCATGTCCTTCCTCTTACTGCATGCTTTGTGGGGCCTGGGCAGCCTTGGGCATCCTCGTCCTTCTGCTCTTCCTCCCTACCCATTTCCAGTGGTCCTCTATCATCAGGCCCCTTGCACCTGAGCCTCCTTGCCTCTAACCTTTCCCCTTCCAATAACCCCTGCACACCCCTCTGCCAGGCAGGTCTTAGACATTGCTTTTGCCTCACCAGCTGGGTCTCTGCTCAAGGTCCCAGCCCTCTCGGCTGCCCTTCACCTAAGGAATATTGAACTACCCAAAGTCTAAGCCTGATGGTTCAGTCTTTGAGGTTTGACCTCATCTTGCCCCATGAGAATCTCCTGCCCATATGAATCTGAATGCCTGCTGGCCTTCAAGGCTGGGCAGGACCCTACCTCTTTGGGGTGACTTCCCTGATCATCCCAGCCCAGGCTGCTCTTTCTTCTCCAATCCTTGTCAAAAACATCATCACACTCTACCTTGCATTGCTAGTCACCTTTCCATGTCCAAATCTGTCCTCTTCCCATTAGCTCAGGAATCCTTCAAGGAGCACCTAACACAGGACCAGGTGAGGACGGCAGAGAGCCCAGCTCCATCCCTCACTCGCTGTATGACCTGGACCCTGGTCCACCCTCTCTGCAGTTTCATATACAAGAAGGGAAAGGGTTGAATCCAGAGATCTTGGAAGTCTTTTCCAACACCCATGATCTTTGAGATTATGGACCCCATAAGAGAGTGGTATAAAAAAGACCTGATGTGATTTAACATTGTCTTTTCCCAGGAATTTGCATTTTAATAGGCATAATGCCTCTAGCCAAAGGAAAAAAGCTCTGACATTTTGGGGTGGGGGAAGCTTACTGGTACATACCCTGCAGGGGGCCCTCTCATCATGGCCAGTGCCAAGCCTGCCTTGTGGAGATTTCCCAGCCGTCCCCCCTCCTCCCCGTGCAACATGAAGGGATCCTTGGGGAGATAAGAAAATAGAAACACATTTAAATTCTTTTCCGCTTTTGTCCTCTTGCATTCAGATGACTGACTCATGCTTGTCTCATCTCCCCTGTCTCTAACTTTGGGCTATAGTCCCAAGGGGCAGGGACAATGTCTTTGTTGGAGCTCTGAAACTCAGATGCTGGGATTCTTGGTCTGATTCGCCACCTGCCTCTTCCCAGCACCACCACTGTGTTAGAATCCTCGGGAGCTGGATTCTACCCCAAATGGGGACATTTAGGAAGAACAACCGATTCCAGAGTGGAACTGGAAGGCAAGCTATTTGTTGGCATTCAGAAGAGCATGAGACCAGGTTTGCCTAAATGCAGAATCCCCCACAGACATCTTGTGGAATCAGTGAGCCACACTCAGGGAAACACTAGACCACTGAGGTGACCTTTCACGGTCTTCAGAGGAAAGTTCTCAGGGCCTGTGTGGCTGCTTCTGGCAGTTCTATTGTTTGTCCGGTGTTTTGAGTCAGGAGAAGTCCAACATGGGCCTCTCTCAAGTGTGCAGTCATTTTCGATGTTGCTTGGTCAACTTGAACAAGGAAGGGATCAAGCAGCATGTTAAACTGCAGCATAGTGGCCAGAGCTGGGCAAGGCACCGACTCAGTCTTCTCATCTAAAATGCATAGAAGTGCCCACCTTATAGAGTTGTTGGGGAGATTACTGGCAAGACACAACTGAACTCCTTGGAATGCTGTTGGCATATGAAAAGGAGTCAATAAATATTAGCTCTTATTATTCCAATATGATATAGAACCATGACAACTACCACTGGTTAATAATGGATAGCCTAAGTGTTTGCTCCAGTTTGATTTTGATGATCTCTGTCCAGATTATTCTTACAAATATTCTATCCCAGGATTATTCAGGGCTTCCTCTCCTCATAGTTGTTCAGTCTCTGCAGGTGACACACCTCATTTTGATGCTCAGTAAAATGGAATTAGGAATTCATATTTTCTGTCCCTAAGAGTACATTTCAAGTCAAATGGAAACATTTTGGGGTTTTTATGCTATTGCAAACAAGCAGCTTCAGCTTCTACAAATATGCTCTAAGTATGCATTTGTAAGAAAGTGCTGGTATTGAAGGGAAGTTACTGATGCAATGAGAACGCTGAACGGTGCCTTCCAGGACTCTCCCTCTGCCTGCCCTCTCTGGTGGTGGCAGAAGGAGCTGGCAGAAGGGCAAGAAAACTGGTCCCTCTCTCAGGAGCTCAGAGAGGATGAGTTGCCAGAGCTGGGGATCCCATTCATTCCAGGAGGCTCTGTTAAAATGTCACTTCCTCTGTGTGACCTTCTTCGTCAATCTCCTGTCATATCTTCCCATGTTCTCAGCATTTTTCCTGATACCATGGGCTTTGCACTGATGGTCCCCAGTATCCACAGGCAGGATGGTCTCTGATTCACCCAAATACTCAGAGCCTCCCACACCAGCCTGGTGCAGATGAGGTCCTAGGTAATGTTTGCTGATAAAGCCACAAATGTCCTGGATATGACTGACCACTTCTAGAACCCTAGAATGAGGGATGTGAGGGCTATCTAGACCAACAGCCTCCCCTACAGACCCAGGAAATAGGCCAGAGAGGGGAAGTGACATTCCCAAGATAACATAGCTGGTAGCAGAGCTGGAGCTAGAATGCAGGTATTTTGACTCTGGGCCCAGAGCTCTGCTCTCTGCACCTGCTTACCATCTAAACCCTCTCCTCCATCTGTGGGCTTTAGGGATTGTTTGTACTCTGTGGGAAGATGACTGGGGAAGCCGGAACACCACCTCCAAGGCACAGGAAGTAGCTGAGCCTCCAATGGGACCCCCTCAAGAGGCCCTCTTGATTGGGGAGGATCCCTACACCTTTGCAACACCCCAGTGCATAGACCAGCTCTGCTCCCGATCTGCCACCCCTTTGGCTTAGAGCTGTCATTCCAGCAAGGCTCTGGTACACCTGCCCCTTCTCCCAGGCCCATCCCTGCAAGAACACCTTTTTGGTTCTAGTGTTTTCTTCCCAGACATCTGATTGCCCATGCTCCAAATTAACACTTTGCTGGTCTCCTGGGGCACACCTGAGCTTGCTAGGAGACAGAAAATTCTGAATCTGATCCTTTGGGGGAGGTCGGGGGCCTGGTCCTGTCACTGTTTCTGTCACTCTACCTAAAGCACACAAAGGTGTTTAAGTGGTGTTGGGGAGTGGGGTCTGGCACAGGGGACCCTGGGTTCTCCCCAGTATTCTTTTTAACATCTTTTCCTGCTTTTCTCTTCCCCTTGGTTCTGGGGTGTCATGGCAATGACTGGGTGACTCATGGTGACACTTGTATAGTCTGGCCCTGTATCCTCCTACTTGCCTGGAGGGTTGCCCTAGAGGGGAGTGGCCCAATGTGCTCAATCAGGAGTCAAGGCCTGCTAAGTAAAATGGAATTAGGAATTCATATTTTCTGTCCCTAAGAGTACATTGGGCATAGGAAGCCAGACAGAATGTTCTGGAGCGGCTCTTGTCCTCCGTCCCCCAGCCTTCCCTCTCTCCCTCTACCCAGCCCTCCACATCTGTCCTATGTATGTTTAGCTTTGCCATTTTCAAAGCAAGCACTGCACTATCAGGTGAGGTATACCCCCTCCCCCAATTTCTAGATGGGCCAACTGAGGCTGAGTGTATGTGCACATAGCCATCTGGCCAAATTGGCTTGAATCTGCTCTTTCTAGCTGGGTAACCTCGGCCAAGCTGGTTAACTTCTCTGAGCTTCACCTGCTTCTGTGACCACCTTTCTTCCCTGAGCTGAGCCATGTGACATCTCCTGCTCTGGGGACATTGCCCCAGGCAGATTCCTGCCTGAGGAACCATTTCCCCAAGCCCAGGTTGACATCTCCCATCAATTCCTTTCATCCAATGTTTTAGTAATTTTCCACCTCTGGCGCCTTAGCTTTGGGGGACAAAGATAGGGTCTGGCTTGCCCTGCATGGCACCAAGGCTGAGCTGGCCTTAGTGGATTGTGATGATGAGCAGCGTGGGGGCACCCAAGGACTGCATCCTGCAGTCCCTGGACTCTGGAGAGGGATTTTGACTTTTGTCAGGGGTCATCCTTATTCCTGCTGCCCTCAGGGACAGCCTCTTTGGTCAAACAAACCCTACCACCTTCACTCCTCCCAGTAGCTGAAGCAGTTGACCTGCTGGTGGTGAACAAGGCGCTAAGAAATAGCTCAAGGATTCCTCTCCCCAAAACCATGATGTGGATACTCTGGTTAT
Source organism: Ictidomys tridecemlineatus (assembly GCF_052094955.1). Classification (NCBI taxonomy): domain Eukaryota; kingdom Metazoa; phylum Chordata; class Mammalia; order Rodentia; family Sciuridae; genus Ictidomys; species Ictidomys tridecemlineatus. The sequence goes on from NC_135480.1 coordinate 101,038,120, forward strand.
TTCTTTCCTTTCCAATTTCTCTTTCTCTCTCTCCTTCCTCCATCCCTCCCTACCTGCCTCCCTTCCTTCCTTTCTTCCTTTTTTGATACCAGGGATTGAACCCAGGGGTGCCACATCCCCACTGAGCCACATCCTCAGCCCTTTTTATATTTTATTTTGAGTCAGGATCTTGCTAAGTTGCTTAGGCCCTTGCTAAGTTGCTGAGGCTGGTCTTGAACTTATGATCCTCCTACTTCAACATCCGGAGTCACTGAGATTACAGGTATGTACCTGCACCTGGCTACTCTAGTTATTCCTATGTTGTAGTTGAAGATGACATTGAGGGTGAGAGAAGGTTAGTGATCTGGCCGAGGTCAACCAGTTAGAGGGTGGCAGAGCTGGGGGCTGCAGTCTGTGTCCCTTCCTCCCTTCCCATCATACTGTCACCTCAGCCCCAGGCCCCCATGGCAGGGCTGGGGGACACCAGTGTGCACTGTCATCCTAGTCCAGGCTACGGATGGTGGTGACATCCACCCCTCCCTATCTCCTCCAGGAGCCCAAGACTCCAGAGATTAGTCAGCCCATGTTCTCCACGTCTCCTCTGTGGGCTGGACCCCTGGCCGCCTTGCAGAGCCATCCGAAAGGAGCAAGGACAGGTTCAGAAGTACTTACTCTCGAGAAAGTAGAATGTGAGAGAGAGAGAAAAAAAAATGTGACTTGAAAATACTAAGTCCCTCTTGGCGTTTGGGACGAGAGCTGTTCTCTACTCCCCATGCCTCCTCTTTGTCCCCCATCCCCACAGAGTCAGAGTGAGCCAGGAACCCTGTACTGATCCTCATGGAGGGGCTGCCTCCTGGGGTGACAGGGGGAGCTGTGTTCTGAGCCTTTCTGTGGTCCTGAATGAATCGTGGCCCCTCTCCCCTGGACACCAGGTCTAACAAGCTTAGATTTGGTGAAACCCTCTACCCCTGGGGAAAACGGTACGTGATTTCTTTGACAGACTGACTTGGCATTCCAATGTCCCAGGCACCGCTCTAAGCATATGAGGATGTCAATTCCTTCGATCCTCTAACATCCTCTGGTTCACTTCCCCCTGGTACCCCCAATTAGGGTTGGGGAGGCTGAGTCATCGAGGTCACACAGCTAGGAGGTGCCAGAGTCAGGAGGGATTGAAACAGTCCAGCAACCCCCACCTGGGGAGGGGGCTGCCTCTGCAGCCTTCTCAGCCACCCCTCTTGGAGGGTGCCATTCATTAGGACCACTCCCTTTTCTTTCTCTCTCAGGCCCAGGGGTGTGCTTGTTCCTTAAGTACTGAGCGCCCATTCTGGTCATTTTTGGTTTCCTATCCAGCTTTAGGTAGTGTACAAATTGTAGGGTGAATTAATCCTGGATAACACAGGCAGTACTCCCAAACAAAGCCATGTTGACAAAGCTGGCCTCCCCTGCAGGCCCCGGAGCAGGCGCCATGAGGGGCATGGAGCGTTTTATAGGTTATTACACAAACATACATGCGTCTGGATGGCGGCGTGGCCGGGTCTGAGCCTTCACAGCCCAAGGCCTCTCTGGGCTGCTGGACAGTGCTCTTGAGAACGCTGTCGTCAAGGGACTATCAAGCTCTAAGCATCTGAGAGGCTTGTAACCAAACAAGCAAAAGGGAGTCCATGGGGCCGGTGGGGCAGGGTGGGTTTCAAACATTGACCTGTCAGCCAGGATGAGAGGCCAACGTGTGGCCGGAGATGGGCCAGGGGGCATGGAGTTCCTGCCTCTTTCTGCAGAACCAACCCCCGTCTCCCATCTTCCTGCCTTTCCCCCTCCTCCTCCTCCATCTCCTCCCTCTGATAAGCAGGAGCATCAGTCTGATGTTTTCAGTGCCTGAGATCAGGGACCCTGCTGCCATCTGTAGAGAGGAAAATGAGCCTCATCGACCCAAATAAATAAAATAAGCACACACAGGGGGAGGGCAGCCTACAAAGAAAAACAATGTGATGTTTGGTTTGTGGAGACTGTTGCAGGAACAGGTGGGGTCCGGGGGACAGAGACCCCCTTTTTGGCTTGTTCCAAGCCTTGGGGGGGACTGAAGAAGGAATTGGTGGCCTCATCCTCCACCGCGATCAAATGCAAGCCTGAGAGGGGGCCTGCAAATAGAGAGAAGCAGATGACAGACATCACTGTGCTTTTAAAATGCAAGCGACCGGAGCGAGCTCCTGCCGACTCCGCACCCGCCTTGGAGATGACTGCTGGACCAAGTAGGATTAGATGCACAGGGCAGCCGTCCTCCTGTCACCCAGCTATTTATTTATGCAAACCAAACACATGCTCAAAGTCTTTTTATTCTAGGTGAACAAAGCAAACACACTCCGCAGGCAGAACACCCCCTCCCACCTCCCCCAACTCAATGTGTTTTCATTAATATAAATTGTTTGCAGTAGGCAAATTAATTCTAGAAATGGTTCTTAGACACGGCAAATTGTTCTTGTAAAGCAAGGGATGCACTAGAGCCCACCGCATTTTCCTATGCACCGGGGAGCTTAGGTAAATAAAATAATGTAGATCGTGATAATCGATGCTTATTACAATGGCCAGGCTTAACGACTGCAGTACCAGGCAACCGATCAGAGCCGCTGGATTCCAGGCTGTGAGTGGCGACCCCCCCAGGAATGGGAAAATGTCATGAGGTACAAAAGGCTTGGAAACTGGGGTGTTCTTAGTGTATCTTACAACTTGCCCCCATAGAGGGTTTCCCAGTCCAGAATCTGCACCTTTGAGCTTGATACCAGTGAGGTGTGACAGCCACAGCAGACAGGCACAGTCCCATTGTAAGGGTGAAACGAAGCCCCAAGAGGTGAAGTGAATAGGTCAAGGTTACCCAGCTGGCAATTGAACAGCGCTTACACTAAAATCGACTCCTTTCCCCACAAATGGCCTCTAAACTTCAGAGTCCTGGGTCTTACTAGGGACTTTTCCCCCTTCTCTAGATACCATCTTCATTATTGTTTATCTAGTATTTTCCTCAAAATCCACCTTAAATTACCAAACTTTTTTGGCTGGCTTCATCTGCAGCAGTGATCTCATGAAACCAAGGGCTTGACATGCTGGCTCGACCTTTTTTTAAAACCAAAGATTCCCTGCATATAGACTTAATGCCTGCCCATGAGCTACCCAGAACTGCCTGCTACACCACAAGGGTGCACCCACTACATTTTGGGAAGTAGCCTACACCAGAAAGGAGCACCCAGACATGTCTACATTGTTATTGTCTTCACGGAGTATTCTACACCCAATACCTGCCAGAACTCATCTCCCTGAAGGCCCCAGGGAATGTGGGTGATGTGGGTCTCCAGAGGGATCAGTTGAGCACAGCACCCTAGAATCCAATAGGCACTCTGGCTCCCCCAATTTGGTTGGGATCTGAGGATGGGGATTTAGGGTGCTGCAGGAAGGACTGTTGGTCAGGCTAGGCAGGGACTATGCCATGGGGGTGTCCCAGGGCAATGACTAGGAAGGGATCACGAGCCACAAAGACCCTCGGATGAGAAGCAGCCCCAGATGACAGGAAGGTATTGTAATTTGCGAAGTGGTAAAAAAGCTCACGCAGTTACATGGGAAATAGACACGTCTATTAACCCCGAGTTACAGAGGGGTGAGACGCAGAAGCCTAGGATTCACTTTTAAACACGACCACCCCAATGGGGGGAGAGAGGAAGCCGCATGGCAAAGCTTCAGGGCTGCGGAATCTGGGTGATGGGGTGACAGGTGCATGAGATGAGGTTCATTATTCTACACAACTTATGATGATTTGTAATAATTATGTTAAAAGTAGAAATAAATGGCCAAGAAGAGGGATGTTAAGACCTATAAGGAGGTAGCAGGGCGAGGGGTTGATGTGGGGCCTTTAGGGGAGGAGATGGCTCCAGCACCCTGGAACCCAGTGGGCACCCTGCTCCCCCAAAGTTTGCCTGGGCTTCTTGGTCGGGTTGGGTTTCTCGCTTAGCCACCGCATCCCGTCACGAGCACCTGCGTCTGTAATGAGGACTGATGTATAATTGATGAAAGCACAATGTGATACAGTCACAGAAACTTCGTCTGCTAGAAGACATCTGTTCAGCACATAGAATCCACTCAGCTACTGTCACAATGCATTTACGGAACTGTATCAGAGCTGCAGGAATATGTGAGCGCCCCGCGAGCGCGGTCTGTAATATTCTGTGTCTCAGGACGCAGCGAGGTGGGAGCTGGGGCCTCTGCTTTGGATATTTATGTGTCCAGGCTGCGCTCCCTGCACCTCCCTTGCTCTGCCTGCATTCCTTCAGAGTCTCCCTCATAAATTACCCCCGCTCTTTGACGGGCTTTTCAAAGACTTAGGTACTGCCATCTAACGTCCTCCTTCCAGATGCTCCTGTCACAGCCGCCTTGGGGAGCCCTGTGCTCTGCACGTTCTGGAAGGAGGGAGGGGATTCCTTCTTTCCCTGGATTCTTTGTCCTCTGGTACATCCAGGGTCCTTGCTGGGGTTCACTTCTACGTCACTCAGACACTTGGCTCTTAGGTCTTTGTGCTTGGGGCCACGTGGGTTTCTGAAGGTTCTGGACGGGGTGGGGGGAGTGCAGGGAAAGGGGGCATCTCGAGGGACCTGGCAGAAAGGCTGCAGCTAGGGATTGGGTCCCAGGCATCTGACCTGAGTTGGTTGCCTGCATGGGGAAGGCTGGTGGAGGATGGGGACTGGGGTGGAGAGTGGGTGATGAGGATGGGCAGGGGCCCTTGACAGCAGCCCCTGGGGCCTGGGGGGCCTCAGACCTGGCTCTCCACAGCTCTGGCCTCCTGGATTTACTGTCTCACTCCTCTCTGCTGATCCCGGCCTGCTGTTTCTGTATTCCCTAACTCCTGGAAGCAGGAAGGGGAAGATGTCTTCACGGCTCTGAGGAAGCCATGACAGCACAGTCCTGTGGGTCATTTGGAGCTGACACTGTCTTCTTTCGAAGTCTCAAGTGTCCTGAAGATCTGTCAGTGTCTGTGTGCGTCCAGGATCTTCCATCTCCTGGAAGTTCCCTGAGGGCTGGCTCTGGGTCTTTTCTTTCTTTGGGATTTCCCAAGGGGTCTGGCACAGGGTTACAAAGACCCTTTGACCCCTGATACGTCACTGTGAAAACCTGGGCAGTGCTGGGCTCACAACAGTCAGCAGCCCTGGTACTGAGCCAATGGTCAGGCAGCACTTGGTAGGTGTTGGACAATGTGCTGAGTGCGCCCCCCATATTCCGGAGTGTAACCCCTTACCTAACCCCATGAGGTGGTATCGTTATTAGCCTCCTTTTCAGATGGGAGAAGCCCAGGCACATGGAGGCTGATGCCTCGAGGTCACCCGGCAGTCTGGCTCCAGAGCTGAGCTCCTAGGTGCCGCACTGAACTGCTCCCTAACAGGGCTCAGGAGGAAGGACTGTAGCAACGCACACACCTGTTTGGGTCTCCTGTCCTCAGACTCCAGCAGTGGCACGTCCTCCCTCAGGCATGGGCCTTTTCTACCCAATAAGGGGCTATGCTCTGGCTTTGACTCTGTGGGTCAAGATGTCCCCAGTGGGCGGTTAGACCACCTGCCTCTGACCCCCATGGATTGGGGGCTGCCCCTACTTCTTCTCTGACTGCAGTTTTTGGTCTCTCTCTCGGGCTGGAATTGCCTGGCCCTCCTGCCTTCCTCTCCTTTCAGTCCCACCTGAAGGAGGCCAGGGAAGGAGGAAGGGTGTGTCCATCCTCCCCCTTAGAGCTGCTGTTATTCAGCTCTGCCATCATCGCCTGCCTGTTGACAGGCGGGATTTTAATTCCTCCTTGTCACCTTTGTCAAGATGGGACCCCTTTCTACTTCACCCCTGCCTTTCTCTTCAACTGTTCTGTTTTGCATTTCTATGGTGGGTTCCTCCTTCCTGATAGAATGATTACTCTCTCTCTCTCTCTCTCTCTCTCTCTCTCACACACACACACACACACACACACACACACACACACACACACACACGTGCTCTTTGATATTTCCTAAGACATTTCTTTGAAGGCGTTCAGGTGAGGGGAGTGCTTTAATGAGGGAGGATTCCTTGCTGTGGAAGGGAGGAGGGGAGGAGACTATTAGGAGAGGGTTGAGGAAGTCAAGAGAGCCAGTCTCAAGAGGGCTTTTAAAATCTCTCCCCCCCACCAATTAAAATACAATACACATTTATTGTGAGAGATTTGGAAAATTTAGAGAAGCAGAAATATAAAAACAAAGATCATCTGTAATCCCACCAGCAAGAGATAGAAACCATATTTTGGTGCTTTTGGTATATTTCCTTGCAGTAATTTTTTGGGGAATAGGGTGGGGGCCTGGCTGCATGCTTAGTTTTTGTACTGGAGATTGCATCCAGGGGTGCTTAGCCACTGAGCCACATCCCTAGCCCTTTCTGTGTGGTTTTTTTTTAAAAAAATTTTGAGACAGGGCCTTGCTATGTTTCTTAGGGACTCACTAAATTGCTGAGGTTGGCTTTGAACTCACAATCCTCCTGCCTCAGCCTCCCCAGCCATAGGGATTACAAGCGGTGTGCCACCGCACCTGGCACATGTGCAGTTTTATACAATCTTTTTTCCTCTGATGTTGCAACAAGAGCTGGTTCTCTATATCCACATATTCCCTTCCACAAATAAGCTGTCCTGGGCCTTTCAGGTACCCCAGATCCTAGGGTGGGTCCTGCCCAGGATTCCCACCAATGTCTCTGGGAATGAAGGATAAGTCCTCTCCTGGGGATGTGTTTTTGCTCCCTTGCTTCATGGTCAGTGAAAGATGGTTAAAGTTGGTCCCCATCCCCACCTCTACTCTGATGCGCTTATCCTGAGACAGATTTTCATCAGCTTCTTCTACAGTAACAAAAGTGACCTTTCAAGCTCCAATTCCTTTACAACCAACATAAGACACCTTCCTCAACAACCTTCCAGAGTGCGGGGGCAGGAGGAGGCGACTGTGGAAGTATGCAGATAGAAGAGGCTAAGGAACAAAATGTCAAGTCTTCAGCTCTAAGCCAGAATCACGTGAGAGCAGGAAACTTATTGATAAATTCCTTTTTGTTCGTATTGTCCGTGATGAATGACCACACTAAGCATCGGTAGCTGCACTCATCCTGGGGGAAGAGATATATACATAAGCCCATTGCTTCTGCTAAAGGCAGTGGTTAAATTCAGTTTTGGATTTGAAGGCAAATTTCACAGCTCTAAACAAAATTAACTCAGAGAGCTGCCACCACCACACATGTAAGAAAAGTGAGACCATAGTGGCCAACGTGGGGGACTGTTTCCCCAGAGTTACAAAGGTTCACAAGGCACCAGATGGGGAAGATTGCTACCCTTAAGTCCAGGTCTCTGGAAACTACAATGCTCTGCTCTTAATGGGATCAAGAAACACAACCCACCTAGAAGTTCAGAGTGTCTTCTGATCTGTCAGAATGTGCCATTCTTTGCAAGGAAAAAAAAATTCAGCAGAACATGCCAAAGATATATGAAGTGTGCATCAATTTGGGGAGGAGAGAGAGTTCTGGATTGCCCATTTCTAGCTGCAACCATATATTTATATGCTTGGGTGAAATTCAACAAGGAAGGAACTTTTGGAAACAGATGCAAGATGACTAACCAGAGTTACTTGGTTAGTTACTTTCCATAGAAGCTGCATTACAATGCACACAGGAAGTAATAGAACCATACATTCTGGAAAATAATAATAAGGCATGGAAAGCAGAAGATAGAACTCAGGGAAAAGTAGAGAAAGGAAGCAACACGTGCATTTTGTACAAAAAAGTGAGTCCTTATGAACCCATATCAACCAACACTGATGAATGTATATCCAATACATAAAAGGGAAACTCCAATAAAGGGCTCATTGTTTTGAATGCAGAAGCAACCTGGACACCAAGTACGTTACCATAAAATGTTCATAGGAAAAAAAAAAAAAAAACCAGGAAACCCAGTGGCTAACTTTGGGATCCACTAGTTTGACACTTACAAGGTTTCCATGTTCGTGAATTTGTCCCTGTTGTGGGCTTTCTTTTCCCTTGGTATAGAACAGTTATTCTGATGAGCAGTCACATAAAGCACAATATAAATTTTTATTATTATTGGACGGTGCTGTGGCTGGAACAGCCCTGTTCTGCATGGAGGTTTTCAGACATATTATAATTACATTCTGTAGGTTTGCAAATAATGACATAACCCAGTCACCTTACTGTGGGTATGATTTATTACAAATAACAAAATGTTATTATATGGAAATTAGTTTCCACACAACAGCAGACAAGAGAGGAGCTCTCCAGAGCCACTTTAATCACCAGGATGGGAATGTGTGGCATTTCAGGACCTGGGATAGCACCAGAGTGCCCTCGGTCACCTTATTTGCTTGAAGGACTGTAAGAAGCCAAATGGAGGGGCAAGCAGTGAGACGCTAAAACAACCAGGTCAAAGCGAAAGCCCTTGTCAGCTGGGGCAGGGGGAGGAGGTACCAGAGATTGCTTTTGACTTTTCATTCAGGTCCTTCCTTGTCCTCACCTCCACCTTTTACAGCTTAATTCTCCTTCTCGCACTTGGGAAGAAAGTTGTCAAGTTCAGAATTACCCATAAAACTCACTTCCTCTTTGGCATCTTTGGGAATATTATACTTATTTTAAAAGAAAAAGAAAAACATAACAATCAAAGACATTGAGCCAAGGTACTTTGGGCTTAGTCCCATCCATAAAATCAGGCCAGGCCCCACACAGGACAATCACACAGTGAAGAAGTAAAACATCTGTTGGTCATGCAATTGTTCAACGTTCTCTCCCAACAAGTGGATGGTCCCTGTTTATAAAAGAAAGCAGAACATGAAACTTTCAAACACCCTCTCCACTCTCCTCTCTCCCTTCTCTCGAACTGTGCAAGTTGGAGAGACCTGGAATCCCATCCTAGCAGATCTCCCCATCGTGCTCACTTCCTGAGATTCCCCAAAGGGACACCTTTTGGTATTATGCATTTTTTTACAGGATAAAAATAAAAATGATAATACTTTTCATAGAACCTTAATGTTTGCCCATATTCTATGGAGTAGAACTTATTACTCCATTTACCTCCACAGTAGGAATGAGTTCAGTGACTCTCCCAAGGTTGAAGAGCAAAGGGAGAATTAAAGCGGAGTTTTCCTAATGTCCTCATCCAAGATACATCCTGCAATTTCGCGGGCATCCAGGGTGATTTAGGAGATGGCAGCTGTCCAAAGTGCAGCACTGGGAGCTTCGCTGACACAGGGCTGGGCTCCGTTTTGCTTTTCCCCTCATCCTGGGAGTTCTTGACTCTGCTGAAGTCTTCTGGCTTCTTCATCTTTGTGTCCAGAGACTAATACAAACCGATCTCCTCTCTTAATCCCCAAACACAATGTCCAGGCATTGCTTTGTCTTTGTTGATACAATTTTGGGGTTGGGGACGGGTGGGGGAAAGGGGTTGGAGGAGGCGCAGGGGAGGGCAGGGAGGTGCTTTGTGTGACGAGGCTGGGCTATGCCAACTGCATTACTGTATCCAGGGGACGCAGTGAAACAGAACCTGAAGCCAGTGTGTCATGATCTCAAAATCAGGGCTGAAGTGCTTTTGTCTAAACTGATTAAGAGCACTGAGAGTAGTGAGGGAGGCTTCTGACTATCCCGTTTTGGAGCAGGGTGTTCGGTGATGTCTTTTTTCCTGACGTTGGTGCCCAAAGTTTTGAAAGGATAAGTGCATTAAGAATTTAAACACTGGGAAAGCAATCACTCAGTGACATTTAATAACATTAATGCGGTGGAATTACAGAATTATCACAGTAATACGGATCTTAACCCCAGTTTCCTTTCAGTGATTAGAGAGTTCCTGACCAATTAACATGAAACGTTTTCCTACAGCTTAGGGTAAATTTTGAGGCAGTTGCTTCAAAACCAGAAGCCCTATTCTTAGTACTTCACAGGTGCATGCCACCCCTTGTTGCCCCGTTTCCTGCGATGACTCTGACGAGGCGACATTGGAGACAGCCCTGTATCTTGTTTGCTACCAAGAGTAGGCGCCCTGCTCCTCTTCACTTGCTGCCCTTGGCCATGGGATGGCCGTATTTAGTTCTGGCCTCTTCTCTTTCTGGAAGGTGATTTCCAAATGGTTTTCCTTAATCAAAAGTCTTCAGTGGCTTCTGGTCATCTAGACTCATAGAACTATATATAGGATGGACCTTTAGGAATCTTCTAGTTTTGGGTACTTTGGAGTATGGGTGCTTTTTTCCCATATAAAATTTCATGTGGCATCCCAGAGTGTAAAGTGGGTGAAAGGTGACATTTTAGATGAGTTGGGGGCCCTCTCTGCTCAGCAGCACCCCGAGCCTCTCTCCACACTGGGTAAACACACTCACTCAGTTCTTTCCGGGCATTCTCCTGCTCAGCTCAGGACATCTGCCATCACCCTGTGCTTTCTTGACCAAAGCAGACTCCACTCCAAGATTCAACCCTGGAGGAACCCTGGCTCTGGGGCAGAAGATGGGCATAGAAAACACACAGAGGTACAAACATCAGATCAGCCTTGACGTAGGCTCACAGACTCTAATGCCCAGCTTGGCATCCGGGCCTCATCACCCTTGCCCTACCTCCAGGAGGGCCCTGGGTGTGTGGCACATTGCTTGAGGGTGAAGGAAGAACAGAGTCCATGGTCTAGGGCCAGGTTCTGCGCTTGAATTTGAGCTCTGCCAAAGCACGTAACGTGGAGCAAGTTTCTTAACTCCTCTATGCCTCATTCTCCTTATAGGCCAACATGGGGCTAATCATAACGGAGCCTACGTTACAGGGACACGGGGAGGAGTGAATGAGTCTTTATACATTGTGCAAAAGCTTTCAGGAAAATGCCTGAAATGCAGGAAGCATTCAATAAGTGTTGACCTTCTCTATTTCTGGCCACCCTCGCGTCTTCCTTGCCAGGTCTGTGTGTATTGGGTGTAGCATCCCAGGCCAGAGTCAGGAGGGCAAGCTAGGGCAGGACTTCACACGGTACATAGGGAGCCACTTCTTGCCTGTTCTCTGCTCGCCCTCCTGTCTCATCCCAGGCCCTGCCAGCCAAGCAGGAACATCTTGCATGCACGTGACAGACAGCCTCTCACTGCTGAGCTGCGAGGCAGAAAGGGATTTATGGTTGTAGAGTGCATCTCACTCTAGGTCACGTCGGGGAGTGAATCCCCACTCTCCACCCCCACATGTGCAGGAGCAGGCCTGGCGCCCAGAGGGCAAGTGCCAGCTTCCTTCTCCCTCTCCCTAGGACTCTGGGTCCCAGGGGCCATTTTGAGTCCCCCCTACCCCTGCCACACCACAGGATCTCCTTTACTCCTTTCTCCGTTGTTTTCCCCCCTCAGAGGAAGGAGGAGGAGGTGGTCTGAGCCACCACACCAGGCAGTGACAATTAAGCCCATTCAGAGCCGAGTCATTTGCATGCAGCTCGTCACTAGGCGGAGAACACTCAACCTGTCATTATCTCTTGGCATAGCTGGTAACTGTGCCACGGGGCTGTGGGGATGGCAGCTTCCTTTCCCGGGGCTCTGCCAGGCAGGATTGATGAAGGGCCCGGAACCTTTCCTCCTGGGCCTTACGAGGCCAGAGCCGGAGGAGGAGGAAGAGGGTGGGGATGAGGCCACAGGAGCACATGGACCTAACCGCGTGTGGACACCGGGAAGGGTCACTGGAAGACGCTGCAGGAGGCTGGGAGGGAGGGCAGGAATCATCGGAGGGTAGTTCCCACCTCCTCAGCTGGAATTTATTGAACGAGATTATCCCTTGTAAAGTATTAAAAGCCACCATTTTGCTGCACACCCACAGAGCGGGCTCCATAGCAGCTGTTCCCTGAGAGGCACCCCAGCTGTTCCCTGCCCTGAGCTGGTACCCACCACCCCTTCTCCCGCCCTCCCCCACCTCCAGCTCTAAATAAACCATGGTGAGATCCAAATGCTCCCAGGCCTTGTTGGGCTGGCCCAGCATTTCTGTTCTCAGAAACTGAGAGACAAAGAAAAGGAGGCAAAGTCTCCTGAGGATTCCTCCATCCCGGATCATGATGGATTATAGGCCTTTCACAAAACCAGGGTTCAGAGGCAAGGGGAGCTGGTGGAGAGGGAGTGGGGAAGGGGCAGTGTCTGCAGCAGAGAGAGCTACTTCAACCTTCTGAGGCCAAGAGAGGCCCGATGGAGATGTCCACCATCATCTAACCCTTAGTTCCAAGAGGTGGTTCTCCCACGGAAGATCCAGAAGCCCATCACCCCTCAAAATGCTCATCAGCATCCGCCACGATCCGAATTCCACTCTCCAGGTTTTATTCCTTTCAGTTAAATCTTTGAGTCTGGTTAAAATGCAAATACCCCTGAGAGAGGCAACACTCTGAAATGTGTCCAGTCATTTGCCTCTTAATAAGGATACATTTCTTCAGCCTTTTCTGAGAATAAGCATTGATTATAAAGGAAGGGAAAGAGAGAGACGCACGAGCATTTCATGTCCTTGAACACATAGAACAAATGGTTCCACCAGCAAGAGGAAGAATGAGAGAGGACTCTGGGCGTGGAAACCTGGTGGTCCGCCCCTGCCCTGGAGTCCCTCACCATCTAGCTGGGAGGACTTGACACACAGAGACCCCATCAAGGTTCCCCGTGAGAAGGAGCAGACACGGGGTCTACTGACCTGGCTATGGTGGGAGTCGGACCTCCAGGTCCTGCTCTGGACATCTTGGTGAGCTGCTGAAACTGAGCTACACTCAGTCCTAATTTTGCCCACCTACAGCTGTGCTTTCTTAAATAAAAATGGTGCCCCAGAGGATTTCACACTGAAGGGAAGTCATATGAAAGCCTCATGGTGGTTAAGAGCTCTGGGCTAGGAGTATTTAAATCTTTGCTCTGTCACTTACTGTGGACTGTGGGCAGGTGAACCTCCCCAGGCTTCAGAACTACCTGTGTCAAAGTTGACTGTGAAGGTTAACCCTGATAGTGGATATAGGCACTTAGCACAGTGCCGGACCTGCAGCAAACACACATAAAGTCCTTGCTATTGAATATTATTTCCTACAGCACAAGGCTAATGTCAAAAAGAAAATGCAGCAGAATTCATCCTGAAGGAAGATTTTTTTAAATACAAAGAGGACAGACTGACTCTTTTCTTCCAGCAAGGTGAAATAATGGAATTATTCTGGGTAAGTAGGGTTGCTCTAAGAAATGCCAGCTCTTTGGATAAAAACAGAAAAAAAAAAAATAGGCAATTTCCTGAGCGATTTCGAAGATCAAGATATCTGTAAGAGCCAAACACTATTGCTTACCACCAGCAGCTTCAATTTATTGAGGATCTACTATGTGCCAGATACCTTAAGGGTCACCTTAAAGGAAGGACTTACAGTGCCCACCTATTTGATGAGGAAGTGCAGCAGGCAGGTGACTTGGCCATGCTCCATGGCTGGGCCCTGCAGACCATTCAAACTCACACCTGTCTGCCCCAAAACCCAGAGAGTAAGCTCCTGTGGGTAACACGAGCTTCATGAGCCTCAGCACATACCAGGTATCCCCACCACAGCAGGTATTTAGCAGGAGCTCACCAAATTGAACATTTAGTGGCATAAATGTGCTTCATGGACCAGCAAGTGAAGAGATGCCATTTACGAGAAGTGTCCCATCATGGCTGCAGCACCTAGACCTTTGTGACAGCGAGGGGAAAATCAGCACAGAGCAGGTTTCTTGATGGTGCTGTGAACTTGACCTCTTAGCACTTTGGCTGTTGTACAGAGATCTGCATCCTCTCTCGATGCCTGCCTGTCCCGGCCTCTCTTCCAAGGCCTCTGTTAAACTGCAATGAACAGCAGAGGCGCCCACCTTGGTGGGCCCCGTCCTGAAGAAGGAGCCAGGCTCTATTCTTTTGAAGGAATCCTCTCTCGGCTGGCCGAGCTGTGTGGCCAGGCTCATCACGGCCGCTGTTTATTTATTCATGCTCAAAGCTGTAGGCTCACCCATTCACAGACATCTTTCCCCTCATTGAACCCTGCTCTCCACCCGCCTTGCTGACTAGTTCTGGCTTCTCTCAAGGGCTCCAGTGGCAGACGAGATGGGAGGCCAAGTAGCTTGATTGTCCCAAGGGCCTGAGATGGAGGAGCCAGAGACTAGAAATGGAAAAAGATCTCTCCCATTGCTGGTCTGTCTGCCCTTGCCTCCCTGGCAACAGGGCCTGTCTAGGATCCTGGGCTCCCTGCCATGGGAACATGTGGCCTCTGGGGATGGCCATTGCCTGGCTGGCTGTGGGTTTGGCGGGGTCTGATTAGAAGGGCTCTTCCTGACAGCAACTTTCCTGCTTCTACTCCACCTCCCCCTCCTCCCTGATTTTAGACCAGCCTATCACTTCCCGCTGTGGCCCCTCCCCTTCCCCATGATGGGGCTGTTCTGAGGCTGGAAAGAGCACATTCTCCTCCACTGATCTCAGCTCAGGCTTCCCATGACCGTCCATTCCCCACTCCTCCACCATCATCCTCCATCGCAGCAAGCCCAGAGCCCTCTTGCTGTCAGAGTCACACACAAACCCAGGATGCAAGGACGCGGCAGAATGCAGCGCTTAGGTGGAGGCCCTCAGCCAAGTTCCGTTTACTCCGCCACCTGGCTTCTTTTAGTCCCGGGCTCACGGAACCTGCCTTGTTGGACTGGATTTCTCCATTTAGGTCAGGAAGGCTGCAAGGGGGGCAGGGGGCCAGAGACAAAGGGTTGGGGGAGGGACTTCTGACTGGTTCAGGCTGCCTAGGTGAGTGCCACCCCCCAGCCCCAGGGGAGGCTGTGACACACCTGTGAAGGGAGGCCTAGAGCCAGGAGACCTGCACTCCAACCTGGCTTGCCGCCTTTCTAGCTGTGTTGTTTTGAGGCAGTCATTTAATCTCCTAGAGCTTCCAAGTCCCCATCTGGCCCCTCAATTTCCTTGTGGGCTGCTGTAAAGAAGAGGGACTGTAGGTGCACGATCCCCTGCCAGGGCGGGGTAAGGGCTCAGGACACAGCCACTGTTACTCCTCAGTCCACTCTGGGCCTCAGTTTTCTGTTCTGTGTCATGGAGATGGGGGGAGCCTGCTGCTGGGCACGTGGGACATGGTTCAGTCTCCCTGGAGACCCTGAGTAGCCGTGCCGACTCCCCACCCGGCTTTCAGTGTGTCAGGGGGACTTCCCACTCTCAGGGTCCTTTCCTTCTCAGGTTTCCCTGTGAGTGAATCCTGAGGACCAGAAACCAGGAATCAAGGACTACTTCTCTTTCTTCCATGGCTTCCGTGGCTCTCAGTAGGGATCTACCTTCACTCCCTGTCCCCGACCTGACCCCTCAAGGTAGACCTTGCCTACAGTGGGCAGGCCCAGCGGGACAAACTGCCGATTTCACGTGTGAACAACTCTTGGTAGCACACCTGCCCAGCACCCATGAAGCTAGTTCAATCCCCAACACTGCAAGGATAAATGAAAATGAGCTAAAACCCACTTCCTCTTAAATTTCACCCACTTGTTGTAGTCATACCCCTAAATAAATAGAATATTTTGAAGGAATGCCCTTCCCACATAATGCCCCTTCAAGTAGAGAAAATAGCTAAAAAAAAAAGTCCAGAATATTCTTTCTTTTTTTTAAAAAAAGTGATTCTTCATTTGACATGAATTCCATCTATCCTTCCTCCCACCCACCCAGACTCGTGCTGCCCCAATAGAGGGTCAGTCAATCAGAGCTCCCTTTCTTGCTGGTGCAGGAGGTGCAAGGGGTCCTATAGTCTCCCTCACATTTTAGCTTGCACAAGATGGCCCGTCACTGCAGCCTGAAGAGCAACATTCAAATTCTGATTCTGATGTCTTTTTTTTTTTTTTTTTTTTTAAATGCTCACCAGGCTATGGCTTCTGCAACCAGGAAGGGCTTTGTATGGTCTGCTGCTGAAGGAAGGTCAGATTTGGTTAGGGAAATAGACTAGGGGAAGAGCATCAGCTCATTTAGTCAATATTTTAGAAGGTTTCCATACACCAGGCAGAGAGGGTTAAGAAATAAGAGTGCAGAGCCACCAGATCCCAGCCCTCAGGAAGCTCAGTGTCCACTGGAGCCACACAGGATTCTAGGCACTCAGCTCTGTGAGCACACCATCCACAAGAGAGGGTCTCTCTAAAGAGGCAGCAGTTGGTGGGAATGGACGGAGCCGGGCACTGACTCTTTCAGGGCCTATCCTGGCCCCCTGGCGTGGTAAGTGCCTATTCCCTTGTCTTCTGACACCAACACAGCCTCCTGGTGCTCTGGGCTGAGTCTATCCACCTTGGAGACTGGTAGGAGGAGGAGAGAGGCATGCATGGGCCTGGAGTGGAGTCCGGTCTAGCAGCCTCAGGGACACGGCACGTGTATTTGTGCAAGTGCGCTAGCCTGGGTTTCCGCGGCTCTCATCCAGAACTGAGGGCCTCCATCAGGGAACCAGAGACTGCTGGGATATCAGTAGGAAATAGAACTCAGCTCAGATGGATCAAATGCAGAGGCTTTGATGGAGGGACTAGCTATAGAGGCATAGGCAGGGATGTCAGGGCATCCAGAGACTGGAAGCCAGTGAGGTGGATCCGCAGCACCTCTGGGCTGGCTGAGGCAGCAGGCAGAGGAGGCCTGGCTCCCGGCAAGCAGCCCCACACCTTATCTGTGGTGAGAGCACAGACCTCAGTCACACCAGACCTTAGCAGCACAGGTAGTGAGGACAGCGTAGGCACTGTCACCAACACCACAGGTACAGTAAGTTTCCCTGTACCCAGAAGCCACTGTGGGTAGAAAGAGTAGGGTAGGGAGGAGTCCTGAAAGACGGAATCTCACAAGAACGGTATGTACGGAGTCCCAACAGTTGAACAAGAGGACACCACATTCTCTCCACATGACAGTTTAAAACTGCCCCTTCCCCGCTGCATGTGGGGGAGAACTGGAGCTCTAGAGTACTGAGCACAGTCATGGGGGCCAAAAGAAGTTTGGTCTGCACTCCAGTATATACACTGACCTCTGTATGACCTGTGACTTGAGACCTGCTGGGAAGGGCATGCAGTCAGGCACTGTCGGGAACAGGATGAAAAAGAGAACAGCTGGGGAAATCAAGGAAGGAGAAAGGCACGCATGAAAGTAAAATTCAGCAGCAACAAACTGTGGGCTTCAGCAATCTCACAGTGCAGAGATGGCCCCCGCACTCCGTGATCTGATACGGTTAACAGCCTTGCACCTAGATGGAACTCTTGTTGAATACTCTTTTCTGATCAGAAAATAAATGTACTTACATAACAATTGAATCATATTGAAAAGTCTAAAAGAAAGAATTGAAATCCACAATCCAACTCTTATTAATATTTTAAGCTATTTCCTTAATATCATTTTCTACTTTTAATATGTATGTGTGTGTATATATTCTTAATATATGTGTGTGAATAAATGTGCACTTTACACACACACACACATTTTGGTACAGTTGAGACCATCTCATACATAGTAATATTTCTCGCTTATAGCACTTCTCACTAGACTGAGGACATTTTTTATATATCATATAAACCAATATCATGCCCATGAGATCCACCATGTGGATGTACCAGGATGTACTTAAATAATCCTCAGCTGTTGCACATTTAGACCATTTCTGAGTTTTTACTATTACTATCCAGTCAAAGGGCACACGAGCCAATCCCAACGTTTCTTTATCTGTATTTCTGATGATTTTCTTAGGATAAATTCATAGAAATAAAGTTATTAGGACTGCAGAAAATTATGTTAAGGCTCTTAAGTACATATGGCCTATCCATGTAAATACGGTGCCAATTTTCCTGTTATCAGAAGTCCTTCTCACCCTTGCCGACCCTGAGCACTATTTATTTTAAAATATGTGCCAAATTGAAAGGGCAAAACGGTAACTTGCTTGGATTTGCATTTTTGATTACTAAAGAGGTCGATCCCCCGCCCCCCCCCTTTCCTTTTGCAAATTCTCTGTCATGTTCTCTGCCCTTTTTTCTTATTGGACGTTATCATTTTCCTAATGATTTAGAAGAGTGCTGTATTTTAGGGATTTTTATTTTTACCCATTGCCATATTTGTTTCAAGTAACTTGCTTTGGTTGGTAGTTTGCCTTTTAACTTTAGATGCAGTATTTGCTTGTTGGTGGGCACGGAGACTAACCCTGAGCCGCCGACCCGGCTGTGCACTCTGCCCATCTTCTGTGGCCAGGGGTCAAAACAGAGCAGGTCTGCGGAGCTCCCTGTCTTCCGAGCTCCTCAGAACCTACAGCAATGCTTAGCAAAGACTGACGGACACCCCAGCGATGCCCCCTCTACTGAAAACCTTCCCATCCTCACCTTCCCCCCAAAGAGCAACAAACACCCCCACCAATACACCCAGCAAACAGAGGCCCCCTCAGGGAGGCACCAACCTATACTGCATCCGGGCTTTCCAACTGTTCCTAGCCAAGGGTTTGTTGGGGAGAGAAACTGTGACCGCTTCCAAACGATCGTTTCTACATATTCTTAATGCCAGCGAGACATCAGGACCCAGCTGCTCTTGCCTGCAGAGTCAGTGGGGAATTCCAGGGACCAGTCCCTCCCAGCCCCTTTGGTTGCTACCACTATATTTTCTGGTCACACATTCTTCTGAAGTCCCCCTTCCCCCCTTTCTTCCCATACCTCCCAGTCCCCCCAACAGGTGTGTGCATGGTGTGGGGGGGTGCAGATGCTTCCTGGACTTCCGACTGAAGGGTTGCTAAGTCAACAGACACCTTGCCAACAGGCCTCTGTCAAGCAGATTCCAGATAGTTTCCAGGGGCAGCCTCACCCCAAGAATAGCAAGGGGTCCTGGAGGCCATGGGTGCAGAAACCCCCGGGGTGAGGAGGTAGCAGTAGCATTAGGACTTTGACTACGGACCTCCACAGCAGTACACCCAACACATTCTGGTTTTGTTTTTCTACTTTAAAAAATCTTGCGGACAATTCCTTGTTGGGATGACACCCTGTGATATTCATTTTATTTAACCACGTCCCTATTTCTGAGCATTTAATTTGCTCCTAGGTTTCAGGTATTACAAGTCACACTGGAAAAAAAAAATCCCTACACCTGGGTTTCTTCATGAAGAGATCCCTATATGTCTGCACGGTGGACTCCCAGGAGCAGTGCTGTCCAGTCAAAGGGCACACGAGCCAATCCCAATGTTTCTATCTCCTGCCAGATGACCCCGTGTGGAGGCCTGTGGGGGACACCCCTGCTCACACCCCCCACCAGTGCACCAGGCGCTTCTTCCTGCATACCCTGGGCCCTGCACTCCACGGGGGCAGGGGCAGGTCTGTTCTCCATGGCTGTGATCGTCTTGTGAGCAGGTCACAGCGCCTGGCCTACAGTGGGCAGTCGTCATCTGTACTGAGCCAAAGTTAAACAGGCTCGTCCTTTCCCGCCCCCTTTCCCTTCCTTCTCTGCTCATTTTCTTGGTGAGGGACATCCACGCCCTCCTAGTCCCCCAGCAAAGACGCCCTCACGCCTCCCTCCTCTTCTCCCTCCACAGCCAGACCTGCCCTGCAGTGACCAGGCTTCTCCCCTCTCCAGGCCTCAGGGTCCTTCTCTTCTCTGTGGGGCCCACTGCCCCTTTGCCTGCCTCACTCTCCCCTGCTCATCCTTTAGGATGAGCATCTTCTCTAGGAAACTTTCCTGCTCTCCCTGTGGATCTAACCTCGCCTGCTGTTCCACGCCTCCCAAGAGCTTTCACCTGGGCTGAGGACTGCAGTTGCCGTGGATTTTTCTGCCCCACCCCTCACACATATGCACGCTGGACCCCAGTTCCTGCAGAGGAGGGAGCTGCCCATGCCAGCCCTGCATGCCCCGCGCCCTGAGCACAGGACTCTGCGTACAGCAAGCAGGTGTTCAGGAGACTCTGGATGGACTCAAACCAAATGATGCTCAGGCAGAAAGGCCACCCCAGGGCTGTCAGCTCTGGGAGACACTCTGCAGACAGTCCCACGGTGCAGTCAGGGCCCAGGGCCCGCCTCCCTCCCCGCCTCCCTCCCGGAGCTTGCTGACTTTCACACTGCGCCATCTCCATCCCAGCACTCAGGTGCTGTCACCAGACAAGTCAGATGTTTCCCGTCAGTCTGGAAGGTTGCTATTTTCATTTTCCACCATCAGCATCATGTCATCAATTTCTCCTCCATCCGGCTCCCTTTCCCGCCTCCCCTCCCGCGCCCCCAGCCCAGCACCAGCCCCTGGGGGGATCAGGCCCTGGGCTGCCGATGCGAAGGTGGTTCCTCTGGACAAGTGAAGCTGCCCTTCTAGACAGTAATAAGAGATCAGCATCAAGGGGACATCCCTGCACCCCAGGACCACACTCCGGAGCCCTCCTTATCCCACGTGGCCCTGCTCCCCTCCTTCCACCCCTGGGGCATGAGACCTGGCATGCCCAGGACCAACTGGCCTGTTTGTCCTTGTGGAGAAGTCACTGGTCACCATTCAGGGTGTGTGGCCTCTGGGTGCTGAGCACCCTGCCCTGAGGAGGATGGGTGAGCTACAAGGAGAGGGGCCTGGGTGTGTGGAGGGGACAGAGTCCAAGCCAGAGGGCCAGTCCCAGTTCTGCCACTCCCTGGCCCTGTGACCTTGGCAAGTCACTTTCCCTCTCTGTGGGGACCACTGATTCTGTAAGTTGGGGTCCACAGGTGAGCATCTGATACTCCACATGCTTCTGAAATGGCATTCTAATTTTGCACACGTGTGTATATTTTTTTCTGGTTATAGGACCCAGGTCTCCCCAACTTCCTTCATACTGGATTTTTTTTTCTTTTGTACTGGGGATTGAACTCAGGGGCAGTTAACCACTGAGCCATATTCCCAGAGAATATTGAGATAGGCCCTAAGTAACTTAGGACCTCACTAAATTGCTGAGGCTGGCTTTGAACTCACACTCCTCCTGCCTCAGCCTCCCTAGCCGCTGGGATCACAGGCCTGCGCCACTGTACCTGGACCATATTGGATTCTTAAAGGAATCCTTGGCCCCAGATGGCCAACTCAGCCCTGGAATTCTGTGACTATAAACAGAAGACAGGTGACCTTGTAGTGCTGCTGGTGCTAGCAGGCACCCTAGAAAACGATTAGGGCACTTTCAATGTAATAGTAATGGGCTAGCCAGAGGCAGGTGGATACATCTGGGAAGACTTCCTGGAGGAGGTGGATTTCAACAAGAAAGCAACATTCTTAGGTAAGCAGAAGCTTAAAGAAGAAAGAGGAAGGGGACACTGAGGAATGATGGGGAGCTCTCTGCTCTTCTCCATACTCAAAAAATGGGATGCTTTGTGAGGAGGGACTCCTAATTAGCTGAGGCAGCTCACAGTCCTCCACCAAGAACAAGAAATCAAAAAGTCAACACCAGCTCATTAAATACTGGGGCTGGCTAGCTATTAAAAGAATTTCCATTTCAGAACAGGATGCCTACCAGGGAATGCCAGACCTAAATAGAAGCCAGCCCCTCCCCGCCAGGAGACTTCACTGAGCTAGGCAGGCTGGAGGGAGGACTTCGTGGAGATGTGTCATTACTTTTAACATCCAAATATAACCCGCCCCAGGGGGTCAGAGACTAAGGCTGCTCTTCCAGCTGCCTCCTGCCAGAGCCAGAGGAGGGTGTGGGAGTGGGGAGCAGACCCCTGCCGAGCTCAGAGGTCTGGGCTGCAAGCAGCCCCCAGCTCCCACCCCTTTGTCCAAATGCTGGGTCTAGGGGCCACACCCTGATGTGGGTGCTGTGGTGGGGCTGGGGTTTGGGGATGTCTGAGGGTTTTCTGGGTGCAGGAGGGGTTGCTTTTGGATATTTATGATGAATCTTTATTACCAGGAAGCATCCTTCCCTGGAATAGGGACAGAAAAGGGGCCACAGGGAGGCAAAACCCTGCAGAGATGAATATGGGCGCATGTGCGTGTGCGCATACACACACACACACACACACATTTATATCTCTGTGCCACATGGTGGCTTTTCTTTTTCTTTCTTTTTTTTTTTTTTGAGGGGAGAGGGGTACCTGAGATTGAAGCCAGGGGCACTTAACTACTAAGCCACATCCTCACCCCCCTTTTAAAAATATTCTATTTTGAGACAGGGTCTCACTAAGTTGCTCAGGGCCTTGCTAAGTTGCTGAGGCTGGCCTTGAACTTGCCATCCTCCTGCCTCAGCCTCCTGAGCTTCTGGGATGACACGTGTGTGCCACCATGTCCAGCCACAAAATGACCTTTTTAAATCAGTGCCAAACTGCATTTGCAACAATGGTCCTCTAAGACATTGCCTGGTGATGTGGAAGCCATCTTAGTTTGCAAGCACACTCCAAAACTGCCTAGTGACACATTTATCAGAATGCATCTCGTCATTAAGCGAGGCGTGACTCATTCTCTGCCTTTCTTTCCTTCAGAGCTCCATCTCCATTAAAGGGTGGTTCTTTTTCCCCATGGACTGGAAGGTCCTTGGGAACATGGGCCTGTCCCTGCTCACATTTCTATCCCCAGCTGCAGTCTAGTGTCCTGGGTAATTGAACTAGTAGTTGAAACGACAATCAAGCAATACCCGCCATCACGAGACCCAGCTCAGCCATCTACTGGGGCCCTTCACATGTCCGAATTCTGGGGGGCAGTGTGGCCATCAGATTTTAAAACCTCCCCAGGTGATGTGAACATGAAGCCCCATCGTCTAGTCAAAGAGCCATCTCTCAATGACTCTCAATGACTCCCATCTCCCTCCCCACCCCCCTTCTTGTCCTCCTTTAATCCTTCGTTGTTGATTCTTAAAACAGCCTCCTGGGGTAGGCAGGGATCCTTAGTTCTGTGGGACTTAAAGGGCTTACGGAGGCTAGGTGACATTCTCAATGTCACACAGCTAATCACCAGTGGAGCTGGGACAAGGCCCAGATCCTCCCAGTGCCCAGCCTCCAGTGGATACCCCAGGGCAGGGCCTCCCATTGGGAGAGGGTTTGAACTGCATCCGAATGTGGCTCACTTCATGGAGACCAGGACAAAACCACTGTCACCATGCAAGTCCCAGCATCGTCCTCCTCACAGTGTGGCCTGTATCGACCCTGCAGGGAGCCGGGCCAGCCCCATCTGGCTGGAAGCAAACTCAGGTCAGGGTGGGTTCAGATGCGGATGGACAAACAGCTGTCAGGGTTTGCCATCAATAATTATGCACAGAAAAAAGTTGGCAAAGAACCTACTGCAGAATCCACCTCCCAGGCTGCTCTGACTCTCAGTCCTTCCAGTATTCGTGCACTTGGAATCCATATGTTCATACTGGGAGGGTCACTTAAGTCTCCAGCGGTGGGGCTTGGTTCCCCTGCCTGATTCAGGGGACAGTACCACCTCACTGGCTGCTGTGTTGGTAAAATGAGAACACCAAGGTGGCAATGGTGCCCAAGATGGAGAGAAACCACTGCTCAAGCGCCCTTCAGTCTAGAGAAGGGCTGTTGGCCTCCGCAGCCTTTGAGTCTCGGCTCCAGCCTCTAGCCTCCCCCACACCCCGAAATCAGGGGAGCTGGCTTTTGGCAACAAATTCTACTTCTGACCCTCAGGGC
This sequence comes from Ictidomys tridecemlineatus, assembly GCF_052094955.1. Classification (NCBI taxonomy): domain Eukaryota; kingdom Metazoa; phylum Chordata; class Mammalia; order Rodentia; family Sciuridae; genus Ictidomys; species Ictidomys tridecemlineatus. The sequence continues at coordinate 101,061,669 of NC_135480.1, forward strand.
CTGAAATTCTGACCAGAATGAGTTTGTTCTCTTAGAGTTGGAGATGATCTCATGGAAGTGGACGTGTTTATGGGATCAGGGGCAGGGAATTCCAATGGTTTGTTCAACGTGGCGGTCCCGTGACAGAATCACAGGAAGGAAGGGATCTGGGGGCCATCATCAGTACAGTTAGTCATATGGCGCCTGGATCTCCCGTGTCTGCTAGTGATGCCTCTGGCGATAGGGTTCTCACTACCTTCCAAGGTCTCCACGCAAATTCACCCTCCACTGTCCCTTTAGGCTGGGGCACCGCTCAGCTCTGAGCTGGGGGACGGATGCGGATGCTGCTCTTGGGGTTGACAGGGGCTTGGGAGGTGTCCGTGCAGCCACAGGAGTCCAGAATTACAGAGGCTAGGAAAGGGGGACAGGGAGGCCAGGTAACGGGTACAGCAGCGCAGTTGGCTAGGAGGAATGACTTCTGTTCTGCAGCACAGTAGGATAACTGTGGTTGACAGCGATTAATAGCATATTTCCAAATAGCTTGTGGGGTCCTGGTGATGCCCCCGTGACCCGGAACAGTCCCCTCCCTGTAGTAGAGAGGATTTTGAATGTTTCCAACACAAAGAAATGAAATACGTCAGTTACTCTGGTCTCATCATTAAGCTACACACGTATTGAAATGTCAACTGTCCCCCACAAATAGAGATAGTTACTGTGTGTCCCTCCCGCTCCAAACCAACTGGTTCCAGTAACCTTTGGCCTAAGTTGGGCCAGCAGCCCTGACATGCTCCGGGGAAGGACGCGCTGCCACTGATGTGTGTGGTTTGTTCCTTTCCTTTGTTGTGTAGTATTTCATCTCTCAGGATAGCGCAGTTGGTTTTCGATTGCTGATGGACATTTGAGTTTGTTCTAGTTTTGAGTGAACGAGTCTCACATGAATGAATCCCACAAACAGAAGGTGGAGCCAAAGAAGCCAGACTCCAAAAAGAGCACACACAGCACATAATTAGTTCTTAGGCTTTTCTCGGGTGGGGGAGGGCAGGTCAGGACTGGAAGGGGAATGAGAGAGGCTTGTGGGGTCCTGGTGATGCCCAATTTCTTGATTATGCAAGTATATTTACTTCTGGGAAAATCATTAGGCTATATATCTATCATCTGTGTCCTTTGAAACACGTGTTATACCTTAAAACAGTTATTTGAAAAATTATGACCCAACCGTGATTAATCTTAAAAAAATAATACTATAATGACTAGCATTACCGGACTTCATAATTTTTTACGGAGGTGCATCCGATGATGGAAATTTGAAGGGAAATACTGACATTTTCACAGTTATAGCTAAAAGTCTAGCAATAATAAAGACATTATTATTCATGAAAATTTATTGACTATCCACTACATGTTGGGTACTGTTCCAAATATTTTCCATGTATTAATTTATGGAATCCTCACAATAACACTAGGAGGTTAATATTCTGATTTGCAGGAAACCCAGAAAGGTTAGGAAGGCCCTGAAAGGTCACACAGCTCATCAGAGGTGAAGCTGGGGACACCTTCTGAGTTGCAGGGAATCTCAACTCACGGCAGGCTTGGATCTGTTCTGGGGGACCCTGGGCTGGGGGCAGAGCTCTCCAAGAGAAGCCTCTGGCTCAAGTCTTTCTGGACAACGGGGAGAGGAAACCCACCCCCTTAGTGTGGATGTTGTGATATTTTTAAAAAGAAGTAAATAAGCCTCATCATTTGCATGATATTTCACGCTGACTCTGCCTCTCAAACTGTTGTTCCATCTACACATGGCACTGTGGGATGCCTGCGATATTTTATAAAGTTAATAACTTTCTCTTAATTGGATGAGTTTATAGAATAGTCTGCGCAATTAACAATAATTACGCCAAAGACACTTTGATTCCAAGGGTGCTCCACAAACATTGGCGTATTAAGCCATTTAGGGGGAAAAAACAACAACCCACAGCACACTGGTGCGACTCGAGGGCACGCAGCTCGCTCGCCACCGAACTCCCTGGCGTCCCGTGATCAGTCCCCTCCCCGTTTCCAGGCTGTGGTAAGGTGGGGCTTCTCCAAAGTGCTAGAAAAGAAAAGGCTCAGGTCACCCTCCAGCACACTCCCCCAGGAGGGAGGGGGCCTGGCAGGCCAGGTCCTGCGGCCACCTGTTGAAGGACACACTGTCTGTGCCCGGGTAACCATGTAGGACAATGTCCCCAAGCCAGGTGAGGACTCCTACCCAGCCAGGCCTGGGAGTGCCTGGCCCCCTCTCCTTCTCTCAATTGTGCTACCTTTGATCTCAAGGATACCTTTTCAGGATGACTTCTCATTCAGAAAGGACAATTGCCTGGGGTTCTGGAATTCAGAGTCACTTGAGTCAAATTTTTGAGCTATTCAATGCAGTTCCCTTCACAAAGCTGTAGACACACACAGTTGGAAAGGACCTCACTGGGTCCTTGGACGGCTTCTCCAACATTCTACCAGGTGGCCGTTGAGTTTGGCTGGAACACCTCCACTGACGGGACCTCTCTACCCACTAATGACATCCGTCCGTTTTAAGATAGCTTTAATTATAAGAAAAGCCTTCCGTAGAATAGAGCTAAAATTTACCTCCCGGGAACTTCCGCCTGCTGGCTCTACTCTGGAAAATTAAGTGGATTCCCACTTTTACACTACAGCTCTTCAGGAATTCGGCACCTGCTGCCCCCCACGGCCCCAAGTCCTCTCTACTGCATATTGATGAGGCCACTCCTTGCAACCTTCGCGGCCATTCCAAGCCAATTTCAGAAACCCAACCATCTAAACAGCAGTGCAGATAAACTGTGGCCCTGTAACAAAATGGATCCCTTGGTTGAAAGTGGCCACACACAGCCTGCATCATTTCTTTGTAAAGTCTTTAGGTTTGGTTTGAGAAAAAAAAAAAAAAGCAAAACAAAACAGCGTCACTGCGGGGAAATAGATGCTTGTACTTGAAATTGGGGAAAGAAGCAGGGAAGGGGCAGGCGTACCTGTGGATCAGGGAGAGGACCCCCGAGTTGGCCTTACCCTACCCAACACCAGCACCTGCGGGCTGGTCCCTCGGCCTCTACTGGGAGAGCCTTCGGTGCTACTTCTGCTCATGGGGATGGGTGTCCTGGGAGAGACCTTCCGCATACACGCTGCTGGATAATTCAGAAGCTGTGCTCTTTGTCTCTCGGATTTCAGTATCCAGCCTGCCCCAAAGCACCCACCCAGAGGAGCTCCTGCAGCCAATTCCTGACCCATCTTCTCTGCGTCCTCTCCATTTCCTCCCCGTCTCTGCTCTTGTCTTTATGGTTCTAGCTCGGGGCGCCTGTGCCTGGCCCATCTGTTCAGTCCCATATGCTTCCCGCAAGGACTGCCAAGTCAGGCCTGGTGCTCAGTGACTCTGCTCCAGCCCCAGGCGGCTGGTCTCAGGCTTTCTCCGTCCAACCTGGTCGCTAGGAAACAGCCTCGCTGCTGCGCCAGGCCAGGCCTTGGACTCGGGCCTCATGCAGCAGGGCCGTGGCTGTTGACCTAGGGCCGTGATGGGCACCCAGGCCAGCCTTCCTCTGGCAGGAGATTCACCCCGAGGGCACAGATCCTTGGAGAGGGGAGTCTGAATAAGATCTCCACGACTGGAGAGTTGGCTCATGGGAAATCTACAGACCATGAGCTGGAGAAATAGTTTGGGGGAAAAAAATTAAAATTTGGAAGAAAATGGAAAATATGTGTAATCTCTTTCGTGCCCTTTGCAAATCTGTAGTTCCTTTTTAGCTAAAGAACTTGAAACTGGATTACAGATATCATGGTTTGATTCCAAAGTACTCATGCCGATAGATGTAAAGGGGTCTAAATGAAGATATGGGGGAAGAAAAGATGGCTACATTTTAGAAAAGCAAGGTTCGTCTGTTTTATGGTATCTTTCTGGTTGGTGGAGCGGAGGGCTACAGGTAGATCTTATGAGCCTGGATTTACACCTGCCCAGCAGGTCACAGGCCACCCTCACTTGGCAAGTTCTTATGGCAGGTCATTAAAAATCATGATTCAGGGGAAAATGTGGACTTAGGGGAAAAATATCAGAGTTCAAATTCTGACTCTTCAATAGTATTAGCTTTGTGACCTTGGGTAACTTCTTTGAGCCTCAATTTCCCTGTAAAACGGGGATGATAATTTCAATCCCATGTATCTAGTGAGAAAATGCATTAAGACGAACTTGGTAAAACATTCAGCACAGAGCTTGGCACACAGTGGTATTCAATCATTGCTGGGCCAAGAGTGGCCTGGGGAATGACAGCCTTGCAACTTTGAGGTCCCAAACAGCAATAGTCCCAGAACAGAGCCCCAGCTTCCTCAGAATACCTGAGAATATATCTGGGTAAAGCTCTTGAAGTAGAGGAAGCAGCTCGGATCAGCCTTTGTGGGGAAGTGGTCCAGCTAAAGCAGCGAGAGGTCTGAATCTCACCAGCCACCAACAGTGAAGAGCTGGAAAAATCGCTCTCTCTGCCCAACCAGTACCTGTACACGCTGCCAGCTTCCTCTCCCTCCTCCCTCCCCCTCTCCTCTCTCTCTCTCCCCCAACACCCCTTCCCCTAAGATTAGATTGGATTCCAGTTTTATAAGGCCATTCTGACACCTACAGCCAACCAACTGCTCCGCTTAATAGGAAAGACACTGTGACCAAAATTAACTCCAGCGGGGAGATTTCCAAGCCATTGCTCAGACAAGCTCATCTGCTTGCTACCGGTGTGGACGAGGCCCCCACTTTGCCACAACTCACAAGCCTTCTTCTCCGCCCATGTCTAGGAGGAACCCCCCAGCTCCCAGAAACCCATTTCAGGCCTAGGTAGGCAGGATGGTGTGAGCACTTCCTGGGGACAAGTAAAGACCAAATACACAAGATGAAGAGTCGGTACGGAGAGCTAGAGAGAATGGATTTGGAGTCAGATGAATTTCAGTTCCATTTTCACTGCTTATGAGCTGGGTGACCTTATCACCAAACCTCTATGGGTCTCAGTTTCCCCAACTGCAAAATATGAGCAATAATAACCATTAGGTAGAGTGATTGTGAACAATAAGAAGATAATGCATGTGAAAATGCTTCCTGTAGTACCAGGCACACATAGTAGGTATTTAAGAGATAATAGTAGACATTCCATTGGTGCTAAATTTCAGCTTTGAGTCAGAGACAGTAAAATCTCCCAGGATGTGAGAATTTCATACTTTCAGCTGAGCAGTTGACTATGTTTGGACATGGCATTGGAAGCTGAAGCTGGAAAAATACTTGTGCTGCATTCAAAGCCCAGCTCAAAATTCCCCTCCATTGATTAAACCACTTGAGTTTTATTGTTCTTTTTGTTGGTTGCTCTTTAGCACTTATGAGCACAACTGAGACCACAGAGAACACTCAATTATGAGTAAACATGACAGGTGGACGCCTAACCCCCACACACCATTAGGAACAATTGTATTCGCTGCCATTGGAAACCCCAAGGTTAAGCAATTTTAGGTGACTCAGTGCTGACACCTATCTGTGAGGTCTGGTGCAGCAGACCAGCTCTATTAGACATACAGGAACCCAGTGAGAACAGGCTTCAAGGGTGAAGTCAGGGGATTCAGAGTCTCAGGAAAAGAATCTATCTGTATATTGGCAAGTTCGTTTTCTTAAAAATTGTTAACATACTTGCATCTTGTTGTTCAACCAGAGTCTAAGATTCCAAGAACCCAGCTGCATTTCTTTGGGGGAAAATAACTTGGTTATGGTATTAGAAGCTTGAAGGTCATGTAGTTTGGGCAAGTTGTTCAACACAACTAAATTTCTTTTCCTTATCTATACAATGGAGATAATATTCACCCAGAGGATTAATTAATTTTGGTACTGCTGGGGATTGAACCCAGGGCCTTGTGCAGCCTAGACAAGCATTCTGTCTCTTGCCTCGCAGGATTATTTTAAAGATGAAATGAGGTAACGTGTGAAAGGGCTTGTTACTTAACTAGCTGGGTGTTCATGGGCAAAGTATGTAGCTGCTTTGAACCTCAGTTTTCCAAAGGAGTCCTCACAAGGTCACCACAAAGGTCAAATGAAAGAATATGTTTTTTAAAAAAATGTCCTGTAAGTCGAAGTGTTGTTTTAATATTTAGTTATTATCATAGCAAGGATTCCAGAAGGCCTGAAACTTAGGCGACCTGCATTCTGTGTTTGCTGAATGAATGGCATGATAAGACACTGTCTAGTGAAGGTTCTGACATCTGCCAAAATGAGGAGCCCCCTCCCTGCAAGCGAAAAGGAGAAGTCTGGTGAGACTACTACCAGACTGATTCCCCCCATCAAATCCATCCCAAGGGGCCAACAGCCAGGACGCCCTGCAGATATGAAGGAGGCGTGCTTCTCTTCCCATGGAGATACACACCCTCTTTGGTGTGAGACGACGAAGCTGAGAAGCTACCATCTGTAAGATGTAAATTTTGATTTGTCTTCCAGGAGCAGGGACAGGTTGTACAAAGTTGCCCTCCCTCCTTTCCCCCTGTGACTGATGGTGTCGAGTTAGGAGGGAGCTGGCTGGCAATGGCAGTGAGCTGACAGCCCATATGTGGATCCCATACCCGTGCAGCCTGGGCCTGAGAACACTGTCCTAACCCACCGAGCCTGGCTGTTCCCCCCATGCTTGTATGGAGGAGTTTTCTGCATTCCAAGGCTCCCACTCCTCTGCAAGGTCCTGGACGAAGGAGATCACAGTTCCTGTTTCATGTCTGGTTGTTCCTAGTGTATTCAGTTCAGGTGACCAGGGCCCTAATCCAGTGGGAATGAGTGGAGCCCAGGACCCAGGCCCTGCAGCAACACTGCAAAGGAAGTCAAATTCACCTCAAGGTCCCAGGTTTTGGTGCTCCTCATTCTCCCAGCCAAGGTACCCAGCACGCCAGACGTTTCCTATGTTGTGCTTCTACAGGAGCCTAGAGGTAACAGGTTCAGTAAGTGACGCAGATGAGATATAACTACTCATATTGCTGAGTTCATACTATGGATCAAATGCTGCCAGGTGATACACAGGTAAGTTCTACTGGGTAGAAATTCTTCGGCTGGGTCAGCCATTGTGAGTGCTGAGGCTAGGTTGAGCTCAAACGCTGATTCTACCACTTACTAGCTGTGTGGCCTTGGGCATGTCATTTAGTATCTCAAAGCCCTCTCCCTGCCACTCTTCGCTCTTACAGAACACGAGAGGACTGGCTTTTCATCAGCGGAGACCCCACCTGTGAGGATGAAGTGCATCTACTTGTCTAGAACAGGATCTGGGCTCAGTCTCAGCTCCAGCACTCAACGGTTCAGAACCTTGGGTGAGTTCATGAGGCTCAGTTTTCTCACTTCCAGAGTGGGGACCATGTTAATTCTTATTTCTTGGTATGGATGTAAGGTTAGATGAGACACTGCCTCTAAAACACACAGCCCAGTACCTGGAACATGGTAAATGTTCAGTGAATTTGTCTTTTACTATTTTACCAAACCTCCCAACAGACAAGGCAACAGAAGTTCCAGAAGCTCTGGACCTTGAACCCAGGCCTTCTGGCATGGCAGCCTGGTGGACACTTCCATTGAAGGATGCTGACCCATCTGCATAATGTGTGGTAAGACACTACAGGAGGATAATGGCTCTATGTCCCCCTGCATAAAAACACAGTGACAATGGAACCACCATCTGACCCAGCTATCCCATTTCTCAGTCTATACCCAAAGGACTTAAAGCATACTATAGTAATGCAGCCACATCAATGTTTATAGCAGCTCAATTCAAATAGCTAAACGGAGGAACCAACCTAGGTGCCCTTCAACAGATGGATGGATAAAGAGCTGTGGTGTATATACACAATGGAATATTACTCAGCATTAAAAGAGAATGAAATCATGGCATTTGCAGGTAAATGGATAGAATTGGAGAATATCATGCTAAACAAAGTAAGCCAATCCCCCAAACCAAAGGCCAAATGTTTAAGTGGATGCTGATCCCTAGGAAAAATGGAGAAACTTTAATTGATCAAAGGGAGGAGAAGGGAGGGGACATGGGGGCAGGAAAGATGGTGGAACGAGATGGACATCGTTACCCTAGTTACATGTATGACTGCACGTATGGTGAGATGCTACATAGCGTACAGCTAGCTAAATTAAAAGTTGTGCTGGCATTGTGTACAAGGACTCAAAATGCATTCTGCTGTCTTTCATACCTAATTAGAATAAATAAATAATTTTTTTAAAAACACAGCAACAATTCCCACAAGAGCTGTCAGGACTTAGTCCAAAGAGAGTGACGCTGGGTGTCCAGGTAGAGTAAAGGACAGGTGGGAGAAACAGAACAGCTTAGCTTCATTAAATGACTAACTTTCTTTTTACCATTTGTTGGTTTCAAATTAAAATAAGCCTCGCTGACTGGCAAAGCCACCCACCAGCTTCAGCTTGGCACAATCAGGTGAACCGGAGGGACAGCATCACAGGGCACTCACAGAGCAAGGTGAGAAGGGCACAGAGCCAGGAGGACAGCCACTGCAGGCCTGCAAAGGGGACGGGCCTATTCAGTAGCCCCCAAATAATGTCCACCATCTGTCCTTGACCTTGTTGCTCTTGACAGAGTCATGAATGGAAAGGCCACAGTCACTGCAAAGAGAAGCAGATCGGGCTGTTCAAAACCCATCTGTAAATGAGTGAGGGAGAGAGGGGACAGTGAGTCCAGCACACGTTGAAAAGAAACCACCAGAAGCTTTTGGGTTTGACCCTTTGGGTTCTCTGATTTGGCTTTTCATTTATGCCTCGAGTATGGATAAGATGGTCCTGTATGCACTCTGGTGGCCCCAGCTCACAGCCCTGAAGTGATCATGTGGCCCTTTAACTCATCCCTAGTGGCCTGGTCATGGAAGCACCCGCCTGCACCCACCCTCCTTGGAGAGAGTGCTTGAGCCCTGGGTTCTGGTGCAGCCCTACCTAGAGTCCCGGCCTTGGTGGGCAGTCAGCCTGTGGGGAACACAGGCCATCTAGCAAGGATTCCTCTGGCAGGGGCAGAGGAGAAGGCAGGGAGAGCAAGCGTGAAGGTAGGACTGGCATTTGGGGTCTGGCGATTCCTAAATTTACGTGTACATGGGAGTCACCCAGGGAGCTTTGAAACCTGCCTGTGCTGGTCTCGGCCCTACACAGGGTCCTTTAATTGGTCTGGGATGTGGCCTGGGTGCAGGATGTTTTAAGTGGCCTCCAGGTGATTCTGAGGTTGCCTCCACCCCCAAAAACACATTCTCTGGGAGGGGGGCAGCGTCGCACAGAATGCTAGGGCAGGGAGTCTAGTCCAGTGTAACCTTAGAATAAAGGGATTTCAGGTCCTGGGGAAGTACCCACCTGCTTTCAAAATGGCCACTTCTCCCTCCTTCCTAGCACCTGCCACTCCTTCACTAGGACAAAGCTCTTTATTCCACGGTGAGAGATAAGGCTTAAAACAGCAATGCCCTTGGGAGAACAGAGTGACTCAAATTCACACTAAGCTATAAATGACTGATGACGAGGGAGAGAGGCTTAGCCATCTCCGCAGCCCGCTCTGGAGCGAGTGTGGAAATAATAAAGTCAGAGAGGCCCCTGGTTTTAGAAAAGGGGAAATCAGGGCCCAGAGGTGAGACGCCGTGTGGTCAAGACCATCTGCTCAGCAGGTCACAGTAAAGTCTGGGGTGGAGAGGAAACTTCACCTTGGCCTTGACTGTCAGGAACAAATGTTCTGTAGTTATCTGAGAGGTCTTTGGATCAGAAGTTTTTCTGCCCCAAAATGGCATTCAGACACATGTTGGGCATTTTTTGATCAGCAATGCTTGAGCTGCTGATATTGGCATCTAGGGAGCAGAGTCCAGGAACACCAAGTAGCCTGGACCTTATGGTATAAGGTCCATCCCTAAATGCCATTCATGCATTTAAGAAACACTCTCCATCCGGGGCTGCAGCAGCTGACGAGGCCCACCTTTCTCCAAGGCCTGCTATAGGAGCAGTGTCCCAGGTTTGCTAGCTTGGCCTTCACCTCGGCAGGGGAAGTTAACCAGCCCCAGGTAAGTCCTTCAGGCACAGCGAGGCCAGCAACTGGGAGGCTGTGTTTCCCACAGTGCTCTGGGACGTTGCCCCATCTCTGCGCTAAGCCCTGGATCCCCAGGAGCTAGAGATCTCCTTACCAGCTTCAGGTTGGAGGGTAGGAGCACCTCTTGGGTCAGCATGGCCCACTTGTGCTGGGACCTTCCCCTCTTCGGGCGTGAGACTTGCTCAGAGAACCAGCCCACATCCCGCCCGCCTCTGCTCAGCCTTGGCTTCTGTGGGCCACCCAGTGAGGCTTTACAGGGTGGGCTGCTCTTTCCTGAGCAGACAGGCCCCCGCCTCATGTTGCCAGGGCCCTGAGCAGGAAATGTAGGCATTCATGCTGCACCTGAGTTGCTCAGGGGGGCCCTCTCCTTTAATCTCAGCTCATCTATCCTTTCTTGCTTTGATAGTGGGCGACGGTAGAGAGATAGGCCATCACTAGGTAGTGAGAATCTGGTTTTTTTTTTTTTTTTTTTTTTTGTTTTTTTTTTTTGGTACTAAGAATTGAACTCATGGGCACTTGACCACTGAGCCCCAGCCCCAGCCCTTTTTAAAATTTCATTTTGAGACAGGGTCTCACTGAGTTGCTTAGGGCTTCACTAAGTTACTGAGGCTGGCTTTGAACTCGCCATCTCCTGTCTTAGCCTCCCAAGCCATTGGGATGACAGGTGTGTGCCACTGCACCTGGCTGAGTCTGGGGCTTTTGATTCACTGGGCCACAGTCTTCTCTGAGCCTCTGTTTCCTCATCTATAAGCAGTGCTGGCAAAGCAGCTTGCCTTAGGACAGTGACGACAGAAGAGGCAAAGGATGTCGGGGTGTAGGGCAGGCTCTCTGGCCGGGCACAACAGGCCCTTCTTATGCGGGGGTGCTTATGCCTCATCTTTCCAGGCACGGGGAGCCCTTCCACCTCCAGGGTCCAGCTCCCCTGAACCACTGCTCTGGGGCACCTTCTTTACATCTTGCCCACCTGGGACAAGATTCAGGGTGCTTGGTACCAGCTGCGGGCACACAGTAGGGCAGATCTCATAATGTGCTCCATGGGACCTGTTAGTGGCCCACTTCAAGAAGGAGCTGGAGAAAAATCTACAAATGAAGTCAGCCAGGCCCTGAGGCAGTGGCTCCTATGAGAGTTTACATTCAGGAGGCTGAGCTGACATTTATGGTGGGAAGTTTTATCTCTGTGGTAAATAACCTCTAATGGTGTAGGTCATTACACTAATTACAGCAGATAATTAATTTTCTAATTCTTTTTTTTTTTTTAAGGTGGCCACCTATTACTAGAGAAGCGTAATTTATTCCTTTTCTTCCTGGGTGAACGTGGCCGGGCTCCACCCCATATCCTGCCTTGCTAGCACCTGAGGTGGGGGTTTCCTCCTTAGCCCTCGGCCCACTAAGATGCCAGTAGAGGAGACAAAGAACTCCCCACCCCTCTTCTCCCTCTTAGGTGGCTTCATTCAAAAGTTCATTCCTTGTCCCTCCTGAGAACTGGAACCTCCAAAGCCATGAACCAAAATAAACCTTTTCTTTTTTAAAGCTAATTTCCTCATGTATTTTGTTACAGTATTACAAAACTGACTAATACTACCATCTTCATGCCCCCTTCTGAATGCCTGTATTCATGGTTCTCCTCCATTTCAATGCCAGGCACTGCACCCTAAGTACATTCTGTCTATGGTCTGCAGCCTGGCTCAGCTTTCAGCTCAATAACCACAGCCTTTCACATGAGTTTATCTTTATAGTCTCCAGGAGGAAACTTTGGGAACTGCCATGCCAAGCACTCGGCATATCTTGTCTCATTTAATTTTTGCAGGAGATTTCAACACCCTTATTTTGGAGCTGAGGAAACTGAGACTCAAAGAGGTTAAGTACCTTGTCCCAGATCACCCCCCTAGGAATGTGGACAAGTTGGGCTGGGCATCTACTCAAAGCCCAAGCACTTCCCCTTGCCCTTCATGCCCCATTGCCCATTATCCTCTGTTGTTATCCATCACTGGGATCCTCACGCCCGCTGTGACCGCGTAGACTTCATGAGTGTTCTCTTTTCCAAACTCCTGCAGCTCTGATCAAGTGGCTCCTCTTCCCTGTGGGTCACAGACACCTCTGCCCCTTCCACAGCTTCCCAGAGAGACCATCCTGGGCATGAGCACTTGGGGCTTCCCAATAGTTAGCCCTGTATTTTAGCGGGTTAATGTTGGGTAAAACCCCTTTTCACACTTAATGCATTGGCCCTTGCAATAGCTCTTGCATAGTGAGGGATACACTGTGTGTCATTATTCCAATTTCTTTTCTTTTTCTGACTTTATTTTTTTGGTGGTGGTGCTGGGGAAGTCCTGGGGATTGAACCCAGGGCTTCCACACGTTAGGGAAGCACTCTACCCACGAGCCACAACCCCAGCCCCTCATTACTCCAATTTCAAAGTCAGGAGACTGAGGTTCCCACGGCTACAGAGCTGAGTAAATGTAAAGAAAGAACTGGAACCAGACCTCTTGCCCTCGCCAGGGGCTTCCCTACCACAGCATCCGTTTAGGGAACTGGGTAAAGGGTGGGTCCGATCTCTAGCTCCCACCCTCCAGCCCAGCAGAGCAGCCTCTGAGGAGTGGGCACTCCCAGGCTTGGTCGCGGCCCATCCTTGGGGACACTGGGTGAGGAGGGAACGGCTCGACCCATCTTCCTTGGTGCAGTCAGAGGCACTAGCATCAGGTGTCCTGTCTGTAAAATGTCAAGATCTTTATTAAACCTAAAATTTGTAACCTTGAAGGTGACTTCCAACCAGGTCTACTCTGATTCTCTGGTTCCTTCCAGGATTTCTGTTCACTCCTGGGGACCCTCCTGCATGGCAGCTCTTTTGTGACACATTCCCCCTCCGACCTGCCCTCCTGGGCCCATAGCACTTGCTTTTCCTAAATGGTGATCCCTCTTGGCTTTGCTGGGCTACACTCCTCTTGGATGGAGGTGCCTTGGGGAGAGACAGTGATATGTGGATTTATGTCCTCTTCCTCTCCTCTCCAGAACCAGGTGATGTTTCTCTTGGAAGTCAACTGGCCCAACCCACCCATTTGACAGGGGAAGGAAGGGAGGCCTAGAGAACACACCTGCCCCAGGTCAGATTCAGACCTAGACTTGAGGCTGCTGGGCTCCTCCTCCAGTGCTCCTTCTACTCCAGCCAGCTACTGGCCCAACAGGGTCTACCCCCAGCGGCCCTGCCTCTCTTGTGGGGAGCCTAGGATGTAGTGGTCAGGATGGGCATCAGAGACAGCAGGCCCTGAGCAGGGACTACCCAGGTGGAACATGAACTTGCCAAATTTGGGTGGAAATTAAACACGGCAGATTGATCAATGCTAATAAGGCTTTTTGCAAAAAACAAAAATAGCAACAAATCTAGGGATTAAAATAAAAGATAATGAAGAAACATCAGCTCTACTTCAAGCATAAATCTGCTCAACAGAGAGCAGACACAGTTATTTTCTCTATTGCACTTTGCTATCTGGAGCATGGGGTGGGTGTGCCTGTGTAGGGTGTGTTGGAGTGAGGTCTGGTTTGGGAGGCTCAGCCATGTGGACAGGAGGTGCCCTTGGCAAGGCAGAAGCATCCCTGGTGCGGAGACCTGAGCACCCCCAGTTGTCCCCAGCCCTTCTCTAAGAGGCCACATCAATGCTGGCTGACTGGGAGGATAGACAAGTTCCAAGCTTGCTGGTCCCCAAGCCAGGAGGCTACAGAAGGTGACAGCTGCCCATGCCAAGCACCGTAGGCCTGGGACTGCTGGGCAGAGAGATCCGGGGACTGTCTGGAGATAGTACCATCTCATCCCAGGAGGCAGCAGACGGGGCGCTGCCCAGACTGGGCAAGGGTGTTGCAAAACTATGATTAAGACCGTCAGGCGAGAGAGCAATAGAAACTGCAAGTGACAGTCAATGGGACAGAGGGACAGAGACAGGGAGACAGATGTGACAGAGAAACTTCCAGAAAGCTTGAAAATGTGGGGGAGGGGAAGAAGGAAGAGGGGTTTAGAAAAGAAAGAAGAGTCCCCAAAAACCCCATAGAAACCCTAGAGATGGCCAGCTGGGGCAGGGGACAGCAGACTGCACACAGCCTCTGAGTCCCTGTGGAGAAGGGGCCAGCGATTATCCCCTGCTGCCCTTTTGACCCCCTGGGGGACACAGGAAGGACCTGCCCTGTCCAGAACTCCTTCCTGTCTCTTCTCACTGTTCCCTAACCTGCCAGCAGCAGGGTGGGAAGAGTCATGCCTCAGGGTCAGGTCCACTACATGGTCATCATCACTACATGGTGTTTCAGAGTGGCAGCTCCGTGGCCTTGGAGATGTGCACATCTCCACCTCAAACCCCGCAGCAACTTCTTCCACCCAGGGGCTCCCAGGATGTCCCGGCTGTGGACTGGGGACATGCTGCTGGCCAGGCAGCTTCCCCCAGAGCACCGGGTGTGGCAGAAGCTCCATGGCCCTGTATCCAGGTCCACAGACACGCTGTGAAGTAGGAATGGTGCAGCTGCCACTTCACAGATTTGGAAACTGAGGCACAGAGGAGCCCCAAAGCCAGAGTAGCAGACAGGGCCTGGTGTGACTTCCCAGTGACTCCAGAGGGCAGGGGGAGGAGTGTGTCCTAACAGGAGCATCTTTCTTGGAATATTTTGATGTGGTGACAGAGCACAGCAGAGGGAGAGTGGCCAGGTTCCATTCCCAGCTCTGACCTTGGGCCCCTCCAGTGTGACCTTGGGCCCCTCCCCTGAAGTCTCTGCGCCTCCATTTCCTCATCCATAAAACATCATTTAGGTCAGCGCTTGGTGAAGACTGAATGAAAGAGGGTACTAAAGCGCTCAGCATGGAGCCTGCCACACAGTAGGCACTCAGTAAATGTGAGCGTTGACATTTTACAGAAGGAGAGCAGCTGTGACCCCACTGGGTGGGGGTGGAGGGAAGGACGGGACCCCCGGGAAGGTATAGGGCCTCTGGGGAAGAACTGGACCGCCTTCCTGGTGCTGTGGCTGGAGGTTCTGCCTGTGGGGTCCTGCGAGTTCATGGAAAGCCCCAGATCTTAGCCCCTGGAGTCCTCTGCTACGGCTGGATCCCCGCAGGGGCCTTCTGGTGGTTGGACAGCCTGGGCTGCAGGCCCTGGGCAGAGGGCGAGAGGGAGGCCTGCCAGGGTTTCTGGGGCCGCAGCCTCACCGCTTCCTCTATTCCTATACTCAGGGCTCCCAAGGAAGCCCTAGAGGAGAGCCATGGCTGCAGGCCCAGGCCACCTGGCATGCCCCAAATCATCCTTTTAGTGTCCTCCCGCCACTGGATCCCAGAACTGGCTGCTGTCTGGGTCTTACAGGAGATCAGGGAAATGAGTTCGGTTCCGCTGAAACAGCAGTCCCTTCTGGGACATCTGCATTCCGAAAGAAGCCCAAAGGGAGAGAGTGATGCTTATCACCAAAGAATACATTAGAATAACAGACACGGGGGCAGCAGAGCTCTCAGGGGGCTCACGTGTGTGCGTGCATGTGTGTGAGCCTGCCTCGGTGTGCACGCGCTCCAGCCTCCCATCACTCCTCCAATCAATCATCTGCCATCCAACCATCCAACCACTCCCACTTTCCCTGGAGCAGGCCTTGAGCTAAGCTCTGGGGCGACAGAAGCCAAGGATCTGGTCCTTGTCCCTGGGGAGAAGCCCAAGCAAAGGAGAGAGGGTCTACACACAGAAGCCCCCTGGCCCAGCCCAGGTTCCTACTAGGCCAGAGCAGGACGGGTGCTTAGAGGAGCAGCAAATTTTCCTGCTTACAGGTGACTGTTAGAGTTAGGAGGGACAGTGGCAATAAATTGTTACACCCTCCAGTCTGTAAGGAAAGGTCCTCCACAGCATCTTCATCAGAGGCCATCCATGTGCTGTCTTACATGCTCTTGTGGTTGGGAAGCTCACTACCTCTCCAGACAGGCTGCTTCATTTCCAACAATGCTTGCTATTGGTTATGTCAACCAGGCATCCGCTCTCTCCCAGCCTCTCTGTTCTACTCTCCTGCTTTCCCCAGGCCTTTGGGGGAATGGAGACTTTGTTTTCTCCAGGAGTTCTAAATTTTGCTCCTATGACAAGTTCTTAGGCTCCACCAGTCTGGCCTCTCGTCCTAGGGTAGAGCAGGCCATCAAAAGGTTTGCTTTCGGGAACTAAAGCCCAGCAGCTGATCTGGTGGAAAACACAGCGTTACAAGTAGCTCAGGAGGATGGCTAAGACTTGTGCCAAGTTTGAAGGCACAGACCCGACATTTGCTCTGATCTGGGGCCTTGCAAAGGGGAGTGAGCCCAGCAATTTTCCTCCTAAACAAATTCAGATTTGTGTGGGTCACTTTGTGAGATGCTCTCATTTCTCCACGCCTAACAATATTGCTTATTCGTGCCTAATAATTGACGCTGCTCTTTATTAAGCATTTATTGAGAGCTAGTCACCTTGAAAAGGCTCTGCAGGTATCATTTCATTTAATTCTTCAACAGAACTTGGAGGTGGACACTATTTATTAAAGAAAAGGAAACAGGCTTACAGGAGTTAACTTGGGTGTAGGTTTACACAGAGTTACTTCAAAGCAAGAGTTCCTGGGGCTGGGGTTCGGTGGTAGAGTGCTCACCTAGCATGCGTGAGGCACTAGGTTTGATCCTCAATAAAGGTATTGTGACCCCCATAATTAAAAATATATATACTAAAAATGAAAGTTGTGTTTAAAAAAAAGCAAAAAAAAGCAAGAGTTCCTAACCATGGGGAAACACGGCTGCCAGGAGACCCTGGGGTCAGGTGGAATCTATGTACCTTTCAACCTTAGGACAGCACTTCAGCCTTCTGGTGAGGATAAACAGCACAAAGGTCTCTGTCTACCATCTGGAATTTGGGGGTGACTCCTCTACTTGGAAGAGTGGGCATCTGGGTGCAGGGTGGGAATCCCATCATCCTTTGCCTGAGAGGTCACGCCCTCCCACCTGGTCACACCTGGGCCAGCCAGGGCTCTGGCCCACCCTACAGTGGAGGAGATGTTTCCTCCCCCCCCCCCCCCCCCCCCCCCCCCCCCCGCCAAGCATGCTGAAGGGGGAGGGAGGCGACATCTCGGCTAAATCCAGCCCTCGTGCCTGTCAATGCAGAAGGAGGCCTCCGAGTGCTGTAAAAACTGGGTTAAAAATGGCTTGGCTGTACCTATCTTATCTGCTTTGCACTGAAAGCCTTCAGCGCGTGGCAGGTTTTCACGCAGAATTCTCCTCGCTAATCCCCCTTTGTTAGCTCTGATACCGACATTGCAATACCAACCTCGTCCGGGCGATTTGAGAGGGATTACAGACCCTCAATCCTTCAGCATGTGGGAGAAGAATGTTTTCTCAAATCAAATTTTTCACAAATCTGTTTTCAAAAATAATCAAAGTGCAAATCCCCCTCAGGATTGAGGGGCGGGGGTGGGGGGGACACGGTGGCTCTTCCACGCGCATCACGGGAGGCAGACGAGCACTGTCCTCCAGGAGGGGGGGAAGGCACAGGCCACCTGGATGATGAGGCGCCCACCCTCCTGCCCTCTGGGCTTTTGCGCCCGCTAAGTGGGAGGGGAGGGGAGACAGATGCCTTCGCACCGGCTGACGCTGGCCACGAGTGGTACCAAGTGTATAAATGAGGTTGGGGGGGGGGAGCAGGGAGCAATGGTGCCAAGATTCAAGTTCAATTTCAACAGATGTGTCTTAATAACCTCTCCTGTAGCCTGCACTGTGCTAGGCATCTGGGGGACAGGATGATGAATGAAATTTTCCTCTTGCCTTGAGGAAATCACAGAAGGAGCCTCCTGCTCAGAGCACCCTGATCCACAAGGCACTTCTGGGCTGGACCGTCCCTGGCCGTGGGACCTCTGGTCATGTCTGCATTGCTTCTCTGCCCCTGTGCATCAAACTGCAGCTGTACCCCCCTTCAGCTGGTCACCGTGGCACAGCGAGATAGGCCCCCTTCAAGGTCCTTAGAGTTTCTGGAGGAGCTTTGGAAGGTCAGGAAAAGTTAACCTGGCTGCAGGATGGGTTGGGACTATGAATTTTGTTCAAGTTGCTCAGGGATCTGGAGTAAACCTGGAGTCTGTGCTTCCTGGAATCTGTATTAGTGATTCCTCCTTCATGCTCTGATACCAACAGCTGATCAGCAGGGCCCCAAAGCCGTGTCTACTTGCAAATGCTCTTCCCTCCAGCCCACCCCTCACCAATACACCTGTGAATCAGGGCTCCCAGTTGCAAGATGGCCCCTTGGCCCACAAGATTGCCTTCTGGAGGCAGGTCACAGATGGGAGCTTGGGCTTCTTGATCCTCCTCTGGTTCCAGGAGGTTTCTGGGACCTCATCTGAAGTCTGGCACCTCCCAAGAGCAAAGGCCTCTGGGAATAAATGGGCCTTGAAGTCTGATCTTGTTTCTGACCCTGGACTGTGGCTAGGCACCGAAGAGAGGATGGCCAGGCCATAAGCCCTCTCCTTCCTCACCACGCTGGCCGTCCACCGAGCCCCCGACCGTCTGCTCAACAGTAAGCCAATTGCCCTTTGGGGGCTGATTATAGATAGACGCGCAGCCCTGGAGGTGACTTGAAGCTCAGTCTGCTCTCAAATGCATAACCCCAATATTTTCTTCTTAAGCAATTCTTCTGCTCTTTGATGTTCTGCAGCGGCACACAATCACATTCGGTTTGGTGCACAGAAGGGGAGGAGGAGCGGAACAGGAGGCGACAGGAGGGGGACATGGAGGGAGAGAGAAAGCCCCAGCTCTGCCTGCCTATTCTTTCCAGGCAAATTCACTTTGACCATTTCATCCCTGGCTGGTCAGGAGTTTAGCGAGCTGTGGGTTGTCCATCCACCGTGCCAGGGTCACCAACATCCAAGGATGTGAAGCCACTGGTTGGGTTCTATGGCTTTAAGTGCAGGACTGGTGTGTGTGTGTGTGTGTGTGTGTGTGTGTGTGTGTGTGTGTGTGTGTTTTAAATTCTGCGACTCACTGGTGAATTCTCCATTTCCCAGGGTGCACCAGGGACTCAAGGAGACGGAAGGCAGGGGAGCCTCGGAGTTATTTTTGTGGGGAGGAGAGAAAAGCTAAGAAACGGGGAGAAGAGGAATTCACCTTGTGTGACATGGGAGAAGGCCACGGTGTGGCAAGGTCACCAGGCTGGCTGAGAAATGAGGCTTTTGCCAAAGGTGGGTCACAGTCATGGAAATGTATGGCTGGGGTCCAGGGAGGGTCACTGAGGCCCAGGTCACGGAAATGATGTGTCTGAGGGTGAAACCCATTCACAGAGCCCCTCCGTCCACCTCCTTCCATCCCCCAGAGCATGCAGCTGAATGTGGATGTATCTACGTCCAGGTGCGTGGATTTTGGTAATTTCTCTTCGGTGCCCACCCAAATCATAAGCTAAGCTTTGGCTCTGTTCCCAGAATCCAAAAAGCCTTGTCCCGGAAGGTCAGAGGGGGTCAGGAGCAGGGAGACCCCAAGTGACAAATGATGGGAATTCTGTATTTGAATGAAGAAAACTGAGCCCTTCCATGTGGCGTGACAGCCACATGGAATAGAATTACATCCGTATTTCTCCTGGCCAGGACTTTGGGGGAATAGGTGAGTATTTTCAAGCATTCCTTTTTAAGAGCCAAGCCGTAGATTTCATTATCATATTTTAATTAAAAGGAAAAAATCCTATTAAACAATTCCCAATGCATCGGGATTAGCAGAAGCCAGCACCTGGGACCCAGGCACTCAGCATGTAGGAACACACGGACAAGAATCCTCTTCCTCAGAAATGCTGCTGCAGCTGCCCCTTGGCTCCAGCTAAGCAGGCTGGAGGGGGAGGCCCAGGCTGGCAGGCACCACCTCCACACCCCCTGAGGAGAGGGAGGGAGGGTAGGAAGTCCCCCTGCTGGGTGGGAACCTGCAGACCCCTTGCTCAAAGCAGTTCTGGCTGAAGCTTGGCTTTAGAGTCAGGTCCTCCTGGGCCTAAAACCCAGTCTCTCCAGATGCTAACTGGGTGACCCTCCTCCTGAGCTGCAATTTCCTGATTTGTGAAAGGTGAGGTTTCCACCTGCTTTGTAGAGTCCTTGTAAGGATTAGATCTCATACGTGAAAGGAACCTGGTACAGAGCCCAGGTGCAGTCAGTGAGTGATCTGAATATCAAAGGGGGCTGTTATTAACTGTTATGATCATTTGTACACAAGGCAGAGGGGCCAGCCCCAGAAGCTCCAGATGAAGCGTGCCCTGCTCCCGAGCGCTGGTCTGCAGTGCCACGCCTCTTGCTTCCTGGCCTTTGCACATGCTGTTCCTGGATTAGGAAGGCACTTTCCACCCCCTCATCCCACCCCACCCGGCAGTGCACTCCGCTCATCCCTCAGGTCTCCGTTTGATACCACGTCCTCCCAGACGCGCGGCCTGGGCTGGAAGGCCGCTCCTGTGCTCACCTGATGCCAGCATCTCAGAGAATCCCAGTGGCCTGCGCCAGGGTCTGCGATTCTCCCTGAGACTGCGAGCAAGACCAGGGAGCAGGCCCTGATGCTGAGTATCCTCTCTCTCTAGCTACAGGGGTGCTCTGTAAATTGTCTTCAAAAGAAATAAGTGCATCTGAGAGAAAATGAGATGTAGCTGGATGCCAGTGGAAAAGTTGCCATGGAGGTGACAGGTTCGCACACCCGCAGACAAGGGTCCTGTGGGGACTGGGTTGAGGTGTGTCTTGGCCCTAAAGCTGACACAATATGGTTGCTTTAATGGAGAAGAAATCTCCAGTCCAAAGGAGCTGGCTCTTCTCATCAGGGTGGGTAAACAGAGCTCAGGGGCTGGATTCACTTCTGGGTCCTCTTTCAAATGTCCATCTACAGAGCAGAGGCCATTCTGCGAGTCCACTCAAGATGGTGAGGAGACTTATGCTTTTTTCCAGCCAAGTAATATTCCATTGCACGGACATACAGTATCACATTGTGTATCCATTCATTTGGTTTGTTGATGGACATTTGTGTTCCCCACCACCACTTTTTGGTGATTATGAATAGTTCACCTATGAACGTTCACAAAAATCCACCCTTCAGTGTCTATGGGAGTTCACTTTCAGAGCCCTCTGTAGATACCAAGATCTGTGTGTGCTCAAGTCCCTGATATAAAATAATATAATATTTGCACATGACTACATATGTCCTTCCATATCTTAAAATTTTCTCTAGATTGCTTATAATACAAATACATTGCAAATGCTCTGTAAATAGTTGTTACAGGGACTGGGGCTGGGGCTCAGTGGTAGTGTGCCCGCCTGGCATGTGTGGGGTGCCAGGTTTGATCCTCTGCACATGTAAAAATAAAATAAAGGTATTGTGTGCAACTACAGCTATATATATAAATAGTTGTTATAGTGTATTTATTGTTTAGGGAGTAATAACAAGGAGAAAAGCTGTACGTGTTTGGTATAGATATGATTTTTTTGTGTAATATTTTCCATCTTTGGTTGTTGGAACCGTGGATGTGGAACCCATGGATTTGGGCGACCGACCTGAGACATTTGGAAGTGGATGTACGTTTTCCTTTCTCTTGGGTGGACATCTACCAGTGGAACTGCCAGGCCGTGCGGGGATTCTGCCTGATTTTTTGAGGAGCTGCCGGTCTGTTTTCCAAAGTGGCCGCACCATTTCCCCTTCCTACCAGCAGTGTGAGATTTCTCTCCATCTCAACACTTGTCGGGGTCTGTCTTTTTAATTATGACCGTCCTGGTGAGTGCGGAGCGTGCTACAGCCATCAGCGCCCCCAGGAAACGGGAAGGCCTGGCTGCCTGGTGCAGCGGGGCTCCTAAGCCATCTGGGCGGCTGGCGGAGAGCAGATCTCAAAGTCTTTGGTTTTGTCCATCTTGGGGCTGGGGGCTTGGAGAAAGGCCCAGGAACGGGGACAGTGGTGAAAGGCACCTGAGGGGAAGAGGGAAGGGGGTGCAGCCACACAGGCTCCCGTCTAGTGCTGATTCTGTCTTGGGCTTGTGCAAGGGGAATGGCTCAGAGGCTGTGGCTGGGCCCATGCTGCTGCCCGGTGCAGGGCTGATGGAGCAGCTGCAGGGACCCTGGAAACTGCAGCCACCATGCTGCCCTTGCTGCCACCGCTGCGGCTGGACTCCGTCCTCTTTTCCTGGGGCTTGGCCACCCATCTGTTCATCCTCCTTTGACACCTGGCCTTTCCCCTTCTGAGCCAAGCCAAAGTCTCCCAGGAAGCTCCTCCTGGAGGGGAGTGAGCAGACTTCTGTGGGTGCTGACGTGGGCGGGTGGGCGTGGGATGGCCCTCGAGGGCTTGGGGCTGCCCAGGAAGCCTCGGAGGCCACAGCCACCGCTCACTCCGCCTCCCCCAGCCCCGTCCCACTCACTCAGCGCGTACAGCCCCCCGCAGCCCACGGTGGACGAGGAGCTCCTTCCCCGCCACGGCGGCCCGTTCAATTGAACTAGCGCCATGTTGGTAGAGACCCCAACACAGGTGACCTGGTTTAATCCTTAAGGAAATCTGTGGAAGGAGGCGAACGGGGTTAGCTCTTTCCTTCAAGAGGAGTGAAGTTCACTGGCATGACCTGTTCTACATCACACAGGGGCCACGTGTCCCTGTCGGGACTCAAAGCCAGCCTTGGCTTCTGGGCTAGCCACACACTGTCCAGCTTCCCAGGCCCCAAACGACGGGGTCATCCACGACTCCTCCCTCTAGCAGCTCCACCTCAACCATCAGAACATCCTACTGGTTCCACCTCTAAAAACAAATACACTTGATCTCATTATGTCTCCCCCCACCACTGTGACCCAAGCCACCATCTTCTCTAACACGGATGACAGCGAAGGCCTCTCCGGTGGGCACCCTGGGCCTCTCAGCAGCCTCCACGGTGGCCTTTTCGGGGTCAGTGTTTCAGGCCCCTTCTCCCCCTTATTTTCCCCCAGCACAGAGCAGGGGATAGGGCTGCGACTCACCCAGATGTGTCACCACGGAACTCAGATGACCTGCTTTCTGTTTTGGGGGTGTGAGCACATGTCACCAGCACGCACATACATGTTCTGACTCCAACCACAATAATACAAAAACCAGGCACACAGCCAGGACTCTCATTAGAAGCTTATTTATTCCCCCTCTACATTTTTTATTTAATAGAAGGGGATAAACACACTGTATTTTGGAGCGAATCAGGATAAGAACCACTCCAACTGGCAAGAGGAGACTGCATGCTTCCGGGAGGGGCAAGGCCACGTCTCGACTCCCCTGTCATCCTGCCAAGCATGCTGGGTCTGATCAGATGCCAGGACTGAGGACTAGTTGACCCAAGGGTCCTGGACAGGGATCACTTGAGACTCAGATGGCCAGATGCCACCTCCCCCATCCCCCACCTTAGGGCCTGCCCCCTCGGAAGGCGGCTCAGGCTGCTGGGAGTGGGCAGCCCTGGTCTTAGCTCTTTATCTTGCAGGCCTGACTTCGGCATCCTCTGTGATCACATTAGTGTGAGAATGTCTCTTATGGTTAGTTGTCTGCATCCAAGATGAGGCTATAATGACTTCCCTAGTGTCTTGCATGCGGCACACACGCTCCGCCTCTACAGAGCTGCCTGTACCCATCCCTGGGCATGGCTGCGGGGGCCCAGAGCGGGATCTGCGGTTCCTGCTTCCTTCCCAGGCCTGTGGGTCGCTGCGGTTCCGGCTCTTGTTTGCTGCTCAGATGACGATATGAGATCGGAGGGGCTCAGAAACACCCCTGCGAGGCCCATCTCGCTCTCAGATTCCTTCATCCTCTTTCCACCTCTGACTCTGCCCGAGATACCCTTCCTGACGCAGGCTATGAAGCTGTCTCGGGTTCACACAGCTTGGGAAATGCTGCCTCCCCCAGGAAGCCCTCCAGGGGTAAGAGAAGGAGAAGCGGGAAGAATTTCCCCCCACCTTCCTCTCCAGAAATCCCACACTCCTGTGATGTGCAGGCCCTGTGATCACCATGGAGACCGTGGCCCCTCCCCCTGCAGGGATGGCAGGCTCCGCCTCTGTGTACTTGTTACCTAGTTCTGCGTTGCTCCACCCTGTGTTCCCTTTATGTCTCCTTGTTTCCATGTCACTCCCTTTGAAGCTTTTATGGGGCTCATTTAAGATCCAGAGAAAGGAGTGAGACTTCATACGGAGGCTTGTAAACTTACAGAACAACTAACCCCAAGAGGTGGGACAGACTGAAACTCTAAATCGCTTCTGAAAGGGTTTAGTTCGACTCCTGGATGGATGATTGAAGAGAACCAAAGCGACCGTGTGTGTGTGTGTGTGTGTGTGTGTGTGTGTGTGTGTGTGTGTGTGCGCGTGTGGTCAGGGGAGTTACGTGCAGTTCATCAGTACGTGTCCCCGTGTCTTCTGTTCCCAGTCTCTTCCCTTTGAGGTTGGTATTGGAAAACTCAGCCCCCACCTAGGCAGCTGACCCTGAGAAGAATTCTGCAAATGGACCTTTCATTTTAATTTTCTGGAAAGGGGAGGCTTTCCTTAGATGCCTTCCACTCCCTCCTCCAGCCCCCCCCCCCAGGGAGAGCTGCCCCATCACTTTAAAAGCCCGACCCCGCCCAGTTTAGGCCTATACAGTTTTGGTGAGCTGAGCCCCTTGGCCCAGGCTTCAGACACTGGCCCAGACCTTCATTTGCTGCAGGACAGGGCTCCATGGTGTCCCCATTCCCTAGAAAGGACAGTTGGGTGATCAGCCACACATCCCTGACAAGACTTAGGTTTGTCACCCTCTGCCAGGTGACAGCATGCCCTTGCACACCTCCTCACACGATCCTCACCATCATCCTGTGGCATGGTCAGGTTGCTTTGAGGCTACACAAGCATCATCTGCCTTCCACAGGTGGGGAAAGGAGTTCAGAAAAACAGTGAGCCCCTCCCCAGGGAGCAGGCCCGCAGGCAGCGGAGCTGGAAAGTTCTGCACACACGTTGGGGTGGGGCATGGAAAGGCCCGTGACGCTCACACTGGGGTAGAGGGTGCCTGGTTCTCCTAGCTGCCACCCAGGAGCCCTCCTCTCTGGGGGCACAGCCCTTCACAGGAAGCCTGCAGGGAAGGGCTCTCTAGCACACTGTGGTGAGGTCCTGGGCTCAGGGTCCCCCAGCCTCTGACCCCTCAACTCCTTCACCTTCCTCTCTCCGGAGGGAAACACACTTCACAGCCGCTCCCAAATCTTGTAAGTTCCAGAGACAAGACCCAGAGGTCCCCAGAGGCAATGGAGTATTTTAGAATCCCCAAACACCAGAGGTCACCTATGAGGGTCGTCTCCTCTCATTCTGAAGCTGAGGAACCCGAAGGCCACGGGCAGAGGCACTGGGGCTGGCAAGCCGGTTTCCACCCCGTGCCCGCCATTCCCAAGGGCTGAGTGAGACTGGGCCTTGGGTCCACCCGCTCCCAGGTGTTGCCAGGTCAAGTGAGGCCTGGAGAGGACTGGGCGCCCATGGGCATTCAGGATGAGCATGGCACCCGGGAGCCCTCTCCATAGCACTCTCCCTCCCCGGTGCGGCCCATGTAGAAAGTTCCCGCTCCTCTCTCCATGAGGTTTATTAAGTACTTTCAAGAGCCTGTTTGTAGCTGTTTGTTGCCGCGGGGGAGCCTGGGAGTCCTCTCTGTTGTGCAGCTGCCCTTGCAGTCTCTGGGGCTGGGGACCCCTGAATGCTGCTGTGTACCAGGGAGGGCGGAGCGGCCACCTCAGGCCTAATGCACTCAGATAGCCGAGGGGCTAGCCAGAGACGGCTCACGGAGGCAGGCCACACACCTCACACGCACGGGCCACCTCAGCTCAGTCAAGAGCAAGCACACCTGTTGTCTGTCCCAGATGCCAGGGGGCCACCTCAGAGTCACAGAGGGACTTGAGTGGGAAGTTTGGAGGCTCAGGCTGTGGGGACCAGGTTATCCACTTGGCATGACCCAGCTCAGTCAGGCCTTGGGCTCTGGACAGGGCCTCAGCTGGACAGAGCCCTCCACGATGATGGCTCCAGTCTGAGCCTGGAAGGAAAGTGTCTCCCTGAGGATTTACCTGGCCAGGGAAGGACCTCCGAGGCTCCAGAATCTCCCC
Organism: Ictidomys tridecemlineatus; assembly: GCF_052094955.1. Lineage (NCBI taxonomy): Eukaryota > Metazoa > Chordata > Mammalia > Rodentia > Sciuridae > Ictidomys > Ictidomys tridecemlineatus. Next base: position 101,087,778 of record NC_135480.1, read on the forward strand.
TGCTATTTGATGGATGAGAATGACGAGTCCCTGAGAGAGAAAGGGGTTCTTGGGGTCTCCACCCCCGGGCCCCCTCAGTGGCTCTCTACCTGAGGACCAGAACAACTGGGGCTGATTTTCTCCACTCCTGGAAGCGAAAGGAGGATTGGACGGAAACCAGAAGAATAAAGCGTCCTAATTTCTTGGGTTGTTTCTTTTTCTTTTGGCTTTTATTTTGAAATTGTCTAAATGTACAAAAGAAAGAATTATAAAACCGTAATTTGTGTATACCCACTACCCAGTATTAACACATCCTAATAACTGGAGCGGTTTCTATTTTCAAACATGGCATTAACTGCTATATGGTTAGCTGAATTTTTATAGCTCTTTTCAAATGTAAAATAATGTCATTATTACCAGTAAGAGCATTTCATTAATGTATAACTGGGATTTAATTTTTAGACCTGGGGAGACTTCATTTAAATACAAAGAAAAAAAAAATCCTAGGTTGAAACCACAGGTTCTGATTATTTTGGTTGCAAAAATATGTTCTCTGTGGCCAAAGTGGGAGAGAGCAAAGTGGCTACGGAGTCCCTGGACTCTCCGCAGAGGCTGGAGCCTCAGGGAGAGGTTTTCATTCATGTTTTCAAGATGGACCTTCATCCAGAACATCTGAGTCTGAAGGGGAAGGAGGCACATGTGAGAAGCCTGACCTTGAGCCAGCTCTGCAGGGGTTCCCCGTACACTCCAGTCTTGCCTAGAGTGCCTTGATCTTCCCCTCTTACCACCTTTCCCTACTTCCTTCCTTTGTTTTCGTATGCTGCCAGCTATTTCTTTTCTTCCAGATTTCACTTAGCACCTACTATGTACACCTCCCAAGGTGTTCAAGTCACACAGTGTGCTGGAGCCATTCACACCAGCTCAGAGAGCCCATTGTGCATCTCTCCCCAACGCCACTTTTAGTGGCCTCATGTTGGTAGCTTGCCATTGGCTGTGGTGAGAGAATTTATGCCATGGAAACCAATCTGCCAATGTTACCGACGAGATCTTCCCCCTCCCTGAGAGCTGGTTGTTAGACATTTGCCAGCACACCACTGGGAGTCATGTCTCAATAATAGTTGGATTCCAGAGAGGTTTCTTAGAGAAGGAAAAAACACTGGGGGTGGGGGCAAGGGATAAATCACAAAGGGTCAGACTTCAGGGGGGAGACTAAGGGTGACTCCTTCACCTCCACAGAGCAGCCCCTGCTTGGTGTTCTGTGGCGGACAAGTCCCTTGTTTCATCCTCTAATGTGGGACAGCAGAACGAAGTCCAGGGAGGGGGCAGAGCTCACCGAGGACACAGATGGCCTTACAATTCACGGCTCCCTCTCCTAGCGCTTTTCACACGATGTCACAGTCCGAGCCCTACTCCTGAGCCTGCTTACCAGGAGCTGAAGGTGGAGAGGTGGCCTCACATGCGGGCAAGCTCAGGTGACTCCAGACAAGGCCCAGAGATGGGAGTGAAGGTGCCCTGAGCATTCCTGTGCTTTTGCCCTTAGGCTGCTCCCCCCACCCCCGCCCCAGGAAAGGGCTGGGCATCTTGCAGGTGCCAACTCTGAGTCCGGGTAACGAGCCAGGGGCAGGGGTTGCTCCTTGGGGACACAAGGGTGGCGAACTCACTCAACTCTCATGGCCCTTGGCAACCAGATCCTCTGGACCAGGCCACAGCGACAGACTGCTCGGGCTGCCACCTCCAGAGACCTAGCTGGGGGCCCCAGTTCAAGGGACATGAAGAAGCAAGCAAACTGGAGCCCCTCCAGGCTCTTAGGTCATGGGGGACACTGAGAAAGACAGAGAAAGGACACTTATGTGAAGAGGAGAGGAAGCAGGACATCTTGGGGAGTGGGGAGAACAAGGGAGAGCCAGGACCCATGGAGGTGTCGGGGAGTGAGGAGAGAAGGTCCCTTCGGATTAGCAGAAAGAAGAAGGAAGCAGATTGTGGAAAGAGAACAACTCAAAGAAAAGACCAAGTGGAGTGAGTCCAGGAGTGAGGAAGAGGGGGACAAGGGGGAACTGTCCCCAAGGAGATTTTTTTGTCCTGGCCTCTGCTCACACCTTGTCCCCTTCACAGTCCTCCCTTAGATCAGCGCCCATGACCTTGTGCCCATGGGGTCCCTGCAGCACGTCCTGCCTGCAGATCAGGGCTTCCGGTGCAGCAGGATAAGTGCAAACCCAGAGACCTGTCCTGCAACACGCTCTGCGCCCCAGAAGCAGCCCAGAGCCCAGGCAGCCCTGCACAGGGACTCTGCCCCGTCACACAAGTGACCAGCCACTGCCCCATCCCCAACCCCCCTGACCGCGCTCTCTCCTCCAGCACCCTCTGCCCCTCTGCACACTCCCCCCTGTCAGAGGGGGCCGCAGTGACCTGGAAAGCAGGCCTGGCTTTTCTGCCCAGCTGTGTGTCCCTGGGGTGAATTACTTCCACTCTGGGAACACAGGGGGAAGGGTGGGGGCAGGGCCCACGGGTGCTCCCGGGCTTCCCCAGAGGGGGCAGGCTGAAGGGGGAGCTGGCAACCACGTCCTGACACCCAAGCCCTTTCCAAGGGGACTCAGCAAACCAGGCCTGACTCTCCGCAGTTTACCTCCACCTGTCTCAATCACTCAGGGGCACAAGGAAGCAAACGTGGGCAAAGAAGGGGAAACAGGGCTCTGAAGGGCCATGGGCCTGCAGGAGGGGAAGCAGGGTTCTGGGGTCAGACAGACTTGAGTTTAGGCTGGCTCAGCCTCTTCATTCCAGGTCATGGAGTGACTCACCTCTGCAAGACAGGGGCAGTGTCACCTCACCCCTTGGCTGTGTGGTTAAAGGCAGTAACACTTATTGAGCTATTGCACCTGGTGCAGACTGCTCCTGGTAGCTGCTCAATAAATGTTTACTCCCTTCCTCTCCTTCACCTGCCCCCAGCCTGCCAGCCCTCCTGGGAGGTCCAAAGGTGAACTCTTTGCAAAGCCAAGTGCTTAATGGATCTGGGAAGACATGTGCCTGCCTCAGAGAATCAGACCAAGGGTGCAGAAGGTGAGATTCTCACGAGCTCAGTCTGAGCCCAGGTGGGGAACAAGTGACAGACTCATTCTTGAGCACTTCCTTAGGCTGGGCGTCGTGCTGTACTTATGTTAGGTCTGTTGCAGACCCAAAGGAAAAGTCTTTCCCTGAAAGTCGGTCTCCCCAGCCCCGACCAGTCCCCAGCTCCACAGTCCTGCTCCTGGTCTTGCGGGCACTGAGGCTCAGAATGTTAGTGTCTCTGACTCTCATGTCCCTGGCTTCCTGTGGCTCCCTGGGCCCAGCTCTGCATCTCTGCTCTCCTCCAAGCCCCACGGCGATCTCCACACCACCCTGGGCAGAAGTGGGTTCACTCCTCATGGGCTCTTTCCCACTGATCTCCCTGCTCTCGGCTGGCCCCTTGAACCGAGCACCCCCCTTCATTTAAGAGATCATCTCAAAAAAAAACCATTGGCTGAAAAAACTTGGTCCTGGGCCTGCTGTATAATGTATGAGTTTCTTGGTCTCAAGTTTGTCCTCAACCTGACTTTCTGGACCTGTCTTCCAGTTCCCACTGCCTATACTGGCCCAGAAAATTCTCACTTGGAGACTTTTTCTTTCCACACCCCCACCCCCACCCTCAAAGTCCCCCGCCTTCCCTGCGGGGAACTGCCTTGGAGCCTTAATGGAACTCCTGGTTGGCTCAAGCTGTCTCCCCTTTGGTTGGCAGGATGTTCTGGAAAGGATGCTGAAGAGGCCCTGGTCACCTCCTGGGCACGTTCTTAAACCTTCTCAGGGTCTTGGTTATCTCATTTGTGGAATCAGGGATTGGACCTGAGCTGTGGTCGCCAGGTGTGGCTCCTCACTGGCCCCAACCAGGAATTCTCAAAATGTGCTGCTGATTCCGGGGCTCCACCTTGGGCCTTCTGAATCTGCATCTTTTGAAGGGGGTGTCCAAGACTCTGTTTGGTAACACTCCCCAGGTGATTTGGCCTCACCTAGACTACAGAGTCCATGCGTATGGACTGGCCTAGAGTTGACGGTTTTTGCAGATCACAGGGCTGAAGATATGGTGCCATGTCTGTTCTGCGTGGTTCTGGGATCCAGCCATGGCATTAAGATGCTCAGTAGATGTCAGTAGAATGAGTGAATGAATGAGAAGAGAACTAACTGCCCCTTTTAAACATCCTCCTCTCCAGCTCTTTTTTAAAAAATACATTTATTTTTTCTATGTAGTTGGACACAATACCTTTATTTTATTTATTTTTATGTGGTGCTGAGGATTGAACCCAGCTCCTCATACGTGCTAGGGGAGCGCTCTACTGCTGAGCCACAACCCCAGCCCCTCTCCAGCTCCTTCAGGATAGGTAGGAAGCCAGAAGGGATCACACACAGCTTCTTGCAAAGGGACCGTTGGAGTCTGACAGTTTTGAGCACACACTTGAAGAAAGGTCACAGGACTTCAGGAATCAGAGGCTTTGGGAGTCATTCTGTTTAAGGTGTGCGCACGTGTGTGCATGTGTGCAGTGGGTGTTGGGCTTTGGGTAGGTTCAGGGTCATCAAGCTTTGTCCACCAGGAGGTGAGGGTTCTCCAGGTGACCTTCAGAGAGAGGGCAGGGATGTCACCTGAGTGTCCTGGGGTGTCTTTCATGCCTTCCCAACCAGAAAAGCAACCCTGGGGAGCTTAGAGATTGGCCTGTGACCAGGAGGCATCTGGACATGGCCTGGTGTGTGGGCCCAGACGCAGGTCACATTCTGACCAAATGTGACCAGGTCTTTGGTCTTTGGTCTTTGGTCTTACAGTCCACCACAACAGCTGCCTCCGTCCACAGCTTCTGGGCCAGTGTCCCATCACCCCAATCTCAGTCTAGAGTTGGAATGATATAGGAAAACACATGAGAAGACCACAGAAAAGCCCCTCCTGTCAGGGGCCGCAGCAGCCGCCCTTCTGTCCCATGTCCCCAACCTCCCTGATCTAACAGGCTGTGATCTCTCCCTCACTGATGGATGCTCCCCTGGCTACACCACTAGCAAGAGACTATCGAGATCCCTAAAAACGTGTTGCTCTTTGAGTTTCAAAGTACCTCCTTGACATCATCTGGTGGCACAGTCTTAGGTCCCAAGACAGAGGCTCTTTCTCCCACTTCATACGCAGGCTCGGGGAGACACCAGGATGACAATACCTGCCCTCAGAGATGGTCGTGGTCATCACTCAACTGTTCTCTATTAATAGGCAATTGTAGGTCTTGTCCAGACCCTGGGGAAGCCCAGGCTCACCTCCGTCTTTGGAGCTAGAGTTTCCTTCCTCTGCACCTGTCTTTCCAGTGAACGGGTCCAGTATTCTGCTTGCAATGCTGCGACAGTCCCTGTGGGAACCAGTGCTCATCTGTGGTCAGGACTGATGTCAGGAGGACTTCTGGGTGGCTGGACTGATGGTCCCAGGGGGATTCCACGGTGCCCGTCCATCACTTGGCCCGTCTCCTTTCACCCTCGCCTTCTCATAGAGCCTCTCACTGCGCTTCCGCTGGGGAAGGGCTTAGGAGAGCGCCCGCCTGGGAGAGGGGGAGAAACTGGAGCCCTCCTACGCTGCCGGTGGGAACGTCAACTGGGCAGTCAGTGTGAAGAACAGTCTGGAAGTTCCTCCAAGGATTAAACACAGTCATCTCATGACCTGGCAATTCCACTCCCAGGCATATGCACAAGAGAAACGAAAACACACGCCCAGACAAACACATGTACGTGAGGGTTTACCAGCGTTTTTCAGAAGGTGGGAAAAATCAAGATGTCCACCAGCTGAGGAAGGGATACACAAAAGGTGGTGTATCTATCCGGCAGAACATTAGTGGGCCATAAGAAGGAATAAAGTACTCATACAGAGGAAGCTTGGAAATACGATGCTCAATGAAAGAAGCTAGGCTCGAAAGGCCACAGGTAATAGGCCACATATTTCATTGATATGAAATATCCAAAATAGGCCAATTGAAAGCGGCAGATTGGAGCAGGAGGATGTAAGTGTGTGTGTGTGTGTGGGCGGGGGTTATTTCTGAGTTGTGGACTGAGGTGATGCCTGCACACATCTGTGAATATCCTAAAAACCTTTGAGTTGACCTTTAAAATGGGTGGATTGTATAACATCTCAATAAAGCTCTTGTGAAAAATGAAGAGGAGAGAGAACATGGAGCTGGGATTGGAGCTGGCATGGGAATTGTAGATACACGCCACCAGTTTCCCCCATTTTCTTCTCGAGCCCCTACTGGTCTATCCATGAGACAGGGAGCAATTAATTCCAGCCTCTGAGGAGTGATGTGAGAAATCGAGAAGGAAAGTCTGTTAGCAAGTGCAACAGGAACAGAGGCATCGTTTAAACGGGCAAGATTTATTGTTGAGATGTCATTGTTCTGGGGAGCAGCAGCCTCCTTGAGTTATGGGCTTAGAGTCCTGCGGAATGTTAAGTCGGAAGGGACCTCAGGGATCAATCCCGAACACAGCCAGGACAGTCCTGTTCTCATGCAGGTTCACGCACACCCCCTCCCCTAGACAGCACGCGCTCATTTGCGTAATGAGGCCATGGAGATGATGGAAGAAAGAGCAGCTAGGAATGGCGGTGCTTCACGTCAGGCGCCCTGCTGGGGCCACCTGGAATGACATGCCTTCTCCTCCCTACCCCAGGATGTAAAGTACAGAATCAGACATCACAGTCTCCCCAAAGAGAACTCCCTCTGCCCATGCCTGCCTCTCAGCCCCAAAGCCAGGTGTCGGGGTGTCGGGGTAGCTGCCAGCACATTCCTCTGTGCAAACCCTAAGTGCACAGCCCAAGGCTGAGCTGCAGCCGCCGTTGGGCCTGGCTCCAGCCACACACAGGCCTGCAGTCCCAGCTACCATCTCCACCTCTGGCCACTGGGGTCTGGCTGCAAGGTAAGGTCTCCCCAGCAAGAATAGGAACTTGTATGTGCCCAAGTTCAGGTCGGGGGAGGTTCAATGTGCAGGTGGAAGGGGGCTGGTTATTTGGGGACTTTGAATTCTGAGGCAGAAGATGGAGTAATGATAATGATCACGCTACTAATAAATAGCCTCCACTCTGCTATGCACTTGGCATAGACTTTGTAGATAGCATTATTCATACTTCCAACAACGCTATGAGGTAATACTATTATCTTCATTTTATAAACAGGGAAAGTGAAGTTCAGAGAGGTTAAGTTTCTTGCCTAAAGGCACACAGCTAGTAAACAGTAGAGGTAGGATTTAAAATGAAATCTGTCTGGTGAAAAGTCAGTGGAAAAGTGCAACCTTTATCCCCGCCTTTCCCCTATCTTCAGGCCTTCCAGTGGAGCCCCAGTGCCACGAAACTCTGGGGAGACCCATGCATCCTGAACACCACTGTGAGGGGCCTGCAATCTTGGTCAAGTGCCCTGGCCCCGCAGGAGTTGGGCTTTGTTTAAGGTCCAGATGGAGATGCCAGGGAAAGGAGGGGTCTTTTGCTGGACTCCAGCTGGAGGGCAAACCTGGGTGCAGAAGCCTGGTCACAGGCCCCAGTTCCCTCTGCAGAAACCAGTTCTTCTTCTACCCATTCTACAAAAGCCACCTGGGTCCTTGCGGCTAGTGCAGAGCTGGAAGCCAGCAGTGTGTCCGTCTCAGAAGGTGAGACCAGGGGAAGTGGCTGCTTCCTCTTCAGAACAGAGCAAGGCTGCAAGACATCAGAAATGTAGCCCAGGAGAAAGGCAGACCCATCCAGATCCCTCCGCACCGCTTAATCCTGGGGTTGCTTTTGACAGGAGCTTAGCTCCTCGGAGCCACCGAGCCACCCCTGTAAAATGGGGATGACGTACCAGCACCACCGAGACTTCCTGAAGATAGGCACCCTAGAGGAAAGGCCTCCGTGACATGGTTCCAAGCACTCACCTAAACATCTCTAGATCTATTACTTAAGTTTGATCTACCTCTATCCAGACAGGTAGAGATCCCTATTGTTCTTTTATAGTGTAAAACGAAAAACAAAAACCTGAAGCTCAGAAGACTTACAAAGTTTGCCCCAGGACACAACACCAAGTTAGAGGGGTGCTGAGATGGAGACTCGGTCCTGCAGTCTGCAGTCTTCATCGCCACCCACCTAGTCCCTGAAGAACACATCAAGGGTTAGGAACAGTGTCTGGACCTGGCGGGTGGCAGGGACACAGGCATGGTAGCTGTGGTTCTCCTGTGTCCCAGGGCGATTGAGAAATTGGGCACTCAGTAGGAGGTGCCAATGTGGTGCCATCTGTGTCCAACCATGGACCAGTGAAAGGGAGACCAGAAATGCACTGAGTGTTCTAAGAAAAAATAAAATAAAGAATAGTCTCTGTGCGGAATCACATAAGGGGTCTGCGCCGGGCTGTCCCCTGGAGGCTGGTAAGACCCACCCACTTATAGGTGGGTGTGTGCTTGCCACTCAGCCCTCCCATGCGCCCAGGCCTCAGGGCAGCAGGTGCTTAAAGGTGACACTCCTGCCCTCCACACATCCATGTCCTAGTGTTTTCCTTCCTGATCCTAAAGGCCCTTGGAGTTTTCACAGGGGACAGTTCTCCCTAGGACTTCAGGCCACCAGAACCCAATGGGCTTCTCAAAGAAGAAATAGGAAAATGGCCATCCAGGCAAAGCCTCGAAGGGTCTTCCAGATTCTTGGAACATAAGGGAATCAGAGTTGGAAAAGGGAAACAGAAAAGAAGCCACCACCTCCAGGGTCACCTTTCCGAGCCAGCAAATGAATGCACTTGTTTTAAAATTTAGTAGCAGGGGAAGTCGCGTCTCTCCCGCCGCGAGGCCTCCTGTCAGACACCCGTATAACAATCATATTTCCATTTTTGCCTTTGCTGCCAAAAAAGCTCAGGGTTGAATTTAATGCTCAATGTCAGAGACCAAGTAATCCTAGGTCGCTGGCAAAACAACCGCCTCCTTGTGCTGTCCCTTCATCTAGAAGGGACCTACTTTTCGGACTTAATTTGCAACTGTCAATGGTTCCAGTTCTCCTTATAGCAAGTTGGTAGGACAAGAAAGAAAGGAAGGAAGGAAGGAAGGAAGGAAGGAAGGAAGGAAGGAAGGAAGGAAGGAAGGAAGGAAGGAAGGAAGGAAGAAAAGAAAGCTTGCAGGACACATGCAGGACCACTGGATCACAAAGGGAGATTTTAGCATTAAGGGGAACTAAGACTGGTAACCTTTTGAGGCCCTCCCTTAACCCCGAGATCCCGGGGCTGTGGAGGTACCTAGTCTGCTGTACTATTGTTTCTCACAAAAGCAGAGCTCCTTGGTGCCTGCTGGACAAAGTGCTCTTCTCCTGGAATGTCAAGGAGTGATTGACTCTGGTGCGTGAGCTGGCACAGAACAATGAGCACCAACCGCTGCTGCTTGCTGGTGTCGCCTCACGGTGCTGGAGCCAGCCTCGGTCACAGGATGCCAGCTGGCATGGAGGCACCATGAGCTGCCTACTCGAGAACAATGGCCTTGCCACCATGCCACTGCCTGCTCATTGACCGCAGAGCCTGCGCCGTGACCGTGGACTCATGAGGCTGACCGGAGGGTGGGGGGGGAACGCAAGCCTCCTTTTAGGCTCATTTTGAAGCATGCACAGGACCCACCCTGGGGGCCTCCTGCAGCCCTCGAGTCGCTGGAGCTTAAGCTACACGTTCAGTGTCCAATGGCCTGAGCTTGCAGGGTTTGCTGGTGGAGTGCCCCAGCTATGGGGTGTCTCCTCTCACTCTTGCTGATGTCCAGGGGATCTCCCAGTCCACCTCGACAAGGTGAAGAAGGCTGACTCCCTCATTTATAAAGGCTGTAGACTGAGAAGCTGAAGCCCAGAAGAGCAAGACCTTGTCCAAGGTCTTGCAGGGCCACTGGATCACAAAGGAAGACTTTAGCATTAAGAGGAACAAGGTCATGTTACCCATCACTGGCCAACCAAGATCTAAGCCTCCTGTCTTCAGAGTGAGATCTAAGATTGGCTGGTTTCTCACTGGCATTGGCAGGGTGTGCTACCTGTGAGGGAGGGCACAGGTCATCAGAGTGCTCTGGAAAGGCTGGCTCCATCCAAGAGACCATGTCAACAGCTGTCCCGGATCAAAGAAGGCTTCAAGTCTCGGCAGGAGGCTGAGTCAGGAGGATTGTGAGTTCAAAGCCAGCCTCAGAAAAAATGAGGCCCTAAGTAACTCAGAGAGACTCTGTTTCTAATAAAATACAAACCAGGGCTGGGGATGTGGCTCAGTGGTTGAGTGCCCCTGAGTTCAATCCCCTATGCCCTCCCTCTGCCCAAATCTCAGAAGAGAACGACACAAATTAGAAGCCCCAGACAATATATTCCGGTTGAGAAAAGAGGCAATAAATAGCTCAGGATTAGCATAAATACATTTTCAAGTGGCCAGGACCCTCCTTAGGTAGAGCAGTTGTTCAGCCATGAACTACCTATAAACAGAAGTGTTGATGAAATACCTACCCTGCACCTTCACCACAGCATCCCAATGTCCAGATACGTTGCCTGTGTCATTGCAGAAAAAGTTAAAGAGGTGCCCCTGGGTCACTGGGTAAAGATTAGGCCCTCATTTCTATTCAGCCCATCTGGCCCTCCCTTCGGTCTAGGTGCAGATCTGATCTCCAGACTGTAAGTAGAACAGTAGATAGAGATGCTCCCTGTCCGCTGACCGCCATCCCTCCCGACTCTGGGTACCTGTCTCCCGGCCTGTGGAAGCACTGTGGGTATCCCAGGGTCCTGGAGGGCTAAGTGGTTGGGCCAAATCCAGTGCAGTTCTGCAGTAACAGGAGCCAGTTTGGGAAGACTGTTCTTTTGTGCTTCGTTGATGCTCCCCTTGCCCCCAGAGGTAGAGGAAGAGGTTCCCCAGCTGCGATGACCACACGGGGAGCTTGGATGTCGTCACAGTGCCGTCCAGGTGAAGGAGCACTTTCAGGTGGATCTGACACCAACCTGACCACACGGTGTGAAGCTACTGACAGCGACCTCATGTAACAATGGGACACTGAGGCCAAAAGAGGGTCAGTGCTTCCATCATGGCCACCTAGTGAATGGAGGAGTCAGTCTGGGGTCCTGCCCATCCAGGGAGATGAGACTGTCTTCCAAAACAGCTCGACTGGTCTAGACCTTCAGAACATTTTTATTGTTCGAGCGAGGGTCTAACTGAGGCCCGAAGAGCACCACTTTTCAGAATGAACTGGATTCCCTAAGTTGCTCCTGAGGGAGGCCAAGAGGCCACGGGGCTGGCTCTGTGGCATGACTGGGGACTCACCCTGTGGCCAGCACATTTTAGCAACGCAGCCCCCTGACTTGCCTGGCGTGGGTCATCTGCCCCATACCCTGTCCCAGACTCATTAAGAATCACTTCTTTTCACGGCATCCTTCCCTGTTTTTCTGTCTCACAGACTGAAACCACCACGGGCCAGGGGCCCTGCCCAGCTCCTCTGAAATTGTGTCTAATGTTTAAAATACAGACAAGGAGCCCAGGGTCAGCTGAGAGCCCGGTTCCGCCACAGCCCACGTGTGTGCAAATGGCTTTCTCCCTCTGGGCATCAGTTTCCTCATCTGAAAAAATGATGGGTTGGATTCTGTGGTCTTTAAGTTCCCTCTCTGGTTCTCCAAGAGGACCGATGACCAGCAAGAGCGAAGGCTTAGTACAGTCCCCATCCTCTGAAATAACTTTTCCATAACGGAGGAGGCTGGAGAGGGACTAATAGATTCATGGAAACTCTGGAGAGTCCAAAAAAGGATTTTAATTAAAATGTAAATGTTGTAAACATTCAAACTCGCTCCACTCGGGGAGCCAGGGCCCAGCTGCCAGCAGGGTCAGAGCACCATTCGCCGTCATTAGCATTAACAGGGGCCCTGCGTATGCTGCGGGACACAATTCGATTAAGGGATGTCATTCACATGGAACACCCATGCAGGAGGGGTGGGGACTCTGGCTTAGCTGAGATATAGGGCCAGCGTTTCTGGAAGTGATTTTGCATCCTGAGTTGGAGAAGGACCTCTTACCCCTGGATATCTCTTCCTGTACCATTATATTCAATGTCAATACCTAAAATCCTCATTAGGGGTCCCTTTGAATTAGGGATTGAGCTCCTATTAGTGGAAAAGAGAGAATGTATTTTGTCACTAGCCACTTTCTGGTTAGGCAATCTTGGAGACCGGTATTTTCTTAGGAATAGTGAAGTGCCCAGGTCACTTCCAGGGATGATGTGTGCTGCCATGGCCTGGTCCTAGGACTTCTAGGACCTCAGAATCCTAGGGTCTTGCTCAATCTTTTCAGAGCTGATGATCCAGGGACTCAAATTTGGAGGATGGAAATGGCAGAAGGAAACTCCAGGCCTGGGAACAAGAGGGAGGCACCTTGGAGGACCACAGACCCTGGCCAAGTCACAGCAGAGCAGTCTGGAGGTAGCCGCGGCCATGGTAGGCCTTCCCCAGAGCTTTCGCCACAGGGAAGAGGGGGCCGGCAGCTGAGCAGGTGCAGGCAACAGGGACTACACAGGGCCCTGTTGCGAGCTGGGTTTTGCATTCATTCTACTCTCGGCAACTTTTGGTGATTGTCTAATTATGGCTCATTACAAACATCGAGTTACATTTGCAAGGTCGTAACTACAGGGGAAGGATACAATTATTATAATGAAGCCTCCCCGGCCCCAGACTGTCTCCCCTGCAATCAGTCCCAAATGCCACCGCTCAAATCATCCTCCTCGCCTGCCACCTGGTCCTCTCTTACATCCCTCCCTAAGGCCAGTGTACAAAGTACCATTCAGGGCTTAGTCCCCTCTGTGGATCGTCTCTGTCAAAGGGCACTTTTCTCCATTTTCTTTCCCTGCTAAAGAGAAACTTTTTTTGCTGCCTTCATGGAGAAGAGTTGAGAGAGTCAGAAGGTGACACTTGGTCATGGGACTTGAAGTATGGTGAAGGGGGCAGGATGTGAAGCTGAGAGTTGGCATCCCCTAGCATGGTCCAGGGCTGGGCCACCTGTGGGCTGAATCCCTGAGAACAGTCCGTCAGAGGCCAGATGCTGGCCTGCGAGACTCAGCACCAAAGCTTGCAGTGGCCCCAAGGCAACTTACTTCTTGGGTCTCTTGCAAGGGCTTCTGCCACCAAAAGCTGTTGGGGAACCAGTCTCCAAACACCACTTGCCAGGGCAGAAGCTAGTCTGTCTCCAGATAAGGGGGGAGAGGGGGTTTGCCTCGGGGTTTTGTTTTTGCGGTCACCCGATCCTAGGAACAAAATGTCATTTTTTATGAAGGACAGCTACTAACCCAAGCATCCAGAGAAGGGAAGGCTGTTGCAGGTGAGGATTCAAGGCAAATTCTTCCTTTCATGCAAATGGTAGTTTTTCACTCTGTAAAAAAGCCTTCAAGGGAACGTGACAGCTGAAAGGCTGACATGTGTGGGAAGGAGCAGGTGTGGCCTGTGTGCCTGGAGGCAGAGTCAGGACCTGCAATCCAGCCACCCAGGACGTGGCTGCCTCTCAACGTAGCGAGCTCAAGGATGACCCCGTGTCAAGGCTGCCACAGGATATGTTCTCACGGGGTGGCAAATGCTCTCTGAGGTCCCTTCCCACCTAAAGACTGTGTCTATGGTTCTAGGCAACAGCCTAGAGCAATCTTGCACATAGTAGGTGCTCAATCCATGCTTGTAGGTTGTCAAGTGACCAGTGTTAAATGACATAGGGTTATCGGCTTTCAGGAAGATGGGAGAGGCCTTCTCCAGCAGACCCTTCCAAACCAGAGACTGTTGAGTGTAGCTCCCAACAGGTGTATCAAAATTCATGTCAAGAAGTCACCAACGTGCTTGTTTAAAATGCAGATTCCTGGGCCCACTCAAAATTTGAATTTGGTAGGGCTGGAACGGGGACAAGAAATCTACATATTTAAAAACAAGCTCCCCAGATGAGTCCCGTACTTGAAGAAATGTAGTCCCAGAGGAAAGGCCACCGGGTCCTCTGGTGCCCTGGTATCAGCCCACTGGAGTGGTTGCCTTCGACGTCCCACATCTGCTTGCCCCCTGACTGGGGAAGGTCCCCATCTCATTCTGGCTGAACCACAGGGAACAGCAAGGGCCAGAAGGACAGGAAGAGGAAGGCATCTTTCAGCAAAAGACTCGTTCTCAGACCCTTGCCATTTCCTGCCACCACAGCCTGGCCTCTGACCTTCCCTCTCACCTTCCCATCAGTGACCCCTGGGCTCTCTTAATGGGGTTCAGCCCTTGGCTCCCACCTTGACCATGAATTGGGTTCTGCTTGTGCCTCTGCTCTGCCCTTGGTTTCCCAGCCTGGTTCCCAGAACCCCACACGTTGGGGTCGCACTCTATCCGTGGCCCCCCATCCTGAAAGCAGAACCCAGCCAGCTCCCTCTGGGAGCTCATCCGTGTGGGGGGCTGAGAAAGTGGAAGGGCTAGAGCCCACCCCAACCCTCTTCCAGAGAGCGCCTCCTGCTCAGGGCGCTGCCTGCTCCTCTCCCACCCCTGCCAGGACGAGACCCCGCCTCTTCCAGAAGGTTCCCTCTCTTAAGGTACCCAAATCAATGCCCAGTGCAGGCCAGGCCAGGCGCTCTCCTCCTACTGGGATTGATTTGTTTAGTTTTAACAGTTTAATCTTCTCCTTCCCTTGGAGCGGAGCTGTCTTCCTCTGATCCCTGGTGGGAAGCATTTTGTATTGGACTGAATCAAGAGGGGCTGGGGAAGGAAGGTAAAAGGAAAAAAAAAAAAAAAAGAGAGAGAGAGAAAGAAGGAAAACATACCTCCTGGCAAAACCCAGAGCACCGCTTACACAACATCCTTCGCACTTCATTATTTATAGTGCGACTGAAACATTGATTCCTCCCCTGCTCTTCCAAAGAGCGCGGGTGTTTCCACCGAGCTGTAACAAGTACAGAGGGCCGGCTGCCGTGCGTGTCGCTCAGCGCCAACACCGAGCATTTGATACACAACAGTGCACCCGGGAAATGCTGCGGCTCACAGCGGCAGGGGGAGGGGCAGGGCCTGGGAAGAGAGAGGGTGCTCCAGGATGGGGTCGGGGAGGGGACCAAGACTCAGGGTGCCCAGAGGAACGGTGGGCTCTCCAGGCAGACAATAGGTGGCCCACTTTTAGCCCAGCTTGCAAAGAATCGAAGGCCCAGGCCCACCAGGGACTATGGCAGGCCAGTTGCCAAATCTATAACCGTGACACTTTGGGAAGCATCGGCTGATGATAGGCTTTCTGAGCAGATATTTTTATTTGTCCATCAATTTATAGAAATAAGTACCTTTATGAATTGCGATGCCATAGAAAGGATAAGACTTTGGATTCACATAGATCTACCCTCCGGTGTCCCTCTGCTACCTCTCTGCCGGGTGGCCTAGGACACGTTGTGGGAGCTCTAGAGGCTCAGTTTCCCTTTCTGCAAAAATAGGGATAAACACACCTACTCTACATTGCTGTTCTGGAGTGTAAGGGTCACGAATAAAACGTATCCAGCATTTTATGTGAATTTCATCGCAATTTAAAAAAAAAAAAAAAAAAAAAAAGGACCTCGCACTATGCTGAGCCCCTAATGGATATTGCACAGAGTAGTTCAGTACATTTTTGGTTGATGAGCGTTACGGGTGCTCATGGGTTTCACGGGAATGTTTCCCAATGGCCCGGTTTACATGCTAATGAGAATACCGAGTGCAGTAAGGGAGGCCTGATGTTCTCAAAGGCCTTGAGCCCTCTGTCCCTTCCCAGCTAGGGCCTTCAGAGCTCTGTCCGTCAATGCTACTGTGGTTTGCCCACTGCCCCGGGCACCCCGTGCAGCAGCTCTTTCTCCCTTTCCTTACTATTCTCTCGCTTGCAGAACCCGGGGATAGCTAGCCCAAGCACTCCCCTTCTCAGAGTCCCATTTCCCCTGTGGGGTCTTTGGTGACAACTCCTTGCAACACTTCCTCTCTGAGCCCCTCCCAGGTTGGCGTCGAGTCGTGTGGTTTTCACGGCCTCTGATGCATGCTTCCCGTCAGTAAGTCCTCCCGGATCAGAGCACCAGCCCCTGGAGCTAAGAGTGTGGCTGGCTTTTGTCTCGGGTGTCCCAAAGCAGACTATGACCTGCGCCACTATCCTAACTGTCTCCATTATTGAAGGATGCCACGGGGTGAGGCCAAGGGGCGAGGCCATGCCATGCAACCCTAAGTTACTGCCCATGTGTAGACTGGCCGAACGCTAGGGAATAGGAAACCAGTACTAGGGTCATTCCAGCCTCTGTGTGTCACAGATGAGGAGCCCATGGCTCTGGGAAGTTAGGGACTTTTGCAAAAACTTATGTCATAGCAAGGTCAGGGCAGAGCCTGTTGACCAGGCTGCCCTTGGGGGGAGGGGGGACTGAGGAAGGACCTGTCAGTCAGCAGTGGCTGATTCACTGCAGTTAGAGCCTTGGGCTGCTCCTGAGACCCCTGTGTGTGACACCATGAGTGACTCTTTTCCTGCAACCACACACCTCCCTAGGTCCCCATAATAGGTTACAAACCTGCCCCCAAAGTTTCAGCCTTTCTGAGTCACAGGAAAGGAACATTAAAAAATATTTCTGTACCCACAACCCCAGCATCCAGCTGGCCCTCTCCTTAACCCGGGGTCCCTGGAAGCTGTGGGGGAACGGCATGGACTCCAGAAGGCCTGAGGTCAAGTCCAGTCTCTGGGGCTTCCAAACTGTGGGACCTGCAGCCAGCCCCTGGGCCTCCATGATCTCATCTGTAAGTTGGGGTGTTAATACCACTGTAAAGGATGATGAGGATCCAACAAGATCACAAAAGCGAGGAACCAGAGCCGTGCTCCGCGGTTTCCATGGTGAGTATGAGGAGGTGCAGGATCAATATGAGTCCCCTGGCCTCTACTGATTGGACTTCTGTGTCGTACCCTGTCCCCTTGGTCCCTGCTGTATCTCGTGTCTTGAGTTCCTGTCTCTTTCCTGGTCTGTCATCCCCCAGTTGTAGCAGAAGCCCCTGATGACAAAGTTGTGCTGTTTACCCAGGAATATGCCCACTGCTGCTGCCGGGCCTCCCCGACACCCCTCACCCATGTCTCCAGGCCCTTTCCCAACTCTCAACTCCCAACTCCCACCCCTACCCCTACCCCCCTGAGCCTGTGTCCCATCCGCAGAGATCATCTTAGCCTCAGGTGGTGAGGAACGTGAGACCTGAGCTGTGGGCACAAGACTTCTCCAAAGTCTGGCCCTGCAGGAGGACAGGTCCAAAGAGAGGTGACAACTTCAGACTGGCTTTCAATGTGGCTCCTCTGGGGTCTTTCAGCCTTGACCTCCTCTCTGTCCAGCAGGGATAGCAACGTCTCTGCCTCTGCCAGGCATCTGGAAGGATCCAACACAGTGATGGGCATGACCTGAGGGCCTCACATGGTGCCTGGTAAGTGCCCTGTCATGCACACCAACATCACCCCCGGTGTTTTTGCCACCATGTGTTTTCTTTTTTCTTTTTAATATTTATTTTTCAGTTTTCGGTGGACACAACTGTTAGGTCGGTGGCAGCGACTTGGTGGCGACTTAGTGGCAACTTAGAACAAAGCAGCTTGCGCTGCTTTGAACATCAATCAGATGCCGTTGGAAACACCTGTCAATCAGCCAGATCTCCTGACTAACGCCTGTCAATCAGCAGGACCCCCCTGGCCAATCCTGGAGTTCAGCCAACTCCCCTGACCAACTCCAAGGGGGCAAGGGACCCTAGAGACACCTTTTCCTGTCCCAAGCCCTTCCCTTCCTGCTGTAAGCCCCATAAAAGTCCAGTGCAGTCGAGCTTCCACGTGGTTTCTCCTCAGACCCTTCCCCTGTCCCCTCTGTGGGTCTGATGGAGTTCCGCCCAGGAGTGATATCCCAATAAAGCCTGTTCAGCGGCCTTTTAAATCTGCCTCCTTTGGCCATTGCCTGCCCAGCCTAATCTGACAACAACATCTTTATTTTATGTGGTGCTGAGAATCAAACCCAGCGCCCCGCGCATGCCAGGCGAGCGTGCTGCCGCTTGAGCCACATCCCCAGCCCCCCACCATGTATTTTCGATGGTGAGGCTGCCATGTCAGGTGGGCAGTCGGCAGGTGTTAAGGGCCTGGCCAAGGTGGTGAGTTCACCCAGGGCAGGGGTCAGGACAGCAGCGGGGGTCCAAGGAACAACACCTAGCTTCCTGGAGGGGCTGGCTGGCAAGAGCAGGGAGGGACCAGCAGCCTCCAGCAGCCAGCATTGGGAAAGGGTCCTGGCCTCCACTGGGCTGGACTTCCCAGGGCCTCACCTGCCCAGACAGCAAGGTCCCAGGTGGGTGCCCCAGCCCTCCCCGCCCGGGTCTCGGCTCTCTCTTCCTCTTTACACACAGGACTGCTTCCCACTTGGCTCCCTCCTCTGCTTTGAGTGCTCCCCGAAGCCACCTCCTGCCCTGACACAGAATCTAGCCCGCAAGGTTAACTAGGACACACAGAAGAAGGTGGGTCCAGGCTTGGCCGCAGCCTCACCGCAGAAAGGGACCCACCTGTCATCTGGTGCTTCCCCCTGTCCCATGAGCCAGCCTGTAACTGAACACATTAAAGTCATGCTGGGTCCCGTGATCCCTTTCCTGGAGGAGAAAGGATATGGGATCTAGTGCCAGAGCTGCCAGCCCCTAGGTGCCTGACACTGGAGCAAGGACCACTCTGAGAACAATATAACAGTCAACGCCGTTAGCATTTGGAATGCATGAGGGTTTTACAGACATGATTTCTTTCATTCGTATACCACCTTAGGACAGGGACATTATTCTCTCCATCTCTTTTGTCTTTCATTTATTCATTCCTTTAAAAATGCTTTGAATCCTCAGCAGTAAACAAACAAACAAACAACAGACAAAAAAACCCTGAAGGTCTGCTACATGCCAGGGAGGGAGGTAGGAAAAGAGCAATATGGTCCCTGTCCTTGTGGGAGATCGAGATGCGGATGAGGAAACCCATGCCCAGAGAGGCCACGCTCCTTCCCTGGGTGATGACGTCATGCCCTCCTTCTCCTGGCAGGGTGCTCGGGTCTACGGATTCTCAGGGACAAGTTCACTCTAGAGCAGCTCCAGCCAGCAGCCGGTGTCTCGGGAGCCTGGTCCAGCTCTCAGCAAACTCTGGCATACGCAGGAGGATCTGTAAAGGCACCTTGTCAAGAGCAGGCCTCGCTGGGTGCTATTTGCCTCATTATGCTATAGCTCAGTGGGTACCTGGGAGGCTGGCCAGGTCCCTTTCTAATTGTAGGACACCAGCAGGCAGGTGAGCCCAGGAGGGCACCGGTGCCCGTCCCTGAGCAGTGCTGGGTTCCAGGCGGAGAGCCTCCGCCTCCGTCCCCCCCAGGCAGCTCCAGTCTCCATCCTTCTGCGGAGTGATCTGGTCTCACAGCAGCCACTTCTGCTGTTCAATGCCATCTCCTTCTGGCTGTTCCTGCTGCTTCAAAGCGTGGGGAGTGGAGAGGAGAGGAGCGTGGCTCGAACAATAGCCAACTTGCCTAAAACCCGGGTGCTGGAGTTAATAAAAAGAAATGAACCCATTCAGGCTAGCACCGAAATTACAGTCTCGGTTTCACTGTAGTGATCGAAGGCGGGGTCTCTGGCACGAGCTCCGAGTCGGTCTGGGGGGGTGGCGGGGGAGGGGCGGCGGCTCTGGGCGCAGGCAGGCGAGCCTGGCACCGGGATGTGTTCCTTCCCTTCCTCTCCAGCCACCCCTCCTGTGCATATATTTGTTTGTTTGTTCCTATTGATTTCCAAAGGCCTAGGTGCCCCCCGGGGCCTCTTGCTGCAGGTGTACCAAATGCAAATTCCACAATTACAGTCAATCCAGCAGCAAAGAGGCCCCATGAAAGGAGAAAGGCAGAGGGCTTCCCACGGGGAATGCAGCCTCAAAGACAAGGCCTCCATTGAAGGCCGCTTCAAGGGGTTTGGCAGCCTTGGCACGGGTGGGCACCAGAGTGGGCAGATGGTGTGGGGACAGGCCCTGGGGCTGCTCTGCCTCGCTGCCGGCTGTGGCACCTTGCCCTGGGAGACCTTCAAGGTCCGTCTGCCTGGGCTGAGGAGTGTGAGGTACCCAGCAGGACTTCCTCCAGCCCAAGCCGTCTGCGTTGGGTTGTCCATCCATTCAATAGTGATTTAAGGGTCATCCTTAGTACTAAGCCCTGCCCAAGGCCCTGGAGACAGGCCAGTGGCCAAGACAGACAGTCCTGGTGCTAAAGGGCTGGCCTAGGCCGGGGATCATGTTAAAAACAACTGCAACAAAAGTGGAGTGGCAGTGTGGAAGCCAGGCAGGGAGTGAGATGGACAAGAATGGACAAGAACGACTTGGGGCTCATCAGAAAAGAGATGTTCACTGAGAAAATCTACACTGAGACCTGAGAACAAGATAGATCCAAATATGAAGCATAGGGGCGGTGTGGGGAGGACTTTCCAGGCCAAAGGAACACAGGCAAAGGCTCTGGGGCAGGGGAGGGGCGTGTCTAAACGACCCTGGTTTATTTGAGAAACCAAGAGATTGGTGTAGCTGTAGCTCCAAGTACCATTGGAGCATGGCCTGGCCAAGTCTGTGATGCTGGGTCCTCTTTAAAGGAGAGAAGCTTTCCATCTCCTAGGTCTTCAGGGACCTTTGTTTGCCTCTCAGGAAAGGAAAGAAACCAAGAGAGTGGTTCTGAGGCTTTGGTCGCTTGTTCCTAATATTAAGCGCAAAGAATGAACCTCAACTTCCCTGGTCATTCAAAACCAAGCCCACCCATTCACCATTCCTGTGCAGGCCGGGAGGGGAGAGGCAGGTCCGGCTGGATCCAGATGGGCCTGGTCTGTCCTGACCAGGGTTTGGACCTGCTTCTACAATGTGGGGGGCTCCTGAAGGTTCTGAGATGCGGGAGTGGCCGGCTCACAAGGGTCCAGGCATGTCCTGTCATCGGATGCCATGAGGGTCCAGGGAGGGGACGCCTCTGTGCTCGGGGGTCGTTTGGTTCCTACTTCTGTCATAGTTCAGTTACTTGTGTGTCCAAATGGACCTTCCAAACCAGTAGGTTTTTCAAAGATTCTTTCCTCCTCACTTCAGAGTCCATGGGGGGTTTGGGCAGTGGTACAGGGTAGGAGTGGGCAGACCCACGTTGACCGCGAGGTGAGTTCACCTTTCTGGGCAGGCGATGGCTCTACAGAAGGGAGGGAGCACAGAGGGCTCCGGTGGCAGAGGAGGTCCAGCCAAATTCCTTTCTCCACGCGCCCCCCCTACCCCACCCCACCCCCGCCCTGCGGATGACTGGGACCTGGCTGCACCTTGAAAGGGGTGCACGTTTGGAAACCTCAGGCCAATTCCCTCTGGCCTGTGCCTGGCATAAGGAATGCGCTCAGTGTTCACACTTCAAAGCATCACCCCGACCATCCACATCTCCCCAAGAGGGATGCAGCCTGGGCGACTGACCTGCAGCCGTGTTTGATATGTAAATTTCCTGTCTCTTTAAGCTCGACTGTTTGTGGAAAAGAGAGTTAAACTCAGAGTTGAGGGAATTTGAACCCTTAGAGATCTTGGAGCGCCAAACCTTTGCTTTACAGGGAAGCTACCAGAGGTACAAAGAGGCAAAATGCGTTATCCTAGGACCCTCTGTTAAGGGGCCTGGGACCCTCCGTTAAAGGGCCAGAATGGCTTGCGCTGTATATCATCGGCAGCAGCCACGTGAATTCCATGTTTACATCTCAGGTCTTTACCTGCTAAACCCAGAACACACAGAAAATGTCTCCCAATAGCAGTCCTGAAATCTGAGAAATAAATACTTAGATAAAAAGCCATTTACCAAGACCCAAATGCCTTTTAACAAAAGCCTCTGCGCCCGGCAGGATAAGCCAATTACCAAAGGATTGTGTTCCAAATGCAGCCTAACTGTCTCGGAGCCATGTCAGGGGGAATCAATAAGTAGTTAATCAATGGATTGATTGATCGTTTACTGCTAGTAATTAAATTTTGAGAAAGTACAAATTCTATTACACCTGCAGTCAGTCAAAAGTGATGCTCAGATCCTGCAACATGGAAGGAAATAAAATAGAAGCCCCGTGGCCACAGTAATAGGAAGTCAGAGAGAGAGAGAGAGAGAGAGAGAGTTGGGAGAGGGGAGACCATCTCCAGCATCACAGATCTTTAGAATCAAGGAAACCCTGGGGCCCATCCAGTCTGACCCCCTCGTTTTGAGGATGAAGAAATTGGGTATCAAGGAGATTAGACTCGTGCAAAGGAACCAGCAGGGTTAGTGTCAAAGCAAGAATTGTCTCTAGCCTCCCACCTCCTGGCCTAGCGCCCACGGACAGAGGAGATGGCGGTGACATCATTGGTGCTTAGAGGCCCCCACTGATTTCCAAGTGACCATTCCCACCCTGCCCCACCCCCACACACATAGGGATTATCCATTAACTAAGATTCCCAGAGACACCTGAGGCTTCAGCACCTTTCTGAAAAATCAGAAGGGAAGGTGCTCTAAGGACAAGGACTTGCCACCTCTCTAGGAATTCCACGTGAGCACACTGCAGGCAACAGTTCCGGGAGAATCAATGGAAGCAATCTCAGAGTTAGCCACGGGCATCCAGGGGATCCCGTAGTGACAATTCCCAACAATGCCCGTCTCCTGCTGTTTGTCAGGTGTCATCATCCTGGGTTCTGTCTGCTCTTCTCCTGTGGCCCTCAGATGGGGTGTCACCGTGGGCCTGGCAGACTGCAAACTTCCCGACCATCATCCATGCAGGACGAGTGGCCTTTACATTAGGTGAGGGGCAGGGGCCATCTGGTTGACCTCTATCTGGAGGTGGCAAGTGAAGGGAAGCCATTCCTGTGGGCTGAACGTTTCTGTTCTTGTCCCCAGGGTCCGGTGCCAACTCCTCTAGGAAGCCGCTGCAGACAGCTGCCTGGATCTAGTCTCTCTAGAACATTCCAGCTCTCCCTTGCTTCCCCACCTCTCTGGGCAAGCAGTTTCCGTGGCCTATTTTTGTGGCTCTCTCTGGACAAGTTGTAAACTCCCAGATCCTTCCTGCTGCCAGCCTCCTAGTTCGAGTCTGAGAGTCCTGGCCCCTTACTGCTGGTGCAGGTGTGACCGAAAGGGGCCAACCCAGTTTTATCACGTAAGCCAAGCGGACTTGGGTAAATCTTCTGGGAGCAAAATTAACACACTCCAAAGCCAGAGAGCATGGCTTCTGAATTATCCTCCACCTTCCTAAGATCTGTTTATGATGAAGCCCCTTCCCGAGCCAGCTCCTGGGGCGACTTCCTCAAGGCGGGAATCCTGCCTCGGTGTCTTCCTGGCACAGTAAGAGGAGCCCGCTGCACCTGGGCTGGTCCCAGCGCTCAGGGCTGCTGTTCTGCTCCCTCTCAGTCCATCCACCACCTGCTCCTTCTGCCCCCACCAAACTCCTGACCCAGGGAAGCAAATCAGGGAGATTAAGGATTACTTGACATGTCTTGTGCAGTCATCGTAGCACCCCAGACTCCCGCGCCCCCTCTAATTGGATCCACTGCCTGGAAGCCTGATTTAATCAGCCTGCCATCAGCACCGGGTGGGGGAGGGGTGTGCCGAGCAGGAGGCGCCCCCCAGGCCGCTCCTCTGTTTGCTGGCCCCAGCTGTGTGTGTGCACAGTCAGCCTTTATTAACTATTACACTTCATCCTGGACAGCTGCTTGGGGAGAGCATCGATTCCTTCCCCAACCTTCCAGGCTGCCCCGGAACTCAGCGTCTCCATTTATTTATCTCCTGATTTCTGTGCACACGTGCAGGTTAGAGGTGGCCTGGGAGAGCGGTGCCCAGACATGGATTCAATTAGAAGCGAATCTTTCCACCTTCTTCCTACGAACTCCCACCTTCTCCCCAGGCTCGCTCACGCAGCGGGCTGCCCTGGATGCCCCCACCTTGTGAGCTTTAAATAGGAACCTGTCCACGGGAGGAAGCCAAGACCGCGCTGACCTCCCGAGAAGCTTCCTTTGCCTGGGCCGGCGAGGATGCAGGTTAACGTACCTTTGTGTGGAGGCTGGTCTGTCCCAACCACTCCTGACTCAAGCCCAGGGACATGCTGGGCCAGCCCCATGGCAGTACATGGGTAGTCTCTACTCACACTCGGTCAAATACAAATGTGGAAATACAGGCTCAGAGAGGTCATCAGACTTGTCCAAAGTCACAGAGCAGGCAGCAACAGAAAGCCTTAGAGTGGCCAGGGAGGGGAGAGCTCAGGCACCATTTCTCCGAGGGCTTTCTGAGGGTGCTCTTTCTCTGTAACCACTCAGCTCTCTGTCGAGGGGTGACCCCTCAGCATGCCTGGCTGGTGCCTCATGGTGGACTCCTGCATCTGCCTGGGACATCCAGGCTGGGGCAGCACACAGGGACCCTGCCTCAGTAACAGGGCATTGCTATCCCACTCCTCGGTCAGCACCAGGGTGCAGTCACTCCTGGAGATAGGAACTTCAGCCTTCTTTGGGGGAGAGTCCTGAAGCGATGGCCCCACTTTGATAAGACAGGGATGCCAGGTGGAGGGTCGCTGATGGACCCTGAGTTGGAAAGCTGGGCTGTGATGCTCGTAGCTCGTGGGGGCCCCGTGGTGGCATGGGCCCCCTACCCTCGTGCTTTGTGCCCTCCATTCCAGGGACCGAGCCCTCTCTTGGGATATTAATGCCAGTGCTGCCTGCTCTGTGACTTTGGACAAGTCGGATGATCTCGTTGAGCCTGTATTTCCGTGTTTGTAAAATGGGGCAAATCAGCTGTGGCTGCTAGTCCCCTAGGGACACTAAGAGTCACATGGGATGATATATGCATAGATTTGGGGAATGTAAAGTGTCTCATCAGGCAGACAATGGAAAGGTTAGGGGAACAGATGCCAGAGCCGGTTGCCTGGCTCAATCCTTGCTGTGTGACCTTGGGCAAGTTATCACCCATTCTGTTTCCCATTTGTAAAATGAGGACCGTCATAGCATCTTCCTCACAAGGTTGTCATGAAGATTTAATGAGTTAATATGCCAAAAGGACTTAGTATCCGCATGTTAGCTTTTATCATCATACACGTGGATAGTCTATCTCTACCAATCTGATCTCAAAGCCTGCACACAGACATTGCCAAGGCTCAGAGCACCACAAAATACCCAAGTTACACTTCCTACCCTGCCAGCTGTGCAGGGGCCCGGCTCCCAGCTTGCAGCTGGTCCCAGGGGAAGAAACCTGCCCTTACCGTGAGGGTCTGCTGCCCCTGTGTCCCGCCAGCTCCCCAGCAGAGGCTGGAGCAATAGCACCAGGGCGTCATTTCCGCTTAGGCGTAAAGGTCAGCCGTGGACGTCCAGGTCATCCCGCCCACCACAGCCCCAGGGTAGCCCACGAGGCTCAGCTCCCGATGGCAGCCTGGGCCTCATCAATGCTTCCTCCTGGTTAGATGTAAACAGCACAAACGGTCCCCAACCCTAGTTATGCTCCTCCCTCCCAACGGGGTGGCCCCGCTCTGGGAAGGGGGTCAGGGAGACAGGGAGGGGTCAGGGTCATCAAGCTGCCATTCTGCTAGCAGGTTCCAAACCCACCAGATTCTCTCACCAAAAGTTCATTAGGATGGAGGCGGAAACAGAGAGCCAACTAAAGGACGGGCAATATTGTCACATTGGCAAAAAAAAAAAAAAAGGCGTTGCTAGTTTTGATTATATATATATATATTAAAGCAATCCTAAGGGAAGAAGGGAAAAGAAGGCAAAGCTTTGGAAAGTGGAGATTCCACCAACGCAAGGTGCGAGGCGGGAAGACGCGGGGTGGGGATGTGGTCCCGGGTTCCAGGCTGCGCCACACCTCACAGGGGGAGGGCTGGGAACGGGTCTGCACTCCGCCTCTGCACCCCTGTGGGGCTCTGGGCTGAGGTCTGGCCCCGTTTCTGCCTCAGGCCCTAGACCTGCCTCTCACAGCCCACGATGCCTTCCCCAAAGGGTTTCTGTTCCACAGCTGCACAGACCGAGGTGTCCCAGAGCCTCCGCCAGAGGTGGCCAGAGGTGACCAGAAGCTGTCTGGAAGGACCAGTGGCTGCTCAGCTGACACCCTCCCCAGTGACCCCGTGGGTCGGAGTCTCACTTCACAGGGCTGATGCCAGGGCAGGATCAGCTCCCAGGGGCAGCACCTCTCGCCCAGGCCTCCAGCAGGCCCAGGGCAGTGGTGGCTGTCACAGGCCCAGGCTCCCTTCAGTGCCTCCAGGTGTTCATGCTGGAGGGCACGGCCAAGCCACGAGACCTCCCCCACGTCAAGGACAGTCACAAAGGACAGGAGAAGCAGCGGGAGAGTCCCACTGGGGACCGGCAGCCTGTGGTGGGGGGGGGGACATGACACTCTCGGTGTCACCGTTCCATCATCCTGGCCTTGGTTCCCTGGAGGGCCTGGGTCTTTTCTGCTCTAACCCGCACTGAGTCTGTGTGGCAGAAGTGAATCCTGGCTTCCCACTGCGTCTGATTTCTTCTGAAGCCCTCAACCCAGACTCCCGGGAGACGAGGCTGTTCTAGGAAGAGGCCCGGCCGAGGGCCGGCTGTGGGTGGGGTGGGACCCGGTGGGACCCGTTTCCTGAGCCCCTGGGCCCACATCAGCACCCGCCTGGGGAGAGGCACATGACCGTCTCTTGAGAGGGCAGAGAGAGGGTGACATCACCTTTGAAGACAGTGGGGCACTCTGCGGTCCCCACACATGCCGGAAGGATGAGTCCCATCCCTGGTCCAGTACAGGCCCAGGGCAGCAAGGTGTGGCCTCTGGCTGCAGGGCAGGGGCTGCTGGCCAACCTGGGCAGAGGCAGCAAGGAAGGTTCTGGAGGCCTTGTGCGGGATCATGGGGGCCCTGTCAGTCGAGGGGTGAAGAGACACCATGGAGGGACAAGGGTGGAACCCCGGCTGACGGCTGCTGAGCACCCTGAGAGCCAGGCTCTGCTTTAGGAGCCTTACGCTTGTCATGTCATTTAAATGCCACCTAGTAAAACACTGCACCAACCAGGTTGTAGGAGAGCACCCGAGCACAGAAAGAAAGGGACTCGCTCAAGGTCACCAAGGTCCTGAGCACTGGACGCAGCACTGGAGTCCAGGGCCTTGCTCCAGAGCCCCGACCCACGCACACGGCCTCGTCCCTCTGACAGAGCCATCCCAAAGGACACTGCCCCCCAGGACTACGTGCTGTGACTGAGGAGGGGAACTGTGTGGGTGGTCTAGAGCTGGCACTAACGTGGCCGGGGGACACCAAACAGAAAGGTCACGGGGAGTGGTGCAGGGTTAGAGGGCCCAGAGGAAATCACAGCGGGGGGGGGGGGCGGCGGCTGGCGGCAATTGAGCAAGGGGCCCTTTAGCCCTTTCCTGGCTCTTGGGCCGGGGACAGGTGAAGCCACGCATGTGCAACACAGTTCACCCCTTTTCCTCCTTGCAGGTCACCCAGCCTGGGTGAGTCCCCGATGGGCAGGTGGACGGTGGGGCAGGAAAGGGGAGACTGATATTTGAAGAATTAAAGTTTTGATTGAGATTCATGAACAATATTTCTTGTGCATCACTATGACATTAAAACTGTCCCTGGCCCTGAGGACACAGCAATGAGTGGACAAAATCCCTGCCCTCCTGGAGCCTGCAGCGAGGTGGGGATAATAGTAAGGAATCAATAAGTCCTTATATGTGGATGGTGTTAAGTCCTGGGGAAGGGCTGAGTGGTAAGCAGGGAGACTGTGTGCGGGGAGGGGTTATATTGTTAGAGGCTCAGAGGAAGGCTTTCTAAAAGATGACCTCCTGAAGGCAGTGGGAGCCATGTAGGTTTCCGGGGGAAGAGCATTCCAGGAAGTAGGACAGGGAACAGTAAGTAGGAAGGCCAGACGTTGGTGCAAGTGGCACCTTTGAGGGAAAGTGGAACATTCTAGGTGCACTATGCCCAGAAGGGGATGGATGAGGGAAGTGATAGGAGATGAGGCCACAGAGAGGTAGGAGCAGGCTATTGCAGGGTCTCGTGAGCAAATGAGATGGAAGTCATGAGAAGGTTTTGAGCCGAGGAGAAACTAGTCTTTCAGACTCAGTAGTAACAGCAGAAATGCTACGGGGTTGTGTGCGGTGGGGTGCAGGGCAGGGAAGGAAACCCCGACAGAGACGCTGGGAATGGCCGAGGTGGGGAAAGAAACTGTGTCCTGCTCACACTCCCCGAGTTCTGCTGCTCAATAAAGGGGTGCAGCAGTCCTGCCGTGTGCCTGGGTGACTCTGTGGCACATCTTCAGGGAGCGCTCTGCAGGGCGGGTGCTGGACTAAGTACTCCAGCTCCGGGTCTCACTGCGTCCTCACAGCACCCTGAGGAGGGACAGCCCCCACTTCACGAGACTCAGAGAAGGTCACTCTGCAAACAGGTCCAGGCCAGGTCCAGTGAGGACATCTGTGGCCACAGCTATGTGGGCACGTCTCAGGGCCCAGGCCCGGCACCCACCGCCCTGTTGCCTTCTGTGGTCAGAGGCCACCTGGGGTCTAGATGGGCCCCAGGCCGATACCATGGGAGATGGGCTCACTGCCTCCAGGAGTCCCGCTTTGGGCCTGTCACCCTGCGGTGATGGGTTCTGGGCACAGGGCAGGGGAGAGCTGCAGGCCATCTGCCCTGGCTCCATTTAAAGAGATAACAGAGAACCACGTGAGGACGTCCTTCCTGGAGACTGTTCCTTTAATTAATTTAATAAATTGGTCCTCTATTGCCCTTCTCGGACTATTCCCTGAAGACCTTAAAAGAGCATGCTACAGAGATGCTGCCATATCGATGTTCATAGAAGCACAATTCACAATAGCTGGACTGTGGAACCAACCCAGATGCCCTTCAATAGATGAATGGATAAAAAAATGTGGCATTTATACACCATGGAGTATTACGCAGCACTAAAAAATGACAAAATCATAGAATTTGCAGGGAAATGAATGGCACTAGAGCAGATTATGCTGAGTGAAGCTAGCCAATCCCTAAAAAACAAATGCCAAATGTCTTCTTTGATATAATGAGAGCAACTAAGAACAGAGCAGGGAGGAAGAGCAGGAAGAAAAGACTAACATTAAACAGAGACATGAGATGGGAGGGAAAGGGAGAGAAAAGGGAAATTGCATGGAAATGGATGGAGACCCCCATTGTTATACAAAATTACATATAAGAGGTTGTGAGGGGAATGGGAAAATAAACAAGGAGAGAAATGAATTACAGTAGATGGGGTAGAGAGAGAAGATGGGAGGGCAGGGGAGGGGGGATAGTAGGGGATAGGAAAGGTAGCAGAATACAACAGTTACTAATATGGCATCATGTAAAAATGTGGATGTGTAACCGACGTGATTCTGCAATCTGCATTTGGGGTAAAAATGGGAGTTCATAACCCATTTGAATCTAATGTATGAAATATGATATGTCAAGAGCTTTGTAATGTTGTGAAGAACCAATAAAAAAAATTTAAAAAATAAAAAAATAAAAAAATAAATTGGTCCTTGGGCTTCCTCCTCGCTGCCTCCTTGGGAGTCCCTCCTGGGGCACTGGGTGGGCCGCAAACCACCCCCCACGAAGCCCCCCAGCCCGCAGATCCTCTCCATCTAACAACACCACAAAGGAATGTCTGTCTAAGCTCCAGTCCGTCCGTCCGTCTGTCTGTCGGTGGGCTGCCCTGCCCGGCCCCAGCCTTCCTGTCCAGACTCTTTGAGAACTTTCTAAAACTGCATCTGATCTTGACTTGTTGCTTTGGCCTTCGGTGGTCTCTCACCACCTTCAGGGTGGTCCTCCCTGCAGGGGGACCCCCTCCCCTCCCCTGAGGTGCTGTGAGGAAGTCGGGGGATGGAGGTTTGGTTGTCCCAAAGATGGGGTGCCTGGGTACCCGGGATCCTCAACGCACTGTCACGGACCAGACAGCCCAGGACAAAGCCCTGGCTGGGTGGCCTATGAGGCCACCTTCCGCCCTCCTCCCCCTCCAGGACACTTCCCACCGCCCTGCCGTCCTTCCGCCAGCCTGCTCCAGCCACGACCTGAACCCACAGATTTCCTGGCGGGATCCGGCCCTCCCTGTTACGGGGGCGCCGTGTGTACCTCCCCCCCCAGCCTCACGCCCACAGGTCCTGCCCGTCCTTCTTTAGGAAGGGCACAGTGTCCCACACGAGGTGGAGGAGGTGGCGCTTCTCCACGTGTCCTGCGTTCTCTCTTGACAGCAGCCGGGGAAGGACTCTGCCTTCTATGGAAAGGTAGCCTGACACCACGCCAGCTCACCTGTCACGCTGCCTGCCGAGGACGCCTTCCCAGAGAGTGACAGCTGCCAGAGATGGCGCCAGGGTTTTCCCTCCCACCAGGGACAAGCAGAAGGTGCCCTTCCCCCAGCCAGCTCTGTGGCTCTTGGGACCCAAATCGGCAGGCAGTAAATGTGACCCATGTCTCTGAGTCCAGAAGGGACAGAGCAGGAGTGTGGCCCTCCCAGGGGAGGGTGCGAAGGCCAGAGGCTGGCTGGAGCAGCCGGGGAGGGGGAGGGTGGGAAGAGAGCCTCCGTGGCTTAGCCCTCTTCCTCCGGCTGAGACCCAGAGTCCCGAGGAGACGGGGGCTGTCAGGGACCACAGGGCGCCTGGAGCAGGACTCAGGCCTAGATCTTGCCACTCCCCACGGTGCCACAGTGCCCCTGAACCTCCGCAGAGGACGTGGCCCTCTCCTGGCCAGCTCGGCCACCCGCTCCTTCCCGTCCCACGGTTCCACCGTCAGGAAGTACTTCTGAACACCCAGTGATTTTCTGGGTCAGTTTGCATCTTACCCTGCCCCAGTTGGAATTTCTGGCAGCTTCTAAAGACCCCGGTGTGCAATGTGACAGGAGAAAGGAGGGGAGGATGCGAGGGACTGCCCACTCCTGAGCATCCAGGAAAATGGCCAGAGGCCAAGCACGGCTGGTCCCCAGGACCCCCCTGTGAGGGCTGTGTCCTTCCCAGAGGTCAGTGGCAAGCTGGACTGGGGGCTTCTCAGTGGAAAGGTGAAGAAGGGCCAGTGGACGTCAAGCACTCCGCTTCTCCCAGGGAACAGGGAGAGGGGGACCGGAGCTACGTCATCCAGGAGTTTACTACCATCGCCTCAAAGTTTGCAAAGTGCATTGACGATCACCTTGGTATTAGAGTTCCCTAATAACCCTATAAAGAAATGGAAGCTCAGAGAGGCTGGTTATCAGCCTGAGGTCACCCAGCCAACAGCTACAAAAAGCCTTCTCGTTATGGCACTGGGGTTAAGCATGGAGTCTCCAGAGCCAGACTGCCTGGGTTTGTATTCTGAGTCCACCACTTAAAAGCTGTGTGACTTTGAACAAGTTGCTTGATCTTTCTGATCTCATCTTCCTCAGATATAATGTGGGAGGAACATTCTACGTATCTGCAGAACTAAAACTCCTGGCTTTTAGGAGGTCTCAAATAAATGTTAGATGCCATT
This sequence comes from Ictidomys tridecemlineatus, assembly GCF_052094955.1. Lineage (NCBI taxonomy): Eukaryota > Metazoa > Chordata > Mammalia > Rodentia > Sciuridae > Ictidomys > Ictidomys tridecemlineatus. The sequence continues at coordinate 101,119,155 of NC_135480.1, forward strand.
ATTTCATCACAGACCTGGCTGTCTCTGTCTACCCGCAGCCAAGTCCCTAATACCAGCTTTAAAGGACACAGAAGGGTGTCTTTTTCTCATCTGTATCTTGGCCTTCTTTCCTTCCCTGGGGATGGATAATAGGGAATAGACCCAAAGGAGGGTTTTATCTCCTTTAAGGCCATCCCAAGTGTCAATCTCTCTCTCTTGACCCACAGATGTACTGCTTCACTTGTAAAAGGGCCAGGGCCTCCCCAAGTCCCTGTGCCCATGCTCCAATCAAAAGGCCCACAGCGGGGTTTGCACACAGGAGAATGAAAGAGAAACAGATCACACACCAAGTTTCACACTGATCTTTCCATTTCCTTCTTCCTCCCCATTTCACCTCCCGCCGGCAGCCTGCCCCTCTGCCAGCCCTGCCGCCTCAGAACCTCTCTCCCTCCTGCACAGGAAGGTACAAAACTCGCCAGCCCTGTGTTTAGCTGGGAACAGGCTGTTCACACATTTCATTAATGGAAAAAAAAAGGAAGGGTCGTGCCGGGTGAAGATGCTGGTACACAAAACCACGCAGCCGGGCGCAGTGGCCCAACTGTCACCCCAGCAGCTCGGGAGGCTGAGGCAGGAGGATGGCGAGTTCAAAGCCAGCCTCAGCAACTCAGTACAATTCCTGGTACCAAAACCTAAAACAAACATACGCAGGGCCTCGGAGTTAACAAGGGGGTGGAGGAGCTTCACTATGGAGAGGAAGAGCAGGTCTGGAGGGAGGAGACCCCAAGGCTGGTTCCAGCTTGTGCTGATGTGACTGTCTGTGTGATGTAAGACGTGTCGCTGAAAGTTAGCGCCTCCGTGTCACAGTGTAAGAACGAAGGCTGCGTGTGCTCGAGAACGAGATGCTGCATGGAGTCTAACCCCTCTTCGCATGTTGCTGGGGCCTGTGCAGTGCTCAGATCTTTAGCCAAAGGATGAGTCTTGAGTCGGCTGCCAAATCCCTCTTGGGGGCTGCGGTGGGAAGACGGCTCCAAAGTTGTTGGTGAAGAACCCGGGGAGAGGCCAGGCCCTGTGGGGCCAGAGCTTTGAGCCCCGTGGGAGAAAACTTGGTAATCGAGGAGGTTCCCGTTCCAGTCCTTGCTCAAGGGCAGAGCCAGGCCAGGCCTGAAGACTGACCCAGGGTATGGAGGTCCGAGGGATCTCCCTCCCAACTTTTCAGGGTGAGTTAACACAGGGTCAGATGTGGGGGGAATAGGAGGAGTCAAGATTTTGGAACTGCATGGAATCTTAGAGATCATCCCATTAGGTCCCTTTCTTTCATCAATGAGGTAAGTGAGGCTCAGAGAGGTTGTGTGATTTATCCAAAGTCACACAGAAAACTAACGGTTAGAGATACAACCAGGCCTCCTGATTCCCTGGCAGGGCCTCTTTTCGTCATTCCACCTACCCCTCCTCTCCCGTCCTTTCTCCCTACCTTTTATGATTAGGTTAGTAGTAAACAGGGTGGAGGCCCACCCAGGGTCAGGACGGGGCATGAAATGTTGGGTCTAGGCAGAGTGATGGGGCACAGGCACCCCCAGAGGCAGCCCAGAGGTTCCATGTCCCCAGCTGACGTGGCTGGTGGTGGAGGCCAGGCCTGAGGGTGTGGGGCTTCAGGACGGGGACCCACAAATGTTCCCAAAGAGCCAACACTTGCCCTCTACCCCTGGAGCTGCTGTGAGCCCTGAGCCCCCCAGAGCAGGCAGGAGCACGTTGACCTCTGGTTGGCTCTGGGCAGCAGCTCGGCCCCCGTGAGCCTTTCCTTCTCTGCAGACTTGCCCTGTCTGGTCCCCACAGTGTGGCCAGGTGGGCTACAGGGGAATAACGTCCTGGGGTTACTTTTAGGAACAGGGACAGGGAAGAGCCTGGGCCCCTGGAGGAGTGCAGAGAAGGGACCAGGTGGGGTGGGGAGGGAGAGTGCGCTGGCCTCACTCCTTGAGGTTGGGGGATGACTGCAGGTAGACCCCGTGGGTGACGGTGACGGCACCGATCCGACTGAGCTCAGAGGTAAGAGCTTTGGACAGAGGGCCACGGGGGGAGAGGCTGGGGCCCAGAGTGAGGTTCCAGGCTCCCTCCCGACATGGGAGCCCCAGGTCCTGCACAGACCCAGAAGGTCCAGCAGTGCTGAGCCCCTTGACCAGGGGCCTGGAGAAGGGCCAGTGGGGAGGGCTATTGGGCCGGGGCAGAGCTCAGGAGGCCCTACCCCCAGCAAAAGCCCCTGCCGCCCTCTGAAGGGATCAGGTGTGAGGAGCTCACAGAGCGAGCGACACAGGGTGGGGCTGACCCTCCTTTGTGCCCAAGAGGTAACGGGGTCCCCCGACACCAGTGGCCGAGCCCGGGAGGAACTGGCTCTTCCACGTGGTCTGCAGCGGCCATTGTCCCATCTCCCTCCCCACCTGGGTCCCTACTCTGCACAGGCCCCATGGTGTGCCCCGGGCACCTGGGGCCTCCTTCCCACTGGTTGCGACAGATTCAGTCACACTCGGGTGCAGGTGGCCAGAGTGCCTTCAAGGACCCTTTCCTGGGGACGCCCGGATGTAAAGGGGACCAGTTTAAGAATGAGGCAGGCACTCGCCTGGGGGTGAGAGAGAGGAGCAGAGTGGCCTCAGGATCCCAGGGCCTCCAAAATCCAACTCGGAGGCAGGACCCCCCTGGTCACTGGGAGGAGGCTTGTCTAGCAGAGCGTCTGGAAACCTGATGGGGGTGGAGTGCGCGAAGATGACGAGGACGAGGACGACAATGTGAGCGAGACCACACCTATTGGCGCTGTCTTCTCAAAGGGTCTTTACCCATTGGTCCCAAGAGGGGGTGAGTGAGAGTCTGTGACGGAGGGGTCTGCGGCTGGGCACGGGTCTCACTGGTCCCGTGTCTCCAGGGCGGTAGGCATGTGGGCTTGGAGCCGCCCAGAACGCACGCAGACCACGAGAAGGAGGCCAAGGGTGGGATGTGGGGGAAGAGAGAGAGAGAAGGCGAAGGAGGTGAGGCCAGAGAGGTAGCAGGAAACCAAAGCTGCCACAGTTATGGAAATCCAGAAAGAAAGAGGGAGCAGTCAAGGGTGAGCCGGACCAGGGTTTGGGTCTGTCTTTAAATCCCTAATTCTTGTACAATGTTTTGTCCTGACAATCATTCATTGAGCATCTACTATGTACTGTGGTGACTAACACACTGCACACGCCTCTAAACCCCAGGAGGTTCATATCAGCATCCCATTGGGGAAAAAAAAAATGCAGAAATCAAAGCTTAGAACAGAATAGAGTCTCTGGGCTTCGGCAGAAGAAATGGAAACTCAGAATAATTAACAAAAATGATAAGGGCAGATGAATGATGGCAGGAGAAAAGAGGCCAGATGGCTTGGACCCTGGATCTGACCACAGCTGGACAGGCCTTGAGGGCCAAGTTACGAGGGGGTCTCAAGGCAGCCCTGAGAGGAGCCAGCTGGCCCTGAGACCCAGGCAGGCCCAGAGTGAGCGCAGGGCCGCCCGCCCCCTTCCCTGCGACAGCTGTGGAGGAAGAAGGGCTCCCTGTGGGGCAGAGCCAGGGCTGGGAGAGAGGGGGGAGCCGGATTCCAGCAGCCACGGCCACAGGAGGGGGAGTGGAGCCTGGGACGATAAGGACTGGGACACAGGGGCCCCGTGAAGGCTCTGCTCTGTGGGCTGGGCCCAGACCAGGCCCACCCTTCCCTGACAGGGGTCCTGAGTCCCAGCAGGACAAGCGCTGGAGTCAGAGTGGCCTCCTCTCCACCTTCTTCTCAGCCCAACATCATCCAGGCAGAGAAAAGAGCCTCCCCCTCCTTACCTCCTCCTCGGGTTTAAGGGAAGCAGGAAGAACACAGGAGCAGGGAGGCAGGGGATGGTTTCTGCCCAAGCCTGTGTGACCTTGGGCCAGCTCCTGACCCTCTCTGAACCATGCATCTACAGCATAAAGGTGACGCAATCTGCCTTTCCTGCCCCACAGAGCTGTGAAAGAGGCCACGGGAACAGGCTCTGAAGGGGATGAAAGCCCAATCCAATTGCCAGAACCTTCTTCAAAATGCTTTGTAAAGCCCCTAGTTATACAAACAGCCTTATTTTTCTTATAAACCCAGGTCAGCTTAACCAGGCGGTGGATGGCTCTCCCCTGCTGACAACCCCTGGACTCGTCCATGGAGGCTGAGCCTCCAAACTGAGTACCCTCCAAACCATGGCTCCAGGTACCAGGAAGCACACTGGCCCTGGGAGTGGGAGGTACCCATGCAGCACAGACCCCTTCCCTGCCTCCCAGCCCCAGGGACCGGGCAGACCACCGTGCTCCTCCCTTCTTCCTTCCTGGGGCTTCCGTCTCCAGCATGTACCCGCAGGACGATCCCACGCTGAGATCTCGTCATCCTGGTTGTACCCACGAGGAAGCCGAGACTCCCAGAGGGAGGAGGTGTGCAGACAGAGTCTCGGCAGAGATCAAGCCTCTAGACAGACACTTTTAAGGGTCTCGGGCAAAGAAATAAGCAGGGCTGTTTGCCTTTTGTTTCTCTGTTCCTTCCACCCTCTCTGAATTCTCGCTGCTGGACGTGTGCACCCGGGAACAGTATCACCTGGGAGCTGGTGAGAGGGGCAGGATCTCAGGCCCTGCCCAGATCAAGGAACCACATCTGTTTTATAGATGACTCGTGGGCACTCTGGAGTTTGAAAAGTGTGGATGGAAAGGAGAGTAGCACTTAGCCAGAAACAAGAAATATGGGGTTAGCTATAAAGGAGGCCTTCCTTTCTCCCGGGGGAGGGAGGCCACGGCAGAGATCCTTAACTTCTGGGGTGCTGATGAGACCCCAGGTAGGGGGAGGACGGAGGGAGGCCTGCTCAAGACCCTCCATTTGGGACCCACGTCTGGGCTACTCAGGAACTTCCTGGGGAGGAGCTGGGGGGCTCCCTGCAGTCCTGGAGCGTCCCGGCTGCCGGCGACCTGGACTTGCACGCGCAGCCTCGGTCGGGCTGAGACCAGCGGGCCTAATTCACACCCTCCTGGAGGACAGGTATTTGCATCAGAAATTACCCTGGAACTTAATTCTGCATAATGTTGCTCAGACAAACGACACCTCTGAAACTCTTTGCCAAGGCCAATAATAACATAACTGCAGAGAGAAATAATGAATAGGAGCAGGGGGAGAGGGAGAGCGGGAGGCGGGCGGGGGAAGGGGGGGAGAGACGGGCTGCCAGCCAGAGGCGGCCTCGCCTTTACATAAAGTCACCAGCGCCATGCCAGCACCTAGTAGGGGCTCCACAAACAGGTCTGGACAGCCACAGGCCACGCCGGGAAAATAAATAAATAAATAAATAAACAAAACAAAGTAGAGCCGAAGACAGCTGCTTCGGCTCATTAACTAAATGCTTAAGTAATTAATATGACTATTAATACGACTGTTTGTCCGACAGACAGACTCTCCTGAGTACCTACTATGAGTCGGGCACCGTGCCGGGCTCCGCGGGTCAGTTCAAGTTCAGGGCTCTGAGCTCATATGTGCAAACCCAGTAGCAGGCAGGTCCCTCCCAGGAGACCCAAATTCCGAGGGCAGAACACAGAATGGCCAGTGACCACAGGCACTGACAGGTCTCCAGGCTGCTCCTTCTGGGTTTTTCCACATCAGCCTCATTGGACAGCACAGGGAGCCTTGGGATTCCCTTAAGGACTGTTCACCTCCTAGAGTTCAGAGGTGGAAGGGGAGTCAGAGACCACCTCGTCGTCTCCATTCCCTTTTCAGATGGGGAGATGGGTTCAGAGAGGCCGTGGGATTTCTCCAAGACCACCAGCCTGTCAGTGGCAGAGCAGAGAAGAAGCCTCAGCCCCTGACCACGTGGAGCAGTCCCTGCCAGGCAGGCCCTGGGGTCTCCCCCCTGGGTCAGGCAAGTCAGCCCTCATCTCTGGATCGCAGATGCATCATCTGGAAACAGAAGGGGACCCTTGAGTGGTTCTCACCCCGTGAGGTGAGGGGCCAGAGGGGCCGCGGGGGACCCTGGGAGAGAAGAGGATCTGGAAGAAGAGGGGCTCTGGCCCCGGCCCTGCTTTGATGTGAGCAGTTCTTGCTCCCTGGGTTTCCAGGAAACGGTCGGTTTCAAGTGAGGTTTGAAGAGTCCAAAGCTCCAATGAAAACAACCAAACAAACCTCTCGAAGGGCCTCTGGACACACTTGGTGATTGCTAAGGGCACAGAGACAGGCCTCTGTCCTGCAGGTGAGTAGACTTCATTTTAAGAGGGAGGGACCCACACACAAAAGGACTTGAAAGTCCCCCAGGAGGCACCGCTGAGGCCAGTATCTGTCTCCCGAGTCGGTCTAAAGTGACCCAGTGCCAAGGTGTGGAAAAGTCCAGGCCCTCTGGCTGCCCACAGGGGTCCTGGAGAGATGGGCCACCCTGAAACGCAAGGGGCAAGAGAAGAGGACAAACGTGCTCCTGGGCTCCCAAGGTCCTCTCATGGGGGATCCACCCAGTGCCACAAAGGCCACCCTGGGCTGTAGCCACGGCCTCCCCCCTCCCACCACGTCAGCCCAATTATGCATGTTTACATTATGGCTATGTATAATCCTGCCATTTACATTCAGTTGCAGGCTTCTCTGTGTGCTCATAAAATATTAACATTGGAGGGCCGCTTGTTGCAGAAATGTTTGTAATTTCTCTTCTCCATTATGGGCTTATTAATGATAATAATGCCGTTTCCCTGCTTAGGAGCTGGGGCTACCGAAATGCAATCACTCAACACAGCTGAACTATGACAGTGGGAAGTCGGATTCGTTCCCTGCTCGGCATTTAATCTTAATAACATTTTATCTTGGACGACAAGTGTGTGTAATGTTGTTTAAAAGCCATGACTACATCGACGCTGCGCGTTCAGGAAGGGGAAGCGGGGAGAGGGTGGGAAGGCCTCCCCTCCACCTCCTTTCCTGGGGTGCCTTGCTGGCCACTGTCACGTCACCCCTCCTGAGCTGGGGTGGGACGCACCCTGGGTGGGACTCCTGAGTGGGATCCCTGCTTAGATGAATAAGGCTGGCCAGGCTGCCAGGGACCCTGTCCACTCAGCATTCCCATTCCAAAGGGGATGTTTTTTAAACCTGCAAGAATAAAAAAAGGACTCGGGAGTACATCAGCCTTTGAAAACACAACTAGCTCAAATGGGCTCTTTAAAAATAAATAAGGGCATTTCAGCTAGAGAGCTGGGCCTGAGGGGCACGAAGACTTTAAGGCCAGTTGCAGAGAGACCAGCGCTGCACTGCGTCCTTGTCCTAAGGCGAGGATCCTCATGATACGGTCCCCTGGCAGGCCAGCTCCCTCCCCAGACGAGCCCCCCTCCTCCCGCCTGCGCCCCTCCACCCCTCCGCGCCCCTCCCAGCCCTCTTCCCACTTTGCTATGTCAGCCCCTTTTGTCTGGTGCTTGCTCACTGTGCCGGAGAGCAGAGGCGACACCCCGCTTCTGCCTGTCAGGTCCTCCGCCCCCACGTCTCGCTTGGCGACGACCGCCAAGGTGGGTTTTGTCTGAGATCCAGGAGAGGCAGGGCCGTGTCTGTTGTGTTTCCCTCTTTCCTGCTCCTCCCCAGACGCACCTGGGCCAGGACTCTGTGTCCTGGGTGCTCTACCCCTAGGTGTGGGGTGGGATCTAAACCACGGCTCCCGCTTGGCTTGAGTAACGAACGTCAGGGGGCTGAGCAAGGGGGGACTTGTCTTTGCAAGGTCTGGTTTTGTGGGTGTATTCAGGGCCAAAGAGTCATAGCAGCTGTGATCCCACAATCGGAATAATAGCAGGAACAATCACATTCAAAGCTGGTAGCCAGCAGGGACCCCAGGATCACCCACACTCCCAGGGGAACCCCTTGGCTGCCCAGACTGAGGGTCATCTGGGCCTTGTGCACCCTTGATGCTTGTGACTTGCACAGACTACTGGGTGCCGAGACCCCATGGCCGCATCCCCCCACCTGCACAGACCATAATGTGCCACCTACAGCCCTCAGGTTTTGGCTTCTGGAGCCCCGGCGGGCAGTGACTTCCCTGCCACACGCCGACCATCTTTAGCCCTTTCTCTCTTTCTTTCTTTCGCTAGTGAGATTGAGATTTTTTTACTTATTTTTTTACATTTGTTCTTTGTAGTTTACATGACAGCAGAGTGTATCTTGACATATCATACATGCATGGAGTAGAACGTCCCATTCCCGTGGCTGTACGTGACTCGGAGCCACGCTGGTCATACATGAACATAGGAAAGTGATGTCCCCTTCATTCTACTCTCTTTCACCTCTAGCACTTTCCCAGCCCAAGGGCTCGCTGGCATTTTCCTGAGCACTCCTTGATTGACAGCACTCCCAGCTCCTGGGCATCCTGAGTGAGGCCTCCAAGGTGTTCAGAGTGTCAAATCCCTCCGAAAGTGTGACAGGCAGCACACCCTGCTTCTGCCTGTGTGGAGAAGGACACTGTCCTCTCCTCTGTTTTGGAAATGTACTCTATTAATTCAGCCCAAGAATGATCCTCAGCGCCTTGCTGGGGGGATCTGAACAGCTGGGATGCCTTCGGCTCCTCTTGTCACCAACACACACGCTGACCCTCCGAGCCCACCACCAGTCAAGGTCCCCTCGCCTGTGCTTATGGAATCGAGTTTTGGGAAACCTCAGTGGAAGAGTTTCCTTTTATTCCTGCTAAGCTCCACCTCCTTCCCTTTGGCCCGTTGTTCCAGCCCGAAAGACCTTTCAGGTCCTGACTCTGGAGTCCCACAGCATAGCCGTCCCTTCTGCGTTCAGTGCCATTCACTTATTTGAAAAGCGGGCTTTCTGGTTTTACTCCGGACCTTGATAAAGGACGACACGGGCAGGGTCAAGGATCAAGGCGTGCAGACACCACCTGACCTCTCCCTCCAGGTCCACGTCAGCCTGTTCAACAACACCCTCTGGGATGCTCGGTTCATAGGCTAAAGACCAACGGATCCAGGAAGAGCCTTGTGAGCCAGTGCTCCAAAGTCGGGAAAAACAGACCCTGGGTGCTGTATTGTTTCTAATAAGCTGCATTTCTTTAGGAAAACGAGCTTTTGAGGTCTCGGTTTCCTCATCTGCAATGTGAAGGGTTCAGATTAGATGGCCCTGAAGACCATTCTAGCTTCACACCTTAGTGGATGCATGAGCAACCTCCAGGTGTCCCCAGCCTACCCACAAGGACAGGGGGAAGACCCGCCAGAGCCTTATCCAAATCAAAACACCCTCGGCTGCCATGTCTCCTCCAGTCCCGTGTCCTTATGCAAACAAGGGATGCATATTTTGAGTCCTGAGTGGTTCTGATTTCTTTCCTAAATACCGAGTAGCTCAGTGTGGAGGATGGGGACTCCCCCCCCCCACAACTGCCATTTTTAGGCTGTATGTTTTTACACACTTTTATAGACTAGGATATACGTCCATCTACAGTCTCCTGGCACCTATCATGTTTGTCTCAAAATAAAGGGACACTAGCATTTACAGAGTCCATGCCATCCACTTTCACTTGAATGCCGGGTTCTGGGGATCCACAAGGCCCTGCCCATCGCCAGGGAGGCACGTGCTGAAGTGACCCACGTGCTGTGCAAGGGCCGGCTGTGGCTGGAACCAGGTGTGATGAGGACTGAGGAGGGAACCAGCGGTTCCGCGGGGGTCTGAGGAAGGAGAGCCCTGGACTGCCTGCTGTGGAGCACAGTGCAAGGTGTCCCAGGAGCTCCTGAAGCTTCATGGCTCATATGAAGCCTGGCGCAGGTGGGGTGTGGGGGGAGGGTGTCACAGAAGCGGCCAGAGCACCCTGCAGCCAGCTCCTGACGGCCTTGAACCCCTGCCCAGGGCCTGAATTTCAGCCTCTAGATGTCAGGAAGACAGGGAATACGTAAGGCACCCTGGGAGACCGGGCTCTAGAGAGACACCTGGCCACCGTGTGGAGGACAGATTGGAGGGAAGGTCCCCGAGGAAGACAGGAAGGGCTCTGGGAGACATCCGAGGTCCTAAGTGAGAGCGGTGAGGTCAGGAATAAAGAGTCAGAGCTATGACAGGCAGGCTCAGGGGACCCGTGAGCCCTCAGGGTTAGACACATCTCGGTTGGTGTTCTCGGGATTTCCAATTAAATGACGGGGCAGATGCCGGTTTTGTGAACCTATCTAAGGAACAGAGGAGCTAAAACAGGTGTGAAATGTGGGGGTCATGGGCTTGGCTGGAGACATGTTGGGCTTGCTAGGGACCGCAGGTGTGCATATGGGCCATCATAATACAGGGGAGGGTTCAAACCAGGGTGGGCAAATGCCAGGCACAGTGGCACACGCCTGTCATCCCAGTGGCTTGGGAGGCTGAGTCCGGAGGATCGTGAGTTCAAAGCCAGCAACTTAGCGAGGTCCTAGAAGCAACTCAGGGAGACTCTCTAAATAAAATATTTTTTAAAAGCTGGGGACATGGCTCAGTGGGTTCAATCCCTGGTACAAAAAGAAAGAATGGACAAAGTCAGCCAGAGAGCCCCCAGAGAACAAGGTGAGGGGCTGAGGACCAGCCAGGGCGAAGCCATCACATAGCAGGTGGGCAGAGTTAGAGGAGCTGATAAAAGCAACCTCACTAGGAGTGTGGGGGACAGCCAGAAGAGGCTGGGATCGTGGAATCCAAAGGAACACATCCCAAATGCTGCAGCGCTGAGGGGTACAAAGAGATTCAGCAATGAAGACCACAGAGGCGGCCCTGGGCGTCACAGGGGACAACAGGCGTTTCTTGTGGTTGGGGGACTAGGTAGCTGCAATGGGCCTGGATTCGAATCCTGGTTCTACCAGTCACAGCTTTGTGACGCTGGGTGGTCATTCCTTCCCCGAGCCTCACTTTCTTCAACTATAAAATGGGCATAACAACGAGACTTTTCTTTCAGCTGTTGTTAGGTTTAAATATGACATTATAAGCAAAGCACGGAGATCATGAAACAGACGCTCCGTGAAGGTTAGCAGACCCCAGAAGCATGGAGGTGTACTGAGAGGGATCATTGGAGAATAGCTTGGAAATTCAAAAAATAACGTTATGAGAAGATTGGAACATGGCAGAAGCTGAGAGAAGGAAGCAGGGAAGGAAGGGGAGGTTGGAGAGGCCTCCCTCCTGGTGCTCCCATGTCCTGGGCGGTATCGGGAGGTGGAGGCAGGAAGTGGAGCCCTGACCAGCTACATGGATTTCTCAGACACACAATAGGTGACCTGGGAGATGCCACACAGGAGGGGGAGCTGTCTTCGCTGGTGGGCCCTCTTCTCCGGGGTGTGCAGTAGGTGCAGGCACCTGCCCAGAGGCGGCCGTGGGGTGTTGAGAGGGAAAAGTCTGGAATAGCTGCTACGGAGTGTGCGGTGGGGACCGAGGACGAGAGCCTCCAAGGAGCATGTGAGTGTGGCTCAGGTGGGGACTGAGTCAGAGTCTCTCTGCATTGGGCCAGTGGTCCCCACGAGCCCTCTTCCTGGGGAGGCTGCTTCTCTCCTCCCTGCCGACTCCAGGGTGGGGTGGGAGCTGCCTGTCGGTCCTGGTCTCTGCTCCCCCCAGTGCCTGGCCAGAGTCAGGGTGGCCACGCACCTGCTTGGTCACTCCCCAGGGGTGTCCGCGATCACATGGGGGCTGGAAATGCAGGTCCCCCGCGATGAGAGCCAAAGGCTCAGTACTCTACTCTGCTCACTCCAGCATGTTAAATCCCTGCTCGACACCTTGAAAAAGGACATCGCACATGCTCACCCATTAATAGTACAACCTCCCCTGTCATCTGAGGCAGCCGCTGGCATTTAAACAGACCCGGAACCCCACCTCCTCCACAGACTCCTCAGGGACTAACAGGGGAGCTCACATTTAACAAGAGCTTTCTGTTTGTTAGGAGCCTCCTTATGCACAGCCCAGGTGGCCTTTAGTTTCACAATAACTCTGGTATTGTATTGTTAGTATTGTCTCCTCATTTTATCAAGAAGGAAACGGTGGCTCAGATAGGTGAGAACATTTGCCAAAGTCACACAGCACTGAGCCAGCCCTCACGGAGATCAAACCAAATTTGGCCAACTCTTGCTCCTGAGCTCAGCTTCCTCTGGTGCCCAGCTGCCTGCCCTGAGCTCCTGTTCTCTGAAGACCCCTTTGGCAGTGACTCCTGGTTCCTAGCCCCTGTGTTCACACTTTGTACACCAGCCCTGTGCTTACCCTCATTGGAAGATGCAAAGTAAAGATTCTCAGAGAAACCAAATTCTCTCTATTTTCTCATGGAAAATGTGCCTTTTAAAAAAATTTTTTTATCATGTTCAAATAAACACAGCACGTAATGTACCATCTTAACTCTTTTTAAGTGCACTGTTCAGTGGTGTTAAAGTCCATTCGGATTACTGAGCCACCATGACCACCATCCATCTCAGAACGCTTCCTCTCGAAAATGGAAATTGTCTCCGTTAAACACGAACTCCCGCTTCCTCTCTGCTGAACCTCTGACCATCTTCATTCTGCTGTCTCTGTGACCCAAATCACCCAGGCAGCAGCTTCTGGGAAACCAGAAGATACCCAATGTCCCCACCCTGCTGCACTTCCCCCCAGCCCTCCGGAAGCCTCACCCTCCTGGAGGCAGAATCCCAGGGGTTTGTCTTTTGGGGCTGTTTACCTATTTCTCTTAACATAATGTCTTCGGGGGTCGTCTAAACTCTAGCACGTGCCAGAACGTCCTTCCTTTTTGAGGCTGAATAACATTCCGTTGTGTGTGCGTCACACTTGGCTCATCCACTTATACATCGCCCAACCCTTGAGTTGTTCCCACCTTTTGCCATTTAGTGAGTAACATTGCTGTGAACTTGAGTTTACAAACACCTCTTAGAGACTCTGCTTTCAGTTCTTGGGGGTCCATGCCCCGAGTGGAATTGCTGGATCGTGTGGTGATCTGCTTTTTTGAGGATGCGTCTTCTGTGGAGGCTGCACAATTCCACCTTCCCGCCAACAGTACGTGGGGTTCCTGCTTCTTCTACATCACTGCCAACATTTGTCATTTTCCGTTCAGTTGACAGTGGCCACCCTCATGGGTAGGAGGTGGTGTCCCCTGTGGCTTTGATTGGCATTTCCCTGATGACCCAGCCTCTCTCCATGTGCTTATTAGCCGTTTTGGTCTCTTCTTTGGAGAACTGCCTATTCAACCCATTTTTGAATCGGGTTGTTTTAAACTACTTTTTTGTTTTAAATCCCGACCCTGTGCCCTCTCCAACACAGCTCCACTCATCTTCCCAGCAGCCATGTGGTGACCTGCTCTGAGGGCGGGAGTTCCCGTGTCCCACACCACACACCAGCTTTGTCAAGCACGGAGCATTATTCACACCGCCGGCTTCCTGGTCCCCTCTAGGGCCAAGGCCTGGACAGGCTCTGTTGACCCGGAAATGACACCGGGATGGAGATGTGTCAGGTCACCATGACTCACCCTTGGCCCTGAATTCTTTAATCTGTGTAGCTACCCAGATGGCCTCTTGGAAAGGGGCACAGGACGGCAGGTTCCGAGGAAGGAGAGGCAGGCCCTGGTGCAATCCAGCAGTGAGGGGGACAGGGGACAGGGGACCAGCAGCTGGCATCTGGCTTTGGCCAACAGGGCGGGGCATCCCAAGGTGGCAGTGATGGTGGCAGCACCTCTCGGGGAGGAGGCCACACAAGGAAGGCTCTAGCAGCACACGGCTCGGCTTCCCCTGGGAAGAGGAGTGAGGTCCAGGCGGGTGGCTCGGGATGAGGGCTCTGGCCACCTCAGAGCACAGGGTTGGGCAAGGCAAGGGAAAGAGATGCCTGACACCTCAGGGAGGGGACACTGGAAAACAGGACCAGGGAGCCGCAGAAGTGGGCTGCTCCGACCTCTGTCCACGAGACCAACTGTGAGATGGGCTGACAGCCTCCTGCAGGGGCACCTCCCCTCCACCACAGCTGCCCCATGCAGCTCCCAGCCAGCGGGGACACAGAGGCTCAGCGCAGGGCTCCTGAAGCCAGCCTGCCCTGGGACCTGCCCTCTGAGGCTCCTCCTGTCCAGCCCTGCATCCCTCCCTTCTCCCTGCCCACAGCTCAGAAGCCTCTCCACTGGCTTCTGCCCCTTTCCTACTTTGTCTTCCATAGAACTTTCTCCCATTCAATGGGCTGCATGTCTAGCTGCAGCAGTCAGCGGCTTCTAGGGGGACTCCAACTGATGGAGAAGCCGTCCGAACATGACCCCCGCCTGCTGCGCACCCTCACCCCAGCCCTCCAGTACAGTCCCCTCCCTCTGGGCTTTGACCTGCCTCCTTCTAGAGACTGACTGACAAGGCGCATAGGGCACGAGGATCCGCCCTGAGCAGCACGCTGGGTTTGGGGTAGGAGGACACTTGGTGAGACCTTTTGCATCCTTGGGAAGCTCCTGAGTTGGGCGGGGCTGGTTCCTGAGCCTGGCCACATTCGTCTCAATCCACAGGGCCCAGAAGAGCTCCTGGCATCTGCTCAGTATATATTTGAAGAATGAATAAGTTTATTCACTGTCACAGTGCTCTAAAATGTCCCCAAATCTTTTCAAGTCTTCCAGCAGCCCTATGGAGTCAGGCAGACACAGACCGTCTCAAAGTCGTTAAACCGAGACCCAGAGAGGCTGAGGGCATCCATGGCCGGCTAGGGACCCTCGCCATCCGATTAGACCACGCTGCTGTACAGTACAGCCGGGCCCACGCCCCAACCCCCTTGTGACCACAGGGACATTGTGGGCAGCCAGTCTGAGTGAATTCGCATACTCTTTCCTGTGATCTGAGAGGCTCTGTCGGTCACTTTCATAGTGACCTGGATATTGCCCCGATCCTCGAGGTAGCAGAATGTGTCTTCAGACACAGGCGTGCCTTCCTGCAGCCCCATGGGTGGAGCTAAGCTCACCTGTTCCTTTATGACATTACCCCTTTGCCCTGTTTGGGGTAGAATGTTCCATGGAAACGCCCTTGGTGTGTCCCCTTCTCTTGCTCTGCCCCTGGGTGTGGCCTTCCTAGATGTCAGTCAACCTGCTGACAGCAGATATCAGGAAGCTGGACTCAGCCCCTTGAAACCTGACCCTTTGCCTCAGTTGAATGGCTTCTCCTCAATCAAAGGGTCTCTCTCTCTCTCTCTCTCTCTCTCTCTCTCTTTCCCAGACCCTTAGGGTTAGAGGAGCCATCACAGGACCCCAAACAAAAGGTATCTCTGTCTCTTGTGTGGTTATTTAGTGCAGCCCAGTTCACCTGGAGTGACCCTGAGTGTTTTAGTCGTGAGGAACGCGACAGGCCATCCCAGTCAATTCTGACCCAAGCCCAGAAAAGCAGGAGCTCTCTGCACAGGGACAGTCAGGTCCAGGAAAGGATGCAGGGGACAGGCTAGGAATGGACTGACCTACTTTGCACTATCAATAATAATACCTCACTCACGGCAAACCAGGTTCCTGGAGTGTAAGGAACACGGAGGAGAGTGCAGAAGGAAGGGACGGGCCCCTCCCCCAGGAGGCCCAGAGCAGCCCCTTTCTACAGTACTCATTCCTGGGGGGAACCTTAGACAAGTTTTTTTCTCAGGGGGCTACCAGGGATTGAACTCAGGGGCACTCGACCACTGAGCCACATCCCCAGCCCTATTTTGTATTTTATCTAGAGACGGGGTCTCACTGAGTCGCTTAGAGCCTAGATTTTGATGAGGCTGGATTTGAACTCACAATCCTCCTGCCTCAGGCTTCTGAGTTGCTGGGATTATAGGTGTGTGTCACCGTGCCCAGCCCTTAGTAAGGGAGCCAGGAAGGGTTTGCTGCCCGGCCTCACTGTGGCAGGTCCTGCCTCCCAAGCCACACCACTTTCCTTTGCTTGCTCTTATTTTTAAATGAGGCAAAACTTAAAAAAGGAGCAGGGGGAGCTGGGCGGGTGGTCAGGGAATGCGTGCTGCTGAACAAGGACGCCACCCTGGGCGGGATTGTCCCCTGGAGAATAAACAACTGCTGGAGACCAAGAGCCTTTGATAACTTGCTTATGGTCAATTAAAATTCCCAATTAACACATCTGAAAAATACTTCCATATTTGTCACTGAATACAGGATGAGATGCATCTGGCGGCTGCTGGGGGAGAAGGCGGTCCACTGGGGGGAGGGCTGTGGAAAGACTCCCCTCGGCAAAGCCAGTGGTGGGGACGGGGACTTCAACCCAAAAGCCACCTTAGGAGCTGTTCGTGCTGGTGCCTGCTGGCCCCCTTGTCTGTCACCATGGATCCCTGATGGCACTGCTTCAGTGAGTGGCTCTAATCTTCACCTTCAGCCCTGGTGACTTAAATGTCCTGGGGATGCCACTGGAGTGTGACCCTGGGAGCCTCACGGCGCCCCCCCCCCCGGGCCCCCCCCCCCCCCCCCGACAATTCCATGCCACATGTATGCAAGGCACACAGCAGGACAGGCCAAGCAGACCCTGTGTCCTGAGCAGGGCTTTGTACTGTATCCGCCCTTCCCCAGCACCTCAGCCCTGCTGATTCCACCACCATATCTGGTCCCGCAGCCTGACCCTCCACCCTTCCTCCAGCACCTGGGTCAGGCCCTGCCACTCCTTGCCGGCTGCTGGCTTTCCTGCCTGGCTCCCAGTGATTCTCCTCACTGCCTCCAGAAGGATCTTTCCAAAATGCAAATAGGATCAAGTCGGTCCTCCTGTGTGACACAGTTCAGTGGCCTGCATTGCCTTCAGGAAAAGTTCAGACTCGCGGTGAGGCTCAGAAAGCCCTTGGGGACCTTGGCTGGCCTCTGCCCTCCTTAACCTGGTTGCCCTATGCTCTGCAGCTCCCTACACTGAGTCCCTCAGGATATGACGTCTTCCATGGCTGGGATTACCCTTCCCCCTCCTCTTCTGCTAGCAAATACCTATTCTTCCTTCAGAATCTAGCTTAAGCTTTGCCTCCTCCAGGAGGCCTTCCCTGACTGCTCCTCCTCCAGTTTGACTTAGACCTTCCTCTGTGATTCTACTGTTCATTTGCTGCTTCTAATCCCACGCCACACCATCAATGATGATTTATTATTTCTGGAACAGCTAAAAACAAGGCCTCAGTCTTATGTCCCATGTCCTCGTGCCTCCTAGGTGTGCATTATGTTTGTTGCATGTGTGAATGGAAGAATATTTAATACACCCTTTAAAAAATCGTGAAATTATTAAGTTTTGGTGAACCAGAGGGTGCTTCCCATTGAACTTCATTGTTCTATCAGAGATGTTTTATCTCCATTTCTTACTGTGGGGACTTTGCCAGTGGTTCCAGTCCCTTAGTTTTATGTGTCCTCCCCTAGAACCTCTGTCAGTTATAAACAAAGCCCCCAAAGGACCTAGAAGGAGCCAGTCTTTAAAGGATTCTTGTGGCTCACCCTATTGTAAAGCAGAAGACTTCATGGAATGCAAATAACCCTCTCCTAATTTGTCTACTTGGTAAGTTTGAATTTGGAGGTTTCTTAAATTAGCAGCGCAAACTTGCAGTTTTTCTGAAAATGTGACTGCAGTTGTGGCTCATGCCACCAAGATGCAAATAAAGGGGCTCGGGACTGGGGCGGTGGCAGGGTGGACCTGTGACTGTAGGAGCAGAAGCCAGGCCTGCAGAGGACGCCATGGCCACCCACAACTCCGTTTTGCAGGCCAGTGATCTTGGAGACGTGCTGCTGGGTGCCCAGCCTCCTAGTCACCCCAGGGCTACTGCATTTTGAGATTACCCATGCTGCCTACCACCCACCCAGCGCTCTCAGGGGAAGGGAGAGAGATTTTTTGTTCTTCCTTCTACTGGAATTCTTTTGTCTGCTATTCAGAGAGCTGCTTGGGCTACACTCTGGGCCCCTGACCTGCACGGCTCCCCTGCCCAGACAGCTGGATTCCGACCGGGGAGGCTTTGTTTACTCACCATGTAGCAAATATTGACACTGAAACCAACTGTGCTTCTGCTGGTTGCTAGTTTCCTGGTCCCAGGAAACCTCTGTTCCCAAGTGACAAATGAATTTTAGGCCTATGAGCCCATAGTGTCATCAAAAGGCTAAAAAGGGAGAACAGAAACCTCTGCCCACTCCTGATCTCTTCCAATACCTGAAAAGCAGGGGTTCCCTCTTAGCCAGTCTGGCCCCACCCTAATCTTAGGTCCTTAAAAGCCGCAGAGTGAAGGGCAGGCTATTAACTGACCAGACTATGGGATCCCTGAGAGCAGGGATAGTTACAGGAAAGTCTGTCCCTGGAGCCTGGCCCAGATGCCTGGAGATAGCCCAAGGAATGCTGGGAGGAAGGGGAATAATGACACTGATGATCAGAATAATAACTACTACCACCCGGCCCCAGAGTAGAGTCGGGCTGTGTGCCAGACTCAGGCCCAGTTCTGAGCTTGCATCACTTAGTTTAATGCTCACAAGTAATATTATCCCATTTTGCAGATGGAGAAATTGAGGATTTGGAGATTAGGTAATCATGTAGGATCACACAAAAGACTCCAAAACCCATGCTCCTAACTCCTTTGAAGAAAGGGAAGGGCTAGGCAACCCTGAAGCAAGAGACTCAGGAGGCTGAGGCAGGAGGATTGCAGGTTTGAGGTCTAATTCATCAACTTAGTGAGGCCCTGAAGGAAAAAAGGGAGTGAGGGCATTAAGGAAGAAAGGAGGTCAGAAGAATGTGAAAGTAGGCAAGATGGTGATCATGGAGCTCACCCAGTAAACAAGTGAAGATAAAAGCTTCATCATTCCCCAGACCTATTTCCTGTCAAGCTCCAAATGCCCTCCCATCTGTTCCTTTTCCTCCTACAACTCAACAGGTGGGGCAGGGTATCTGCTGGTCTCTTGGTGCCTCCCACCCCCTGCTAACACGGCCCCTTCCTGAAATAGACACTTTAAACATTTTATTTATTTATTTATGATAGATGGCAGAATTGAAGTCTTGGAAAGATCTACGTTTGAAACTCGTTCATCCAGGTCTCCCACCCAGACCCTTATGGGCCAGGCCCCGAAGACCGATGGGGAGGGTCGCGAACTTCCCGGGGAGAGCTGGGGGTCCCAAGCTGCCAGGGGAGGGCTGAGGTGGCCCCCCACAGAGCGCTCTCTTCCTCCGGGTGAGGCAGGCTGGGCGCCCCAGCCATGAAAACATATGTTCCCTTCCTTCACTCCAGCCAAAGGGAAAAGGTAGATGTCACGCACACCCACACCCCGGGACAATGCGCGTATTAATAACCGCTTTAATTGTGTGCGAGTCTCAGCATATTTCCCCGCGGAGCCTCAAAAGCCATTTATTTTGGTACCACGTAGCGGGGATGGTACTCTCCGCCGGGGGCCCAGCCAGGCTGCTGGTGACTAATAGAGAACTCTTCATTGAGAGGAGCCCTGGAAAAGCGTTTCCATTTCCCGGGTGCGCCTTGGGTGGGTGGCGAAAGCAGCGAGCTAAGTGGAGCACAGTCAAGGTTGGTGCGCGCCCCGGATGTGTGTGCGCAGCACCTCTCGGTACCCACGCCTGGGAGGGAAGTCTGGGGGCCCGGGAGGGCGGGATGCAGATAACCCCCTGCAACGGCAGACTCTAAAAATATCGTGCGCTTGCCTTTGACTTGAAATATACGATTTTCTCCCCAGCAGATTCACCTTTCTAATTTTATTTTGCTTGGGCTGCTATTAAAATGAGCTTGCATTCTCAGAGAATACTCCGATGGCTAGAAAGGACAGGGAAGTGCTGGGTGGCCAATAAATCCAGCCCAGGAGTCTAGATTTACCGTGGACAACCCTAACCCAAGGCAGTTAACTCTAGGGATGGATGTTGTTTTTCTTTTAGGGTAATATTATATATATTTTTTCTTTTGTTAGAAATAAGGCACTTGCTGCTCCCCAGAAACAGGAGATTTTTATTTCCTGATAAAAATTCCTCCTCTTCTCAGCCTCACCATCAACCATCATGAACACATGTTCTCTATGGTAGATGTTCTCAGTGATGGACAAGGAGACTTCTCAGACTCAAAACCACTGTAGGAATGGCCAGGAACGATCTCCAGGAAGACGGACTCACCAGGGTCTAAATCAATTTGCCTGAGTATCTTGCCTCCAAGCAGAACTGCACCTAAATAATCTCAAATGGGTGCAGGTCTTCTTCACTACCTCCCAGCATCTCAGAGATGCTTTGTCTCTTTAAGTATCAAGGTTTGGAATTCTAAATTCTCAAGTGTTCAATAGTGGGAGGGCAGGTGTGAGGGAACTGTGACATTGGCCAGTGCTTAACCTCTCTGACCCTCAATTTTTTTATTTGTAAAATGGAGATAAAAATCTGTATCTTGCAGGGTGGTGGTTTGGACAGTGTCCTGTGAAAAATAGTGGGATTCATCCTCAACATCTGTTAATGAACCTGGGTCGGCAGAGCGACTTCCAAACAAATGCTCATTCCTCCAAGCCATGCCCTCTCTGATGCAGTGGAGAAAGCGATGGTGTCTCCGCCCAGTAAGCTTGATTTGGGGATACCACAGTGTAAGAAGGGCCCTTAATTATCCACTGGGCAGGCTCTCTTCTCCTACCAGTCCAAACATCTCCCTGACACCCAATTTCCCCTCAGAATGCCCCCTCCTCTCTGGCAGGCTCATCTCCTTCCAGTTTGCATGAGGTGCCTCTGTTGGTGTGAGGTCTTCCCTAGTTTAGTTTTTGTTTTCTCAAGGTTTTAATTTTGTTGGTAGATTGGTTCAATTATTTCCGATCAGCCTCTCCTATCCGTATGAGGAGAAATGGCCGCCTCTGGGCAGGTGGAGACCACAGTCTAGATCACTTACAAACTCCCCGTGTCTCCAGGCTGGCCTGTTCCTGGGGAGGAAAGCAATCAGAATGCAGTGTTTAGTTTAGGTAATCCAGCAGGATTAAGGGCTGAGAAGGAAGGGGTGTACATGGGAAGGCCTCTGGACAATGAATCCCTTTATCACATGCACTCTGGGCCCCCCTGAAGCCTGGAGGCAGAAGCCACCCATGAGAGCAGACACATCTGTGCAAATGCCCCTGTGTCCCCGGCATGCCATACAGGGTGAAACCTGCGGGGAGGAAGGAGGGTTGGCCTGTAGCTCCACTTCTTCCATTGATACCTTGGGCAAGTCCCTCAATTCATTTTTCTTTGAGTTTATCCAATTTTCAAAGCCACCTGGGACTTTATTCTAAATTGCAGATTCTTGGAGTCTTTACAAACTACTAACCCAGATGATCAACTCATAGGTAAACTTGGGGAGGATACCGACCACAGGTCAACAGCCCTACATTTAGACCTCTGCTTACTCCTCTACAAAATGCCTTTGAAAACCACATCACGTGGCCAGTGACACAGCTCCGAAGTCATGTGTATCTGTGACCAACTCACTTGGGAAAACAAAGCACTACATGTGGGCCTGGCTTCACATGTGCACATAGGAACAAAGGGCCTCTAGTTCACTCTTGCTCTGGGACACAGCTTTGCTTGACTTTGGTGGAGCTTTTGGTGGCAAAAGTTACCTATGAAGCCTGTGCTTTGTGGGGGCCAGTGCTCTAAGACCCTGACACCAATGCCCTTGGCCCAGAATGTGGATGGTGTCTGGCAAGTAGACACCTGCAATGGAGCACCATCTAGGGACAGCCACTCCCTTGCCAGGTGATCAGATAAATACCAGAGCCAGAAAAATGGTGGCAACAAATGAAATCAGTATCCTGGCTCCAAAAGAAGAAGAAAAAGAGGACAGAGTGAATGGTCTTAGAGGTCCTTTTGGCCACCTCTCCCCACTGCTTCTCCAGCCCCTCTGCAGGAGCTGCCTTGGGCAGTCTGAATGGTTCCCCAAGTCAGCCCACTTCGCCCACTTTCAGGTATGCCAAAGTGCTGTGGAGGCAACTCCACTTAACCCCAGAAGACCTTTTGACAATCCACTGCCTGAAGGCAGGTAGACCAGATGTCTTCTAAAGCAATACCCTCAGGTCCTTGTTCTAATTTGGAGTATTTTCTCCAACCATCAGAGGTTCCAGCAGAAACTGGATGCCCAGTGGAGACACAGTAAGGGTGAGGACACAGACTGCGTTTGAGAATGTTTTTCTGCTCAGGCAGAATCATGTCTTGAAGATCTTCAGCCTGCTTTTCTGTGCCCTGTGCCTCCTGGTGTGGGTCTCTGTGTTTTCTCACTTAATACCAAGGAGACTCAGGTTGGAAGGAAGTTCAGACCTGTCTAGTTTAACCCCAACTTCCAAAGCTACAGCTCTGTGACATCATGTCCATCCTCATCTCTGCTGGACACCTGCAGTGGCAGGGAACTCATGTCCTCCAAGGGCCCCATGTCTGTTTTGAATACAGCCCTGCCATCAAGTGTTCCCTGATGGCTCTTCCTAAGGTCCTTCTGCTCTTCTCTAAAAAAGTATATGCTGTTTGACCTGCTTGGGCAGGTTTCTTAACCTCTCTAAGCCATAATAATCATACCCAACTCAAAACACTATTTTAAAGGCCAGATGAAATGGTAAATACATAGTATTTCATACACATAGAGGACCCTCAGGAAATGTCAGGGCTTTTGCTTTTGGAGGAACTGATAAGTTCCTCTGCATCGGGGATGTTCCTAGTATTTTCATTTTCAGAAGGGACACATGCTGCCTGAAAGAGGGGTTCTCAGGAGCTCTGCAGACATGGGCATGGGTCCCTGACAGTGTTGGCACATATATATGAGTTCAGGGTGGGTCATTGCATCTGGGACCAAAGTAGCTTGGGCACTGCTGAACAATGGGAGAGAAGGGGAGAGGAGGCTCCTAAGGAACACAGTCTCTATACCTGTTGCCAAGATGTCACTCCTTTCCCACTTTGTTGCACCACACACAGGGAAGAGCGTGAGGCAGGGGTGGTGGGATTTTTGATGAGGTCTCCCATTGAATGCCACCCAATAAATCATCCCAAGTTCATCCAAGGCTGAGTTCTGGCCCACAACTGGAGCCTGCCTGAGCTGGAGAACCTGCCTTCTTGTGCACTCCCTGGCTCTGACTTGGGCAAGAAATGGAGACTCTCTGAGTTCTAGTTTTCTCATTTGCAAAGGGGGATATTTGATAATAGCCAACTTGGAGAACTCCTGTGTCTCTTCCTGTAAGGACACTAACCCTATCAGATCAGGGCCTCACCCTTATGACCTTATTTAACCTTAATTCCTTCCTGATAGTCTCCATCTCTGAGGAGGAGTTAGGACTCCAACATATGAATTGGGGGCAAAGGGGAGGATGAGAGATGGGGACACAACATTCAGCCCGTAGCAGTAGACAGAAAGGTATGGACAGTGGCTGCTTATTTCAGTAAATTTCATGGGGAGGTAGATGGCTCTGTAGCATCAGTCTTACCTCACCCCAGCCTCCAGGATCTGCTTTCCTGTGCCCTTGGCTTTGGGATGAGGCTTCATCAGACAAAGGCCAAAAAAGCAGCAGGAAAATGCCCTGATCCATCAGCTCAGGAGACAGATGAGACCCCAGGGAGCTTGTCGAGGCCAGGCCTTGAGAGGGCAATGAAGCCTGGCAGGGGACAGACCCAGTCAGTAGCAGCAGGGCTGGCTCCAAGGCCCTGCCTGGATGGACCTTCTCAAAAACAAATCCCCAGACCTGACACAATCTCAGTGCGGTTCTGCCATTAGTTTGAGGGTGGTGGTCCCCTCCACAGGGACAGTCTGGGACATTGGGAGAGCTTGTCCTGCTGACAGATTACTGTTTGCATAGCTTGGGATTTTATTTTACTTTGCTCCCTCTAATGCCACCGTGTTTATTGGATGGATATTTCATCTCCCCATATCATCTCGGGATCGGCATTGAAAGTTCCTTCCCAGCTCACTGAGATGTCCCTGCTAATCATAAAAATCTGTGTTGTAATTTCAGATTAATTAAAGCCGTCAATTGGGGAAGCTGGTAACTGTAACTCATATTCTCCACTTCTCTGCACCCTCTCAAAATCATATTACTTTATAATACTTCATATTATTCTTCAGAATACTTTTACCCCCTAAAGACTTCCTTGGGGCATCAGGCAGCCTTTCTTGACAGAGCTGGGCCTCAGGCATGGCATACTGGCCTCCCTGCATAGCAACCCATCCGTGTACCTGTATGATCATTAGGGACTGGAATTGGGGAGGCAGACTACTGGTTTCAAGTCCAGCTCTAATGCTTACAACCTGTTTCTATGTGTCCTTACCAATCTGTGACTCAGTTTCCCAAGTTATAAAATAGGGATGATTATGGTGCCCACCTGATAGGTTGTTCATGTGAAATGAAATGAGCGAGGTAAAGTACTTACAAAAGAGCCTGCTCATGGTAAGAGCTTGGTCCATGGTAGCTACGAGGCAACCATTGTCTGGTGAGCCCAGCACCTGGATGTGTCCCTGTGGACAATACTACAGCTACAGAAATGTCTGCCCCCTGCAAGCTGACAATCTGAATGGAATGTACTCAAAAGGAACATGCCAAGCCCTAAGCCTCCTGGTGCCTATTATCAATACAAATGGACTGGATCACTTCAGAGTTGCATGGCTGTGCCCAGTGAGGGCTGCTCCCCTTCTGTGCCCATCCCTGCTCCCAGCATGGGCAGATTCTTGGAGAAGCACCGCCGGGAGCTCACACTTTTCTGCTCCTGTCTTTACTAAAGAAAAACCAAGAAAATGGAGCCTATTCCTGAATGACCCTGGAAGAGTTCTCCAGGATGGCATTTTGCAACAGGCTTTTTCCTTTGTGCATCAAAATTATAGCTAAGATTTCTGCTTCATGGGGCAGGCTGAGCTCAGCCAAGGGCAAAGAAAAACGAGGCTGAGAGAAGCGACGGCTGCTCATCTCTGTACCACCCTTGTTCTCTTAAGGAGTTAAGACATGAGCTCCACCACCCTCAAAAATGTGCTTATCACTGCTCCTATCTTCCAGAAAGGAAAACTCAGGGTCAGAAAAACTTGTGAAAGTCCCCAGATGGAACATGTTATGGAGCTTGAAGGAATAATTCCGGGTCCCATGGAGCAACCTGGCTTAGGTCAAAGTTCAGGGCCAGTCCCTCTGTCTGGACTCTGTTCAAATACCAGCTGCTCCCAGAACCAGAGCAGGAGACACCCCTCTGCCTGGCAATCTCTGGTTCAGAATACTCCAGAGACAACACCTCGACCTGCTGATGCCTCTTTCCTCAAACATCTATAATTCCAAGCTCAAGAAAGAAGATTTGATTTTTGTAGCTCTCTCTTTTTTTTTTTTCAATTTTTCCCCCATCACCTTAATAATTGCATCTCTGGATTGTTTAATTCCACACTCAAGCCACTTCTGCTCACAACTGGCCTATCACCAGCTAGGATTAAGATTCATTTCAAATAAGAGGGCTTCCCCCCACTCCCCCCTTCTTTTATTCCCAAACTGAATTTGCATTACAAAAAAAATTAAACAAAAGCAGCTTTTCGAATCTCCACTCATTACTCCCATCACATTTGTTAACATCATTATCCTCGGCTGAAGATGGCAACTATTATCAAATGTCGCAGCGCTTTTGTGGACCTCTTGCTATATTAGTTTAGAAAATTGCTTTAATGCATATGCTTTTAGAGGTTTAAAATCTACCATGGCATTATGAGCTATATAATGCTGTACATTTTTAAATCTAATAGTGCATTTATTTTATTTTTTTAAAAAACACATTGCATTGAAATAAAAATGCATGCCTCTGGTAAGGAAGAATACAAAGGCAATTGGAAGATGCAGAACTCAGCTCCTGACTGGCAGGGCCCCCTCCACTCCCTTCATCCCCTGGAGAAGAAATCGCTCTTCCTGAAATCCAATCCTGGAGGCTCTAAATGGGTCTAAGGGGTGTGGACAGGCGGGGTGGGGACGGGGCAGGTTCTCACTGACACAGTGGTGGAGAAGGAATCTGAACTATTCCGGGCTGTAAGCAAAAGCAACTCCAGCTATTCATTAACACGGAAAAGCACAGTTTCAGGGGCAATTACCAAATTTCTATATTCATAGAAACCCAGTTTCCCTGGAGAGAAAGGCTCAGGTTGGAAATTTATGAAGTGCTGGTTTCTTATGGAAATAAGAATTTTTGGTAATTACACAGGAGCTGCTCTTTATCTGCTTCTGCATTTTAATGATGGGGAGTGTATTTTATTAGTTTCTTTTTCTACTATTATTTAAGCACGTGCGCTGGCCACATCCTCGCTCTGTCCCAGGATCCATTCATCCTGAGAGCTGAGAACCGGCTGCACCAAACCAGAGAGCAGAGCGGGGGACAAGACTCTCGAGGTCCCCTGTTCCGTGCTCTGGGACGGTGGCTCTGCACCTCCTGTCCCTCCTCTGACCTGGAATCTTCTCCCTCTCCCCTCCCCGTACCCTGCTCCCTTTTCCTTCCCCAGGAAGCCATTTTTAGGGCAAAGAGGACAAGTTATGAGAGATTCTGCTCTTTTCTCCCACCGACTCCCTTTTTGTAGGACTAATACAACATGAAAAGGAAGGGTCACTAGAGCGGGAGTCACAGAGCCAGGCCCCCCTTCCCTCTCCCCATGTCCCTCTCCCCAATTCCCTTTCCCCCTCCTTCTCATTAGTAGCTTCCAGTCCCACCCCTAATCTGTCCCCAGGGGACACATGCTCATCCCACCCTTTACCCTGTTTCTAAGACTTTATGAAATGACCACTGTCACCCAGGGAGGGCTGCAAAGGACACCAATTCCCCCCCCCAGCCCAGAGCCATTTGAGCTGATTTATAATGGTTATAAAAGAGGTCAGAGCTTGATTGAGCTTAATAGATTCATTAATTACACCAAACAAAACAAACATAATGAACATGAAAATTTACGACCCCTATCACCAGGTTCAGATGTGGCCCCTTGTCGGGCCTTGACAGGTTCTATCAGGCCCATCCATCTTGACACCTTGTAGGACGAACGGCCTGTCGCGGTACGGAGGTGGTGGGGTAGCGGGCCCTGGGTGGTAGAATGTCCAGCACCCGGCACTGCTGTGGAGGGAGGTCCCTGGAGCCACCCGCCAGCCTGCTCATCTTTGCCAGATCTCCCTGCAGAGTCGCCTCTGGGCCCTCAAGGTCTGATCCAAATCCTGGTGTAAGCCCTTGGGAACTGTGTGGTATTGGGCGAGTTGGTCCATCTTCCTGCATCCCCATTTCTGCCTCTGTGAGACAGGGATGACAAATAGCTCAGCCCGACCCTAGGGGTGGCAATGGGTGGCCTGAGCAAATGCACCACATCCAAGTGCAGGACTGCTGCCTGGTCTGCGGTCAATGTCGTGGGTCTGGGCTTATTTTGGCCCAATTGTTATAGTTATTATAGTAGAGGCCATCCACGACTCCAGCATTTCTTAGGAAACTTCATCTTTCTATCTTTTCTGAAAGACAGGGAAATCTGTTAAGTATTAAGTGTCTAATTGTGTATGTGTGTGTGTGTGTGTGTGTGTGTGTGTGTATCGGGGTTTGAACCCAGGGGCACTTAACCACTGAGCCACATTCCCAGCCCTTTTTTTGTATTTAATTAGAGCCCAAGTCTCCCTGAGTTGCTTAAGGGCCTCACTAAGTTGCTGAGGCTGGCTTTGAACTCACGATCCTTCTGCCTCAACCTCCTGAGCTGCTGGGATTACAGGCGTGTGCCACTGCCAAGTGCCTAATTTTTGGTCAAGGAAGGAAAAGCGTTTCAGCTCCAGCAGGTGGTGCCGGCCTGCAAATTATTTAAAGCATCAACAAGAGCCCTGAAGGAATTGAGGAATCGAATAGACCTAGAGGTCACATAATTGACCACTGCCCACCTTGTCATTTTCCCCAGGAGGAAAAGAGCAAGCAATGTTCAAAGGTCCAGCCTGAGGCCGCCAGAGCCCCGGCCCCTGACCACAAGTGTCTATTAGGTGCTCTGCATGTGATTGTGGCCCCAGGGAAACCAGGACCTGGAAGAAGAGAAAGCCGAGGCCCGGAAAACAGAAGCTGTGGTTTCAAAACATCACATACGTGATAAATGCATACGATTGTATTTTTCAAGTAAAAGTAAATAAATTAATTTTAAAAGAGGTCTTTGCCTGGGCCATCCCCGCCAGTTCCCCTCACCAACTCTACCCCCTCTGCAGACTCAGCCCAGGTTTCACCTTCTCTACAGCTTCCCTTAACCCTCCCGAGATGTCCCAGGAAAACCTGGAGGTCCTCGCTGTTTCCCTCTGCCCTCTGGCCCCTGCCACAGTCCAGTCTTTAGATGTCGATGCTCTTCAAAGTGACTTTGTGGTTGTTGTTTGGCATTCCTTTCTTCAAGCAAAAAAAAAAAAAAATAGTGAGCACCTCCAAAACCAGGTTCAGATGTGGCCACCATGCCAGGCACAGTGCTAGGCACCCAGAGACATGGTGAACTGGAAGGCCAGAATCCTTGCCCGCATGGACTTGTGGTCTGGAGATGCTAATTCTGTCTTGTGCCTTTT
This sequence comes from Ictidomys tridecemlineatus, assembly GCF_052094955.1. Taxonomy (NCBI): domain Eukaryota; kingdom Metazoa; phylum Chordata; class Mammalia; order Rodentia; family Sciuridae; genus Ictidomys; species Ictidomys tridecemlineatus. The sequence goes on from NC_135480.1 coordinate 101,147,501, forward strand.
CCAATGTTCTGTGCCCTGCACGGGGCCTGGCAGGGATAGTTCCTCTGTGAAGCATGATGAGTAAGTGGCTGGGTGCCTGGAGGAGGGCAGAGGCTCTCCGTGGGTGGGCTGGCTGGGGAGACAGGTTATGGGGGGCCTCTTTCCAGAACAGGGGCAGGAGTTATGTTCTGCCCGGAGCTCACCCTTAGGGCTGCGACAAGCCCGGGGGAGTACAGATCTCCACTTGGTGCCGTTTAACCATCTATCACCCTCTCCTAGCCATTATTCCATCCTCAGATATCAATTCCTGGTCGGTCACTCAGCCCACAAGACCCTGAAAATAGATTTAAATTATTGCTTTATTTCCCATCCAGCTCAGGGTGTTGATTTATGCTGCCCAAACAATCAAGCCTTTATCTCAGTCACCCAGCAGCATTAGCAGCAATTTATCATGTTTTCCCTCCCTCTGAACTACCCGGATGCTAGGGCCTGATGGTGTGTCCTCAGAGAGGTGCAGCCGCCAGTGGGCACGAGCAGTAATGGTAGCAAAGGCCGGGGGCGCTTCCTGTCAGCCTGGAGCAAGGGGACAAAAGGGGGACCCTTTTCCTTATGGTAGCATGGAGGAAAGACTGTCATCTTATGGTCTGGTCTGGTCCCCACCTTGCTGCTAACCACATGAGCCACCCTGAGCAAGGCCCTCTCTGGGTCTCAGAGTCCTCATCTTTGACCTTGTGGAACCACCAGTTGCTGAGAGGTCTGCAGGATGCAGCAAAGACAGCCTGTGGTCCTGTCCCCCTGTGAGAGCCTGGGGGTTTGCTCTTTGAAAGCTTAACTGACCCTTCCCCTCACCCACCGCTCTGGTTGTGAGCCACAGGCTGTGGTGGCATCGTGACCATGAGCAGAAGCAGCCCACCCCGTCAGAACTAGTAAGCACCCTGTCAAGGGTGGGCAGGGCAGGCCAGGGAGCAGGGAGCAGCCCAAAGCCATTCCACAGGTTAGGAGCCCTGGTCGGCCCAATGTCTGTCTGATGCAGCCCAAGAGCGAAGCATGGCATTTACTCAGGTGAAATGAGGTGTTTTTTTTTTTTAAAAAAATAATATTAGTTGGTGACACATCAAAATCACATGAATTCAAATTTCAGCGCCACAAATAGTGTCTCAAAGCCAGTCTCCCCCTCCCGCCCATTCACAGATTGTTCACAGCTGCTGGGGCTACGGGGGCTGAGGGGTTATGAGGAAGACCCCCAGCCCCCTCGGTCTAAAATATTTACTTTCTGATCCTTTTCAGAAAAAAACCCATCGACCTTTGGGCCAGGTGACTGGTGATGCCAAACACCATCCCAGCTTTGTCCCACGCCGGGTGTGTCATTTGGTTTGTTTAGTTCAGGAGGACACAAGCCTTTCTAGAGGTTTCTAGAGGGAGAAAAGTTCTCCTGAGATTTTTTTTGTGTGTGTGTGGGGGGGGAGGGATACCAGGGATTGAACTCAGGGAAACTCAACCACCGAGCCACATCCCCAACTCTATTTTGCATTTTCTTTAGCGTCATGGTCTCACTGAGTTGCTTAGCGCCTCACCATGGCTAAGGCTGGCTTTGAACTTGCGATCCTCCTGCCTCAGCCTCCCCAGCCACTCTCCTGAGATTTTTTATCAGCTGAAGAGAGAGTTCAGAGTCGGCCCTGGGTCACCGGCATGGGATGGGATCACTATTGTTCCTGCGCCTGCCTCTCAGCCCTGCTCATGGCCCTCTCCTTGCCATCCCCCTACCTTAAAGGCCACCACCTCCAGGAAGCCAGGCCTCTCCACCCTGAAGGGAGCAGCCGGCTGCGGAGCCCCTAGGCGGTACCAGCGCTCCCTTCAATCTCTAACCTCTCCTCCACCAGGGACAACAAATTGGTTTCATCTCAGGCTGGTTCCGATTGACTGGAGGTGGCTTCCTGTGTTGATAAGGAATGGAAAGCTGCTTGGGAACTCAGAAAAAAAAAAAAAAAAAGGCCCACGATCGACCGGCCACGGCTGCTGTGGATGTGGGGGGTGCCGCCCTCGCTGCCCACCTTGCCTTCCCTGCTCTGGGCCGTAATCTAGGCAGTGGTGACCAGTGTGGACCCCCTTGGGTATTGCAAGCTTCTGGTGGGCAGTGGCCATGTCCACTTGCCTTCCCCGCACAGTGCCCAGTCCAGTACCTGGCACAGAGCTGGCCTCGGGCATGTCCAGGGCTGCTTTTCTGGATGATGTCCTAAAACCAGCTCTTTCAAATGCCTCTGGCAACTGGAACTCGAACCCACCCATGTGGCCTCAGGGAGGCACCACGGGGACAGGGAAGGAACCCGCTGGACCCACCTGGGCACAGGAGGAACTGAGCGGCAAGGAGAGCAGCGCCGGCTCCCAGCTCGGGGAGGAATCCTTGGCATTTACACAGCAAACAACACCCAGGTGAGGCGGCGTGTCAACAAGGCCGGGCTCGGCAGTCCCCAAGTCCCAGCATACTTTAAATGTTTGCCACATGCCAGACATTAATATTTTAACGGCTGCCCGTCCATAGCAGGCAGAGCCGTGTCCGGAACGCAGCGTAAAAATGGAGTGACAACAGCCTGCCTTGCGCCAGGTCGGCGGGGCATCGTGTCTGCTCCGGGCTCCTGCAGCCTGTGCAGACCCGGGCCCTCCTCTCGCCCCATCCCGCTGGCCTGGCACCGCAGTGCAGACGAGGACTCCCCTGGCTGAAGGGCTCTCGGGCAGTTCCCAGGACCCTGCATAAGCCCCCATGTTGGGGTGGGGGCAACTGTGTGCCAGGGACCCCGAATTCCATTGCAGCGTAGCTGAGGGCCTTCACCTCCTGACTGGGCCAGCTCTGGGTGTCTGAAATCCAGCCAGGGCTTCTGGGAGCAGGGGCGAGGCAAGCCTCCTTGCTGGTAGAATCAATCAATGAACGGAGAGGGGGCAGTCCCAATTCCTGGTATCCCTTGAGACTGGAAATGTGGCTGGGGGAAGGTGTGTGATCCTGTGGAATATCACTCCTACTTTTCCTTTCTAAAAATACACACCAACAAGATGAATGTTCGCAAATCTCCCCCATTCCCTGCTGTCATCACCTTTTGGAAAAAAAATCTCTCTGGTTAGAAAGTCTTAGAAGCCACCTGCTCCTGCAAGCTTGGCCTCAAATTCCTCGGTAAGGCAGCGTGGGAATTACAAGGACAGCTACTTGTTAATAGCAACTAGTGTTTAATGAGCACATACTGTCTTCTAGGCCTGGGTTTGGCAAACTTCTTCCATAAAGGGCCACACAGTAAATATTTTCAACTCTGTGGGCCGTACTCCACACTGAGGTGTGGCCAGAAAGAAGCACAGACGCTACTTAAAGGAAAGAGAGTGGCTGTGTTCAAATAAAACTTTATTTATAAAAACAGGTTGCTATGGTTTGAACAAGTGACCCCCAAAAGCCTATGTGTTAAAGTCATGGTGCTCAGCCTGTGGCGCTTTTGGAAGATGGAAAAACCTTTAAAAGACAGGGCCTACTAGGAGGTTTTAGGCCATGGGGGTGTGCCTTTGGAGGAGACTATGGGACATGGGTCTCTCCCTGTTTCTCTTTCACTGCTGGCCATGAGTCGAACAGGTGCTCTCTGCCACGTTTCCATCACGACGTACTGTTGGACCACACATCCAAAAGCAGCAGGGCCAAGGGACCACGTACTAAAACCACAAAACCAAAATCAGCCTTTCCTCTTTTTAAATAGATTATCTCAGGTATTTTGGTATAGTTCTGGAAAGCTGGCTAGCAGATGGGCTCTCGTTTGCTAACCTGTGTCCTAGGTGGTACGCTAAGTGTTGTTTTATACACATAATCCCATTTAATCTTCATAGGTTTAACCCTAGGGAAGGATACTGTTATTATACTTATTTTTAGAAATAAAGGACTTTAGGGTTAGGTACTTATCCAATATTACAGGTGAATATATAACTGGAATTCAAACTATGTAACAGTAATGCGCTAGTTAAGAGTCTTATAAAAACAATACCCACAGCTGACTGTGTAGAGTGTTCTCAGATATCAGGCACTGTTCTGAAAGTTTTGTTTAATCCTTACAACTTGATAATGGTGCCCATTTTACAGATGACAAAACTAAGCCCAGAGATGTGAAATGACTAGCACAGGGCACATAGCTTCCCAGTGGCACAGCAGAGGTTCCACTGTCTTGTGTCCTAACTGCTTAGCTTTCAAGACTTCAGAGGTAGGTCAGTGAGCTCAGGCCTGTGCTACACCACTCCCTTGCCATTGGAAAAACATATGGTCCAACCCCCTCCTCCCACAGGTCCCTGCAATAGGTCACTTGAAAGACAGCCGCCTTTGTTTTGCAATCTTCTGACCGGAACATGTGTGGGGTTTCAAAGGCAGAGAGGATCTGAAAGGCAGATGTGGAAGTCCCAGTGTTCTGCACCCTGCAGCCTCAGCCGGCTGCCCCATCAAGTCTCAATTAGTCCCTCTGGGTCCAGGCACTGGAGCTCTGGGTGATCCCTGGAGGGACAGGCCCCCCCCCCGCCCACCAGCCGCCTGCTCTGGCCGAGTCAGCAGAGCTCGACCAGCCTGGGAGCCATCAGCCAAGGGCCTGCCGCACACGCCGCTCATCATGACACCCGACTGCAGGTAGGGAGCAGATAGCAATTTTCCTTTTTACTTATTGGTGCAAGGCGAGTCAGAGAGCCTGACAGGGCCCCAAACAAGCTGTCAGGAACTTCTAATTAGGGCTGAACAGCTTAAGGAGTGCACACGCCCTCCCAGCCTCGGAATTAGCAGGACAAAGTACCCAGATGGAGTCAGACAGGCTGAAAGACTGGAGCCTGCGGTGGGCTGGGAGGGGAGGCCTCAGGCAGCCGGCCTGAAGCACAGGTGAGCCGGGATACAGGCCTGGGGAGCAGGCTGAGATGCCCACTCGCCCTCCACCCCAGGGCTCAGGAACGCTCGAATGAAGGGCCAGATCCTTTGCCCCTGTGGACTCCATGTTCTCTCTTCCTTCTCACTTCCCAAAGAACTGGCCGTCCTTAAGCGGAAGGTCTTTAAGTCCTGGATTTGAATGAGCCAGAACTGGACTCCATCCCTGGCCCTGCTGCCATCTGAATTCCAGCGTCCTCACCTGTGAGATGGCGAACGGCAGGCACAAGGGTGGCACTTCCCTGGGCAGGGTGCTGTGAGGATCACGAGGATCATGAGAACCCGGAGGACGGAGGCCTGCAAGGTGCTGAGCTTAGGCCCAACACATTAGCATGTGAGAAATGAGTGGCAGCCTTTATTACTGCTTACCGTTACCAGCAGGAGGCTCGTGCCAACCCTGCACAGCCTTTGTCCTCTAAGGAACTCCCCAAGGAAATGCTAACTTCCTCTCAGAGAGACACAATTTCTTAAAATTTTCATCCTCAACATCTGTCTAGGGTAGGCGTCATAATCCCCATTGTACAGACAAAGAAACTGAGATTTGGGGAGATAAAATGACTTGCTCAGAGTCATATATTTCAATAAATGGAAGGTTCTAGATTCCAGTGTTGAAGCTAATTACAAGCACAATTATAGCTACCAGGTTTTGCACATTTTGGATACACCAGACACTGTGCTAATCAAGCTTCATGTTATTTCCACCAACGGCTTCAGGCACCAGCCCAGTTTAAGCAGTCTGAGCCTGACTGGGTGCTCCTCCTCACTGGGCCAGAGAGTGCTGTCATGTCTGCCCGCCGGTCCCAGGTCTTCCCTTTGGAGATCCATGGCCAGTCCTGCCCTGCTCTGATGCCAGGGATTACCACTGCCCTTCCCCACCAGTCTCCAGTGGTTCATTCAGCCTTCCACAGTTGACGCACTGGTTGGTTGGTTAGTTATCACAGGAGGAGATTCTGAGTCCCCCCTCCTGACCTTCTCTGGCCTGGCCTGCTCCATTTTGTCAATGTGTTTAAAAACGTGGAGCCTGAAGTCCCAGCTCCCTGGCCTGGCAGCCCTGGGGCCCGCTCTGGGAGCCTCGTCGCCCTGTTGGTTTAGGTCAAGCCACAGCCAGCCAACCCCCCCCCCCCGAGTTTCTCAGATAAGCCACTGACAAGCCCCACGCCCTGCCCTGTCTCACTGCCCTGGTTCTAGAAACTGTAGTTCCCGTGTGTTCCTATTGGACTTCTCTCGTGGTCTGCCATCGCAGCAGTCACCGAAAACACTTTGAATCACGTTTCTTTTGTGGTAAGGGGGTCAAGAGCACAGGCTCTCCGATGGCCGGCCAAATCCTGGCTCTATAGCCCATTTCCTTAAGCTTTCCGTCTTCAGTTTCCTCATCTGTAAAACGGGAACAATCAATTTTACCCACCTCATTGGGCTGCTCCAAAAATCAAGTGTGAACACAGGCTGATGCTTAAGAACAGTGTCCGGCAGGTGGTGAGTGCTGAGGGTTGTTAGACATCAGCTCTTACTTTCCCAATTATTACTATTATGCATGGTATTTATTACCCTTTGTAGGTTGAGATCAGTCACAGATTTCACTAGTATGTCCTCTACATCAGCACCAAGGTCACTGATGACATCTCATAAAAAATGGGGATTCCCCCATATCCTCAGAGATTTTCCTCCAGTTTGATTTCAATCCATCAGGCATCCAGTCCCCTGGGCCTGCCCCAAATGCTCCTCGCTGGACTCCATCCAGGTTACAAATTTTCAGCTTGTCCACAAGGATTGCCATGAATGATTATGTCAAATGCCAGGCTGGGAACCTCATCTTATATCTAGAACATTCTTTTGACCTACCAGTGTTTTACAGAGAGGTTTTGTCTGACATGATTAGTTTATAGTGAACCCATCCTGATTTCCGGTGATCCGCCGCTTACTTCTGTTTGTGTCCAAATTATTCACTGCTCGGCTGGGCGCAGCCTGCCTGGGGCTGGCACATCCGGGGATCTTTCACAGCTTTCACTGCGCTTCCCCTTTGGAAAGCAAAACCACATTTGCCTTTCCCCCACCTACGGCCCACTCTCCAGTTCTGTGCAGTTCCCAGAGAGGCGGAGGGTGACGGAGCAACCTCATCTGCAGAGAGGGAGGAAGCGAATGGGGCCAGAAGGCACCGCTGCCGCATCTCCTGTCCCCTCCCCATTCTGCACCACCTTGGGTCCCCCTACCCAGGATGGCTCAAACTTTCAAGGTCCAACCACTCTTCTCCTGGGCAGAGAGGAGAGGCGCAAACCAGAGCTTGGCTTTCCCTTTACCTCCCGTTGCTGTTACACCCGCTGCATATTCTTATTCTTGCTACAAAAGCAACTTTCAAAGCCCCTTCTTAAGGCCATAATGTCTCACCTCATCTGGGCTCAGTTCTAGAGACCCAAAGGCTGGCTTTTTCCAGTGTGTTGAGAAGGTGATTTCCTCAGGGGCTGGACACACACGGCTGAGGTCAGAGGGCAAGTCACCTGGGGCCCCTGTTCTGCCTGGGTCCTCTGCCACCCTGGCAGGAGACAGGCCATGGGGCTCTGAACCACAGCAGAAGGGACGGTGGGGAGCCCCGCCAGGAAGAGGAGCGGAGGGCTGTGGAGGCAGGAGCTGACGCTGCCTGGCGCCATCTCTCCTCTGGGATGAGTGGCTGCTGCCCGCTCCCCAGGCCTTCCTGCTACTCTTTATTCATTAAAATGCTCAGATGCTGACTAACTTTATTTGCTCAATATTTATTTCGCCAGCCTTGAAGCGGGAACAAGAGGCAGCTTGATGGAAAGGTTGTCTGGTTTCATTGTGGCTCCTGTAAGTAATTCTACGGGCTCGATGGAAACGGTGTTTTATAACTTGCCAGAGCAGATATCCCTTAGTGGATGGGAACAGATATTCCCACGTCCCCTACACTGTCCTCTCCCTAATGCTCAGGCCTCCCGGGGGCACTGGCCTTCTCCCACCCCCATGGCACTCTCTGCACTGGACCCCAGCTCAGGGGACAAAGAGCCTCTCTCTTCTTGGGATGTGTGGACCAGCACCCACCTCCCAAGAGCAGGCATGAGGAGTGGCCTGGAAACACCAGGAAGGTCCAGGTGACCTGCATGCACTGAGAGGGGCAAGGCCCTGGGTTCAGCAGGAGAGAGCTGTGACCTCTCTTCTGGACATTCCCAAAGGCCAGGCTGGCAGATGGGCCGAGTCCTGCCTGGGATAAAAGGGAAGGCACAGATGCTTCTGGAGAGCATTACAAACTGGAGGGGCTCAGTGGCCACGCCCCTGGCTGCTTCACCTCCCAGCTGTCTGCTGCTGAGAAACTTGAGAGGCAGAGCCCCTCCCACGCTCAGTGGGCAGGTCTCCATGGACACTGTGTTTCCTCCATCCGCTGCCCTCAGAGGGCACTGGCTTCTTGGGCTGCACAGGCCTCTGTGCCTCACGACTCCCAGCAAACTCAGAGTGACCCGCAGTGACCTGTGCCCCATCCCTCACCCAACAGCATCTCCACCTGCAGGGGCTGGAGCAGGTTGGTGAGGGGCCCAGGAGGCGTCATCTGCTACCTTCAGTCACTGGTCAAGGCCCCGATCACGGCTCGCCGATCCCCCTCTCCTTACTATTATGACTAAATCAAGTTGGGTGATTTATTTCCCACTTATCTTTCCCGTTTCCGCTCCCTGTCCGATCTGCACTGTTGAACACAGCAGAGTGAAAACATATCATCCATTCTGATCAGCTGCTGCTGAGCCCCAAAGCACCCCACCCCCTGCCTTGTGGGCAGAAGGGGCTGCAGAAGGAGTGAGACCTTCCCTGGCCCTGGACACAGGGTTGGCCCAGGCCCTGGCTTCTAGATAGCTGGAGTGTCAGGAGGCTTTGGGGACCTCTGCAGAGGGAAGAAGCCATGGGTGGCTAAAAAATGAAACGAGGTGAGAAGGTAGCTGGGCCCAGGCAGCCCACATCTGCAGCCCAGATCCCAGCTCAGGTGGTCCAGGCCACAGCACTGTGCCTCCTCAGTGCCACTGAGCCACGGCAGCCTTCCCAGTGGGGCCTGGCCTGTCAGACCCACCCCCTTCTGTCCTACCCTTGAGATCATAATGAGGTGACAGAAGAGACCTCTCTGACATCTTTAGCCCAGGTCAGGCAGCAAACTGACTGCACTCTCGGGGAACTACAGGCCAAGGACACCACACCTGAGGGGCAGGAGAATGTAGGAGGTACAGAGCATTAGCTCTGGGACCAAAAAGCCTGGGCAAGTTTCTTTGAGCCTCAATTTCCTCATGTGCTAAAGGGGCAATGATACCCAATGTTGCAAAGGTTAAATGAGGTCGTGTGTGAGTGAGTTCGGCTGAGTAGTTTAGAAGGTGGGATTTGAAGCACTGAACCAGATTCTTCTCTGGGGAGTGAGAAATATCACCTTGGAGCAATGTGTTATTGTTCATACAGGAAAAAATCATCTGACTTATTTATATTTGTTTGATATATTTTTAATTTTATTTATATAAATACAAGGCCAGTGGGTATCTCTGGATCCAAACCAAGGCATGCCAGGATGTTTCCCTGGGTTAGAAATGTTGCCTGCTCACTTCACAGAATTCGACAAATGGTCAATAAATATATGAAAAAAATGTTAAAAATCTCGAGCAATTAGAGAAATGCAAATTAAAACTACCCTGAGATTCCATCTCACTCCAGTCAGAATGGCAATTATCAAGAACACAAATAACAATAAATGCTGGAGAGGATGTGGGGAGGAAGGTTCACTCATACATTGCTGGTGGCACTTTGATGCAATCACTCTGGAAAGCAGTATGGAGATTCCTCAGAAAACTTGGAATGGAACCACCATTTGACCCAGTTATCTCACTCACTGGCATATACCCAAAGGATTTTAAATCAGCCTACTGCAGGGACACAGCCACAACAATGTTTATAGCAGCTCAATTCACAATAGCTAAGCTATGGAATCAACCTACGTGCCCTTCAATAGATGAATGGATAAAGAAAAGGTGGTAAATGTACACAATGGAATATTACTAAGGAATGAAATTATGGCATTTGAGAGTAAATAGATGAAATTAGAGATCATCATGGTAAGTGAAATAAGCCAATCCCCCCAAATCAAAGGCAGAATGTTCTCTCTGATATGCGGACGCTAACACACAATAAGGAGGCCGGGAGGAAAGAATAGCAGTTCATTGGATTAGACAAAGGGAAATGAAGGCAACGGAAGGGGATGGTAATAGGAAAGACAGTGGAATAAATTGGAAATAACTTTCTTATGCTCAAATAGGAATAACTGACCAGTGAAACTCCACATCAAATACAACCACAAAAATGTCATCTTAATTAGAATGTTATACTCCATGTATGTATATAATATGTCAAAATACACTCTAGTGTCATGTATATCTAAAAAGAACAAAAAGAAATGCTGCTGCTGCCCCAGGATACAGGACCAGGAGGAAGGTGGAGCTGTGTACCCCAGGCACTCAAAGGTCTTCTGAGAGGGAGGAGACCAGGACCTCAAGTCTTTCTCCAAAAGGTCATCTGTCAAGTAAGCCAGGGGCCCTGCTGAAGGTTTGGTGCCAGGAAAGGACACCAAGGGCCCAAAGTGAGGCAAGTGGGACCCACCAGCAATGTGATGGACTTCAGGAACGACCCTGGGACCGTGACCTTGGATCCCAGGTGTGGGGGCCCCTGGGGCCTGCAGGGGAGCTGGACCAGCAGGAGAAGCCCTGTCATACAGGCCCTAGGGTAGCAGCCAAGGCAAGCATGACACGTAGAAGCCCGGGAGGTAGCAGCCTGAAATCAGGCCACAGCACTCAGCAAGTGCTGGCTGTTAGTAATGATGGTGGCTGACATTCTTTGAATGTGTACTGTAGTTGCTGTAAGTGCCAGAAAGTTCTGCACCTTTTACCTTCATTGACTCAGAAAATTAATTCTAGCAAAACCCTATTAAGTAGGTACGACTCTTACCTCAGCTTTATAAATATAGGATAGAGGTGCAGAAAGGTTAAGTCGTTTTCCCAAGGTTACACGTTGGTCAGTAGAAGAGCTAGGATTTGAACCCTGGTTCACCATGGTCATGGTTGATGGTACATTTTCTACCTCCTCCAATTGCAACCACCAAGACCATGTTAGCCTTTTGCAATGTTGTGTGATTATAGACAAACCTCAAGAAAACAGTAGGTACTGCACAAGGGGGTCTGACAATGACCTGAGAACCTTCCCCCTCTCCTTCCATTCTGAGAGCCCACACTCTCCACCTTCCCCAAGAAGAAACTCCTCTCCAGGAAGGATGGTTTCACTTGCTTACCCTAAAGTGAGTGTGAGTGCTGGGCTTAGCATGTTATATACAGGCCTTTTAACTTGGGGCAAATTCTTAAATCAAAGGAATGAACCTCTAATTTACACTCTCGGGGAGGGATGGCAGCCAGTCAGGTGTTGGCAGGGGTTGAGAGTGCCAACATTCACAGACACTCAGCCCTTGTCGGGCACAGCACCTGATCTGCTCGGAGGAGTTGGTTTCTGCCTCTCTGGCCATACTGGAGCGAGCTGGTTTATTTCTCTGCTTGCACATTATCCCAGACTCTGTGAAGATGCTGGTTTGGAACAGGAAGTTATCTCTGAATAATACAAAGGCCTCAACAAGGCTAGATGGACAAGGAATGCTTCCAGCAAGGGGGACAGAGCAATAGGGTCACCCACCCTTAAGACCCTATTGTCCCACACCTTCTGGAAGTGGCCTGTCCCTTAGCTGCCCTCTTAATCTCTTGGTTTAGGATCCCAGGAAAAGTACAGGAGTAAGATAAATCTTAGAGTTAGCCATGACTGCAACCCCACCTGCCTTTGCTAAGCGGAACAAGACTGTGCCAGTTTAAATTGCATCAGGTAGGGCTGGGACAGGCCTCAAGGGTCACTTCATCTTGGGGTGGTGAATGGCTGCTCCTCATGCTCCACTGAGGCTCCTGAAGCTCTGTGTGGGTTCTGGATTCAGCAGAACAGAGCTCCCAGATCAGCTGGGATGCAAGAGAGTCAGGAGTTACGTCATACCACCTTACACCCATTCTGATGGGGTCCAGCTTCCCCTTTAAGGAGAAGAAACCAGGTCCATGAAGGGGAGACCAAATGCCCAAGATCACTGAGATGCAGACCCTGCAGGGCTCTTCCCACAGCATGGTGGTTTTCAAACTCTGTCCTGTGAAGTCATGGGGCCTCTGGTGGGCTCCCTAAGGTTCCATGAAGCAGGCAATGGAAGCAAGACACCGCCCAGTGGGCCCAGGCTCCTAGCCCTGCCTCAACTCAGCAGCCCCTCTGTGTGTTTAGACATCAGGGGTTTATGTAGGATTCCATTTGAAATAAGGATTTTGCTTCTTTAAAAAATGTTTCAAAGCTGTTTACAGTAGATCAAGATACTGAATGACCTCTACAGATCCCCAAATGCTTGCTTCCTAGAAGCAAGAAACCTTGTTGGGCAGGTAGACACAAGTCATTTAACAAACACTGAGAATGTTGCCAGGCACATAGGACAATGACCCCAGGCTTCCGAGCTGGCATTCCAGCAAGGTAGACAGTTAGACAGGTAACCATGGGGAGGGAAGCTAGCCAGCAACAAGTCCTATGCCAAGGACCAGGAGAGCATTGTGCAGTAGAAGGGGGTGCTAGGAAGGCTTCATGCCCTGGAGGGCATCTGAGCCAAGCCCAAAGGCAAGAGGCTCAGGCTGATCACTCCCACTGCCATCAGCTAACAGTCCGTGAGCAATATTGGCAGGACAGAGCCAAGTGAAGTAAGGATGATTCCAGAAAATGAATCTGTAGGATGGTTTAGGAGCAAGGAAGAGTAATTTTCTGGGAATTACTGACATCAGAATGGTTGCTTAAAGCTAGCAAACCAAATCCAGAACTATATAAAAAGATTGTATACTATGAACAAGGGGGATTTATCTCAGGAATGCAAGGTTGGTTTAACATCAGAAAGTTGATTAATCTAATATACCATCACATCAAGAGAATAAAAGATAAAAACCACATGATCTTGACAGACACATCAAAAACACATTTGATAAAATTCAACACTACTTTCTGACAAGAACATTAAACAGACTAAGATAGAAGGAAATTTCCTCAAACTCATAGAATCTATGAAAAACATCTAGCTAATATTATAGTCATGGTGAAAGAGTGACTGAATTCCCCTTCAGACCGGGAACAACAAGGGAGTCCCTTTTTAGCACTTCTGTCAACACTGTACTAGAGGTTCTAGCCAGGGTAATTAGGCAAGACAATGAAAGGAAAAGCATCCAAATTGGAAAGGAAGAAGTAAAATCATTTGCAGATGAGATGATCCTGTATATAGAAAACCCTAAGGAACCCACTGAAAAATTATTATAACTAATAAATAAATTCAGTAAGTTTGCAGAGTATGATATCAATATGCAAAATTCTACTACATTTCTATGTACTAATGACAAACAATACAGAAGTGAAAATAAGAAATAACTCCATTTATAATAGCATAAAAAAGAATAAAATAGCCCGGCATGGTGGCACAGCAATTTGAGAGGCTGAGACAGGAGGTCTGCAAGTTTGAGGTCAGCCTCAGCATCTTAGTAAAACCCTAAGCAACTTAGTAAGACCCTGTCTCAAAATAAAAAATAAAAATAAAAAGGGATAGGGATGTATAGGGATGTAGGTCAGTGACACAGTGCCCCTGGGTTCAATCTCCAGTACAAAAATAAATAAATAAGTAAAATATTTAGGGGTGATTTTAACTTAAAAAGTCAAAAACATTATTAAAAGAAATTAAGTAATCTAAATATATGGAAGGACATCCCATGTTCACAGACTGCAGATTTAATATTAAAATGGCAATACTCCCCAAATTGATGTACAGATTCAACAACAAAGTCCCTATCAGAATTCCAGCTGGCTTCTTTGGAGAAATTAACCAGCTGCTCCTAAAATTCATATAAACTTGCAATGGGCTGAAAGTAGCCAAAACGATCTTGAGGGGCAGAGGAGCAGAACAAAGCTGGAGGATTCACATTTCCTGATTTCAAAACTTGCAACAAAGCTGTGGTAGCCAAGAGAGTGGGTCCTGGCAGAAGAATAGATATTTAGAGTAATAGAGCAGAAATGAGAGTTCAGAAATAAACCCTCACAATTAGGGTCAATGGATTTTGACAAAGGTGCCTAGACCATTCAGTGGATAAAGAATATAATCATTTCAACAAACAATGCTGTCACCACCAGATAGTCATAGGCAAAAGAATGGCACTGCAGCCCTACCTCACACCATGAAAAAATTAACTCAAATGTTCAAAGACCTAATGTTACAGCTAAAAATATGAGACTCTTAGAGAGCATGAAGGGATGAGTCTTCATGAGCTCGCATTAGGCAGTGGGTTCTCAGCTCAAAGCAGGAGAAAAAAAACATTAATTGGATTTCATCGAAATTAAAACATCTTGTGCTTCAAAGGATACCATCAAGAAAGACAGCCCATAAAGTGGGGGAAAACACACACCATTTTCACAACTCAATAATAAAAGGATGACCCAATTAAAAAATGGGCAAAGGAGCGGAATAGACTTTCTTCAAAAAAGATGTATAAGTGTCTAATAATTACATGAAAAGATGCTCAAAGTCATTAGCCATCAGGGAAATAAAAATGAAAACCACCAGATACCACTTCATACACGACAGTGGCTATTGTGTAGATTGAGTAACGATGGCCCTCCCAAGTGGTCCACCATCCCGACCCTCTGCAACTTCACCTGGCAAGAGGAAGTTCACAGGTATGATTACCTGAAAGATGTCAAGATAGGGAGATGATCCTGGGTTTCCAAGTGGGCGCAATATGATCATGGCGGTTGGGGGGTCCTTCTAAGTAAGAGAGGGAGAAGGGGAGAAAAGGAGAGCTGGCAATGAAAACAGGCCAGAGAGATGCAATGGCTGCTTCTGAAGTTGGAGGGGCCGTGAACCAAGGAATGCTGGCTTCTAGCAGCTGGAGAGAGCAAAGAAACAGAATCAACCCTCGAGTCTCCAGAGAGCACAGCCTGCTAACCCCCTGATCTTAGCCCCAGGAGACCCTTTCCAGACTTCTGCCCTCCAGAACCGTTAAGACAATAAATTTCTGTAAAGCTACTAAATTTGTGGTAGTTTGTCATGGCAACAATAGGAAACTGACACAGTAACAAGAGTTGGAGGTGACAGGGAGAAATTGGAACTTCCTACCCTGCTGATGGGACTGTCTAATGGTGTAGTCACTTTGGAAAATAGCCTGGTGGTCCCTCATGAGGTTAAGTATAGAATTCCCACCTGCCTGGCCATCTGCCAAGAGCATCTACCAACAGAAAGGAAAACACATTTTATATACAAACACATATAGCAGAAATTTTTTCTTGCAATGCTGGCAATGGAACCCAGGACTTCACACATGCTAGGCAAGCGCTCTACCACTGAGCCACCCTAGCATTCAAAGAGCAGTTTTATTGAGATAAAATTTACATACCACACAATTCACCCATTTCGAGTGTACAATAAAATGTGCCAACACAGATAATTTTAGAAGAGCCCAGTAGCATTTTTCATAATCATCAAAAAGTGGAAACAAACTAAATGACCATCAGCAAATGAATGGATAGGTGAAACGTGGGTTCATGCTATAACACAGACGAACCTCAAAAACGATATGCTAAGTGCAAAAAGTCAGAGACAAATTGCTGCATATTGTGA
The DNA here is from genome assembly GCF_052094955.1 of Ictidomys tridecemlineatus. NCBI lineage: Eukaryota > Metazoa > Chordata > Mammalia > Rodentia > Sciuridae > Ictidomys > Ictidomys tridecemlineatus. The sequence continues at coordinate 101,163,130 of NC_135480.1, forward strand.
TTTAATTTATATGAAATGTCCAGAAGCATCTATCTCTACAGGAGTCAGTTTGCCTAGGTCAGGGTGTGGGGGGCTGGAGGGACAGGAATGACTACTAATAGTGGGGCTGATTTTTAGAGTGAGGAAGAGGTTTTAAAATTTTGTTAATGATTCACAAACTCTGCAAATATACTAAAATAAATGAATTGTATGTGAACTGTATCACAATAAAAGTGCGTTTGCTTTTCCGTCTGGTACTGGGGATTGAACTCAGGGACACTTTACTACTGAATTATATTCCTAAACCTTTTTATATTTTAATTTTGAGAAAGAGTCTTACCAAGCTGCTGAGGCTGTCCTTGAACTTGTGATCCTCCTGCCTCAGCCACCTGAGTCATGGAAATTATAGGCATGTACTGCCCCATGCCTGGTAAAAGAGTTATTTTTTTAAAAAAAAAAACAGGCTGGTCTAGCATGTATAAGGCTCTGAGTTCCATAAAAAGGAAGAGAGGGAGGGTTGGGGGGAGCACCTGCCGTGTTCTACCCAGAGGGGATTGATCATCATGAATGGGGCTCTTAGATCTTCCTGGGAACAAAGCCCAGTAGAAAAAGTACAGCCCTCTGGTTTACCCAGGAAGTTCTGATTCCAGAGTAGACAGGGTAGGTGTTGCCTGCTCGTGGCCCAAAGCCCTCACATGGGCATTGGAAAGTCGTCCACAGAGATCCCTGCCACCTCTCCAGTCTTACCTCCTACTGCTCCTAACAATGTGGGGGCCCTGATTCCAAACCACTGAGGCCTGGGTCAGCACACCTAGCTGCTGCCTTCCAGCCCTGGGTCCCACGGCACCTTCTCTCCCATTAACTCCTTTTGCCCAACTCTTACACATCCGTTAAGGCCCCACTCTGCTGGCTTCCCTGGGTGGTCTCCCTGAGCTCCAGAAGCAGGCAATTTGCTATCTCAGGCTTTCTCAGGCTCTCATAGCTCCTTGCAAGTAGCTCTGCCTGTCACTTAATATCACAATAAACGCTTCTTTCACCACAGTATTTATGTTCCTTAAGGACAGAAGCCACTTCTCTCTTGTCTTTGTAGCTTCAATATCTAACACTTTCTGGCATATAGTAGGTACTCAGGAAATGTGAATTAAACAACCCAATAGGCCATTTTCCAGCCTGAATCTGGGCAGACCCAGCTGGACATACTGCAGTGAGAAGGAACTGCACCAAGGAATGGGGGAGAAGAGGGGGCAGGCCACCCAAGGCCAGGCTGGGGAGCAGGGCCAGGTAGGTTGTCTTCCTCCTCCTCCTCCTCCTCCTCCTCCTCCTCCTCCTCCTCCTCCTCCACATAGGTACCCTCCTCTCCACATAGGCACCCTCCAAGCTTAAGAGCTTTGCTGTCTTTCAGAAGTCCTCTGGCACTAGAGTCAAAGGTACTGCCCCTCCCTGGGACATTTGCAAATAAGCAGCAGACGCTTGCAGGCTGAAGAGCTTTGCAAACAAGAAAAGACTAACGTTGACTGAGCATCTACTGCATATAGGTGCTGTGCCGAAAGCTTTTGCATATATTACATTCTTTATTCCTCACAATAAACAAGTGCCATTATTACTAATTGTTTCCAAAATAAGAAACAGGCACTAAAAACTGAGAAACGTGACGAGGTTTGCCAAGAGTGATGTGGCAGGAGACATGAGACCCAGGACTTCCTGGTCCCCAGCACTCTGCTCTCCTAGTTCTGGTTCTGTCATTAACCAGCCTTGTGATCTGGGAAAAGATCATTTCTTGGGATCCAGCTGCCTCCATTACATAAAGGAGAGCCTGAACTAAAGGATGGCAAGGCTCCATCCAGCTCCATGGCTCTGGATGCAGGATGGGGTTCTAGACAGATGAGTGGTACCAGGGAGCTAGTGGAATGGTCAGTGCTTCTCAGCCCACATACAGGAGGTCTACTCTGCCCATTTCAAACCCCACACCAGCCTGGCTCAGGGGTGCATGCTGATAATCCCATTGGCTCAGAAGGCTGAGGTAGGAGGATCACAAGTTCAAAGCCAGCCTCTGCAAAAGCGAGGCACTAAGCAATTCCGTGAGACCCTGTCTCTAAATAAAATACAGAATAGGGTTGGAGATGTGGCTCAGTGGTCAAGTGCCCCTGAGTTCAATCCTGGCTACCTCCCCAACAAAAACCCCAAAACCAAAAAACTCAACCAAACAAAAACCCTGTACTGGGACAGGACTGATGGCAGGACGGCAGCGGGGGCTGCTCCCACCTCTTTCCTTCTAGAAAGTGCTTGGTAACTGCCCAGCATCCCTGGGAGCCATGTGTAAAACCCAGAAATGGCCAGGAATTATTATCGTCACCATTATTATTGTTATTATTGCATGTAAACCATGCATGACTGACCCGGCAGGAGGGGTGCGCTTTCTTTTTCCAGATCCTACAAACATTGGTATCATAATAATAAAAAAAATTATGTGCTTGAAAACATGCACCCACACTGCCCTATGTTTTCTTCTAATTGTTCCCAGAGCTTCCAAGAGCCACATTTAAATAAAATGGAGCAATTATTTAGTCTGCAATTAAAGATCGCAGCGATTTATTTTTAAATAGAATATCATCATCGGGGGTGAACTGGCAAGAGAGGACAGAGGGGGGCCTATGGTGCGTGGTGGAGGCAAGGAAGGTCAGAGGGCACGCAGGATGGCAGGCCTGAGCGGCGGCCGCCATAGAGTACGTGAGGTCGGAGGGTAGCCAAGTAGCCCAGGTCCCTGGGAAACTCAAAATGACAGTGGCGGGGGAAGGGACAGAAGGGGTCCCTGGCCCTGCACCGTTGGCAAGACTAGAGCAGCCAGCCATTGTCTGGTTCCGAAACTCCTGCAGAAGGTGCCCAAAGTCTCCCACGTGGGCCCACGCAGCAGTGGGCGTTAGGCTCTCTGCAAACACAAACAACGCCAAAGGAGGCAGCCTGGCCCTGCAGGGCCTCAGGGAGAAACCCTGGCACAGGTGAGGCCTCTGCAAAGATGGCGAGGGACATGGCTCAGTCCTGTGGGCCTCGGCTCCCTGTGACTGGCTGCTTTGCAAGGATGGTCCTCAAAGTCATAAGCTCAAGGAGGTAGCAGCCTGTTCATGAATTAATAAAGGAGTATGCATGAAACCTGCCCCTGAAACCTTCCCCAAGCCCACAGTCACACTGCCCTGCAGGGGACGGCAGTCTGGCATGTGGTCAGGGATGGAAGCAATAGTTGGGGGTGGGGATGGGTCGAGGGAATTATTGGAAGGGAGCCCTCTGGGCCTCCAGTGCCAGGGACCACTTGCATAGGAGTCTTGTCTTTTGGGGGACCATCTGAAGAAGTCCTCTCTTAGTCGCTCTTCTTCTCACACCTCACTAAGTCACTGCTCAGTGCTCTCACTGTCAGGACATCCCAAAGGCACGGCTGTCACCCTGCTTGACTGAGCTCTGGTGAGGTCTTTTCCTGGGAAGTGAAACCCCTTATGGGGTGGAGGAACCCAACGGTGGGAAAAGTGGAGCAAGAGAGCAGGCCCAGATGGAACCATCCTTATTCTCTGAAAATCCCCAGAAGCCCCTGCTCGCCTCTCCCACCACATCTGGCCCTTCCCCGCCCCACTCTCCTTCCAAGTGGCTTGCCCATGGCTGGCAAGCAACCAAACTATGAGTGGACTTGGCCACCTTGGGCTCTTCCGCCAGCCTTGCCTCCACAACTTCTATTTGAAGCATCTGCGTAACTGTCAGTGCTTGAGCAAAGCCTTCTCAGACCTCACCCCTCACTCTTGTTCCCTCTCCATGATCTCTTCCTTCAAAGCATTTGTGTTTGTTTGATGTCATTTCCTGTTCTCTTCCAAAGTTTGGCGGGACAGGGACTATGCTAGTGTTATCCCCCACTATATCTCCAGGGCCTGCCACATAAATGGGGCTTTGAAACTACTTGTGGAGTGAGTGATTGATGGTAGATGGACAGGGAAGTGAGCTTGGGCTTCGGAGGACACACCCTCAGACACGTGACAGTCCATAAAATCAGAAGCCCAGGAAAACCCAGAGGCAGACCTGCTATTGCTGCCCCTGGCTTCTGGGTGGTCAAGGCTGTGGGTGACTGGAGTCACCTTCCTGGGGCTTGGAGTCACAGTTCAGGCTGTGAAGAGGTCCTCATCAACCTCTCTGAGGTCACTCTGCAGCCTCCTCTAGACAATATCACTTGGCCCTACTGCTTACCTGGGGCAGGGAGGTGGGCTGTCCAGCCCCACTGTGTTCCCCTTCCCGGGGCTCACTGCCACCATCCCCACCAGGAGGTCTGAAGGGGTCTCCTTTCATCAGAGGAATGAAGGGAGCAGATAGAACTCAAAGCCCAGAGAGGCAAAGCCGTGTGTCCAAGGTCCCACAGAACTCAAGGACAGAACCATGTGTTACAAAAGGCTCTCATGTTCCTGATCTGATTCGGAATCTCATGGGCCACCCACCTATTACTGTCCCCATTCTGAAGATACAAAGTCTAAAGCTCTGAGAAGATAACAGCATTGGTTCAAGGTCACCCAGGCTAAAAAGGGCAGATTCAAGACACTGGGCCCTGCAGAGAGCAGAGGCTGTGTGTGGGGGTGGGGTGTCCACAGGAGGAGGACAATCGTCCCTTTAAAAAGCACATGAAAAAATAAAGCAAGAAGGAGTCTGGCCCTCCATAGAAAGAGGGGGGAACACAAAATATCTTTCTCTCCTCCCAGAACGGCAGCCTGTGTGAGCAGGCGAGGCCCTCGCATCTGTCCGCTCATACAAAATGAAAGAGGATTTGAAAACCAAGAAGGGCTGTAATAAAGCACAGCCTGTGTGGGCCGGAGCTGTGCCCAGTGGGTCCTGTCACTGTCACAAACCAGGAGACAGCGGCCAGGCTGTTCCCACAGCTGGGCTTCCCCTCAGCCCTGGGCTCCTGGAGAGGTGCAGACAGACACAGGGCCACGGAGGGGACTGGAGGCTCAGAGCCACCCTCCCAGGGCAGCGAGCCTTGCTCTCCCGTGTGATCTCTGCCTCTCGGGACCAGCTCCACCCCCAGGGCTCCTCAGAATCAGACTGCAGGGTGGCGGGGGGGGGGGGGGGGGGGGGTCTCCTAATGGGCTGGATTAGTTCTCCACTGCCACATAGCAAATCACCCCAGGACTAGGCAGCTTAAAATGATGATCATTTAACCTCACACAGCTTCTGAGGGTCAGGAACCTGGGAATTGCTGAGCTGGGTGATTCTGGATCAGGGTCTCTCATGAGATGACAGAGCTGCCGACCACGGACACAGTCAGAGCCAAGCTGCCCTGGGGCGGGAGGGTGCGTATCCAGCTCGCTCATGTCCCCGCATCAGGCCTGGATTCTTCTGGCTGTTGGCTGGAGGCTTCAGTTCCTCACCACATGGGCATCTCCATATGGCTGCCCACAACTCGGTGGCTCTCCCTAAGCCAGTGACCCAAGGAAGACAACCCAAGACAGAAGCCATATTCTTTAATGACCAAATCTCAGAAGTAACATTGCCACTTTTGTAACACATCATTGGTCACAGAGACAACGTGATAGAATACTGCACGACGTATGGATACATGAGGGGAGGGTCCTTGGGGCCACTGCAGAGGCTGGCCGACATGGGGGTACTACCACATTTGGAGTGAGCCAATTCTTCACTGTGTTTGGCACCCCTGATTCTGTGTTCTGAATGCCAGAGGTGCCTGCTAGTCATTTTATAGCTAATGCAGCCTCCTCCAAACACATACATTCCCAAAAGCTCCTTATCATGAAGCCGTGGCCCCACCCTCTTTGACTCCCTTAGCTCTAAGTTAAAAAAGATAGCATTCTAAGTTATCTTTTCCTTTGCAGTTATTCTATGATAAAAACAAAGAATGAATGTCAACATCTTTTAGGATTTAAAGTTTGAGTGCTGTGAACAAGGGCTGAGTCCTATCTATGTCCCTAGTAGACCTCAGCCAGTGAGTCACTCAATTGGCAAGTTTCCACAAGGTATGGATACATGAGGGGAGAGTCCTTGGGGCCACTACAGAGGCTGGCCAAGTGAGAGAAGGCCGGGTGTCACCTGTCCTGGGGGGCACACTTTGTAGCTCAGAGATCAGCCACACCCAGAGCAGGTCAAAATCTAATGCTCTGTGTGACTAAAATCACAAGCTGTGGCCTACAGAGAAACAACCCATTGTCCACTTGGCCGTGTTTTGGAATTTGATGGAATATATTGGATCACTAAAGGAGGACCAATTTAAAGTGGTGTTTACTATTATGAAACACCACTTAAACGTCCACAAATGTCTTAAATCTGTGGTCCAGCTCAGAATCAACAACATCCTACAGTCCAGCACCCGTGAATGGGCCCACTGTCTGGACTCTGAGAAGGCTCACTGAGGCTCACATCTGAAGAGGGGTTTAGGAAGGATGGCTTGGGCTTCCTAGATCAGCAAGGGCAACGCACACAATGCGGACATTCACAGGGAAGCTGGAGGAACAAGAGAGCACGCAGGCTCCAGGGACTGGGAGAAGACCAGTGGAAGGTGACAGCAAGCGTGGATATTTATTACATACACGAATCATGAAAGGTTTAAAGTCAGGCAGTGATACGATCAGATCTCTATTTTAGATAGAGGTGGAAAGAAATTGGAGGCACCAAAACCAGTTAGGAAGCAATTGCAGGCTGCATAGGTGGAAGATGATGCTCCTGGTAGAATGTAGGTTATTCTAGAAATGCTCATCGCCCAGTGACTACCTGAGTGCACCTCTATATGCAGATGCATATCACGCATTGTTCTAGAACAGGACAGTTTCAAATGGAATCTACTCATTCCTTCTCCACCCCCATACTCTGAACTCCTTTCTCACCTTCAGCTAGCACCCCAGCGACTCCCACTTTGGGTATCTTTCTTGCTAGAATTCTCCCAGTTTTCCATACAAAATGAAGCCTATTTTGCATTCTAGGTCATTCCCTCCCTAGAAAGAATTTTGTGGGTCTAGCAGTAATTAGCTCACTGTTTCTCAAGTCTTCCTGTAGATGCTTACATCAGCCAGACCCCTCTGGCTGACTTCAGCATTAGTCACACAATGTCAATGTCAACCACACTTCATCCTCACCTGCTATCACGTGTCTGTGCCCACAGGTGTCCAGGCACATCTGCTCCCCTGGAGACTCAGACCTCCATATGAAGTGTGCCTGCAATGTATTCATAAAAATATGGATGCCTGCACCCCCACCCCAACTCACTCCATTAGATCCCTAGGACCAAAGCCTTAAGTTGTCCAGGGATGTTTGACCCTAAAATGCTCTAAAAGAATTTCCAAGAATCCCTTTCCTAGACTATTTTCCGTGATCTGCTGGGAGGCAGGCTCAGGTAAGCATCAGTATGACCATATCTGTTTGAGGAGCCACTGGTTTGTAGCACCAGGTCTCTCCACAAGAGTCCCTGTCCCTGCATCCTGGTACTTTTTATATAAAAAGTACAGTGGTGTACTGTCACATCCTAAAAGGTGGTCAGAACAGTCCACCAGGAAACAGAGGGAAAATGCCCAGAGAAAAAATGACCAGCCACAAACCAAATTATGCAGTTATCGAACAACGTGTAACACCTGAACACGCGTCCAATCTGATCCTCCAACATCCAGGTACCAAAAGCAGGTATTGCCATTTCCAATTAAAGAAAGGAAACTGAGGCTTGTGGGTAAGGTGACGTGCCTAAACTGATGCCATTATCAAGAGGCAGAGAAGACACCTGCAAACTGGTCTCCTGGCTCTGTTGTACAGGATGCCGTGAAGAACCACCCAAGACAGTGGTTCTCAAAGGCTCCCGTGGACCAGTGGCATCACCTGAGAACCTGTCAGAAATACACATTCTTGGGCTCCATCCCAAGGAAGGAAAGGAGGGCTCCATAGGACCACATATACAATGGCAGTCCTGTAAGACGACATTGCTTAGTGGGGTCATAGGCCCTAAATGTGAGTAAGTGCACTCTGTGATATTTGCATGACACAGAAATCCCTGTCACTAAATGATGCATGAATGTATTATTTTACCTGATCATGGAATGAACAGATGCCATTTGAAACCATTCTGTTCTAACTCTGTGCATTCATTAATGAAAAAAACCAAACACAGACTATCTCATGTTGCCAGGAATTTGGACTTGGGCCTGTCTGACTTCAAAGTTCACACTCTTTCCCTTGTATTGTCCTATATCTAATGCCAGAGTGACCAACTGCCCTAGTATGCATGGGACTGGGATGGAAGAAAGTTCTCTGGAGGTGAGACTTTCAGAGCTAAAATCAGATGGTCCTGGGCAAACCAGGATGTAACACTGATCCTTCCTCTTTAGGATTTCCAGAACTCCACTGCCAGCCCCTTCCAATTCTCCAACCCTAGCCCCAGCCAACAGATCTCAGGGAATCCTGAGGAAAGCTCCGTCTGCCACAGCTCCTCCCTGACTTTGCCGCTTCACCCTCTCTTGATCCCAGCAACTCAAAAGGTGGAGAAGAAACAAGCCTGGACTTTGTAAATGCCAGCTCTGGCCATGGCCACCTGACTCCAGGTTGCAAATTCATCATTCAAGAAATGAGGACTGCCAATCATTACGGCCACGGGATTGCTCTGGCACACGTGCATCTCCTGAAGAGTGTGCTAATGAGGAGCCACAGCTGGGCTCAGCCAGGAGGAACTGCCCAGCTGGGTTTGGCTGAGCCAGACCAAGGCCGAGCACACACCTGCAACAAGTGTACGGGCAGCAGCAGGCTCCAAGCAGCCGGGCCTTTGGATCCAAATGGAGATGTTAAGCAAACTGGAAGGGGGGGCGGTTCCTTGCTTGAGAAGAACATGGAGAAATAGATCTTTATTGAGCACCTATGAATGCCAGGCCCATTTCTGTGTTCTCTTATTTATAAATGTTCCTAATGACCCTGGAGTAGATGCTTTGGCACGGATGATTAGCTGCCCCCCAGAGATGGGTGACTCCTTTTCCATGGTGTGGAATTTTGCATGGAAGAAGCTGCCAGGGACCCTGTTATCCTGGGCTTCCTCACATCTAAGTGAGGCGTGTGGCTGATTCCTGGCCCATGGGATGGGAGTGGAAGTTGTTGAACTTCCCACTTCCTCCTCCACATTCTCTCCCTTCCACCATCCCTTCTACTTCTCAGTGTTGACACCATACAATCTTGAGAGCCAGGCATAAAGGACAGCGCACTCTTAGTCTGAATCCCTGGATGACCACATGGAGCAGACCCCCACTGCTTACTGGATTCTATATGAATAAGAAATAAATATATTGGGTCAGGGTTTTTCTGTTATAAAAACCTGTATCGCTTATATTGCAATATGATGTATTTCCATCAATGGATGAAGAAACAATCAAAGCTATTCTGGAATCTCCTTAATAACTCAAAGTAAGTAACTGCTTATTTTGGAAGGTGGCTGCTACCCCACAGTGCCGCCCGCTCTTATTTAAGCATGCCCACCTCCCCTCCTCCCTGAAGCTATGTTAAGTACCTCCTGCATCTTGAGGGATACTGGATGTCACTCCACACCATTCCCATATCACAGGCAAAGCCTGGGCTGGGTTGGGTGCCACCATGATGGTATCTTCCTAGTGGGAAAGCAGGACAAGAGAGGGAAGGCAAATTGAACCCTGAGGTCCATCAAGGTTTTGTCCCTACTGGATGACCATGACCCTTGAGAGGGGTTCCCTAAGCAAAAGCTCTGGGGAGGAAACAAAAGGGGGAATCACTACTCCTTGGCTCCAGCTCCCTGACCTTGGGCCTTGGAGGATGACCAGTCCATTGTCAGATGGTCCACAGAGCCCCATCTAGGACCGGCCTCACCACTGGAAACGCTGGATCTAGGAAAATCTCAGAGATACGTGGGTTAGGAATTAGAAAACCTAATCTTCAAGAAGGAGAGTGTCCCTTAGAGAAGTTCAGCCCCATATTCCACAGACTGAGCCACTGAGGAAGCCCAGAGCAACAAAATGACTTAATCCAAGATCATATACCACATTAGGAAAGCACAGAGTCAAGTGCACAACTCCTGCCTACCTGTGTTAAGTGGCCAGGCAGGAGGCAAGGCTCCTGGATCACGTGGGCCCCCGAGGGCCTCGGCAACCACATGCTGCACACGCACCAGTGAGAGTGGACACAGAGCCCAGCTGTCCCCCACTCTGACACCCATCATTCTGGACCCCGCTGTCCATATCTGTGTGCAGCTGGGGCCCTCTGTCCTCCAGTGATGGCAGGACACACATGGAGCTGGACAATGGACAGAGCAAAGTCCCTAGGTTATTGGGACACTGGAGGTGCTGGGACTGTCCTGGGGCCCCACCCCAAGCTTGGTTGTGGGACCCTCCTGTGCACTAACCCAGGAATCTCAAGTGATCTGAAAAATACTAGGAACCAGTCTCTCCAGTGATACCCTGAGCTTGGAGGGAGGAGAGCTGGCTGGGTGGTGAAGAGTGTACCAAGGTGGGGGGGGAGGACAAAGTTGGGCAACTTCATGCAGGAAGCCAAGTGGGGATAAGGAGTGCAGGGTCCGTGCACACCCAGAGTTCCCAGTTAAGCTGTTTACCAACAAATGTACACAGCACTTGGGGCCAGTCTATGCCCCTCAGATGCAATTCTGCCTGTAGAGTCAATGTATTTGGGTAAGAGAAAAATATTTGAAGGAGGTGGTCACTAGGATGGAGGAAACATGTTGTCCTCTTGGAAACAGGCTTTCTAGGATCCAGCTTGACACACCAAGAGACCCCTGTCCGAAAATAGTGATAAACACCGGGGTAGCTGGGTGACTTGAGATGTGGTGGCCTTTCCTCACCTCCTGTGTTCCCTTCCAGGCTACAGATCTGTGAAAATGCACACTCCTCTTTTTCCTTCCATCTATTCAACATCTATTCATCCATCTATCTGTCCAACCACCTGTCCATCCACCCCTTCACCCACCAATCCATCCATCATCTATCTTGCAGGTATGGAGAACCTGGTTTATGTCAGAATTGCACTAGGTCCCCACAGTTTCTTGTGCCCCACGGTACTCAGCAGAGACAGTTCCTACAGGGCCTTACCTGGCACCGATTAGGGGCACAGGCAGGGAAAAGTAGTGTGAGAGCAGCAGGCAGCCCAGCAGGGAGGGGAGCCCAGGGAAGAGGGCAGCCGGTGGTCAGGCAGGAGGCAAGGCAACCACATGCTGCACACACGCCAGTGAGAGTGGACCCAGAGCCCAGCTGTCCCCCACTTAGGCCACGCCTCTCTGACGCCCATCATGCTGGACCTGCTGTCCACATCTGTGTGCAGCTGGGGCCCTTTGTCCTCCCAAGCTCCCCAGGGACCCAGCTGCTCGGCATCCCACCGGCCTTCAGTCCCCAGAGATGCTGAGCTGAATCCCACCTCTCAGGCACTCAGCTCCGGCTGCCTGGATGAGCGCTGGGTCTGGCTGGCTCTGGGCGGCGGATCCTCCCTGTGAGTGCCCCTGTGAGTGCTTGTGACACCCTCCCACAGGCTCGGCCTCCACGGCCCCTCCCTGCTTATCTACAATTAGAGTTAACTAGGAGTCAGACCAACGCTTTGTGTTTATGCTTAACAATTAATTCTTAGCGATTAACATCATAGACTCCCCAGCAGCCTGACAGTAGCCTGCAGGTACCCCAGCCTCCATGAGGACCGGTGGCGTCCTCTCACCTCGTGATGAAAGAGAGCTCTCCTATCAAACGTTGCCTTTCAGAACACACTGGCTGCCCAGCCTCAGTCTCCTCAGTTGACAAATGAGTTCCCTGTTCTGGAAAATGGGCCTAACGATACTTCTTACCTCAGGCGAATTGGGTGAGATGATGTGGGAACAGCACCTTGCCCACAGCCTGGCACTGAGGAATAGATTATGTTTATTGCTTACCAGGTGCCAGGTATTGCTCAAAGGATTTCTGCTGGGTTATCTCATTTAAATCTCACAACATCCCTTGAGGTAAGTAGTGTTATTATCCTCATATAATAGTTGAAGTTCAGAGAGGTTAAGTACCTTGCCTGAGCTCACACAGTAAGTGGCTGAACTGGGATCCAAACCTAGTTGGGCCTAACAGTCCAGCTCTTTGACCATCTCAAGGGTATTGCCTAAAGCAGGTGCTTCTGTGACTTAGCAGTGTATCTTCCCAAATGCAGCTTCCAATCCTGCAGGGCCTGAGATTCTGCATTTCTATGAAGCCCCCCCCCCCCCCAGCAGATACCAGGTGAGACCTTAAGGATCCTGATTAGCACCTCTCCCTTTCGTTTCCTGCAGCCACAGATCCTTTATAAGAAGCCCACACTCCGGGACTTCCCAGCTGGAGGGGCCTTAGCAGCCCCCAGCCTCCTCCTCAGCAGCCTGCCAGGACAGTGCTGATGGTTGTCCCTCCACTCTCCCACTAGTCCAGTCACTGGTCATACCTGCCATACCTTCTACTTGAGCCCACGCACCCTCCTCAGGCCTGAGCCCCAGAATGAAAAAGGGGGTTTCTACCCAGCAGGCCTGGACTCCGAGACCAGCGCGGGTAAGAGAAAGTCCTCAACACCGCAGGCGAAGGGGAAGGAAATCACCAAGACCAGGTGTCCGCTCTGCGGCGTCCAGGGGTCCACCATGCGGGACCTGCTCCCGCCACCATGCGGGGCCCCAACCCAGAAGCAGCCCCGCCAGCAGGCAGATGGCCGGGACAAGCCGTGATAGCAGAGATGATGAAGAGCCAGGGTGACCACCACGACCCCCTGAGCGCACTGCGCAGACGCCAGGCGTGGGACGTGCGTCCAGGCCACACCCACCGGGTGCCAGGCTCGGGTGGCCGTGTTGGGGGCTGGCCAGCGGCCGTGTACACAGCTACGTTCCCTTTGTAAAAGCGCTGTAGTGTGCGCTGCGTGTTTTTCTGCACGTGTGTTATACATTTTATTTTTTTTAAGTCAATTAAACAAAACAAAACAAAATACCTGGCTGCAAAACAAAAACAGAGCCATGGCAGGCTACCAAGGGAGCTCCCCTCTGGGGAGCTCTCCTCCCCTTCAGGCCAGGGCTGCGGGGCAAGGGACAGGGATGACAAACACCTGGCCCTTGGCTCTTGCCTGAGGGGGGTTGGCACTCCAGGAAGCCGTCCCTGGCCCTCCGGCCCCCACTGGCCACGGCACCCCCTGCTCACCAGGGTCTGGGCGGTGTGCCATCAGCCCCCAGAGAGGCTCACACGACCTCGTGGAAGTTAGGGTCCCAGAGTGTCCCTGGAAAGGGCCCCACCTTCACAGGCTGGTTCTTGAGCTCTCTGTCGGCCTCACGCTGTGCCAGCTCAGCCTGGGGAATCTGCCCTGGACCCGGATCCCAGGTGCCACCTGCTAGTGTGTGACACTGGGCAAGCCCTTAACCTCCGGGAGCCTCAGGCTGTGCCTGTGTGAGATGGGGACCACAAGGGAGCCTTGGAATGAACTGAATCAATGTGCATGAAGCAGGTACAGGGCCTGCCCCTCAGGGAGACTGTGGGTGTGTATTTTTAAAAAATATTTTTATTAGTTATTGATGGACCTGTATTTATTTAATTGCTTAGATGTGGTGCTGAGAATCGGACCCAGTGCCTCACAGAGGCCAGGCATAGCTCTGCCACTGAGCCCCAGCCCCAGCCCTGTGGGTGTGTATTTTAATGTTATGACCCAGCATATGGCAAATGCGTTAGGGTCTGAGTGATGGGCATTTGGGAGCTGGCCAGAGGTCAGGAGATGGAACCTGGGCCGGGCCCGACTGGGCGGGGCTGGGGCTGTCCCCAGTTGGGGCCACACCTGGGCACAGTCCTCGGCACAGTGTTTGCAGCTCTCTTTCTGGCTGTGGCCCCATCACAGGGGTTGGGGGAGGGGCTGGAGGAAGTGCCCTTGTTCCTGGAAGCTCCTGGAACCTCAGGAGAGGAGTCAGCGTCCTCAGATCCAACCAGCCCTCCGCGCTGCTGTCAGGGACTCCTGCTGGACTACACTCTTGACTGTGTGGCCTCCTCGTCCTCCCCTGGCAGCTGGCAGCGCTCCTAGCTGGGAGGGTGCTAGTGGGAACCTAGTGACTCCTGGTCACTCCCTGCCCTGGGGGCCACAGAGCTCCCCAAACCCAGGGCCTCTGTTCCTCCTCCAGGCCTCTGTAACTTGCTGTCCCCACGACCTAGAGCAGTCCCATCCCTCGGGCTGCTCAGGCCTCAGGGCTCTGCTGAAATCTCAGGTCCTCCCCGGAAACTCCTGGGCCCACCTGGTCTCCTAGGCCAGGGCTCCTGTTGCACTTCAGACACACCTCCAGAGAGGCCCGGGAAGGCCGGGCTAGAATGCACGCTTCTGCCAGGGCCTCCTGAGAGTACCGTAAGTGACAGATGAGTGACTGAGTGAAACCCACCTGCATAAACCCACGGGCAGGCCATCCTCACGCCATGACCCAGGCCAGCGGCCAGCCCTGGCTGTCCATGCACTCCCTTGCTTGCCAGGTCTGCACTGACCTGCCACTTGAACTTTGTGATATGTCCCTCAAGCCCTCCCCTCCCCGGCCCTCCCCGGCCCTCCTCGCTCTTCTCCATTCCAAATCCAGGTGCTCGGATTTTCTTTTCTTTTCCTTTTAGTAGCTCCAGCCCTTAACCCTGGAGGGGGGGTCCTTCAAGTCCTGTGTGAGCCTGGCTGGGGGCTGCTGGAGGACCCCAGGCCAGGCAGCCTCCTGAGTTCCAGGGCCTGGATGACCATCAGCCAGTCAGTCCCACTGTCCTTGTCCTTTTCCTCCTCAGACCATCACGATGCTAAATGCAGGGCTGTGAGTTTCAGATGACTCCATGGAAACTGTCCTGTTTAAGAGCAAATACAGGGCTGGGCACGGTGGCCCACGCCTGTGATCCCAGCAGCTTGGGAGGCTGAGGCAGGAGGATCGTGAGTTCAAAGCCAGCTTCCGCAAAAGCAAGACACTAAGCAACTCAGTGAGACCCTGTCTCTAAATAAAATACAAAATAAGGTGGGGATGTGGCTCAGTGGCCAAGAGCTCCTGAGTTTAATCCCTGGTACAAAAAAAAAAATGGTAAATACCAGGATAAATGGCAATGGCTGCCCTGCTGAGTTGTAGGGGAAGGAGGGTCTGTTGCACAAGGCAGCCAGACCTCAGAAGGGGCATCTGCTTCTCCATTGGACAGACCACCTATGCCCTCTATCCCAGGTCCCTCAGGTCACAAGGAGAAGCCTGACTCCTGCAACTATGGTGTGTGGGGGATGCAGGACTTTGGAGAACAGAGTTTTATAAGCTGTTGTAGCCTGCGGAGGGGCAGCTGACCCTGAGTGCTGAGGTCACACTGAAATGTAAGATGATCAACGAGGATGACTGGTTTCCCTCCACAAGCCCCATCCATGCTGGGTATCACTCAGGATTTCACAGGAACACAGACCTGCCACACTGTTCATAAAGTGTGTGACCTCAGGCAGATTACTTAACCTCTCTGAGTTTATTGCCATCTATACAGTATAGGAACAATGACAACTAAATTGCAGGTTGTTATGAGAAAGCAGAGCACCTAGCACTAAGTAGGCACTCGGAAAATGGCAACTTCTTATTATATCTTCCTACTTTGGACACACTTAATAATGGCGAGCTCACCACCTCATGAGAGAATTCAAGGCCACTGCTTTGACCACCTTAATTATTACAAAAGTCACACTGACATTAGGCCACCTCTGACTTCCTCATAATTTTCACCCTCTGGTCCTCATTCTGCCTCTTGGAGTCTCATAAAATAAAACCTGCCCCTGCTTCCCTCCCACAGGACTTGGGAGGAGAAGGGGGTTATGTCTTCCCTGGGTCCTCTCGCCTCCAGCCACACGGCCTGGTTCCGTCGGCCAGGACTGCAGGCTGGCAGCGTTGCTCACTACCTGTGTGCAGAAACTTTGCGCCTGCAAGGCCTCTGATGCCATTCAGCCATGGAGGGAGGCAGCACAGGGCCTCTTCCTGAGCCACCCCTCCCTGCCTGCTCAGTTGGGACTGGCACTCCCAAGGGGACAGGAAGCAGGGGAATTGTGGGGGTGCTACAAGCCGTGAGATCTTGGGGCCCCATTGCATACCCCAGCACAGGTCTGCACTGGCTGCAGGGCGGGCTCCCCAGGGCAGAGTTGGGAGGACGAGGCTCCAGGCAGCTCTGTGGTCCAGTCAGTGGTCCAGGCCCACCCTGCACACCCGGCTTTGTCTGGCCCTGCAGGGCTCCCAGGGAGGGCTCCAGGTGGAACACCCTGTTCCCAGGGAGGAGCCTCAGCAACCGGATGCCAACAGGGAAGGATTAGGCCCAGAAAACCAGCTCCCCCTCCAGCCCCTGCGCCCCGGTTCCCTGGTCTCATCTGGGACAGATGGGGCGTGAGCCCGGCCGAGAGTTTGGGAACATGCTGGAGGCCAGATGCTGCCGCAGAGCTGTGCCTTCCCAGGTAAATAAATTACACACCAAACACAAACAATCTGCTGCCTGCCTCTCCCCCTCAGAGGGCGGTGTGTTCCGGGAAGCAGCTCTATTTCCTTGTGGACAGTGGAGGCAGGGCCAGGGTACAGTGAGGGACAGGATCTCCCGGACATCTCTAACACTCCCCACCTTAGCACCTGAAATCTAAGTCAATGAGGAAACTTTATCAGCGCTCTGCCGAAAGGGCTGGAGATACAGCACTGTGCAACCAGCAGACCCGAGCCTTCCGCATAGGCCCATCTGTTGGGGAGGAGGGGGTGGGTGGCCTGAATACCTGGCAAGACACTGAGGCCAGACAGGGATGAGCCCCGCCTGGCAGCTGGGGTTCCTAATGGGCTGGAACCTGGCACAGGGTGCCTAAGTTGAATCTTGGGCAGAGCAGGTGGGCTGGGAGCCCTGGCTGGGCACAGAATGGAGTGGGTCTCCTGAGCAGCAAGAACTGGCATTAAATCCCCAGAAAGATTGACAAGTAGGAGGCTCCGAAATAGACAACTCTGTAAACTTGACTACTCATGGTCCTTAATAATGGAGATGCCTGGCCCAGTGGGGACCCTGAGCAGAGAATGTGAAACCAAAGGGTGACAAACCTTTGTGCAGGCACGGGTGGGTATACTGGGATTTGATCTGGTTGACAAGAGGCGCTGAGGAGAGACAGCCAGGGCTGGAGGCTGCATCCTTGTTCTCGAGTCACCCGGACAAGCCTTGTGACTTTCTGGGCTAGGGTTCTCATTCAGGAAACAGTGGTGAAGGGGGCCTCTGTGGTGCATGGAAGAATAATGGGGGCTTCATTTCCTCCAGCAAGGAGCAGGGAAGCTCTGAGGGGATCCCACACTTAGGGGCTTAGGCTCCCCTGCCCTCATGCTGCGACCTCTGGCATTGACCTTACTGCTCATGGGGGATGGGGGGCGGGTAAAGACATCTGTGTGTTTGCTGGCCCAAGGAGGAAGCAGGTTAGGGGGACTGTTGCCCCTTCTGCCATATGAGAAGAAGCCTCTTAGCATCTACCTGGGACAGTCCATTTGGAAGGTGATGGCTTTAGGAGAACTTGCAAAGGCTTCAGTCTGAGAGACCTGGAGAAGCTGTCAGCTCCTGCAAGGTGGCACCTGCAGGCACATGTGTCAGGCAGAGCCGAGGTGGACAGTGCCCAATAAATATGGATCCAGTGTCCTCCGGGTGTGTCCACTCTGCCAAGCACATGAGCTGCTGAATGCATGCCAGTCTTCTTGGGGGTGGGGGCAAGGAAGGGAAGAAAGAACCCCAGGAAGCCTCGGTGTTTATTCTCTCCCCAAGGGAAGCTTCTCATAGAGAAATCGCAGGCCTGGGAGTCAGAAGACGAGATCCCACGGTACCAGTAATGGCTACGTGACCTTGAACAATGAGTGGAATCCTGAGATTTAGGAATATATCTAAAGCAACCAGCCAGCAGGAGGGAGTCTGGGGTAGGCGGCCAGCTGCAGGCCCTGCCTTCTGAGCGCTTCTGCTCTAGGAACGTCACTGCATTCCCAGGGGCAGCCACAGAGGGAGGAAGGTCACATCACCCTGCACCAGCATGACGTCTGAGCTGTCCCCGCCTTGCCCTTCAGTCACAGCCTTCGCAGTCCCCTCACCCAGGCCACATGCTTTTTGGGGACTTTCTGAGGTTTCTGTTGGGGCGTCCAGAAGCAGAGGGGCAGGGGCTGGGGCTGCCTATGCATGCGTGTTTGTGTGTGTTTGTGTGTGCGCAGGCGTGTTGTTGGCACGGACGTGACTCTGCATTCTCCGGGCCCGTAATGAGTCCTCATTGCAATGGGTTTGATGGAATAATTATATTCTGGAAAAACTGCAGGAAACTGCGTTCCACTTCTTAAAGGGCAGGATCATCAAACATTTGTGCTACATTATTTGCAGGCACACCTTCTGCTGCATCTGCTCCCTTAAAAAAAAAATCTCCAACTCCAATCTGATCTGAATATATAAATCTGAATTATCACAGCAAAGGCGATATGCTCACACCTTTTTTCTTTTTTTTTTTTATCTGTTGCCATGGTGATTAGATAAAATTCACGCCAAGTCTCCAGGGAAGGATGGAATTATTTCAGACAGTTTCTCACCCCTCTCAAGCTACTTCTCTCTGTAACAAGCCTGGGCACCATCTCTGAGCTTGGGCAGAGAGACAGGCAAGAGAAGGCACAAGCTGCCTGGGAGGCCTTGGCCAGGCACAGGAAAGCCCTCTTTTTCCCCAGATGCTCCTGGTGCCCAGCTAGGCCCTAAGCCACAGAGCAGCCACTGGTCCTCAAACCCACAGCTCCCTCAGTGACCCCAGCAGCCACCTGGGAAGAAAAGCAGACGCTCAGGGGGCGAAAGACAGTGCCCTTGTTCAAGGTCAAGGCAACAGCGTGTGCAGACGGACCCAGGGCCTTGGCTCTGTGGTCTCCCTAGTGGAAGTGAGCAAGGAATGAGGTTTTCCTCAGAAGGTGAGACTCAGCTCCCAGCTCGGGCCCCACTGCAGTGTCCTCAGGCTGATTCTCAGAGGAGCTCATTATCAATGGGTGTAATTTGTTAGCAGATTTTTCGGTAAAGGGCATTATTGACCTAATTGTTATTTAACACCACAGATTCATGAACCTCTCTGGTCCATGTGTGCACGCGCACGTGCAGGTGTACGTACACGTGTGTGCTTCACTGGAATGATTCAGGGTGTGACAGAAGCGAGCCCCGCTCCCTAGCTCTCAGTTCCTCCAAGAGTCCGTGTTCCAAGGTGTGGGCAATCGTCCCTCAGTAAGTGGGGGGGCATCATTCTTAGCATATCTCACAGCATATTTTACATAATGGTGAATAAAGACAGAGAGAGAGAGAGAGAGAGAGCGAGTAAGGAGAGAACGTTGGATCCCTGAGGGGTCTTGAAGGCCGTGAGCAGGTTGGTGGGACAAAGATGACTTCTTTGAGGTAGTCCTGGCCAGAGTGTCTTTGCTGGGTTGTTCCTGGACCTGGGCCTACCAATGCGGAGATCTGGGGGGAAACAGTGAAGTCTAGTGACCAGGCTAGTTGCTGGGGACCTGGGATTTCTCTGAGATTTTTTCTTTCTGGACCTCAGTTTCCTGCTTGGAAAATAAAGGATGAGGAGAAGTCACCTATTTCTGTCATCACTGGGAAATGTAGCAAATTCAGCACCTGGGCCCTGTGGTGAGGCCAGGAGACTCAGGGTGACCGAGCAGGCCTCTCCCAGGCCCAACCTGGAGCTGGGACAAGGAGGTGCCTTATGACCCAGTGAGAATGAATATCTAAACCTCGCCTGTCTCTTGGCCCACAACTGTCCCAAGGCAGCTGTGACCCCAGGATGGTGGCAGAGGTGGGGGCACCGTCACTGCATAGACTTGGCTATCAGGCAAATCTGGGTGCTGATCATGCCTGAGCTCTTGACCTTGGGCAACTAACCTCTCGAAGCTTCTGTAATATACAATGGGAATAAATTTAAAACCTACCTCACAGGGTGATTTCAGAATTAAATGATATGAAGTCTCTAGAGTACTTAGCACCATATAAAGGTACACAGGAAAGATTCAATACGTGGTACCTGGGCGGAGGCCAGGTGGGGGATGGAGGATAGGGGTAGCATCATTTCAGGCCAAGGTGATGGAGAAAAAGAAAAGCACAGACCTCTGAGTGAGAAGACCTGCATTTTGATTCTCCTTTGCCATTTGTCACCACTGTGTTTTTAGGCCTGTCACTTAATCTCAGAGCCTTAGTCTTCATTTGTAAAACGAGAGTCTACTCTGTTATTAACTTGTGTGATAAGTGTTATTATTCTCGATTTTCAAATGAGAAAAGGAGGCTTTGAGAATTAAGCACTAGAAGTTGCACAAGGTCATGTCTTAGTGGCTGAGCTAGGATTCAAACCCAAGGGCAATCACACTTCCCTGGCCTTCAACACACTGGGTTCGGCATGAGATCAGATGGGGACACCTGTTGATGGCCGAGAGTGGTAGCTGGCTGAATTGCCACCATCACCTACGATTGTGAGAATCACCTTGAATTGACAGCTGAGACCTGTGACTTAGGGAGGGGGGGCCCACCGGGGGGGCCCACCCCTGGTGAGCAGCGGTTTTTCCTTCTGTACACTGCCAGAACAGCAAGAGGAGGCCAGAGAGATTGTTCTAGAGACCCAGGTTCTAGTCACTACCTATGCGACTCTGGACAAGGTCATCTCTAAGGTTCCTTCTCAGCTCTCCCCCTCTGTGATTCTGGGGTACAGCCAGTGGGGCCAAGATTAAACAGACATTGTTTGTGAGAGGCCTAGGCCTCACCTCAGGGCTAACAAGGGAGAAGGCAGCAAACAGGGCCACGAGGGACGTCCACGGGCAGGTACAGACAGACCCTGGGCTGTTCCCTTTAAGAGGAGCAGAGTTCCCCGACTCCTGGATCAGGGCTGTGGGAGCGTGGAAGGAGGAGGGGGCAGAAAAGCCCCCAGAGTCTAGAGATTCAAAGACACCCTGCCCCTGTGAGATGCAGAAGCTCTTAATTGGAGCCATGCACGCACCCAGCACCGATCACTCCATGATGTGCTTTCTGAGGCAGCGCGGGAAGGCAGGCCTTCATTAAATCCGACACTAGGGAATTAATTCAACTCACTGCCGTCACTCTGTCTCCATCACCCTTTCCCCTCGACAGCCATTGCTCCTTGATCTCCCACACCTTCATGTCGAAAGTTCTCCTTGAGGAAGGAAGCTTCCCCTGACTGTCACCCGAGCTACGACTATATCACAGGCCAGGACGCAGGGCCCAGATCGGCAGCAGAATCCACAGGGTGCAGGCAGGAGGGTGGGGCGGGAGGCAGGGATCACACAGGCACACTGTCATAGAAAGAAGGGGAAGAAGGACCAGGGGCCTGGAGAGATCCTTCTCTACCACCAGCAGGAGAAGGAAGGATTTGAGAGCTGATGGTGACAGCCAACTGGCTCTCCCTACTTCAACTGTTCTTGAAACAGCGACTTTATAATTAAAATCCCTTTGGGAGAGAGTCATGCAGAGGAGGAGGGCAGAGAAAAAGATAAGGGGTGGCCAGGAAGCCACCTGAGCCAGTCTTCAGCATCATGGCGCCTCCTTGCCCGCTGAAAATCACAGCTACTGAGTGGAGCCCCTCCCCTACCTACAGGTACCTCCCTACTGGGTGAACCTCAGTCTCCTCCTGATTTCACCCGTGGCCAGGATCCCTTAGCCTGAGAGCAGTCAGGGCAGAACCTGGGGCTGGCAGACCCACCAACCCATGGGGAACTGGCCACTTCAGCCGGGGCCTGCCACCTCTTTTTGTCCCAGTGTGCAAATCAATAGTGCCTTTGCTCTGTTTGCACCAAAGTGGCCAGTTAGGAAAGCAATGCCCGAGGGCACTGAGCTCTGGGATCCGGGTCTGAGGATGTGCTGGGATTTCTGTCCAAAGTTACTGGGTTTAATTTCTCCCCCTTCCTCTCTCTCTCCTCTCTCTCTCTCTCTCTGTCTCTGTCTTTCTCGCTCCCCTCAAAAGATCTGACCAGGACTTGTAAGGAAATGTACAGCCCTCATCAGACCAGGGATAGGGAAAAAGGGTTATGTGAATACTAACTTGTGAGAGAAGAGAGGGTTTCAGGAAGAACTTTCCTGATGGAATGAGGCGGCTCCCTCCTGGTTGAGGTGATACAGAGAAACGACACTAGCAAAAACCACCACCACCACCACCAACAACAAAAAACGTTCTACCCGTATCTCATTTTATAGTGGAGGGAGTTTTGTGGTAAGTAACCTGCCTGATGTGAGACCTGGGGGAGACTACGTCCACCCTGCATCCTGGACCTTGTCCACTCTCCTCCACACCAGAGCTCCCTGCCCTGAAGATTCCCCTCTGCTCAGAAATTCCACGCAGACAGCATCTTCTCTTGATTGTAATCAAATGGCAAAGTCAAGTCCGAAATGCAAAGTGAGCTATTTTAAAGGGTTCCTGGTTAAAACAGGAAATTCTCACCTTTCCTTTGAACGGAGTCACAAAATCAGACCACCAATTGTCCACACCCACGGGAGACCTCTGGGGGCTGGGGTTGGCACCGTGGAAACAAAGGAGCACCTGGCCCGAGAGTGGGGACTGTATCCCCCGCCCCATCCATCATTGAGAGGAAACTTTGCACCTGCTCCCAGCTCACGGTGACCACAGCCACCAGCTTGTCTGGTGTTCCTGCCACACCCCCTTCTACCCAGAGCAAACGTCCTTGGTCCTGGAAGAGGAAAGCCCTGCTCAGGTAAAGCCATCCCAGGAGAGGAGGAGATGGAAGCTTGGAATGGTGAGTTTTCTCACTACTAAATGTGTTAGTCCACGTCGGCAGACTCACGAGGTTGTGCGGAGGACTGGAAGACCCTCGACTACCCCCACCTGCTGTAGGAGGGTTAATCTGGGAAAAGAAAAAAGTGGTGGAAGACCCTTTACTGGAGGCACAGAGGTGGGGCTGGCTGTCCCCTTTCAGAATTGGGGACAGGGATGCCTTTCTGTGATCCATGTCTTGTGGTCTCCCGAAAACCTTTCAAGAAGCTCTGCAGGAGGCAGGTCTATGTGAAGGTGGGACTTACGTGAAAATCAGGAAGGACACCGAGTCCACCTCTGGTCAGCATTAGGGCAGAGACGGGGAAGCATCCCCCAAACACAGATAAAGGACAAAATTCGACAGTGGTGGGAAGTTAGAGCATGTCACCACTCTGAGACCATCCTGGGGACGTGCTGACGTCTTGGGAAAGACATGGATGTTTCCAAGGATGTGCATTTAAGATTAGAGCCAATGTTTGTGGCCCTTAGGGGCACAGCCCATCTTTATGCCAGCTGGGTTATCGAGGGCTGGTATCATTCTTAAGTCATGAATGGGAAAGTGGAGAAATTTAGGGCAAGGGCCCAAGCCCGTCTAAGAGCCAGTGCTCCGAGGAACCAACAGCGTGAGGTGTAGCTGGTGAAAAGCCTGAGCCCAGGTGGAGCTGGGCGGAACAGCATGGTCAGGAGGGGCTGAGCGTCTTGCGTACCAGCTGCGGTTTGGGCCTGGGTTTTGAGAAACATCTGAACAAACTGGGCCATTGTGGAGGTGGCACCAGGATAAGATAAGATCGTGTAAAATCAAAGAAGAGGTCGTTCCAGAGACGGGCTTGCCTTCTCCAGGAGGATGGGACACTGACAGAGGGCAGAAGAGAGAGTGAGCACTGTCCTCCTGCAACTGTTGGGTGCAGAGGGAAGGAAGGAAACTTCTATACAAGTCCAGGGGCAGGGAGCAGGGAGCAGGCTGGAGGAGGGCCAAAGGGGGGAATTTCACAAAAGTGGATTTTAGTCCCACAGAAGGAAGAACTTCATAAAAGGGGGGCTTCCTAAAAGGCAGAAGTGGCCCCTACTTTGTGAGGTACCTATGGTTAAATATGACTTTGTGGTTTTCAAAGCCACGGCGTATCAATTCTTCTCAAACGACATGAACACTTTTTAAAAAGAAACCAGAAATCATCCTTAATTCTACTCCCTAGAGACAACCATGATAATCACTAATAGCCTGCAAGTACTTCTTTCTAGATATCCATCTATGAGATATATGTAAACATTTATATATATCGACCAATTGGAATCCTACTATATATATATAAAATGCATTTTTCCACTTAGCATCATGTTATGGTATTTTTCTCAAGTAGTAATATATTGAAAATATTTCATTGTATTGTGCCATTAGTTATTTAGGAGTTTATTTTTTTTTTCACTATTGAAAAGAGCATTGGGTTGTTTCTTATGGATCCAACCCTAAGGAAATGGGTATTCAAGGCTTCAGATCCATACTGTCCAGTTGCTCTCCGAGAGGTCATACCAGAGTCTCCTTGGAGCAGCAGTGTGTCACCCAGCAAGACACATGCTTGCCAACATCACTCCAAGGTTTTCCCAAAAAGAAGTCTCCTCCATTTAAGATGATCTTTGATGTGCCACTTTTCAGAAACATGTCTGTTATATGCCTACATGTGATAAATGAGGTGCATGATAAACACGACAAAATTGTGTGTGTGTGCATATATACACACATACACTGATCTGCACACTAATTTTGTCCCCTTCGTAAACTCTGACAATCCACCCAGACCCTAGAGGCTCTCAATACAAATCCACCCTGTTGAGAGAGAGATGGGCTCCCTCATCCAGAGTAGGATGCTTCTGGAGAGCTGGGTCCCAGATCCAGCATGGTCACAAAAGACCTCTGTATAGAATCTCCAGGGGGTTGGGCTCCCTGATTTCCAAGGCCCCTTCTGGACCTGGCAAACTAATTCCACCATCTGCATGTGCCACCTGGGAACTTAGGTATGTACGAGGGAGGGGGGAATAAAGGAAGACTGGGGACAGGGGAGATCATTGTTTCAGGATAAATTGGAATAAAACTAGGTGCTTTTAAGAGCCAAAGCAAGAAGGCAGCAGGTGGTGATCCCTGCCGGCCTGGCCTCTGCCAGGGAGACCCTCCATTCCACAGGCCCAGGACAGGCTCTCCAGGGAGCTGGGGGTGGGGCAGGAGATCAGCTTTCTCTCTCAGGTTTCCCTGTGTGCTGACCTGGGCTCCCAGCTTTCTCTTGTAATTTGAACTGAAACTAGGAGTTCTCAATGGGGGCAATTATATGGGGCCTCTCCCGGTCACTCAACCCCGATCACCTTTTCCTACCCAGCTGGCCACTCCTGTAAATGGCTGACCCGCTGACCAATATCCCTGGGGTCAGAAGGACAGAGGGCAGCCAAGACTCTCCTGAGCTCTTCCAGGGAGAGCAGCAGAATGAGAAGGCCACACAGCCCCATAAATACTCCTGGTATTCTTAATTTTCGGTGGCCTCATGCTGGGTCTCCAGACTCTCATTAAACCAGGAAACAGATTACAGTAGGTCCCGAGGCAGATGCATTTCTTTTCCTCTCATATTTATACCACTTTTAATTGTTGTTATTTAACAACTATTGAACACCAACCCTGTTCTAGGTGGCCCAGAAGAGGGGGCAGGAAGTAGGTCCCCAGGAGGGTACAGCGGGGATGCCAGATGTGCACCGGCCCCTCCCCAGCTCCACCAAGGCATGCTCCGCAGGATCCACCCCCATCTCAGTCCCCTCCCTGCGCTCCCATCCCCCAAGCCTGGCATCCCGCAGCGGGACCCAAAGCCCCCCTCTGCACACTGTGTTGAAATGGCTTCTTTTTCTTATGAAATATATCATGCATGTAGAAAAGCATAAAAATAATGTGAAAAGGGCTATGTTTCTTTTGGCTGTATTTTCTTCAGATCCTTTTTTTAGGAGAAACAGTTTAAAAAATAAGACATTCTGAAAACAGTTGTATTTCCCTCCAGAGCCCATCACCTCCTCCTCAGAGGTAAGCATTACCCCGAATATGGTGTTTATCATTGCCCCGTGTGTTGTTCTTCTGCCACATATGTATGTACCAGAAACAATACAGAGGACCGGTTTGCATGTTTTCAAACTTTATACAAATGGTGCCATAATGCACGCCTCCTTCTGCAATTTGCTTTTTCCATTTCACGTTTTCCTCGTAACGTGTCCAGGCTGATTTGTAAAGCTCCAGTTCAGGCATTTCCCCTGCAGTGTAATATTTCACAGTATGAACAGAGCAGATTTAATTTATCCATATTGGTTTCCAATTTCTTTTGCCATCCTAAATGTGACGGTGGTGAGTATTCCTGTCCACATCTCTTTGTGCACACGTGTGAGAGTTTCTTGAAGGAATACACATATGGGAGCTCTTTCCTTCATTTGTCTGTCTTCCCTGCAGGGCACAGACCTGTCACCATGACCCCAGTTCCCAGAATGATGTAGGCACATGGCTCATGGCTTAGTCAAGTTTGTTAAAATGCACCGAGCACCCAAGGGACCTAAGGGCTCATCTGCTCTGGCCCCTTCACTTGCAGATGAAGAAACTGACGTCCAGAGAGACACGAGAACATTACTTGGTGACGGAGCTGGACTTAGAAAGCCCCTGCCCGCTTCCGACCTTCCTCATCTTCCGGGTGCATACTCAGGAAAGCTAGTGACTATTTAGGAAATGATCCAAAGAGAGAGGGAAGAGGCAGAGAGAGGCATAAGGAGGTCATACCTGAACACCTGGCCTCATACCTGGACACTTATCCAATAAGCAGAAGCCACACACCTGAACCAAGCCCTCAGGCTTCACACCCAAGACTGGACCCCAGCCTCCAGATGAGGACTCATAGACCAAGGCCTGAGAGGGGACACCCAGCCCCCATATTGAGGCCTGAAGGACTGAGACTTCTATCAGGTCTGACATCTGCCTTTCATGGTTTTCCTTCCTCCTCCTGCAGACAGTCCAGGCCAGCAGAAGATCCTGGAGCCAAGGCCCCAGCCATCCAGATAGTACAGCCTAGTGTGACGAGTGGCTCTGAGGCCAGATGATTTGGGACTGAATCCCAACTCTACTTGTTGTTAGTGGTGTGACCTTGGGTAAGTGACTTTACCTCTGTGTTTCTTTTGTTTCATCTTTGAGATGAGGATGATGATAATTTCACCTACCTTATGATACTGAGAATTATTTGTATAAAGCAATTCATGCAGTGCCTGGCACGATCAGGTTTTTAATTACTCCCCACCCATTCCATATGACAGCTCCACGCAGCACCACCTCGTCTCCCACCCTGACACTACTGCCTGGCCTTGGGCAAGGCTTCTCTCTGAGTCTCCGTCTCCTGATCTGAAATGACAATGACAGTATGTTACCTTGAGCATAAAATGTGACCAAACAACCCCAAAGGGCTTTGACAGGTGCTCTCATCAAATCGACATGGAATAGTAGGGCTATTGTTTTGTTTAGCCAGTTCTGACCTGCTGGTAGCCAAGTGTTTTCCTGTTTATTGGGGGCTCCGAACCACAGGAAGCAAATAATATATTCCCTCTTGAAAATGTGAGGCTATATCTGTGACAGGCCTGGCACAGTGCCAGGCTCCCAGAGGCTAAAGAAATGCTTCCCCTGGAGCCTGCACCTGTCTTCAGGAAGACTGTATTCATGTGAGTCTAGAAGGAATTGGAGAGGTAGCAGAGTCACGTCCCCAGGCCTCTGTGTGCTCATCTGTAAATGGGGACAATTGTCTCCATGCTACGCAGAATCACTACAAGAATCAAACCGATCGCACATGAAACTGCTGTTGACTGGAAACTCATAATACAAATTTAACTCACTATTAAAGGTTAAGGGTCCCTTCTCTGAAATGCTTGGGACTAAAAGTATCTCAGATCTTTTTTTTTTTTTTCAGATTTTGGGATATTTACATATATATAAAGAGATCCGTTGGGCTAGGACCCAAGTCTAAACATGAATTTCATTTATGTTCATCTACACTTTACACACATAGCCGGAAAGTCATTTTATACAATATTTTCAGCCTAGCTGCATTTTGACGGCAACCTGGCATCAGAAGTTAGGTGTGAAATTTCCTACTAGTGGCATCACGGCCATGCCCAACAAGTTTTGGATTCTGGAACAGTTTAGAGTTTGGGATTAAGGATGCTCAACCTGAATGTGAAAGGTAAGGGGCTATTCCGTTCACCCTAGATCTTCACATTGCTTCAACTCTGGGTAGGACCTGGTGGAAGACTTCCCTCCAGCCGCTCCCACATTCACCAGCAGTGCCCTGTGTTGTGGAACAGCAGCCCTGGGAAGGGGACAGGAGGACAATGGGCGTGTGGGGTGTATGACAGAGGTTGTTCTCTGGCCCACCTGCATGGAGGATGCCCAATGATCATCCCTGGGAAGTTCAAGGGCAGACATGGACTCCAGCAGGCGAGGTCCTGGTCCTGGATGATCTCTACTTTCCTGGAAACATCCCTGGCCATTGAAGGCCACCCCCTAAAATTCCCTGCAGACCATTCCAATGGCTCCGCATTACCCTTTAATCACCCACAGCTCCTGCGGCAGGTTATACCCCTCCCTAAATGTATCCACAGTTCCAGTCAAATCAGGCTGCTTCCCCCCAGAGTGAGCCATTGCTCTGGGCTCTCCGGGAGTTCACTCCCATGGTCTCCTTTACCTGGACCACAGATGCTTGCTGGACACAGGAGCCTTTAACAAGTACAGAGGCTGGGTCTCACCCTAGGGGTCCTCATTTGATGGTTCCAGGAATGGGCCTGGACAATGGTATTCTTCAAAGTTCCCCAAGTCATTCTAAATTTGAGAATTGTCTCTTCTCGAACACTCTGCCCTGCAGGAGCTCAGCCACCCAATGCACCCATTCTCTAAGACCCATGGGAGATGCTGCTTCCTACAAGGCACTTCTGCAAAGCACTCAAGAGGGGCCCTAGTCCTAAGAACACCTTTCCAGCCTCCTCCTCACACTCTGGCTCATGTTGAGGTCAGCTGAATCTCAAGCTCCTCTTGCCTGTGAGGCTGCAATCCCCTCAAAAGGAGGCACGGTGTCCCCTGCTTATTTCCATGCCACCCTTTCTATGCTTAATAGGCCTCATTAAAGAGTTGATTCAAGGTTGTCCATAAAATTCAAAGCACCTAATCCCCCCTCAATCTTGCCCAGAAGATAAAATGGGCAACGGGGAGCTGCCCTCCTTGACCAGGAGAAAAGGCCAAGACCTGACACAGCCCTGGGCTCACCACACACACCCCCTGAGCCAGACACTCCACAGAACTCTTGCCCCTAGACACAGAGCTGAGTGTGCTGGGGTCTACACACTCACCACAGGTAGAAAAGCCCGAGCGTAGGTGTGAGCGTAAATGCATATGTGTACGTATTCAATGTGTATCATTTACATCATGCAGACTATTTATACACGAGCACGCATATCTATTTTAATTTAAATGAGTTTCTTTGGTGTGTAGGAAGAGGAATTTCTCCAAATCCCTCGGGGTCCTCAAGCAAAGACCCTTGGGAATCACTGTCTATATAACAGAGCATCTTGCGCACAGTAAATGCTTAAAAACATTTGTTAATTTAAATAATGAAGTAAAAAAATCCAATCAACTGATGGTTGCCTATGCCAACACGGCCATTTAGATAGATTTAGGGGATGAAGTCAATGCAAGCTGTGGCACGGCTTGGCTACCGCCTGGTGTAGACCAGTAGATGTGAGTTTGTGCCCCACTCCTGGGGGTACAACGGCATCCCCAGCCATGCCTATGAAAAACAGCTTTCCTGTGCCTGGGTCAATAATGTGGGCTCTGGAACATTCTAGAGGCAAGTCCTTTCCCTTTTTGCATCCCATCTTGGGGGCAGAGAAGAAAGTCCCTAGCCATGGTGTTCTCAGAAAGAAAATCTGTACTTCACAAAGTCCCAGAGAGCCCACCAGTCCACCAGGGGATGAAGCTCCCCCTCACCTGGCCGGCACCACTGCCTGAGCAGAAGCTAAACTGGGAGCCCCAGACTGTGCCCCTGCCCCACGCCAGCCCCACCACTACCCCTGCTGCCATTCACTTTGTTTCAACCATTTGTCTTCTTAGCTGACTCTCCAGGGTTCTGGCAGATGCTATGCTCTAAGACAGGGATATTCAGAATACTCTGAGCCCCAATTTGCTCTGCTGCTGCAGTGAAGGGAGGAGTCTCGGAGAGGAAACATCTCCAGCTCAGCAGCCTTCATCCAAGCTCACGACCTGCCTGCCCTCACACTGGAACGCAGGAGGACGGTGCCTGGCTCCAGTCAGCTTGGCCTTCCATCCCAAAGGTGGGCCTGGATAGCTAGGCACAGCAGATCTCAGGACACAGCAGACACCAGGGGGACCACCGACGCGGAGCCTCATGCCAGAGGTCAAGCCTTGACCGTGCACAGTGACCCAAAGTGCTTCCTGCCTGTGCCTCACTACAAGGTCCAGTCTCACCTCCTACCCTATGTCTACAGCCCTGAAGCTCATGTGACCCTTGTGTAGGGACAGCAGCATTCCTCCTCCTAAATGCTCACATCTGTACGTTCACACCTCTACGCTCACTGCTCAGGAGACTGTCCAAGCCACCAGGAGATGACTAACCCTGGGTAAGTGGTGGGTGTGTGTCCACCAGGCACCAGCAAGAACTGAAAGCTACATACAGAGAATCTGTATGAAGAAAAACAGATCCACACAGAAAAATGTGTACTATTCATGGAAACTGTGTTTTACCTACATAGAAGAAAGTCTGTAATTTCTACTCCTCACAGCTGAGGATAGCAAGGCTCTATGAGGTTCAAGTACTTATCCAGGTGCTATGGCCACTAAGAATCACGGTGTAGATTTGAGCTGAGTGCAGTGGCACATGCCTGTAATCCCAGCGGCTTGGGAGGCTGAGGCAGGGGGATCCTGAGTTCAAAGCCAGCCTCAGCAATTTAGCAAGGCCCTAAGCAACTCAGCAAGACCCTGTCTCGAAATAAAATAAAATAAATAAAATAAAAAAGGGCTGGGGATATGGCCCAGTGGTTAAGCGCCCCTGGGCTCAATCCTTGGTGCTAAAAACAGACCACAAACAAAGATTTGAACCCAAGCCTCCAAGAACCCAAAGTCCACATTCTTTGTCCTACAACTTCACTCCATCATAGAAGAGGCTGCAAGCAAGCCTTGCTGACCTGGGCCCTGACAGGAGCATACGGTGGCTTCGTTCCTGCAGCCAGAGAACCAGGCATAATCCATTCTCCCCTTCCTTTTCATTCATCCTGTTACCACCTAATCTAAAGGATCAGTCATCATCCTACCTAAGCCTTCCTCTGGGCATTTGGCAAACATTGTCTGCATGCCTACTGTGCGCTGGCACACAGTGAGGCTCGCAGCATTATGGACCCAGACCACCCAGTCCACTGCACCACAGCTCAGGCCTCCGTGCTGAACCTCAGCCCATCTCCACGCGGCTGCAGCTCTGGCTCTGGCATCTCATTGATACGCCACAGAGTTCAAAATCACAGGCTTGGCAGGAAGTGCCATCTATACATAGCTCTACCATTCTGTAAGCACCGTTGGCTTCTTCTGAATAAATGCTACCCTACATTAAATGCCAGAATTCGGCAAGCCATGCTGCATGTTTGCAACGAGATTGAGAACTAAAGGCAAGATTGATTCTGATGTGAACACCAGCAAAGCAAATGGGTTTTTGAAAACCCTATAATTTCCCTGCAACCCTTGACTTCACTAAACACACATTTTTAGACTACAGCACAGTTAGGTAGACATTAAACAAAAATGAGGTAGTCTAATGATGATTTATGTGTAGGATAACCTTCTATAAAGAATTCCACTCTGATTTCAGGGTAACTTACAGAGGTGCCAACTTAACCAAACAATGCCGCTTGCTCCGTGTCCACTGTCGAGGCGTGATCCCGGGGCAGAGCGTTTGCCTGCAATTGTCTTAAATCTGCTGAAATTCACCCAGTGGGTGCTCTGGAAATGCAGCGCCTGCCATGAACTAAATGGAAAAGCAAAACATGACACATGCACATGCCGCCAGAGGCACCTGCGAACACGAGGCATTTCTGCTTGACTGAGGAGCCTGGCGGATGGTTCTGGAACCAAGCGACTGGCGTGCAACTGCAGAGCAGCCCACCCGCCAAGATACTGAAGAGGGTCCTGGGAACTGCGGGCGGGCACGCCAGGCGGGGCCTCGAGAGCTCCTGGGATGAGGCATCCAAACCGCAGTTCTGTGCACCCCTGCCCAGCTGCACAACTCTGCAGGCCCCTCCATCCCCCAAGCCTTGGGTTCTCTGTTAAGATACTGTGAATCCGAGTCTCCCACAGGTACAACTGGGGGGAGTCAATAAGATGAGGCCCAAGACCAGAGAGTAGCTCACAGACAAAAGGTGACACAGGGCCAGCTTGGGTGACCTGGGAGCTGAAGTCAATCCTCCCTGGTCATGGACTGTGGCCTTGGGCAGGTGGTGACCTCTCTGTACGATAGGCCTCTCATCTTCAAAATGGGGGTAATAATAGCACCTGCCATAGAGGACATGTGTGAAGATTTAACAGAATGAACCAGAAAAAGCACTTATCACACGAGACCTCAATAACTGATCATTTCTTTTCTTCCTAAGTGTTACTATCACTAAGACTTTCTTTTCGGTGTGGGCCATCCAACCAGAGGGAGAATTCCCTTGCTGCTGCCAAGCGTGTCCTTTGAATCTTTAACCTGGAGAGTGCACTTAAAGGCAAGATTCTTTCTCTGCCCTTGGAGGAAGACAACAAGACCGCGATGGTCCCATGCCCCTTTCCCCAGCAAAGCAAACAAAGAACAACAGCAGCATTGAGAGCCAGCTGCCTTTGTGAGGGAAACAGCGATCATTGGAAGTCCCCAGGACGTCAGCCTGAAGTCACTGTCACAGGGAAAGAGCTTGGGAATTGGGGACAAAAGCTCTGGCTACAATCCAGGTTCTTGCCTCTTGGAAGTTGTGTGACCTGAAGCAAACCTCTTGGCCTCTCTGATCCCATTTTCTTTATGCCTCTGGCTTACCCATGCTCTTCCTCCAGCCCAGCACCCAAGAAGAGAAGCATAGGTGAGAGAAGATGTCTCTGGAAAGACAGGGCTATGTGGGTGGGGCCTGAGATTGGACAGCCCCTTTATGCTGGGTGGATAATTTTCTTGAGGCATTTTGTCTATTCCTTCTGCATCTGAGAATTTAAGTCTCCCAGAGGCCTAATTTTTAACTCAAGGATCCCGTGTTCAATAGGTTTCACTATCCCATTTTATAGATGGACAGACTGAGGTTTTGGAACTAGCTTTCTTAAGATCAGCAATTAAGATTAGCAAACTTCACAGCCCGTCATCTTCCCACCACATCCCACTACATCATTTGTGAACTGTCTGCTCATAACTGTTACCCAATTTTCTGTCCAGTTGTTCATTTTTTTCTTGTTAATTTTCTTTTTATTCCATATTCTGGATGTCAGTTCTCTGTGCAGCAACAGAGTCTTCGAGAGCACAGAACAATGGAGTCCAAATGCAAAAGTTTAAATTGTGGCTCTGCTACTTACTAACTGTAAGCTATTTACTGAGCTTCTCTGTGCCTCAGTTTGTGTATCTGTAAAACGGGAACATAACAGACCTCTTGTCTTCAGATTGCTGTCAAGATTAAATGAGCTGAATGTGATAAAATGCTTAGAACAGCCTGGAAACCAGTAAATGTTCCATAAATATGAGCTATTATCATGTTGTCTTCCCCTCACTCCTGCCCAAATTAGACAGGACCTTCACGAGCCAAATGGCCTGGTCTTCTTTCCAGATTTCTCTCTCCCCACTCAGTCCAGCACGCCCCAGGCCCACCCCACCCTCCTGGCCTGCAGACCTTTGTTTGTACCGTTGCCTCCGCCCCCAGTGCTCTCTCTGCTCTCTTGGCCTAGGGATGCATCCTAGGGCCTTGTGTCCTGCCCTCAGAAAGAATCCCTGCCTCTGTGTATCATCCTCCTCCTAGGGACACATTGTGGCCCCTGAGGGAAGAAACAGGAAGCAGAGATGGTTACCTGGGGTCCATTGCAGGGCCCGATGCTATAGCTGGCACCCCACAGGGCCCAGACTCTGTCTGCCCCATCAATTTCATATTCGCCCAGGCTGACCATCCCAGCCCCTTTCCTCCATGCCCCCAAAGAGCTGAGAATTGACACCTCCAATTAGGTACATAAATCAGGGAGTATCCCAAGAGGAACCCACAGCAGCTCAGCCTGATGGAGATGAAGGAGGCGAAGGACCACCAGGCGTAAGTCCCCGTGATGCCACCCTTTGCTCCCCGCCTCCTCCCTCCATACCACAGCGCAGCTGAGGAGACTCGGCTTCGCCTTCTCCTGCGAGCGCTGGAGGGGAGAGGGCCCAGAGAGAAATGTTCATCCTGCCCTGATGATGACGGGCTCCTGTCTGGGGGTATCACAGGGTTTAACTTATTACAGGACAAAATACGATTAGTGTCTTGAGCCAGAACTGATAAAGTCGGGAGTGAGTTTAGAAAGGATCCCCTAGGAGGAGGTTAATCTGGGTGATTTTTAAATCCATTCTTAGCAGAAATCAGGGAAGACATCATAGAAATAGTGGTATTTGAATGAGACTTTGAAAGAGGGGTAGGGTTTAGACAGACAAAGAAGAGGAAAAGCTGTTAGTAGTAAAAAATAAAATAAAATAAAATAAAGTCCTTTGTGAGTGGTTAAAATCCTGTGTACTGAGACTGCATGGGGGAGGTGCTGCAGGACAGTCTGGGTCTGGGCACAGAGGGGACTGGGCTGTGTCACCTCTAGGATGCTCTCTGGCTCTGACTGTCCCTGAGTCCATACCCTCACACATAGTCTATCCGTGCTCCAAACTGGGCACCACCTCATCCCTTGTCCCTGTCCCCCATTCCTCCGCCCCCACCCAAGTTGGTGAAGGTAGACACAAGGGATCCAAAGTGACCTTTGGATCAGCCGGAGCCAAATGGAATTAGCAAGTTGAACTTGCATTCCAAAGCCAAAGCAGTATCCTAGTTGCCTGCTGCATTGGGATCAGCCATCCCTGACCATCAGAGCTGATGACACAGGCTGAATCCTCCATGTCCCATCAGGACATTCTCTGTCTCTTGCTGAACCAAAATGGAGCCAGTGTCTGCTGCTGCCTTCCTATTACAATGGTTGTTTTGTCCACTGATGTTTTTAAAATATTTTTTTAGTTGTTGATGGACTTTATTTTATTTATTTATATGTGGTACTGAGATTTGATCCCAGGGCCTCACACATGCTAGACAAGCGCTCTACCACTGAGCCACCACCCCAACCCCAGCTCATGTCCACTGATTTTTTAAGCTGGAGATCTGTGGTCATTCAGAAAAGCTAAAGCCTCTGGTCACCACCCATGACCAGAGGTCAGCGCAAGGGCTAGGACACATTTTTGTCTCCAGGTAAAGAGAGGCCATTCTCCTGGGTGGAAACCTATGGATAAACCGCCTCTGGAAAGGCACAGGAAATAGAGGAAGCCAGAGAACCCCAGCTCAAATCCAGGCCACATCCCTATTAGCTGTGTGGCCTTGGGTAAGATGCTTAACTTCCCTGGGCCTCGATATCCTCATTTATAAATTGGAAAACAAAATACAACAAAAAACATTATCTCTCTTAAAGGGTGATTTTGAGGATTAGAAATAATATATGTAAAACGCCTAACCCAAAAGAGAGCTCTATACATGATAGGCATTATCATTAATCTCGTTTTTATTATTACTCTGTGACAGTGCTATGCTGGTCCTAGGGATAAAATAATGAGAAAAGCATAATCATACACCCTTCTGCACACACAAACAGAAATAATGGCCTGTGACGCAAGACAGAAGGAAATAAATGCTCCAGGAAGAGAACCACAGGAGCAGTAATGTCAGGAGTCACACTGGAGGAGGCTCAGGTCAGACACATAGGCACCACATTCATGGGACAAAGGAGAGGCGGCGTGTCAATAAGGAGAGAAGGGATCAGAGTGGAACAGGCAGAAGAAATGGTGGGGACAAATGCAAACTGGGATGGAAACCCATGGAAAGCCCTGGGCTCCTGTTACTGTGGGAACAGTCACTAGAGAGGTGCAGAAATTCTAGTGGGCTCATGAGACTCTCCTTCACCTCCTGAGGTGGGCTGTGGGGCATGACAGAGAAGCACTGCCTGATGGGAATCCTTGAAGTGGGGATCTTTCCAGAAAGTCCCCCCCTGCTTGCCCCTGCTTCTCCCCCATCTAAGACTCCTATGCACACAGGCCAGGGGCTCCTCCAGGCTTGCCTTCCAGAGCAGCAGTGGACACATCTGGCCTGCATCTGAGCGGTGTCCAAAACTCCCCACTGGGGCCAAGAGAGCCAGTCAGGATGCTGGGGAAGAGCATGCTGGGAAACTCCCACAAGGAGCCCGCATCGATATAATCAGGTCTGGTGGAAATTAAAAGCTATTAGGAACAGGGCCGGATTTATCTTTATATCCAATAACATGCATTGTAATGGTGATCATGCAGATGGGAAATTAAACCACATCTCGGCTTCACTGGAGGCCTTAATTTTAATTTATGTTTGTGCACAGCCCTCAGCCCTCTCCTGCCCACCCCGCCCCGCCCGCTCTGTAAGCAGGCTCACCTCAAGACCAAGTCCTTCAGGAGAGACTTTGGTTGGAGTATGGGGGTCAAAGGTGAGAGGCGGTGCTTTCCACACACCTTTTAACTAGTCAAGGGAGGGGAAGGAGGAGGAGGTGGGTGGAGGGTGTGTAATAGGTGGCTCCTGGAAAGACAGGACCTTGGGCTGTCTCTTCAACCTCTGGAGGCCCTGGGAAAACAGCCAAAAAGCCAGTGAGCCTGGCTCCAGGGCAGCTGTGGACAGGCGGGAAGGCCAACCGGTGAACAGAGACTCAACTCACAGCGCTTGTTTAGATCCCACACACCCTCAGAAAGAGATCCCGGGGGGCCTGGCTCCCACCCCCAGGGTCCTGCAGCAGCCTAGGCCCCACCTCCCAGGGCACCTGCTCCCCCCTAGGGGTTGCTTCCTGGTGCCCTGATTGTCTCACATCAGCCTCCCCAGTTTCTCCTCCTGCTTTCCAGCTCCTGCTCCTTTTGGACCTCATGTCTGTGGAGCAGCCCAGCCCAGCCCTGCAGGTCCAGAAGTCAAAGTCAGTACAGGTGCCTGCTCCAGGAGCCGACCCTGAAGCTCAGAGGGGAGTAGCTCGGGCTCCTCCATCCCCTAGGGCAACTAATCATCAATGTCTCCCCACCCCCCACCATGAGCAGCTGCCGTGCAGCCTCTCCACACACACACACACACACACACACACACACACACACACACAATGCACATATACTAGGTATAGTGTGAATATGGATAGCAGAAAAATTCTATTTGTATATAAAAAAAAATCATACTATTTGCATTTTTCCAAAATCGAAGCATACGGCGTGTGGGCCTGAGTTCTGGTTCCTCACCTACAATGCCCAGAGGAAACACAACCCCATTCTCTCTGGTTTTCATGGATTCCTCTAGGACCAGGTTAGTTAGGATTTACATGCTTTGGGAAGACTGTCCCTGGATCTAATGCATAGCAGTAGAAGGATCTAGAATAATTATGGATGGGGCTGGAGAGCTGGGCAGGGGAGAAAGACTCTCCAAGACCAAAGGGAAGAAAGGGGTTCTATGGAACCAAAGTTTAACACAGTCCTGCAGATTAGCATCAAGGCCACTTCCCTGGTAATTATGCCCTTCGGGGCCACCAGTCCAGTCTTG
Organism: Ictidomys tridecemlineatus; assembly: GCF_052094955.1. Classification (NCBI taxonomy): domain Eukaryota; kingdom Metazoa; phylum Chordata; class Mammalia; order Rodentia; family Sciuridae; genus Ictidomys; species Ictidomys tridecemlineatus. The sequence continues at coordinate 101,200,717 of NC_135480.1, forward strand.
ACATCAAAGACAGCCCTGAAGCGCCAACTACAAGGGCTGCCTGGGGGAGCCCCCGCCTCCAGCTCCTCGCAGCCAGCCTTCCTTCTCCCTCCCTGCTCTGGCCTTCTTACTACCCCATGCCGACCACTCCCATCCTCATTTCCATGCTTCAGTCTAGGCTGCTTCCAGAATCCTTCAGAATTCTCCTAACAACCTGGTTATCCACCCACGGGTCACAGAGTGAGCATCTGCCCTGAGCATCCACCCTGAGCATGGAAGGCAGAGCGTGAAGACCCAGGCTACGTGGGTAAGACCAACCCTCTTCCCGCTCTTGGGAAACACAGAGTTGTGGGGGACACGGACTCCACTACATGGTAGGAACACACATCACAACAGGAGCCAGCGAGAACAGGAGAATGCCACCTGCTACCTAATAATCATAGCCACCACCCGGCACATCCCGAGGACATGCCAGGCAGCGTTCCGAACCCTGTACCTGTATTAGCTCATTTCATTCTTACATCGACCCTGTGACACCATTTACAATCAAGGATGAGTCCCCCAGGCCGTAAGTGAGTTGCCCAGCCAGCAAGCAATGGAGTGAGTTTCAATCCCAGACACTGGTCTTAGATTCTAGGCTTTTCATCACGACCCTGGACTCGATTCTACCAACCCTTCCCTGAAAAATCCACATTGTTTTTTTTTTCCCCTTCCTGACTCAAAGCCCTCACAGTGAACTCCTCTGTGGTACCCGAGTAGCACTTTACTGGATACCTCTGTGTGGGTGCAGGGAGGCACTTCTCTCTGGGGTAAGTGTATAGGCCGAAAAAACAGACCTGGGTTTAACGCACCCTCTGTTTACCAGACACGTGACCAGAAGAAGCTGCTTTACTTCTTCGAGACTCAGTTTCCTCTCCTGTAAGGTGGACAAGGCTAAAATACAGATCAAATATGAAAGTTTCTTTACCTGGTGCCTGGCAGATAATAAGCACTCACATTTTTTTTAATATAATATAATAACAGTTATGTTTTTGTTGTGTATAATATTAGTCCGTAAATTCAAGTGTCTGATACCACATCTCTTTACATTCTTTAAAAAACTGAAACATGGAGAGATGTCCTGAGATTCAAGTTCCCTCTGGTCCCCACCAGCCCACTGTCACTACCCACACGGTCCCTTTGGGTCTTCTGCTATGCACCTCATGCCTCACTGAAACGCAAGAATGTTGGCCTCGGTCCCAGACCCAGAAGAACCCTGCACAACCACCCCATGGGGTCCAACTGCTTCTTCCATCTACATCCTGAGCAGCCACAATACCACCCTGACCCTGGCATTCCCAACTCCTGTTTGTCCCTTGCCTTCAAAAGCTCTTCCCCCAACAGAACACGTATCCTAGATTTTCTTAATAGCTTATGGTTTTGCAAAAGGTAGGAAGAGCAGCTATGTTCAAGTGGTTTTGGACCCCTGTCTTGCGACCGCCAGCTCTGACAGGATATAATGGCAGGGCTTGGAACTGAGGGAAAGAAAAAGTACTGAGAGCGAAACACAAATCCATGCTTCAAAAAAAAATCATCCTTCCACATTTCTGCAAACACACCTCAGCATTGTGCCATCCTAACCATGCAAAGGACCCTCCAGGAGCCGCCAGGCAATGCTGAGGCCCAGGACACACTCCTGAGGTGGCCATTCAGTAGATGTGGGTTGGGTTGAGCGCTGGTGCTCCTAAAGAGCCCTGCAGGGATTCGAACGCAGCAGAATGAAGCAGCGCTGCTTTAAAGGGCTCATGCAGAGAAGGCTCCTCTTCCAGACTAACCTTGAAGAAGAGGAACCATGTCATACAAATGGCTGGGGGAACCTTAGTGCGGATGGGGCACCCAGAACCCATTTTGTAGGAAGGAAGACAAAGGTCCCTGGTAGAGAAAGGAGAAGCCCTGCCGTGTGCAAGGACGAGTGAGTGCTGGGAAAGTCCCACAGTCCTGTAACTGGAGACTTGAAGGTAGATTAAGGACTTGAGGTATTTCCTGTTGAAGGGACAATCATGCCAAGTGGGAAAAGGAGCAGATTTGACAAGGGGCTTGCAACCACAGCAGCGCAATGAGATGAGCCTCCAACACAACAGTCTCTACCGGGTCTCCTAGTAGCAGCCAGCAGAGGGGCCAGCCAGGATTCTGATGGCGTCTTAGCCCATTCATGGGTGGAAAAAGGTCCTGTGGGCATGCTTCCTCTGCCCTGGCCATTCCATGCAGGAACACAGACCACACATCAGCCTCCAACCCTGCCCCTCCTGCCTTCTTTTGCAGATAAGCCTGACAGCTGCCTCCCATCTCTCAGGGCAAGGTCAGCAGAGCCCCAGTGGCCAGGAAGATGGAAGCCCCACTCCTGTGAGCGAGTAGGACCTGCCCAGTGTCTGCTGGAACCGTCACACACACAGCAGAGGCCCCTGGCACCTGAGTCTCCACATAGAGAAGGACCAGACACTTGCTTGCTGACGCGCTATCAGAACAAAACCAAATCACTCACCACGTCAAGGGTTAGCTCAACGACCAGCTCAGACACTGCCCCCGACCAGGCAGCCACAGGGCGGCCCCACCACCCACGATCGCTTCTTACCTGGGATGATGGAAACTGTGTCTTTCTCCCAAGACACAACGCTAACGTATTCCTGCACTGAAGAGGGGATGAGGCACTTGAAGACGGCCACGTTTCCACGCATTGACCTTTGATCCTCCACCCTGACGGTGTAGGGTTCCCTGAAAACTGCAGTGAGATGGGAGCAGGGGGGAGAAGAGTGTCACCAGGATGTGTCACCTCCCTGGGCTTCCCCAGCCTTCTCCTCTCCTCCTCCTTCCCGCCTCCTGCTTACCCAGCCCAGAAGTTCCTGCCATGACCTTGTTCCTGCCTGAGCAGCACCTTGGTCCACTTCCTCTCTGCCCCACAGGGCAGCTGTTCTTGCTAATTTGGAAATAGCCACCTCCCTCTGCAGGACCGCAACTCCAGATTTTGACCTTTCCCCTTGTGAGTTTTAGCAAACCCTACTGGATGGCAGAGGCCTTGAGGTTAGCATCTCAGTCTGCACTGATGTTGCAGTCAACAGGGACAGGTGTGGGTCATAGGAAAACAAGGGAGAATTCCCCCTGGCATGACATACCAGCTTGCTGACATTATTCCTGGACCCAAGGTGGCATTTGTTTTGGGCAAAGTGACCAGTATTTGCCAAAATAAAACCATGATCTAAAATAAAATAAAGCCAAAACAGATGATCTAACGACAGCATGAGACCACTCTAGAGTGAAAGGCATCCTTGGAAATGTAACCAAGATACAGAACATTCTGGAAGGGTTTGGTTGTGTATAATTCACAGTGGGAGAGACTATCTGAAACTGGAATTCTGTTTGAGAATGCAGAGCCCCAAAGATGGGCTCACTGTCTCCAAGATTCTTGGCAATGAAGCCTCCCTGTGGCTTCTCCACCTTCTGCCACTACCTGCACCCTCCAGCACACCCCTGCGCCCAGCCTTGGCCTTGCCTTCAGAACCATCCCTTGTCCATTCCTGCCTTGCTCCTAGGGCTGCTTCCTGGCCACTGTCACCTGCAGTCACTCACGTGTTCGGTTCTGCAGGTGGACTGACCTGGCCTTACAGATGGGACTGAGGATCCAGCCTCTGCCCTGTCCTCTGTGGGGCCTCTCCCAGGCACTCACTTGATCCTTCTGCCCTCTTCTCTGCCAAGCAGAGCTGGAACGTCCAGAGCCCCACTGCCTACCGACCTTGTCCCTCAGCAGGCACCTGGGCAGCCTGCCCCTCTCCTCTCCTTGCCATGGTTGCCAGGCGACACTAAAGGCCCTGGCAGCCCCCCGGCTGTGCACCTGCAGCCTCTGTGGCGTCATCAGGAGCCTCTTAATTGGTTATATTTCCAGTGGGTCCAGCCCTCCTTGGCCTTCCCTGGCGTCCATTCTTCCCTTCCTCCCTGCTATGGCTGTGATGGGGAAGGGATGGGGGTGGAGGCGAGGAGGGAGGAGAGGTACTGCTGGCTGAGGTACTGCCAGCTGCCTGGGGCTGCAGTCCAGCCCTTCTGTGGGGTTGGCAGCACTGCCTCCATTTCTGGGACACACATCTTGAATAAAGGAGCCTGAAGGAGCTCACTCTGGAGGGGAGCGGAGCGGTGGAGGCAAGAGGACAGGCTGAGGCGCGCTCCACCCTCAGGGGAGCAGGGGAGCTGGAAAAGTTGACAGTAAGAGCATGCAACAATCAGGCCCTGCTTCATCATCAGGCCAGTGCGAGATCCTGGACAGGAAGGGTTCACCTTTGGAGCCTCAGTTTCCTCGTTTGTACAATAGCTCGCACAAGTCCCAGCATGTGGAACGTGCTTCAGGAATGCTGCCTTTCATGACAGTGGCACCTCTCCAATGAAGGGGCGGCGTGCCTTTGGGAAAGTCACCTAATCTCTCTTTGTCATAGTTTTCTCATTTGTAAGAAACGCTTTATAGACGTACTATGAAAACAGCATGTAACCCAACTACAGTCTATTACAGGAAATAGGATGTCATTGTCCCTTAGCCTAGTCCTCCAGGCTGCAGAGACCAGCACTGGAGAATCCAGGCCTCCCAACCCAGCATTCAGTGTTGCATTAGGGGTTGAACAATACAAAGGACCTGTTCCCAAGAGAAGATTCCCTGGGGAGCCTGGGAGAGAAACCTTGGGCATGGCTCAATCCTGAGAGTTCAGATTGACCCCAGACAAACCCATGGCAAGAAACAGAGCTTTCAATTCACCCTCTCCACACCCCTGTCCTTAGAGCCTTGGAACCCTATCCTTGTGAAAGGGATTCCTAAAGCAGAAGGACCTAGGAGGTTGGACAAGCTCATCTTGCAGGGTCTGCCACCAAGCAGGCAGGCCCCAAGGCCTCCCCGGAACTGTCTCCTGGGCCTGCTCAATGCATCAGCAAGAAAGAAGGTGCATCAGGCCTGGGGTCACTGCAGCAGGCTGGCAAGAGCACCACCTGCCCTGTTGCACCCAAAACCCTTCTAAGCAAACCCTTCCCCATCCTCCAGTGCCATATGCTGTTGGAGGTGACCAGGGCACCGCAGAGCATCATGATGCCCTAGTTAGGAACAGCTGGTCTGAGCCATTTGCTCTCTTCCAGCCCTGATCCAGGGAAATTAGACTTTGTCTTTTCTCTAAAGGGACTAATGGAGAAAGGCTCACTTCCTTGCCTACATCAACTCTTCCAAAGACCTGAATCCTTCACTGCTCCAAGTTTTCCACAATGAACTTCATCTAAGTGCCAGTTCTCATGAGCTGTGCTAGACTCAAACGTCCATGGACAGCAGGATGAACAAAGAGCACGTAGCCTGGGACACAATGGAGTACTAGACAGCAACGGGAATGGGAGACTTCCCACTCTGCACAAGAGCCAGCGTCAATCCCACCATCACAGGAATGAGCCAGAGATTCCACAAAACGCATCCTGCAGGACTCCCTTATGAAAAGCACAAACGCAAGCAAGACTTCTAAATTGTTAGAAGGCAGGAGAGCCGTTCCTGATAGGGGAACAGTGACCAAAATACAGGAGGGAGGCCTCTAGGGTGCTGGTGTTGTATTTCTGCATCTGAAGCACTAGTTGAGCCTTGTGAAAATTCACCCAGCTACTATTACAACATGTTCATTTTTCTTTATATATTTCAATAAAAGGTTTTAGACAAAGAAACTCAACTAGTATTTTCTATGAGTCCAGGACTGAAGTGAGCGTGGTACTTAGTTTTAAGTACTTAAAGTTAAATGAACACTATTTCATTTAACTTCACACTCAGTGATGTATGAGGTAGGTGCTTGTGTTGACTGCAGATGAAGAAACCAAGGCTCGGATGGTAGCTTACTTGACTGCATACCCAGGAGGTGACTGAGCTAAGTCAGGAGAACAAGGAAGCTGTCCCAGGCGAATGGCTTCTCCAGCCTGTGCATGTCACACATATATCCTCCCAGTGATGGCCTGCTGAGCCCAGCCCTAGCCCTGCCTAGCACACCCAGCTCCACAAGTGGGGGGCAGGCATCTCCTCCCTTACCTGCTTTGACGCGGATGTTGGGGCTCCGGATCTTGCCGGCGGCATTCTCCGCGGTGCAGAAGTAGTCATTGTCGTGGATAAAGCTATTGAAGGCGGAGGGGGAGAAGGGGTAGAGCTGCAGCGTCCCGTTGGCATGCACGTGCCGGATGTGTGGCACGTCGTAGATGTCGTCCCCTGTGGCCAGGTACCATCGAAGGGCCGCACTGGGGGAGCCCGCGGCTGGGCAGGGCACCACCACCCCCACGGAGCTGGAGAAGGTCACCTGCTGCAAGGAATCATTTACAAAGTAGAGACTGGTGCCGACATCTTCAGGGCGGGCTGCAGGGGAGGCAGAAGGAGAGATGTGGTGAGGACTGCCCTCATAACACCCACACGACCTCCCAGGCCGGCATGCGTCAGGCCTGCAAGCACCAGTACCCGCATCTGACTTTCAAGCATCAGCCAATCTACCAAGACTGCTATATACTAGGTACTGACCATGAAGAGACAGTTTCTGCACCATAGAAGCTTTCAGGCTAGCTCAGAATGGCAAAAGTTAAAAATTCTCACCCTCCATGAGAAGAGGCTGCCACACACCCTGCTATGGTGAAGGGTTTTAAAGTCACCACCCACTATGACATCCACATATTAAGAGAGACACTGAACCTGGCACAGTGGTGCACATCTGTAACCCCAGCAGCTCAGGAGGCTGAGGCAGGAGATTGTGAGTTCAATGTCAGCAACTTAGGGAGACTCTATCTCTAAATAAAATATAATAAAAGGGCTAGAGATGTGGCTCAATGGTAAAGTGCCCCTGGGTTCAATTCCTAGTACGAGAGAGAGAGAGAGAGAGAGAGAGAGAGAGACTGAAATGCTTAAATAAATATTTACTAAGCACCTACTCTATGCAGGCCAGTTCTGATCATTGCCTCAGCTCATCCGCAGCCCTGAGAGGAGACGCATCTCCCCTTTTGGACACTACCATCCTATAGACTGAGGGTAGTAGCTGTGATTTGTCCAGGAGCAAGCAACCAAGATATAGAACTGAAATTTGATACCCTTGCTCCTGATGAGGATTTGAGTGCCCTTCATACCATACTACAAATGAGAAGTCAAGGTCTCAAAACTGTGGCCCAAGAGGAGTGGCTGGAGGAAGGGGACACTCGCTTGGGACATGAGGACTACTAGAGGCCCTGAAAGCCATCCTGGCCCCAAATGTCCTTGGAAAATGCACTGCCACACAGGGCAGAATGAGGACCAGTTGTCAGTGGGTAGGGAAGATCCAAGCTCAGGGAGCGAGAGACCCAGGCCTGACACGGCCCCCTGTGGAGGTGCCCTCCTCTCTCTGATCCGCTGCTCCTTCATTTGCAAAATGGGCCTTGCAAAATGGGCCGTGGGGAGGATGGGCAAGGTGGCAAAGACAACTTCATCTCTCACATGTTGCCCGCCAGGCCCTCCCTCCACCACACAGAATGCTCTCAGGGCTGCCTGGTGGGAAGGATGAGCTGTCTGCTCCTCCAGCATAGGGCCTTGGTACTTCCTCCTCCTATCCCAGCAGCCCTGATTGTTGGATTTAGGGGCCCTCCCTCCCACCACGGAGCCTGTCCCTTTAAAAAGGCCACCTCCAGGCAAGTGGGAGCAAACCCAGAGGAAGAGAGGCCCTGGTCCCAGGTCTCCAGCTGGAAGCCATTCTCTTTTCACCAGGAAGATCAAGGAGCCAACAAACCACTGCTGCTTGTTTAAAGAACGTTGCAGGGGACCCAACTTGACCTCAATTTCCACAACTTTATGGGGAGGGGGAGGGCCCACATCCGGCCTGTATTAATATTCTTGGCTTAACTCTGAGCTGAGCCTCCAGGGAGAATATAGCAGGCAGGTCGTTGAGGAAGGCCATTAAGCCTCATTGGCCAGAGCAATTCACATCATCTCATAAAAAGCTGTGATGAAGCCATTAGCAGCCGTGCTGGAAAAAACATCCGTGGGCTCCTTGCTGCGGTGTCAGGGGCGTCCTCTTAGCAGCAAATGCATTTGCTGTCCCCATCAGGCACTGCACCCTTAGCCGCTGAAAGCCACTTGGAGAAGGGGGGCAGCATGGCTTGCCATCCTCCCCCTCTGCACACTACCTTTCCCGTGACGGTCACAGGGTTGGTGGTTGAGCGAGTCTGCTAGTGGGTACCTGGATCCGGAAGCTCCTGTAACATTCCCATCTCAGTGGCCAGAGTTCTCCATGATCATGAAATCATCCCATTGCATGCATTAGCAAACTGAGAAGCCAAGAAAGGGAGCTTTCTCTGGTTCCACACATATCCAGCCTCATGTCCAAGAACCTGGTTATCTTCCAAAAGGCTTCCCTATCAAGATCCATTTACCAAATACTTATTGAGCATCACCCACGTACCAGTCCCTAATGCCAGGACCTTGCTTAACCGACTTCATTTAATCTCCTTAACAACCCTATGAGATAGGTCCCATTATTATCCCCATTTAAAGATGAGGGAGCCAAGACACTAAGATAGCATCTTACCCAAGACCGCCCAACCAGCTAAGTGAGGGCTCTGAGATGCAGACCCAGGTGACTGATCCCAGAGCTGCTTTCTTAAGCAGTAGGTGATGTGTGGCTATCGTGTGACTAGTGCAATAATAAAGAGGGAAACCTTTCCTTCCTCAAACACATCTTGGCCACCAAATCCATTTTCAGCAGGTCAAGAACACACACACATACACTGGAGAGTGGCCCCTTTTAGAGTCTGGACATTTCAGACATTCCTTAGCTTCTAGAAGCAGGGGAATCACTCTGGAGTTCTGGGTGCTTCTTCTAGGAGACAACCTAGTTCATCAGACACTTTCACTGTGGCAGCTTCTTAGAAACCAAAAATCCATCAAGGTACAAAAGGAGTCTACACTGTACCTGAGAAACAGACTTAGAAAATACAGAAAAATATGGGCAGAGCGGTGCACATCCGTAAGCCCAGTGATTCAGGAGGCTGAAGCAAGAGAATTATAAATTGGAGGGCAGCCTCAGCAACTTAGCGAGAACGTGTCTCAAAATAAAAATAAAAATAAAAAGGACTGATGATGTGGCTTAGTGGTAAAGCACCCCTGGGGTTCAATTTCCAGTACTAAAGGGAAAAAAAAGCTGAGAGAGAGTTCAAAGAGGAAGGGATTCAGGAATTGTCCTATTCATGGGAGAGGGTAAGTAGACACCTGAGGATAAGTCTGATAGGGCCCTCTGTCATGACAATACGTTGGGCAAAAATAATCGTCACCACCGATTGCACTGTCAACTCTAGGCCAGACTTGGTGCCAGGCCTGTTCAGGACATTCTATTTCTGTTAGACATCTATTATACTGAATCTTCATCACTCTCTAGGAGGTGCCATTATTATTATCATTATTTCCATTTTACAGATATGTAATTGTGGATTCTGAGAAGTTAACGGACTAACCCAAAGTAACACAACATGCTGGAGCTGGCCCGGGAGCCCAACTCTCTCTTACACCAGAGCCAGGAGATGGCTGCACTAGCTCAATTGAATAACCAAGCCAAAGACACATCAAACCACAAAATCTGGTTTTCCAGCCTGGATACCCACCCCTTCCTTCATCCCAACCCACTCCAAACTTCTATCTAGTCTCTTCTCCTAGCTGGAAGTCTGTTCCATTCTCCTGGCCTCCCAGAAGAGCCCTATGCCCAGGGCCTCTCTGCTCCCATCGGCAGCATCAACCACGATGACAGAAGCCTTCCTGCACTCTGGGCCTCGGATCTTGCCATAACCAAGGACACGAGGCTCCCAGCAACTACGAATGGGTAGATTTAATTGATGAATTGACTGGGATTGTCCAGCCACCTGTCAGGGCTGATGAAACAGCAGATTTATAGCAAAAGACAAGTAGCCTCATATTTCTCCTACCCCAGGATGTGAGCTGCTGCCTTCAGAGTCTGGGGGAACTGGGGGGGATTAGACACACCATTCATTTCTGCTTACGACTCTGACAGTGCACTGCCATTATGAAACATCACCCTCAGGTGTAAAACAATAGCATTTTGCACTTACATTGGGTTCATATTTTACTATCACAAGGCACCTGTCAGCTCAGAATGCAGAAGTCCTTAAATAAACATTAATTTAGCTTCATCCTACCTGCCAAGAGAAAGTAGTGGGCAAAGCTATAAAGGGGAAACTGAGGCACCGGTCAACAAAAAAAGGGAACTCTCTGCTAGGTGCAAAGTTGAAGGCTGGGTGCAGGGCAGCTAAGTGGCTGCAGAAGCAATGGGTGGGCTCAGTCACTGGAGGATAGAGGGTGAGTAGCAAGGGCCTGTGGTCCTCATTCTGACCTGATGGAGACTATTAAGGCCTCAATATGGGGGCTTCCCCTCTTTATCAGACTCCTACTGGGATCTGCAGTGGCAAAACCTCAGCAAACTTGGAAAGGAGCTGGGGATAGGGCATGCCCTAGAAAGAGTGACAGACCCATCTTTGTGGTGTGGCCTCAGGCAAACTATGTAGGCTTTCTAAACCTCAGTGTCCTTGTTTGCAAAAGGGGTGGGTGAAGGGGGTAACTGCACCATCTTACCTACCTCACAGGACTGCTGAGCTGGCAAAGGCAATGTGGAGGAGTTGGGTTCCCTTAACGAGGATGTATGCATAGCGGGAACTAGTCCCAGTTCTCCCTGAGAGGTCAAGAGCTCTCCCTCAGGTTACTTTGAAATATAATCAGGAGCCAGGGTGGCACTCCCCTCTAATCCCAGCGGCTCAGGAGGCTGAGGCAGGAGGATCACATGTTCAAAGCCAGCTTCAGCAACTTAGCAAGGCCCTAAGCAACTCACTGAGACTCTGTTTCTTAAAAGAAGAAAGAAAGATAACTAGGGCACAGCTCCACCCTGCAGCCTTGCAAAATTCAAACCCCCTGCATCTTCTTTCCCTTAGTGACTCCCTGCCCCTACCCCTTCACCATTCCTCCCTGATCCATGGGCCAGGAAAGACTCATTCTTCAGGGAATAGATCCCAAATACCAGTCACACGCTCCACAAGGTTCCAGGTAGGGTGGGAGACATGGAAGATAGGGGAGAAGGGTCCCCCATCCAGAATCTCTTAAAGAAGATGGTGAACAGGAAAGGTGAACATCACAAGGACTGGGTTTAAGGACAGGTGGAAGCATCGATTCAGGCAACAAGAGCCACAGGGTGGAGGGAAGGTAGGTTCCACAGCAGCCGGAGAAAAAGCTTTGGGCTAGGAGTCCTGAGCTGAACTGGAAGGAAGGTCTGAACAGGAGGGTGGGCAGGGGAAGGCAATTCCTGAACAGGATGGTCTGCATCATGGTGCTACAGTCACCTGGGTGGGGCATGTGTGGAGGACCCTGGGGGGAAAAGAGGCAAAATTGGCTGGTTGGGGTGCTGGGCCCTTGATGTGGAAGGCACAGGGCACAGGTGGAGGACAGCAAGCCTGGACAGGCAGGGTGCTGGAGGGTGCTCTGACTGCAGTTCCTACTGTCCTCATGCCTGACTTCACTTTGGCTTCACACCTGCTTCCCTGAAGGCATATTGGCCTGGCTCATGGCTCCAAGTCCTCAAAAGAAAGGAGACTAGCATGTATTGAGCACCTACTCTGTGCCAGGCACCGGGCTTAGATGCTTCAGAGGCATTTCCTCACTTAATCCTCACATAGAAGTATGAAGTGGGGGGTCCTGTTGGTCTCATTTTTGAGGGAGTCAATGAGTCCTTTAGATCATACAGTTAGAAAGAGGTGGAGCTACCCAGGTGCGATGGAACATCTATAATCTCAGCTTTTAGGAGGCTGAAGTGAGAGGATCACTTGAGCCCAGGAGTTCAAGGCCAGCCTGGGAGACACAGCAAGACCCCCATTTCAGAAAAGAAAGAAAAGCAGCTGTAATTGCAGCAGCTCAGGAGGTGGAGGCAGGAGGATCGCGAGTTAAAAACCAGCCTCAGCAAAAAGCAAGGCGCTAGCAACTCAGTGAGCCCCTGTCTCTAAAATGAAATACAAAACAGTCTGGGGATGTGGCTCAGTGATCGAGTGCCCCCGAGTTCAATCCCTGGTACCTGCTCCCCCCTAAAAAACAAAAAAAGAGAAAGAAAAGAAATAAAGAAGACATGGAGGCAGACTTCAACAGAGGTCTGTCTGACTCTAAAGCTGAATTTTTCCCACCACAGCGCTGAAGAGTTCCAAGTCTGGGCCTTCCTGAGGTTTCTCTGTCACCTTGCTCTCCAAGCCAGTCCCACTTTGGCAAGCAGATCCCCTGACAGCAGACCCAAAGTGTCCCCCTTAAATCCTTGTCATTCCCTCTGGATCTCTCCTCCCTCTGCAGACAGAACCAGGCAAATTTACAGGGAGAAAGAAGAGGAGGGGGAAACACTTCATAAATAAAGACAGAGACATTCATATCAACAGCAAAGCTTCTTCTGGTCAAAGGGGGAAATGGATTTTTAATAGAAAATGGAAGTTATGGGCTTGGCTGTCATGTGACAGACGCCCAGACTTAAACCCATTTAATCTTCTCCGCCGTTTAACATGGAGCACCACCCGACGCTGTGTTTCATAAAACAGGCTCCAAATCGCTAGGAGATTAGAGGTGTAGAAATAGCACTGCAATATTTTTAAACCAGATATCGCCCCCAGGCATTTGGGCTGCCCCCAGGGTCACCGCTGAGACCTAAATATCCATCATATCAACTCACTCGCTGGCCCTCCGCTGTCTGGGCATCGAGATTAGTGTGGTGTAGGCGACGTCCCCGGGCTCCCACCCTACCTGCCCGGATGGGGATGGGGGCGTCTGGCGGCACTGCCAGGAGCTGGCCCACTCAGGCTTCCTCCCGAGTGCATGTCGAATCACCGCCCCCCCCCCCCCGTGTTATCATCTCCAATCATTGAAAATGACAAGTGGAGGGGACTGAAATATTAACACCTCGCCACCTCCACAGGGAGAATGAGTCATTTTGTTCTCTTCCCTTACAATATTTACTCCTCTCATTCACTGGACTCTTCAACCAGGAGTGCCTACCAGGGCTGGGGACGCTGCAACGCCCCCTCTGAGCTGGAGGAGAGCCTTAGAGGGGCAACCTTGCCCCAGCTCAGCAGTGCAGGGGGAGGGACAGGTGGTAGGTCTTCAGAGGAGCAGGGGGCAAGGGGAGTGGGCAGGACCAAGCAGCAGAAGGCACCATCTCTCATGCAGAAAAGTGAGCTCCCTGAGGACAGTGACCATATTTGTAACCATTCTCCCCTCTGGGCAGAGCACTTAGCACAGTGGGTGAAAGCCAGGACTCTGGTACCACACTCCCTGGGTTCAAATCCCTACTTTGTCACTTACAAACAATGTGCACAACTTGACAAAAATGACCTTGCTTCTCTGTACCTTAGTTTCTCCATCAATAAAACAACAGGACAGATAATACCTCAAAGACAGTTTCTGGTGGATATAAATGTCTGGCACCATCCAAAGATTTTTGGCTATTGTTGTGAGCATTATCCTTCTATCAGGTATACGGCAGCACTTATGGCATAAATGGGTCCTTATGCAATAAACATTTATCACTCGCCTAGGATAATAATAATGATAACTCGGACAGTAGTGCTCCAACATTAATATGCACAAGAACCACTTGGACAGCCTTAGATTACGAGATTCTCTAAATCTGTCACGGGGACAGAAAGGCTATTTCTGAAGCAGGTGCCCTCAGTCCACAGAAAAAGTGGACCTGCTATCCTGGACTTCTAGGTCACCCTTTGTGACAACAGACAGTTCTCATCAGCCTAGCTGACAAGATCTTCCTACCACATTAATTAACTGAATTTGGTGATCAAGTCAATAAAATAATAGTGGTGTGATCAATGACCACAGAGCATTTCAACAGCCACTATGCTGCTGCCCCCAGGTCTCACTTGGAGTTCTTCTCCCAGGTGTGGGCTGGTGAGGTTTCTTAGATGGACTTGCAAGGTTGATTACTGCACAGCATTTGCACACAAAAGTTTTCATGGGAGACGTGTTATGTGCCTCCACTCCAATTGTTCTCATCTCCCAGTTGGAAAATTTGGGTCCAGGGAGGATCCATTAGTGGTGTCTCAGCCCAAATACCAAATCACCAAAACCCAACTAAGGACCTGCTAGAAACAAGAAAGCCCCCTGTGATACATCTGCACCTGGGAGATAGTGCGAATCCAGACCCCTGGGAGAAGGTGAGTCATGCATCAGAGCATTTCTCAGGCAAGCCAAGTTGGGCCTGTCCTTAGATAAGAAGTGACCGTGGGTCCAAGTCCCATGTCTTCTGACCGTGGCTTCCCCCAAACTAGGCACACCACCTTCACCATCACCATTGCCATGATTTCTTCTGAGCATTTATTCTGTACCAGGCACCATGAGAAGCCCCTCACTTGCATGATTACAACCCTTTAATGTAGATAACTGCTTAAGACTCCATAAAAAGAAAAGCCCATTTTATAGATAAGAAGACAGGTTCTTCTCTGGTATTGCCCAGCTGGTAGGACACAGTCAAGTGCCAAACTTGGCCTCCCTCATCCAGGCTGCATTTCTGAACAGTCACACGACAGGCTACACTCAGGCCTCTCGGAGCAAGGAGCACACTGCAGGGGCCGGGGGTGGGGGTGGGGGTATGATGCAGGAGAGCTATTTGGGGTATGACAATTCAAAATTATTTAGGACTATCCCAGGCATTAGATGTTTCATCTTCCCCCTCAACTAAATGCCAGCAGCCCCTTATCCTAGTCATCAAAATGATCCAGCAGCCTCTTCCCCACTTTCAATCCCAATGAGAAACACTGTGGAAGCACCTCCCACCCCGGGCCCATCACAAATAGGGATGGGTGTTTTTTTTTTTGTTTTTTTTTTTGCTTTTGTTTTTAAGATTCTTAGCACAAACATAGGTCCTATAACCAGCAACCAGAAGTCTCTGCCATCCAACAAAGATGCAGCTAGCCTTCAACCTGCAAGGCCCCTGCGCCATCAGCTCCAGGAGAAGTTATGAGCAACAGCTGACAGTCGGACAGACTCTTTAATCTTCCAGCCCTTTCTAGACAGGCCCTGTCAAAGGAAGGCCCCTTATGGCCAGAAAGTTCTTCCTAGGGAGTCAACTCAGACAGCACAGTTGTCCCTAGAGAATCCTAGATTTAGACTGTTGTTAACACTTGAGGGACTTAAGTGATTATTTTGTCCAATCTCCTCCATTCACAAAGAGGTGGAGTCACTTACCCCAGGGACACAGCGAGCCAGTGCCCAGGTTGAGACCTGAGTGCTATTACCACTGCTCTGTCCCTTCTGTTCACCTCCCTGTCCAAAAGCGAGCCACCCAGAGCACTGTGAAGCACTAAGACCATGTCATGTGAGACAGCATCAGAGAGGCTAGGGATGCTGTTTACCTACAGAAGGGACTGCAGGTGGGAAGGACATCCGTCTATAAGTGGCTGAGGGTGGTAAGTGATCCAAAGCTAAAGCCAGGCCCAGAGAGTAGAAGGTACAAAATAATGACAATCTAATTCATTTTAAGCACAGGACCACAAAAGGGCTGCCTTGTGAGGAAAGAGTTCCCTGGAGCTGGAAGTGCAGGAGTAGAGGAAGGGAACCTAGTGGGGGAGCTGCAGAGGGTGTCCCTGTCCTTCGAGGTGCCTTCCCTCCCTGGAAGAGAATCACTCATGCCAGTCCCCTGGAGCTCCCTCTCGCCCCGGAGCAGGCTCCCCATCCAAAGTAGGATGACCCAGCAGGGTTCTCAAGGATGCCAGCAAGTGCTGTGGCTTTACATGAGGTCACCCATGGAGGGACTCTGCCCACTTCTTTTCCCACAAAAGACTGTAGATTCCCTGCAGCAGAATCACCCCTAGGGGAGTTAGTCTAAGGACTTGGGAGGAAGAAGCAAGGGGGTAAGCTCCTTCCCATTCCCACCAGCACCAGGGCTGCAGGGAATCTGCCGAGCTGGCTGCAGAAAGCCTATTGCCAGCCTGGCTGTGCCTTATCAGCTGTTCCCCATGACGATGAAAAGCAAATCTAGGAAAATTCTCCATATGTGGGGGGGGTCCGCAGGGGGAGACAGCCACAAACAGCTGTGAGACCTTCATCGTTCCCGTATGATGAGATGACAGTAATTATACCTTACATTTCAGTGGAGCATTTATAAGGCTAAAACTGATTTGCTATGGTTTTACATGTGTGTGTTTCTATGTCGTTGCCTCATTCAGTGTACAGAGTATTGTCACGTGGAATATAATTGTATGCCCCTCCTTCTTCTTGCACACATACAATAACAATCTCCCGTGGGACAGCTGGGACAGTGGTTATTTTGCCCATTATACAGATTCAGAAATAGAGGTGCATGAACGATTAGGCAACTTGCCTAACTTAGACAGTCTGAGCCGTCCGTGGAAAATGCTCTTTCCAACACACACACACACACACACACACACACACACACACACATCTCTTCAGAATCAGTGTAATGAATATGCAACTAGCATTTGAATAACTGTTCTTAATGAACACGGTGACCTTGGAAACTGTCAGTGCAAGCGTCATGTGGAGCAAGGGCACAGGGAGGGGGGCAGGGGTGCTGAATGGAGGAAAGTAGCAGCTGGAGTAGCAAGGGTGGTACCCAAGGCTAATGCTGCTCACACCGCAGCAGCACTGGACAAACATCTGTTCAATAGGGTACACAGGCTGATGTGCCCACAGCCTTCTCACACTTGTAGAGCTCACAGACCATATCCAGCCATGGGCAGCTCTTGGCCTCTGGGTCATATGCTGCTGCCCTGTGGCAGACCAGGTCATGGATGAAGTTAGGGACCCCCAAGGTCATGGGCTGCCAAGGGTGTTCTCTTTACACAGAGCTACCTGGAAAACAGAGAGACTCTTCCCAGCACACAGAGACACATCCAGTGACAATGGGCCCACCCTGTGAGGAGCACTGACGTACAGTGTGCATGGCATTAATTCCAGGATTGTTCTTTTTTTTGGCGGGGGGGGCGGGGTTACTGGAGTTTGAACTCAGGGGCAAGGGGCACTTGACCACTGAGCCCCATCCTCAGCCTTTTTTTGTATTTTATTTAGAGACAGCATCTCACTGAGTTGCTTAGGGCCTCTCTAAATTGCTGAGGCTGGCTTTGAACTCGTGATCCTCCGGCCTCAGCCACCAGAGCCGCTGGAATTATGAATTGCACCACTGTGCCTGGGCCCAGGATTGTTCTTGCTCTGATTCTGTCCAACCGTGGTAGAAATGTGCCAACCTTTGTTGGCAGATATGAGACCAGCCTTTGTCTCACCCTCAAATCCAAATCTGGAGCCAACCCTGAGGTCCTCCCCATTTCTACTGTGGCCATGACAAGGGGAAGGGAGAGTACTGGGCTCCTCAGGGACACTCAGTGCCTACATGGCCTCCCCTGACTCATTGAAGAGGAGCTGGGCAGGTCATACAGGTAGGTGATAGAAGGAATGAGAGAATTCCCCTGTACTGGCCTGGTCTTTCTTGTTAGAAAGTCCAAGCCAGTTGGCCTGGCCAAAAAATATGGCTTGTTAACACAACTGCTCAGGGTGGGTGGATCTGCTGATCTATTTGGGGGTGGGGGGAGAAGGAGATGGAGCCCATGCAGAAAAAGGAAGAGGTCTAATGTTTATTGGCTACCAACTCTGTTCTGGCTACATTATATGCATTCTCTCCTTTAATCCCACTTCATAGCTGGAGAAAGGGGAGGCTCAGGGAATCTCCAAGTCACTTGCCCAGGAAATGTAGCAGGACTAAAAGTCTCCTTTTGACTTCAAATTCCCATCATACCAGCAGGTTTCCATCTTCTCTAAATTTTCTTTTTTACACTCCAACATATAAGATGAATAGAAGCCCTGGTTGAAAGCATTGGGGGAGGGGGTCCTCAAGGCCTGAGGCCCTGCTCACTGGCCCTTTACCGCTACCTCCACCCATCATCCCCTTAAGTCCCACCCTACAGCTCCACAGGACATCCTTGGGAGTGGATGCTCTGTGAGTTCTGATGGACCAGGGCCCTCATGGATCTGCAGAAGTGCAGAAAAACACTCTAGAAATCCTTAGAGCTGTACCTGTGAGGGTGGGACTGGCCCAGGGCCTGAGACATACAGATAAGATCATCCTGAGGCCACACTCCCACCGCAGGCATCCCACTTCCCTAGAGTGCCTGCCCTTTGAGCGTCACTCCCAAATCTACAAACCCTTGCCCAGTTACCACAGGGCCTGTCTTCCCATTGCCCCTACCAGAACCACCCCACATGCCTCACCTGCCCCAATGATAGTGGAATGAGAAGCAGGGCTCTTCCTCAATCTCCTGAGGGCCATGACCCCTCCCAAGATGAATATTGAAAAACTGGAGAGTAAGAGAGCATCTCATCTCACATCATACTTCCATCCCACCCGCCAACATGTCTCTACCTCCTGACTGCAGTGCTAGCACCCAGCTCTTTGCATCCTGGGTGTATGCTCACCAGAAGACTAATGTTGGCCTTGGATTCCCATAAGTGGAATCATGCAGAACAAAAAGAACAACCGTACCCCAAGTTTGCTCTGCCTTAAGGTGTCTCTGCCCATGGCCACCCATCTTACCCCAATGACCGCAGGGCCACTGTGTGTCCCTGGGCATAAGAGGTGGCATTGCAGGAAAGTGAACTAAGTGCTGAGCCCTTCCCTGTAGGCCTAAAATTCAGAAGCAAGATAAAGCACTACCAAAGATACCAGTCCTTCTCCCACACCTGCCTACCCCAGTTCTTTGCAAGGAGAAAGCCACTGCCTAGATGCTACTGTTGCTGAGATCAGGATGCCCCTCACAGAAGGCTAGGCTCTTGGCCTACCTAGGTGAGCATGCAAACCACTATGCAAATTATATGCAAATCGAGAGTCTGCCCTTGGGTTCCTAACACCTGCCATCTCTTTTGCCTATGGTTCACCCTCTTTGGTCACATGAGTACTGGCTAGAATCTACCAAACTAGAGGCTAAGAAAATACTTCAGGGAACTGGGGCCGGGGGGGGGGGGGGGGGGGGAGGGGTCCTTCTTGCAACTACTTTGAACATCCCAAGAAAAACCTCATCCAAGATCACGAGAGAAGAGAGAATCTCTTAGCCTGGATCCTATTGCCCTGATAAAAAGCTCTCTGAACATCCACCTTCCCCTCTCCTCATCCATAAATAAAATTATCCTTCACCAGCCAGATCAGGGAACCAAGCAAGTCACAGGATGGATTTCCTAAAGAAGGTTAGGGGAGCTTGAAGTCTGCAACCCTCTGTCGAAGGCTCCCAGCCTATCAGATGCTCTGAGTAGAACCTTCCCTTGTGCCTGGGCTCTCCCAGGCTGTCGGCTTCTTTAGCAAGCCATCACTGGGCCAAACCTCCTGTTCATGTGCCCACCTCCACCCTGATGCTAAGAAAACTGAGCCTCTCCAGCCAGTCCTCCATATCTGCTCAACTTCAGTACTGCCTTTGGGTCAACTGCTTACTTGCTTTTTGTTTCTAATTGAGCTCCTCATTCTGCTGCAGAAATATATTAAAGGCAGCTGGCTTTGATGCCCAGAAAAAAATGATCAGCATCAGAAAGGTTTGTCGGGCATGATGGCAATTCCATTCTTCTTCATGTTATTCTAGCAGCCAAGCCCCTCTGCCAACCCACCCCTGGCGGACATTCACTGGTCCTTCGCCTGCCTCCCCTAAGTTGTGTTTGCCACTTCGGGTTTTTAAAAACACATTCTCCCAATTCCCCCCCCCCTTTAATTAGAGACTGAACAGAATGTTAGAGATTTTCTTAATGGCTTGACAAAGGCTTTTAATTTGGTCTTCTCCAGAGAGAAGAACCATGAGTCCCCATCCGAGAGGTTGGGGTGGGAAATGAAAAAAATCAATGCAACCCATTATTTTGGCTTTTAGAAAACAGGAATTTTAGTGCCGGGGAAGCTTGTTCTTTTACACAGTAAAAATGCAAATGCAGGCAACACAGATGCTGGCACGCTGGATGTAACAACGGAGAGAGCCTCGCTGGGGTTCATCTGGCTGCCCAAACCTGGGTTTGTTTTGGCAATAATAAGGCAGTTATTGGAGACTCGATAACCGATTATTAAAAAAAAAACCAAAAAACAAAAAAACACCTTCCTGGTTTAGTTCTGGGAAATCAGACTGAGCTCAGGCTTCATTTTAAAAAAAAAAGGTATTTTGAGAGGAATGGAAATAACAGAAGCTTAAAACACATTCAATAACTGCTTAATTCCATCCAGAGGACGCTCCATCTCATCCTGTTTTCTTCTCTCTCTCTCTCCCTGCCTCCTCCCTCTCCTCACAGATGGACGTACAAATTATTGCAAGAGGATATTGTTTTCTGTAACAGGCTCGAACATTCACATTTACATTTTCCTTGGTGCCGCGGGGGGTGACTGGCAACGGGAGAGAAAATACACCAAACCCCATCTTTCTTGCTTTCCCCACATCACATATTCCCCAAGCCTCCTCTACCACCCACCTACCATGCCAGCCCATGCGGAACAGGCCCTGGGGACCAGCCTGGCACCTAAGACCCAATTAAGGCACCAAGAAAAAGAAAGGCCTCTCTGGCGAGGCGCCCTGGCACCCAACACAGACGCTGGAGCCTCTGAATCTCAGGGGCACCAGGGTTCCCCAGACCCAAAGGCCACCCAGGGCCACCTGCCTTCCCACATGCCCACCTCCAGTGGCAACTTCCTTCTCTAGTGCAAAAGGATTCTGCCCCATGGCTGGCTGTCCTGTGGCCTTCTGGGCCTTTCTCCACCCCACCTCTATCTGTTCCATCCCTATCAAATAACTTGAGCTTCATTTATTAATGATGGGCTCCGGGATGGAGGACAGCACCCTTCAGGTATTTGTTGAATGAAGGGACTCTACTGCTGAGGAGCCCCTGTTCTAGAAGAAGTGGGGGTAGGGATTGGGGGCAAGATTGTGGCAACAGCTCTGGCTTGTGCTTTCTCCCTGACAAAATGGGAAAGGGGGAGGGGTAGGGAGAGAGCTATGGAGAGAGAAAGCCGCTCCTCACCTTATGTATTTTTAATATTAATGTAATTAAAGCTGTGAGCCGAACCAGCCTGTGGGGGCGGAGGGAGGCAGGAAGAGCCTGAGGAGAAGGAAACTGGGGTGCGGGGGGGGGGAGGGGGGGAGGGGCCTGAACAGAAGGCAGTTTCTTGCTCTGCTAAGGTGGGATGAAGGGGTGAGATGTGGGGGGCAAGGGGTTAAATAACCTAGAGCAGCCTTGGTGTGTTATCCAGTAACCCCCATTAGGTCTGAGAAACTCCACTACTTCACCCACCATCAGAGGCTACCCACTGCCCCACGCAATTGGGATCTCCCTGCAAACCCCAGCAGTCTTTACCATAAGGCTGGCTTTGACCCTGCGGTATCTACAATTACGGGTTAGCCTCCTCCCCCAACCCCCTAGATATTGCAGTTGGCTCTGGCAGGTTGCAGACTCCACTGGGGTTTCAGCAGAGAAGGACCTGTCCCCTCCCGGGGTGCTAACCCTCTGCTAGATTGCCCTTCCCCATTGCATAGGGGTCAAGAGTTGCCTCTGGGCCGGGACGACCGCCAGGGCAAAGGGGGCGGGGGCAGAAGCCGCCCCCAGGGCGCGAAGGAGAAAAGTTAGAGGGTTGAACAGGTAAAGATGAGCTTCTCCGTGCGTGTGTGCTCTATAGCGCAAGGGCGCCGAGTTCGGCCGCCTCATCTCCCGCCATCTGCGCGCCTGGGGCACGTCCTCTGTTGTAGCCTGGAAGCTGGACCGCCAGTGCTGGCCAGGTCCGGACTCGGTGCCCAGGTGGCTTGGGTTGGTAATGTCTGCCTCTTGCCAACTCCTCAGTCCCGCTACCTCGCGGATCAGGTATGCAGCGCTCCAGGAGCAGGTCTGGACAAGCCGGACACCTGGACTCACCCCTAGCAACCCTTTCTCTCCGGGGAAAGGACACGCCCCCCAGCCCGGACACTTGTCCCCAGGTCCAGCAGGCCAGGAGCTGCCGAAGACGAGAATCTCGCACCTAGGGGTGCGTTGCCTGAGGTGGCCACGGAGGCAGCGCCGCGAAGCCAGGGCTAGCGCCTGGAGCAAGGGGGTCTGGGGGAGGGTTAGGGCAGGGCGACCCTGGGCTTGGAGAACAAACTTGCTGTCCAAGGGACCCCAGCTCTCGGGACCCCCAGTTATCACCACGTTGCATACAGCTAAAGCGCGGATAAGCGCCACGCGCTGCGCCCGCATTCGCGCCAGGGCGGGGGTCGGGGCAGCGGAGGGGCGCACCGAGGTACAGAAGGAGTAAGCCGCCCGAGTCCGAGGCTCGAATAAGCGAGGACTACTGGATAAGAGTCGTGGCCTGAAGATCCCGACTGGGAGGGCACCCTAGGGTCCCTGGGCCAGCAAGCTACAGGAAGCGGGCGAGGGGCTGGGGGAGGGGTCCAGGGTAGAACTGCGGACCCGCGAGGAAATGAGGGGCTTCGTGGCTACCAACCCACGGACGCGCCCCAAAACAGCAGGCTCCGTTGGCTGGCAGAGCAGTCCCAGGCTGAGCCTCACCCGGATCTTCACTGGGCGCTTGCCCCACCCCGATACACCCGTCCCGGGCTGTGCGCCCGGGTCGGCCCTCGGGCACCTGGAGCCCGCGGAGCACCCCTGCCTTGTGGCGAGCCGCGCGCACCCCGGCTCCGCTGCCTCCGCCGCCCAGCTGCCCGCGCGGGTCTCACCTTTGTGTAAAGAGTCCAGGAGCAGGAGGAAAGTTACCAGCCACATGCCATAAAGAGGCCCTATTCTCCGGGGAGGTGGTCCTGTGGCCGGCCGTGCGGCAGCGCCTCTCCCCCGCTCAGCGCGCTCCCAGCCGCCCGCACTCCGCGCCCCGCTCTCTCTGCTCCTCAGCCCAGCGCTCGGCGGCGGCGGCTCCTCCCTCCTCGGCTCCCCGGCTCCTGTCATCCGCGGGGCTGGGCTAGGCGGCCGCTCTCCCCGCCCCCCCGCGGCACCCCGGGTAGTGAGCGCCTCGA
Source organism: Ictidomys tridecemlineatus (assembly GCF_052094955.1). Taxonomy (NCBI): domain Eukaryota; kingdom Metazoa; phylum Chordata; class Mammalia; order Rodentia; family Sciuridae; genus Ictidomys; species Ictidomys tridecemlineatus. Next base: position 101,223,733 of record NC_135480.1, read on the forward strand.
GAGCCCGGAGCCCAGACGGCCCCCATCCCACAAGCCCAGGGGCGGGGGAGTGAGGGCCAGGACCAGATGGCTTCCGACCGGTCTCCACTGTTAGAGAGGCAAGGGGTCCCTGTCACCCACCGGCTCTGAGCCTGTGGTCGCACAGAAGCATGTGTCATACATGTGCCAAGAGCCCACCATGGGCGGGCCAAGGACGCCCCATTTCTCCTGGCCAGTCACATGGTGTCAATGCTTCTAGCCCCCTTTGGACTCAGTTTATCCCTTGGATAGGGGAGCATGACTGCTCAGGGTAAAATCTAGAGTCTTTGGAACCTCTAGGTGCTACTCCCCTCGCCAAAGCTCAAAGCCACATGCCCTTCCAACCTTGGTTACTTCTGCAAGTCAGCCTCCTGGAGAGACTCTGCTCGTCAAGCCCCGCCCCAATGCTCTGTCCAAATTTGCCTCAGTACTTGGCACACTACGACTATTTAAACAATCGTTTGCAATAACAGCTTAACGTCTACTCTGTGCATTTTCCTCTGTTATCGTCACCTGCCCACTCCTCCATAGCTTTCTCACCCTGCAGAAATTGGCTTATTCCTTGCATTGATCTGCATAAAGTTGGCATGGGATAGGAAGGAGTTGAGTGAGGACACCTTTCAGTTACCCATGACTACTCAATATCTGCTGTGTGCAGGCACTGGGTTAGGCACTGGGAACACAGGAATTGAGAGTTGGGGTTGGCAGCGTAAAAGGTTGATGTTGAAAAGCGTTCTTTTGTCTTAACCCCAAAGGTCTGATCTTGATCCAGAAAAGGAGTTCAAGTAGCCCTGACCATAGTCTATATGCCAAGACAGGACTGCACCTGCCGCCATGTCAGGCAGGTCACCCTGAATTGTCCCTGCCACTTGGCTCTACCTGGACATACTTTTGACCCTGTTCTCTGAGGGAAGGAGTGGGAAGAATGGAAGGAGGTAGAGGCTGCTGTTCTGTTCCATTTGACAGAAGAAGACAATTTACTCCCCCAAAATTTCCTAAATTCAAGCAGGAGAACAAGGATTACTTATTCCCAGGTTTTGCCAAAATACTTCTAGACATTTGAACTAAATTTTTGAAAAGTGTGCATTAACTTTTCACATATTTACATATGTATATATGTACATATACACACATACTCACCCCCCACACACACACACACAAACATAAATAGCTTATAAAATGTACCACTTAGCCATTTTTAAGTGTATCTTCAGTGGCACTACGTGTATCCCCAACATTGCCCGGCCAATATCACTTGCCATTTCCAGAAAGAAACTACACTCATGAAAGAGTAACTCCAGCTTCCCACCTCCCTGAGTTGCTGGAAACCATCATCTATTCCCTGCCTCTGTGGATTTGCCTGTTCTGTTCTAGTACCTAATAATAAATGGAATCATACACTGGCTTATTTCAGTTGGCATATTGTTTTCAAGGTTTATCCATGTTCTAGCATGTGTCAGAATTCCATTCCTTTTTATGGTTGAATAATATTCTATTGTGTATGTATACCGAATTTGTTTAGCCATTCATCCATCAAATGAACACTTGGGTTGCTTCCACCTTTTGGCTATTGTGAATAATGCTGCTATGAACATGAATATATAAATATTTCTCAGGTCCCTGCTTTCAATTCTTTGGGGTATGCACCCGAAGTGCAATTGTTGGATCATATGAGAATTTTATGTTTAACTTTTTGAGGAACTACCAGGCACATTTACTTTTTTAATATAGCATTTTAAGAGCTTAAGGGGCTCTCACCTGCAATTGCTCTGTGTAAGTCACAATATCCTTTGAAGCTCTATTAGCCCCTTTTAAACAGGTAAGAAAATGGAGGCATCGTTCATTCAAGCATGAGTTTGTATCAAAAGTGAGACTTAAACCTATGTCTCCCAACTCCAGAGTAGAGATGCCTACTCCACAAGGTGGGGCCTCTCCGGCAGCTCGGCTCCATGATGCCTAATCACCACTTTGAAAGGAATGCTTTTCACTAGGTCACTTATCATTTATCAACACAGTCATAAAACAGAGACAAAGGGGCCTGTACCAGTCGTTTGAGATGACTCGGCCCAATCCTCTGCTGTACAGACGAGGACACTGCGTCCCAAAGTAAGACACCATAGACCTACGTGAAGTCATGCAAGGGGAGGCAGAGCCCCTTGTCTCCCTTTTTCTGACTCTGCCCCTTTCCTCTGCCACCTTAGCCTGCCACCCCATGCCCCTTCCTTTCCAAAGGAGACGGTCATTGAGAGGAATCCAGTTATTTAAAACTAAGCCTATTGACCCAGAGCACCTGGTCATGCCATGCCTAAAATAAACCGCTAAATCAGACAGGGTGAAAGGGCTGCTGTCTACTGGGAAAGGAGGGGCCTGAGAGAGCCTGGGGGTATCAGTCCAGCTGCTCTGGCTCTAGGCCCTCACAACAGAGGTGGAGAGGGTGACTCTCTTTTCTCCAGTCACCCGAAGTGCCTCCTATAACCTAAATGTCCCTTTATGCTGGTTACAGTCCACCTGTGTGTTACCTGAAGGATGAATCATCCACTGTGTCAGTGACGACAGTCTGGCTGTCCCGTGAGGAGGAGGCAAGTATTTTGAAGGAGAGGGGAAGACAGGTGAAAGGGCAGACTCAGTGCCTTTCTACAGCAAAAGGAATCTTCATAGCACTGAGGTCAAGAGCGTGGCCCTGGAATTGGAGCTGAGTTCTCACACCAACTGTGCCACTTACGATCAGTTTACCTTGGGAAATTTGGGTGTGCCAAGCCATGTTTCCCTCACCAGTAAAGCTGGGACAGCCCCAGCATCTGCCGCAGAAAAGTGAGGGATCACACAGGACAAGCCCAGTGGCCGGCACACGTCGGGAGCACAGGTACATATCACAGACGTTACTGGCTTTTCTCCCAAGGACCTTGACATGTGTGAGCTGCAGGGAGGGGACAGCTCTTCTGGGGGCATATTGGGATGTCATCCTGTACTCCAGGCTTTGGCAAAACCAGAGCCAAGGAGTTGGGGATCCAGACAAGAGGCTGCAGGAACACGCAAGGTGCTCTTAGAGGCTGGAAGAGCCCGGAGGAGATGATCCACACAGGAAGGGCCTGGTAGCAGACGAGCCTTATGATTTTTGGTGGTTTTTTTTTGTTGTTGTTGTTGTTTTTTTTGTATTTTCCATTTCCTAGATTTGGTCCCTCCTTAATATTTAGGAAAATTTTGAAAACGAACAGCTGGGCTCAGATGTGTTCGGAAGCCTCTTCTTGTCCCCCAGGTACAGGGAGAGGAAGGGGTGCCAGCTAGTATCCCTGGCAGGGAAGTCAAGGAGAAAGTGAAACTCAGGAGAGCAGGGCGGCTGTCCCCGCCCAGCCCTGACGTCTCCTCCACAGCTGACACTTCACAAGAGCTGTGTTTTATTTTGATCAAAGGGACAGTTCCTTCACAATCCCAAATTGGATGGAAACCCTCACACCCACACACAAATATATGCACACCAGAGTGAGAACAAACACAGCCGCCCAGGCACACGTTCCTGTGTACAGGTAAACACAAACACTTAATGGCAGGCACACCTGCGCTGAAATGCGATTTGAATGCAATCCAAAAATTCTGCATCGGCCTCTGCGTATGCCCTGATTTTTTTTTTTTTTTCCTTTAAAGCCTCAACTTTGTGGAATTCATTTCTAGGAGGGACACGCCATCCGTTTAAAAGGAGTGATTGGTTTTGTGGCATCAGAATGCCCGATGATGGTCGGGCTTTTTTTTTTCTTTTTTTCTTTTCTGCTTTTGTTTTGTTTTTCGCCAATGCCAGTTGAAGCAGCTACGAGAAGGCCCTGGGAGGTGCGCCCTCTCCAATTCAGGTTAATCACGGATATTTAGGGGGTATTATTTTGCCATGTTACATTAAGACTAGAGCCGTCATGAGAAACAACAGATGTTTTTATTGTTTAACTCAAACAATGAGCTTATATATTTTGGATATTTTTCTTCAAAAAACAAAGGCATGTAACAATTTTAACAAAGTCTTCATATGTGCTTTGAAATTTCTTGACAATTTTTGGTATAAATACGGTTTTCTTTTCTTTTCTTTTCTTTTTCTTTTTTTCAGTACTGGGGATTGAGCCCAGGGGCACTTTACCACTGAGCTACATCCCCAGCCCCTTTTAATTTTAATTTTATTTTTATATGGTTATTTATTTGCTTATATTCTGTCTTCTCCCATTAAAATTGCATGTGACATTAAAGCAGATATTTTCTGTTCACTGTTAAAACTCTAGCACCTAGAACATGCCCCATAGGTAATGGTACTTCATTAAATTAACAAATAATTACAAGTCTGTAAAGGTAACACAACATTAATTTTTTATTTTGAAACTGGGTGTTGCTAAATTGTTGAGATTCTCACTAATTTGCTAAGGCTGACCTTGAATTTGTGGCCCTCCTACTTCTAAATATGGTTTTCATAAAAGGAATCAATACTAACTAGGTTGATCTTAAAAACTTGACATTTGGGGTTATAGAGCTAATTTGAGATTGACCTTCTTTGTATTTATTCATTGATGGATTGGGGAAGAACAAAACCCACTGATTTCCCTGCTTTCTTTGCTTTTTGTAATTAACTTTAATGCTATAGAAAGAGTCCTGGACTATGAATCCAAAATCCTACAACTAGTGTCCTTTGTCATGTGGCTAGTTGTGTGATCCTAGACAAGTAACTGTACCTTTCTGAACCTCAGTTTCCTCACCAATGAAGTGAGAGGGTTGGGGTCAAATGAGCACAAAATTCCCTTCCTAAAGGATGAGGTGGACACAAATACACACATATCTAGGGCCTAGACACATACATGAGTGTCTGTGTACATCCCTGGAGGTGTATGCTTGCTTACTAATGCAGTCAAAGAAACAGTTACAAATTTGCAAGCATGAGTTCTCAGAAATAATCAAGCACACACACTAATTCATACAATCAATTTCTGCTTCGAATGCATCCACATACACTAAAATTCTTCCGTCTTCTTGAGATGGGATGAACCAGATGCCTATATTAGCAAGGTAATGCCTGTCATTCGATTACCTGGGTGCTCCTCCAACCAAAATCCAATCGACCAGCTCAGAAGATGGCTAGGTACATTGTCCATTGACCCTGTCAATGTCTTGAACCTCAACGTCAGGGTTCTAAGCTCACCGGAGCCAAAAGCCCCAAGGTTCCTCCCTCAGATGGGGTCTCTGAATCTCCCTGCTCTCGTTGGCTTCCTGTCTCAGCAGCGATCCCAGGAAGGCTGGCCCCGGGCTGCAGAAGCCTCCCGGAGTCCCCTGAATACTGTGGCCTCTCCCCACGGTTGCCCCTCAGCTGACAACATTGAAGCTGGCTGAGAAAACAACCCCGTGGGCTTCTGTGAAGTCCCAGTAGAGAGAGGGGAAGAGGAAAGGAGGGGAGGGGAGGGGAGAGGACAGAAGAAAGGAAAATCTAGTGAATGGAGTCATTTCACCGGCTTCCCACGTTGTCCTGGGGGTGTCTGACTCATGAAATGCTCATGAATGTCTTCATCCTGCTTTATTTAAGTACCTTCGATCCTGAAAACTCTCTGTGCTTTCTTCTCAGGCCTCTCTTCTCAAATCCCCAGCGTCCCCTTCTCCACTTGTTCAAGGCTTCTCCTTTGGCAAGGCCTGGTCAGGCAGACCCCGTTCCTGCCAGCCCTCCTCTGGACTCTGACTGCCCCGACGCCCGCCTGGCCTGTGGCTCTCATCTCAGGAAGATGTGCAGTGCGTGGAGCCAGAAGCTGGTCTGCGTAAAGTTGGCAGTGGAAGTGACATTTAAAAAGTTAGTTAATGCAACTATTAGGTTACCTTCCATATTTTGTGGCGATTGCGGTGTCTGTTCGTTTTTTTTCACAATTTGTAATTTGTTAGAATTTTTTAATCATTCTATATTAATGATTTCCCTTGTATCAGAATTTGTATCTGTAAGTCTGTGCTGTTTTCCTCAAAGGGTCCCCCCTAAAACAGCCCAGGCTTCGGGCTCTACGTGGGAACTTTCCTAGGTCACACTGGGGTATAGAGCTGCCCCAGGACCAGGTGCTTGGGTCCTGGCCAGGGTTCCTTCCCTGCCTTTGAGGGCTTCAGTGTGTATGTAAACGATGAACTTGTCCATTGCTGCGCACACAGGAGGTACTTAAAAGTGCCATACTCTCTAGAAGAGATCTTCCTCCATAGTGAAAAAGGAAACCGAGGCCCCATTTCACCAGGGCTTGACCTGTGAGTCCACACACTGGAGGGTCTCAGGATGGAAGGCAACTTAGTGCTGCCCTAATCCCCCTCACAGCATCTCTGCAGATGACAACCCTCCTGTTGCTGTGACAGGACACCAGCATAGAGGACTGAGGCCCTTCAAGAGTCGTTTGAAGACACAATATGTCCCTTTAGCCACTCTGAGCAGGAAGAAGGTGCAGCCCAGAAATCCCACCAGCTGGAGGTCAAAGTCACAGAGTCAGGGTGCTGTAGTGGCTGGTGGCATGCAGTTTGGGACAGTAAAGATGACCCATCTCTTCCCTTGGTCTCTCTCTATACAGCCCAGACAGATGTCAGCTCAGTCTCCAACTAAATGCCTTTAGGAATAAGGGGCCCCTCCCACCCAGAAATTGATCTAATTCTTTATTTATGTCCAGGGACACGCTGTGTTCTTCATTGGACCCAGATCTGCCTCAGCCCTCTGGAGTGCCTGGGCACGCCCAAGTTCTGCCAGGTGATAGCTTTGCACATAGTGGAGAACAGCTACCACAGGGCACCCCAAGCCTTCATTTTGCTGGGTTAATTTTTGCATTTTGTTAGCTCCTCCTTTTCTGACCCTTTGCTATGCGGCTTTCCTCTTTCCTTACACTTAACTTTTTTTTTTTTTTTTAATATTTATTTATTTATTAGTTCTCAGCGGACACAACATCTTTGTATGTGGTGCTGAGGATCGAACCCGGGCCGCACGCATGCCAGACGAGCGCGCTACCGCTTGAACCACATCCCCAGCCCCCTTACACTTAACTTTAACAACATCTCTTAAAACAAAACGGGCCCAACCCTACGGAGGAGGTCTGAGCAGCTGGAGTACAGGAACTGCCCCCCATCGGGATCTGACCTGCTTTTGCTGTTGCCCAAGAGTCTCTCATTTTGGGGGCAAAGCGGTGGCTGACATGCCAATGAAGCAGAGCCCCTCTCTCATGAGCTGCCGCTCCACGGGCCTCTGCAGGCCTGTGATCATCATGTGGGTTATTTGAGAGGGAAACGTGAGGACGAGCATCATTTGCTGAACGTTGGGAGAGGAAGTGTTACCCAGATCTGGTGGCGCCCCCCACACACATGGGAGGAGACTGTGGATGACATCTGAAGTCCAAGCTCAGCCCCAGTGGAGTGACAGAACTCAGCAAAGAGGAGCAAGAAGGCCCAATTTCGGGCCACAGTGGCATTGAATGCCAAGTATCTGTAGCAAAGTTGTCCTTATTTTTAACAAATCCATCTGAAAGTGCAACAAGATCTAAGAAGGATGGCATTCACAAGTGTTTCGTGAGAAACTCGTAGGTGATAGGCCAAAACTAATTTATGATCAAGGAGGTTTGGAAAACCCTGGAATAACTGAAGGTAAGTAGCTTTCTTTTACCAAAGGATCCCTCAGAGCCTTTAGCACGCTGGTGGGTGACACAGGTCTCCCAGTGGGGGGTGCAGTGTGAGATTTTTGAGGATGATCCACTTCCACTTGTCCTAGTCTGAAAGATCTTTCCTATTGCTGTTTCTGCCCCGCTTGACCCTCTGAGTTCACTTTAGTAGTTGGTGCTCCCATCTCTCGTGCAAGGAGCTCACAGATCCCGGGAAGGTCTGCCATGGAGCTCCGGCCCGGCCCGCCCTGCAATAGGCACGGGAAGCTGCTTAGGGGAGAGGCTCAAGAGCCCCATCAAAGGTCAGAGCTGGAGGGGAGCTGAGAACACCTCCTTGGAGCACCTGGAGCCACAGGAGGCAAGGTGGCCAGCTGGCAGCTGAAGGACACGGCAGGTCACACAGCCCAAGAGTGGCCGAGCCTGTGCTTAGGTTCAGGGCTCCTAACCACCTTGCCCATGCTCTGTCTGGCCATGCTCCGCAGTTTATGTGCCAGCTCTGAGCTCAACCTCTTGTCCACCTGCTGTGCCCGCCCTGCTCACCCCTCCATGCTCAGCAGCCAGCAGGGCGTCAGGGGGGTGTTTGTAGAGTGAAGCTGTGACGGCACGATGGGGTCAGATGGCTTTTACAGTCTCATCTAGGGCTGAGGCTTGCTGTGAAGTTTGAGCGAGCTGCTAAAACTCGGAGCAAAACCAAGGCAGGATGTAAGCTGGGCTTGTGTGACGGGGAAGGCCCAGAATCAGCAGAGCAGTGGAGGAAAGGACACAGCTGGCCCGGGGAGGGCCCCTCCCGTGGGGTTTCAGGAAAGCCTGGCTGAGTCGTGTCTCCCGTGGGAGATACCCTCATGCAAGGACATGTGGTGCTTCAGGGCTGTCTTCAAGGACTCACCCGTCAGACCCTGGAGCTCACCTGAATCAGCCAATGGTTTGTCTGCATTGGCCGAAGTTGCTTTTTCTTTAGGGAAATTTTAACCACAGCCATGGATGCCTAACAATAAGGATGGTCATCACTGAGCATTTGCTGTGGCCCACACGGTGCTAACTGTACCTCCATAATCTCGGTTAATCCTCAAAACAACCCTATAAAACCAGTCTAGCTATTATCATTCCCATTTTGCAATTAATGAAACTGAGGCACAGAGATATCAATTAACATGCCCCACTCACACAGCTAGTGAGTGTCAGATACCCAAGCTTGCAGCCTGGTGGACTGAATTCAGTGTCTTTGTTTTTGCCTGGCTATTGGTGGTAGTGGTAGTGTGTCCACTGTCACCTTTCCAAAGACTGAACATGGAAAAGTTCAAATGTAAACAAAAGTTGGGAGAACTGCCCAGAGAACCTTACACCCCCATTTCCCAGCGGCGATGGCTGTTGACTCCAGGTCAGTCTGGTTTGATCTAAGCCTCCCACCTCCCCTTCCCATCACCGTGGATTTTTTAAAAATAAATACCATATATTATATAATTCCATCCATAGACCTTTTAGTGTGCATCTCTAAAATATAAGGCTGAATCCTCACTCTCAACAATTTATACCCTCCTGACTGAGAAGTACCCTGGACAGGTTACCCACGTTGTCCCGCAAAAGATGGATCTCAGGCTAGCCACTGGCCCAAACAGCTGAGCCTGGGAACACAGAGGCAACTGGCTCACGGGGCTGCCTGTCCCCAGGCATCACCTCACAGCCTAGCAAATGACCTCTCTGACCCTTCTTGGAATAGCTTCCTGTGAGCCGAAGCCCCTGCCATCAGTCTGGATTCTCTGGAGATGGGGACAACTGGTGGGGGTGGCCTTTTGCGTGGTGGGGTTGTTGCCATGAGGACGAGCCTTCTTAGGCCAGTCTGTCCTGGATTCCCTGCCTGGCCACGCCCCGAATCCCAATTCCTGCTTCAGGAAGATTTAGTATCTCCTTTGCATTCTCGCCCAGTCTGAGAGCAAGAAGTACAGAGAAGATGGAGACAAAGCACTGGAATCAGAGATTCACTGTGTCTCTCTTAATATAGGACGATTGTTTCACCTTTCTCATCTGCAGAAGTGGGAACATGCACCTACATCCCAACATGCTTGTGAATGTCCGAAGAGATGGGCAAGTTTTCTTAAATTGTTGGGCTAGAAGAGGACGCAGTACCGCAATGGCCAGCAGGTGTCGCCCAAAGACTGAGTATCAGAAACCTCTGGGCCAGGAGGGGGCTACTCCTTGGAGATTATCTTCTAATATTAAATCCAGGTGGACTTGGAAGAAACAGAAAGAAAAAAAAAAACAGCCTATAGTGTTTCTCCTTAGAAAAGTTGGGCCGTGTCAGCCTAAACACGGAGGTAAAAGTGGAGTTGTACAGCCTTCCCAGCATGCATACCCGAAGACACCCAAGCAAGATGGCCAGTCTGGCTTCTTCTATGGCTTCTCACCTCCCACTTCATCACCATGGATTTTTTTTCCAAAGAAAATACCATGTATTATATAATTCCATGCATAATCTAAAAGATCAGGCTGAACCCTCATTTTCAACCACAATACTTTATGCCCTCCTGTCTAAGAAGTACCCTGGGCCAGGGGCACCCCGTCCTACCCCCACACAGTCTGTTTTTACAGATGAGGACATTGAGGCTTTGGAAAGCAAGTGACTTTCTAAATATGCAGTCACTGCAGGACGGAGCTGGGATTCCAGTCAACTCTTCTGATTCCATATTCTGGGCCGGTGCTGAGACGCATCCCTCCAGGCCAGACCTTGGGGAGGAACCCAAGACTGCAGCTGTCCTTGCTCTTCAGGGAAAGCAGAAAAGTCACAGGTGCATGGAAGGCCTGGCGGTGATATGCTGGCTTCTGCAAACAACTCTCTCTGGGTCTCAGATTCTGCTGTTCATTGATGAGGTTGAACTAGATCAACGGCTCTCGAGCCAACTGCACACACACAAGCACACACACAGGAGCTCAGAGCAGAGGAGAGCCAGCCTTCCCAGACTGCAGAGTTAGGGGCCCATATTTTACATCTCCCAGGTATTTGGGTTCGAACAGCTTTGCATGGTCTTGGGCCCTGGGACCCCCCCGTGCATTTGCACTAGAGGCTCCTCTATGGATTTTGAGTCTGTAGTTTCACAAACAATTTTCACCTTATCTTGTGGGAACACCCAACACAGCACCTGGCACATATTCTATATATGCAAATGTTCGGTTAAAATTTGTAGAATGAATGACTAAAAAACATGCCAACCCAGGGAAAATCTAGCCTTCACCTCTCAATGAAATCACTCTACCTTTTCGTAGCACTTTCTGGCTTGCACATCTCATTTACACACTTGACCTCAGTCAAGCTCCCAATGATGGCTGTTATCATCCCCATCTTACAGATGAGCAAACTGAGCCTCAGAGACCCAGTGCTGCCCAGCTGGATGGAGAGCAGCACCTCACACCCTGTCTGCGACCCCCGTACACTGTTCCTGCTTCATGTTGGTTGCACTGAGAGATCTAAAAGGAGGAAAATGTGGGATCTAGAAGAAAACAAGCCTTCCAGAACTATCTGGCAGTGCCTCAGATTTGGGAGAGGTGATTTCATGAGTTTGTCCAAAGATTAGGATCAGGGGGAGTCTGCCTTGTTTGGTGAAGGGCTCCATATAGAGATCCAGGGTGGGGTGGACAGGTCCCCCACAGGTAGCCCAGAACCCCCTGTCACCCCTATCCCCCCTGAAGTGCAGTTTGGGAGGGACTGGAGCGTGCCTCCCTCAGCTCTCCCTGGTCCCTCGGGGTGGCTCTGCTCTCTGAAGTGTCTGGCCACCTTGGACTCTGCTGGTGTGTCTCTGCAGCCCTGGGCTACAGCCCTGTGCTGGGAATCTGGTTGTAGCCTCCCCAGTGCCCAGGGTGGGTGGTGGAGCTGCAGGTGGCTGCACAGCACCATGCCGGGGGGCCAGGTAGAGATCTTAGCCACACAGCCCCGCCCTCCACCCCAAGTTGGGTCTCACCGGCAAGGCTGGAATCTGGGCTCACTTCCTGCCCCAGTCTGTGTCTAGTAGGACTCGGCTAGAAGGGACACACAGTGTCCTCCAGTCTGGGTCCCTTGTTCTCCACTGAGGGGCCCCAGGTCCAAGGAGGGGCCTAGGAGGGGCCTAGGAGGGGACGGTGGGCCAGACCATGACCCACCCTCTGAGTCTATGTGGTGGCTTCAATGGGGCTGAGGAGTGTGTGGGGCTGGGACCTGTGGTTGCATTAGTCTCTCCCTAGGGACTGGACAGCGGAAGGTGGACTTAGGGGCCTTACCTCTTTGCCCTCCCTGAACACTATGTCCTGAGAAAAAAGTACTGGACAGAATTTCCCCAAACATGAAAACACTGAGAAGAAGGGACTTCGGTGCTTGGCAGGGTCCAGGAAAGCTAGAGTCATTGAGAGTCAGCACCGTGGAGTCCCAGAGACAATGCTCCTAACAGTGCTGCCCACGGGGGACTGGCGTCCAGCAAGGAACCTCCACAAGATAGAGATTATTTCTCCATGGGGGAAACTGAGCACAGGGGCCTTGCCCATGGTTGTATAGTGGACTGGGGTCCAGGTCTGCTGATCCCCAAGGCTGTGATCACATCGGTGTTGCCAAAAAGATGAAATGGTGGCTGTCACCAGGACGAGTCTCAAGGATCCCCCACCTCAGGTAAGCACACCCACCCACTGCCACCTCTACCCAACATTTCTCCTGGGTTCCACGACAGTTGCTGACCACCCATCATTCATTCATTCCTGCAGCCTGTCAATAGCAGGTTCATGCTACAAGCTTTTATTGAGCATAAACTGTATCAATCCCCTGGGGATTGATGGGTGAACCCTCAGATGCAACCCCAACCTTCATGTCGCTGTAGGCAGTGGGGCTCAGACACAAAGGGATGGTCAGAGCAGGGAGACGGGGATCCCTGGTAGGTCCCCAGGATGCTGAGGAGAGGTTTCAGGAAGGGTCCTGGAGCAGGCAGCCTCAGCTTGGCCCTCCCACTCCGGCCCATGGGGGCTGTCTAGGGGCTCAGGCCTCTCCTGATTGGTTTTATGAACCTGTCGAGACCATTTGTTCTGCAGACACAGACCTGAAATACTATTTGCTGTAGAGAGAGGACACTGGGTTCCATCGGGCAGCGCTGGGCTCACATTCAGTTACTGATTGATCTGTGTTGCAGGAAACCAGGACCAGAGAAGGCAGCGTGCCCCTGGCTGCCAGCCAAGCCGGCCTGGGCGCCTCTGCTTTGCCAGGTGTGTCCTGTCCTTCTTCACTGGCCAAGCCCCTCTGCTCTTGCGACAGGAGGAAGCGAGTGTACACTTGTGGGTATGTGTGGTATGTTCCTTTTCTCTGAGGAAAGCTACCCTGGGGCAAGGGGATTAGCTACAACTCAGCCACTGCCTCCCCTCAGAAATCACAGCCTCTTGACTTTCAAGATGAAGCTTAGAAATTTGTCTTGTGTTCGTTTTTCCAAAACCAAGCCCAGAGATAGACAGGGACCTGCCCAGGGTCACACAGCAGGCCCAGGACAAAGCTTCTAGTGAAGCTAGTTTCACCTTCCACAGTGGCCTGGGTGGAGCCACAGCACTAACTGCTGCCCCAGCTGGGAACTTCTCCTCCTCTGCCTCCCTCCTGCTGCACGCACCTGGGGGATTCCTTTGGGTGACACTAGAGGAGCTCTTTGAGGAAGAACAGTGAGAATTTCATAAAAAGAGAACCCAGTTTAGGGATCTGGAGACACATAGCCTCCACAAGAGACAGAAGGCCTCCTGGGGCCGAGGGGACTATGGGATGTCACTCACAACAGAGAAGACAGCCCAGCAAGTTCTGGAAACTCTGCAAACCAGGGTTTGAGGAGCAGCAACTTCGGAATGTGACTCACCCCAGTGCCTTCCAGGCACGAGACCCGCCCCGAGCCATCTCCCCTGGCCTCCTTGGGCTTCCAGGGGCAGGTGGAAGCCCTGGACACTAAGGTTCAAAGTTCTCAACTTTTTCCAAGCCCTCAAAGTCTACTGCAAACACACAAAGTGGCCGGTCTGGGAGGCTCCTTGGGCAGCCAGAGCCTGGGAGGGGACACCAACACCGAGCCATGGGCTTCTTCCTGGGCTGGGACACTTGGCTGCTCCTGTTTCTCCCAGCTCAGCTACTGTCCTCCTAATGTCCCTGACTGGGGCTGCAGTGGCCAGGTCTCTGAAGCCCAGGTCTGACACATCTTCCCAGCTGCGATGGAAGCGTCGCGTGGACACCGTATTTGTCTCTGATCCCCCCTGACCTGGCCAGGTGGCTGAAGAATGGGTCCCCAGGGAGAAGCGGGTTACCGCCCCCAAGAGGCCACATCGGTACTGCAGTTCAGAGCTCAGCCTCCTGGGGCCGAGGATGGACAGAGGCCCCATTCCCCAGGAGCGAAGAGGAGAAAGGAGGAGTGTGGACCTCAGGAAGATTCAACCCCCACTACGTGGGTAACCCCCCAACTGCCCAGGGTGCCCTCTCCTTTAACTAAAGTAGTCAGCGAGCTACTCAAGGCCAGTTCTTTGGGGCACCCTTCCTCGACCTGGGAGAGCTCAAGATTGCTGGGCAGGGGAAGGGTCTCCTTCAAGGTCCCAAGGCCTTTAGAATAGTTAGAGGCTCATGCCTGTAGCACCTCACTCTGGACAGAATACCAGCCCCAGCTCCAGCCTCTGCCTGGCTCCTCTGATGAGCAAACCCAGTCCAGGAAAGAGAGGGCTCTGCCCAGGCCTCCCAGCCAAGGATGTCATCCCAGTGCGGGCGTTTTGTCCTCACTGCGAGACCCCCCGTCTGTGGGATGGACAGAGGCTGGGTGAGAGTGGGCTGTGGATTATTTTTAAATCACTTCAATGTTTTATGAATTTAAAAAGCAAAAGCATCCTTCTGAGTGAATAGATGGAAGGGCCAATAACACTTCTGGAAATTTCAGCTACTATGAATTGGATCCAAAAATTTTCATTCATTCATGGTTTGTGGTTTGAGCATGGGACAGGGCTAATCCTTTGCCCACCCAGGACTTTGTGTCCAGATTTTGCTGAGAGTATTGTAAGGAAGGCAGGCCAGGCAAAGGCCCTGTGGCCCCACTGCCCAAGGCCAGCATTTTTTGACCTTTGCTGTCCTGAGAAGCACTCTCTTGGGAGAGCTGGGATGACACAGATGGGGCAAGGCTGAGCTTTGTGCCCCTCAACAGAAAGCTCCCCTCCCCCACCCCACCCAGCCTGCCCACCTTGGCTTTCACCTTGATTGGCCTTGACTTTCAACTCCACATTGAAGTCACCTGGGAAGGTTTGAAAACCATGCTGCCCCGTGGATCCCATCAGAATCCACAGCTGGGGCTGCACCCGGCAACCCACCTCCTCTCCCCCCACCTCACAAGTGTCCCTGTTTGGTGTGTCCCTACCAGGGTCCTGATCAAGATGTTGACTCAAACTATGGGGTTCGAAGTTTCATGGCTGCCCTAGGCTTTGAGGAAATTGTAGATCATATATGGCTTCTGCTCTGGAAGGAGTGGGGCTCAAGACCCCGCAGCCAAGAATTACTATACAGCAGGGCAAGTACTGTCCCTGGGACGGGAAGTAGGCATGGGGTATACAGACAGAATGAAAAGAGCTCAGGGCTTTTCCAGGAAACCGGGGTGCATGGCAGACCATTTGGGTGCCCCCTCCTCCCTGGCAAAGACCCTTGGAAAGACTGTTTTGCAAAAAAAGCCATTGGAGGGGATTCGGAGTAGGGCACTGGTTCCCTCTGGTGGTTATCGTGGGAATTGCACCCCAGACAGGGGCTGTGTCCCAGCTGTTTGATGGACAGTAATTCATTCTTTCTTCCTGACTTGGTTGTTCTTGTGACTCACTACAGGTTTGAATTGTGGAAAGTTCCAAAATAAAGTGAAAGTTCAGTGACTACAGATCATGTGACCCTCATGGAGAGGGAAGGAAAATGTTCCCAAGAGTCCTGGCCAGGGAGCAGGTCACAGACTCAGAATGTCCCCTGGGTCAGTGGTTGTCAGCCCTGGCTTCTCCTCAGGGCCACTAGGGAGCTTGCTAGGCCTCAGACTATGGGCCCACCCCAAGCTTCATATCCAGCAGGCCTCGAGGGGATCCTGGGCATCTGGTGGTTCAAAGGAGAGGGAGGGAGGCCTCAAGTCAGGCTGATCAGGAAGTGACCACCCAGGATCATTTCCCTCCAGAGTGGCTGGGATTCCTTTTCAGTGTTATAGGCTTAAACAGAATGTTCTAGAAATGACTCCTCTGCATGGCTCTGCTCTCTGGGTGGGTCCAGGCCTGGAATACCTTCTCTTTCCACTTGCCTTTGGCGATATGTGGGAGCTTTGGGAGCCCACTTCCTCCTGAAAGCCCTCTAAACTGGACCTGTTGCATCTCCTACCCTCACACAGGTGCTCATGTGTGGCCCTGTCTCCTGCATGGTAATACCGTATTTTATTTAATGATGTGACTGTCACATTTTGTCATCAGTAAGCCAACATCAGAGACCTTGGTGCTGAGATGAGTAGCCAGGCTCTTCCCTTCATGGCTCCTGGTCCCCTCTGGAGACCCCCCCACTCACCATCCAGGCCTCTTCAAGTGCACAGGTGGGTGGTGGGGAGCCTTCCAAACCTGGGTGTCAGTGTGGCCAGAAGAGTCACTCTGGACAAAGTCACCGTCTCTCCTGGGGCCTCAGTGTCCTGTCCTGTAAATGAGGGTGTGTACATTTCTCTCTCTAAGGAGCAAGCCTCTGTGATTCCAGGAGGGCTGGTGGTCTTCAGGGCCTGGGAGCACTGGATTAGGACAAAGTTTAATTCCCAAGTTCAGTAGTGGTCACCCTGCCCCTGGTCCCAAGAGTAGCTTGTTCCATTTGGAGCCCACCATGTCGCTGTCCTTGGTGCTGCTGGTTCTGCCCATGCCCCCCCCCCAGGCCCCCTAGGATGCTGGCAGATCCAGATGATGAATCAGACACCAGGGGGCCCTGATCCCACCATCTTTCCTGTATGTGGAGGGAGGGAGGGGGAGCTGGGCTCTGTCCTGAATGCAGACTCCCAGAAGGGGGTGCCCTGAACAGCCTGGGTGCAGCTCTGGGGATGTGGGCACAGGTAGGTGAGGTTGTCTGACACCTTACAGGCTGAGTCTGCCTTGAATGGGTCCCTGAACCAGCAGGGGCTGGAGCAAGCAGTTGCAATGGGCTTACCCTGGCTGTCCACCCAGCCCCGGGCCCTGGATTGACTGAGCCAGCACCCACACAGCTAGTGGGAGTGGGTGCAGCTGGGGTCTCCTGGCCCCACGAGCACAAGGGTTGGTGGGGAGAGAAGGGAGAGTGCTGATGCCCAAGGTCGGGAGGAGCAGAGCTGCCTGCCTGGCACAGTGGTGTACTTGGGGGAAGGGCAGAGCACATGAATGTGACACAAACAGCCCCAGCCTGGGCAGCCTGGGGCATCTCCATAGTAACTCCCACGCAGAAGCTTCCAGGCTTCCAAGAGCAGCACCCCATGTCGGGCAGAGGCCTTAGCGGAACCCAGCAGACCCAGAGACTTTGAACCTATGGACTTTCCGACTTCATCAGGCATTCAGGAGCTAGACTGAGGCTTCTGTCCCTAGGGATCCTGCTGGTCAGGGGCCAGCGGAGAGACGCCTGCGGAGGACAACACTCAACTTGCTTTTGCAGGCAGGTGGGTGGCGGCAAGAGTCATTGAAAACCAAACCAAGACCAGGCTGAATTTGTACTCCATCTGGGAACAGGGGGCTGTGGTAGTTATGGGATGGAGGGGCGGGGGGAGATAAGGGAAGAGGTGAGGGAAGAGGCGTGGGGGCAGCAGGAGGCAGGAGGCGGTGACACAGTCATCCATGCAGGAATCACACTGAGCCTGGCGCTTCCCCCAGCCTGTGAGCCGGCAGTGCAGGGACAAAGGTCAACAGCCCAGGGAAGATGGGGCATCCTTGGCCTCCTAGCCAGCCCCCCGGCCGTGATGGGCACAGCAGACCCTGTAAGGACACAGCAGCATTCAGGCAGGGAGGACGGTGGCGGAGATCGGGAGTCTTGTTTCCTCCTTGTCTGACTTAATGCTCTGTGGGGCCCCTCTGCAGTCTCTGCTTGTCACCTACTTCACACCAGGCGCGTGGCGATCAAAAACAGGTGATGGGGACAGCCCACCTGGCTGCTGCTCAGATGACCCAGAGATTCTTCCTGGGTTGTTGCGCCTGGCCCTGCCCTCCTCCCTCTGACCCCTCCCTGGCCACACCCTGCCCGCCCTTCCTGACCCTTGCAGACAGACGTACAGACATACCTCTCGCTACAGCATGTCCTCACTGACTTGCCTGGGGTGGGAGGAACAAAGACTCGGTCAGTGGGAGGTCCCTGAGCTCGGGACCCCCTCTCAAGACCTCAGAGACAGTTGTCCCTTCTTCCCTGGCTCGCCCCCCCTCTGGGTTTCCCCAGGCATCACTCACCGAGGCTTCCTGTTGCCCCCACAGCGGAATCTTCTGCCTTGAAAAGAGAAAGGAGGATCTGTATTCGTTGGCCTCTCCCTTCCCAAGGAGACCCTGGAAGACTTGGTTCTTCCAGTCCCTCCTCCCCCACTCCTGCCGGCATGTCCACAGTGTGGGGCTGGAAGGCCACATTTGACTGTCTCTCTTTACAGGGGGCTGGAAAATAAGCATTCAAGAGCCCCAGCCAGCCAGCCAATCAACAAATATTTAGGCAGCCGATCTGTACTGGACTGAGCCCGTCGAGCATAGCCCCTGAGACTGGGCCTTGTGGTGCTCCCAGCTCAATGCTGGGCACATAGTAGCTGCTCAGTACGTGCTTGGAGAAGGATGCCTGTAAGCCCAAAGCTGAGGTCCCTGCACAGGCCCATCGACCTCCGGCACCTGTGTGCTCAGCCACTACACAGTGCCACCCTGGAGGAGCTCCCATGGGGTGCAGTGGGGAGACCAGCTATTCCTGCAGACCGAGTCCTGTAGATGCAGTGACAGTGAGTGTGACTGTGCCAGAATTCTAGAACACAGAGGTGTGTCTGCTACACAAGGGGTCTCCTTTGCAGTAATTATGCTTCTGATGTTTTTCTTTTGGTTGCCAAACAGGTCAACAAGCATTTATTAAGCACCTGCTGCGGATGGGAGAAATCCAGGACTTTCTCACCTAGAATGCTCCATGACCACACTGGACCCTTCTTAAAGCCCGTTCTTGATGCCATGTCTTTAGTGTAAGCCCTAATCTAGAGGCAGTGGGAGGGATCATCCCTATTTAACAGATGAACAAACTGAGGCCCAGGGACTGGAGTCTGTGGTAAGTTAACAGCAGTGCCCAGGGGTCTGGCTCCCAGCCACGCTTGCTTTCCAGTGGAGGTGGGGGTCAGTTAAGAGATACCCCTGGGTTTGGTTGAATCCAGCTCTGCTCCTCATGAACAGCTAGCTGTACCTCTCTGGGTGGCCTGATTTTTCATGTGTCACATGCTGACAGTGGTGGCCTCCCTCAGTGGGGCTCAGAGGATTAAATGGGCTGATATTCAGTTCACATCTAAGAGTGAGCCCAAATCAGGCCAGGTGCGGGGCTCCCCTTGCCCGGCCCTCTCATTTCCGCTCCCCACCCTCCATCCCCGCCCCGCTGCAAGTTCCCTGCAGCTCCTCCAGGGTCCACTAGAGGGTGCACTTCCTTCCCAGTCCTGCAGCGCCAGCGGGCGGGGCTGGAGATTCACTCCGCCCTTGGGGATTTGGCGAGTCCCTGTGCCCTAACCAGCACCCCGCTTCCAACACAAGGCCACTGGCCACTTACTGAGTAGGATGATAAGTCCCACGACGAAGGCCAGGCCAGCGAAGATCAGGCCCCCGTTCCGGACAGTCTCATAGTCTCAGGAAAGAGAGGGGGTGAGAGGCGACATGGGGGATGGGTCATCTCTTGGCAGCCCTCCCCGCGCCCCCCCCCCAGCAGCAGCCCCGTGGTGACTGGGGGCCGTCAGGAGGGGGATAGGACAGAGTCAGAGCTGGGGCCAGCTGCTGGGCCAGGAGGTGGGGGAGGGCAAGGCTCCCGAAGGGCCGGGAGGTGGGGTGGGTGGCCAGGCTTACCATAGTAGAATGGGTCCACGTCCCCCTTGGGGCTGCCACCTGAGGAGAGAGCCAGAGGTGGAATGATGGGAAGGGAAGTCACAGGCGGCGATTGCAGTCCTCCGCCTCTCACCCAGCCCCCAGGGTCCAGGGAAACTGGGCAATAGGCCCTGAAAGGAGGAGGCCAGAGGGGGCACCTGCCCTAGGCTGCCTGGGGACCCCAAGAGGGTCCATCCCGGGGGCCTTTCTGCCTCACACCCCAGTAAGGGAAGGCCAAGGAGCTGTTCCCTTGAGAGTCACCAGCAGGCTCTCTTCCCACCAATTGTCCACCACTCGCCCTTAGCAGACCTCGGTGCAATGAACCAATGAATAAAACACAGCCTCTGAGTTCACAGAACAGAAGGAGGAAACTGCAGCCTAGTAGGAGGCTTATGTGAAGTTCCAGGGAAGCTGGAGGCCCAACTGGAGCTTGACTCCTTTCTAGATTCTGCTTTCCTACATTACCATCCTCAGGGGTGAGCAAATTTATTTAAAAGACATTAATATAAAGAACTTACAGGTACCAGGCTAAAGTTAGCAGAACATTAACTTATTTACCCTGAGCCACTGATATTTCCCAGTATGATCCACAAGAAGATGCATGCACAGAAAGGGTAAGTAAGCTACTCAGTCACACAGCAAGTAAGGGGCAGAGCTGGGATTTGAACCCAGGAAGGAAGATGCTATGCTGCTTCTCAGAGAACTTTCCAGTCAAAGTTGTCTGGCCTGCCTCTGCCTCCTGTGGCTTCCCCAGTCCTGTAACCAGCAGAAGTCACAGCTCTGCCCGCCATCCCCCTGAGCTGAGTTCACGTGCCCTTGGACAGCTACAAGGTGGCCAGCCATCCCTGGAGCTGCCCCCTTTCCTGCCCTGTGCCCTGGGCAGAGGTAGCCTCCAGGCCCCCATGAGCCCTGATGTCCCCCGTGGCCAGTCCCTTGGTCAGGAGGGTTCAGGCCAGGAGGGGTTGGTGCCTGGTTGCTCAGGAGGGTCAGAGGTCAAGGTAAGTCTTTGAGCAACCAGGCCCCCAACCCCAGGCAGAAAGCCTTCAAGGTCATCTCCCCAGATTCAGTCCAGGCCTTGTTCAAGGTCACACAGGGAGGTAGTGTCAGACCCAGCTAGACCTACACTAGGAGTCCCCTCCCCACTCAGGAAACCGCCTCTTCTACCCATGAATGAGCCCCTCACCCTCCTCTAGGTCTGGCTCAGAACCCGCCTTGGTCAGTAGCTGCCCCTGTTGGGCTCCAGGCCCGAGTCCCTCATCACCTGATGCCTCTGGAGAGTGTGTGCTGAACTTGGGTGACTCTTAGCCTAGGAAGGCTGACCCCCAGGTCTGCTTCTTCCCAGAGTACCCTGAGCTCAGACGGCCCAGGAAGATGCACTGGCCAGGATGGCGCTTTCGGAGAGCCAAAGATGGGCACTCATTCCCCTCCAGCTCCACCGACTGCCCCCAGTCCTGCCCTTTGAACCAGTCTTCTTTGGCGTGAAGGCAGGGTCCTCTTTCAAAATGCAAATTTTCTTAGCAAAAAGGCTGGCCCATGGAGGAGGGGGCTACCCTGAGAGGCAGGAGAGGGAAGAGCGGGGTCACCCCTCCAGCGGTGGCCCAAGCAGGGTCACCTGGCTTCACACACACACACAGAAACACTCACCATCGTCCGCCGTTGCCAACACTGCCATTTCCCCAGCCAGCGGGGGCCTGTCCCCACTACCCTTTTCCTGCTGCCTCTGCTTTGGGGAGAACGTCTGCCGTGTGGTGGCCGGGGACGAGGTGGGGGCATTAAACATTAACAGTACCAGGTAATATTTACCCTGGTCACAAGAAAGCTGCAGTGTGGACGGAGGGCTCCTGCTGAGGCTCTGAGGCTCGAGGGGGAGGCTGGGGAGGCTGGCTCAGCTTCCAGCCCTCCCAGAGGAAGTTTCCAGAGAAGGGCCAGGCCAGGCCAGGCCAGCCTTGGTGTTCTTCCACAGCGGGAGGAGCCACAGCTGGGGCGTGGGGGGGGAAGGGGAAGTTTCAGACTGCTCAGCTTGCACTGTCCTTGGGAGCCCCCCAGCAGTGGCCACCTTCCCAGCCCAAGGACGCCACTGTAGTGGCTGCTGTTTCTTTTTTTTTTTTTTCTTTCTTTTTCTTTTTGGTACAAGGGATTAAACCCAGGGGCACTTGACCACGGAGCCACATCTCCACTCCCTTTTTACATTTTATTTTGAGACAGGGTCTCACTGAGTTCTTAGAGCCTCCCTGTTGCTGAGGCTGGCTTTGAACTCACAATCCTCCTGCCTCAGCCTCCTGAGCCACTGGGATTACAGTCATGCACCATGGTGCCCAGCAAGATGGCCCCTATTTCTTAGCATCAGGGGTTTCCTGAGTGGGTCCCGGTGCCGCACTCTCCCCTTCCCCTCTAGCCCTCAAGGACTTTCCTGAGCCAACCAGCAGCCCCAGCCTTGGACAGCTACAGGTGGCCAGCCATCGACTGCCGTGGAAGGCCCTGCCCCGTGATATCTTTTCCATCCATTGAGGTTCCTCTGGCACGCGTGCCTCAGTTGGAAAGGCTCCAGCTGTCCCTGACTGATCGTTCTTTCTCTGCTACCCTGATGCTTCCTTCCTCCACCATGAAACTCCTGCTTTCAAGCTGTCCCCATGCCACTTGTCCAGCAGGCACTGTCTCCTCCTTCAGGCAGGGGCCCCGGCTTATCCCAGAGGCAACACTTTGCTTTATGGTTCACAGAGCGATTTCCTGGCTGGCAGCTCCTTGAGCTCTGCATGCGCCCAATTTTACAGATGAACGTGAACCGCGAGGTTGGAGCCTCGCCCAAGGTCACACAGCCCGCAAGGGGAACGGGGAGACGGATGGTCAGTCTTTGGTTTCAGGGGTCAGACGCTTTCCCCACCCCTCCCAGGCTGTCCCCCCATGGCATATGACCTTCTCCCGGGGGCTCGGGGGCTGGGTTCTCCACTCCTGTGAGTTCTGACTGACTGAATCTGTCTCCAAAGAGGCTAATGCACAATGGAAGCCAAAGGGCCGAGGCAGGGGCTAGGGGCCTCCAGGGCCAGTAGAGTCCTTCTGAGGGCATGTCCTCCTGGAGCAGTGGCCAGGTTCACACCCGGGTCCTCCCTTGGCTCATTGTGGGGCTCCTGTCCACTTGCTTGCCTCTCTGTGACTCGGCTCCTCATCCACACAGTGGGCATGGCCCCCACTAGGGTGGCTTCCAGGCCCAGGTGAGAGCCTGAGGAGTAGAAGACCTGTCTCCCAACAAGTGTCACTGCTGTCACTGCTGTGTTTGCATTGGGTGAGAAATGACAGGCTTTAACCTACCACTTAACATTTGCTGTTGGACACAGAAAAGCCGACACCCTCCACTGCAAATAAGCATGAGCCAGTGAGATGGGGAGAAGGTCATGATCCCGCAGACCCCACTCAGCGCCCTTCTGCTTGCAGAGCCAAGTGACAAGTTCTCATGAGACTATGACCAGAGCTTAGCAAGGGCAGACCACGGGCCAACCTCTTCCCAGGCACTGTCCCCATCGAATGCAAGTTAGCTCTGGTTGTACAGAGAAAGAATCCTTGGTCCCTGCGCCCCCCCTGGAGGTGGCCAGGGCAGTGCTGTGACCCCCACTTAGCAGACCAGTTACCTCAGTAGATTTTGTTTATTTTTGTAAGCCATTGTGGATTTATTCCGGAATAATAAGGGATGAAAAAAATAGGTAGAAATTTTAACAGATGATTGACAGACAGACAGGCAGACAGAGTTGCGGAGCAGGCTGGTTGACAGATGCATTTCGGAACTCCTCCAGGCACTGTTCCAAACGCTTTATGGAAATTTACTCCTTAATCGGGGCTCTGCTGTCTAAGGTAGAGAATAGCCTTGCTATTGCCCTATTTTCTGGAGGAAGACCCTGAGACAGGAGTTCAGTGACTCTCTGGAGGGCAGGAAGCTGGGGCAGGGGGGAGACCAAGATCTGAAGTCAGCCATCTGGCTTCTGGGTTCCTGCACGGGCAGATGGACAGACAGACAGCCTGAGGAGGAGGCGGCTGGACCAGACATTTTCCCAGCTCCGTGGCTCAGAGACGCTCTGTCCACACCACAGCAGACCCAGGACTCTGCACCCAGGTGCCTCTGTTTGGATATTGTCCCTCTCCTCACCTCTGCATTTCTTGTGCCTCTGGGGAGCTGCCTGGGACACTTGAGTGATGGGATGGCCTCCAAGTCAGAGCCTGAGGCCACAGGGAGGGACAGGGCTTGGGGCACTCACCTGGGTACCACCTGTCCATGGCAGGAGCCGCGGGCTGTGGTCAAGGATGCAGGAGAGCCGTGAAGTGCTGCGTCCTGGGGTCTGGATGGGAGGAGTGACCTCCTCCCTCCCCCTGCGTCACCTGAGCCCACAGACAGGAAGAAAGGAGGCAGGAGGAGGGGCTGCCAAGGGAGCGCTCACCTTGTGCTCACCTGTCTGAGCAGGTTGGGGCATGGGATCCACGTCGGCTGGGGGAGATTCTCTGATTTCCACCTGGTGTGAGGAGGGTCAGCTGTGAGCGCCAGCAACGCCCACCTCAGCCCCACACTGCTCCCTTGTCCCGGGATCCTGATGGCACGGCTCGCCAGGAGGACACTGGCCAGCGCTGCTCTGGCCCTGGTCCTCAAGGGCATGTGTGGGTCCCCTGAGCCTTTCTGGGGTGGGCAGGATGAGCGGCATCTTTATCCTCTGACCCTATTGGCCTTTGCCCTGATATCTCTCGCCTCCAGGTCTCATTTTGTTGCTAAGAAGCTCCTGGGACTGGATGGATTGGCAGCAGCCCCGGGAAGTGCCCCTGATGAGGCAGGGGATGGTTTTCACTTGGTCCTGGGGGTGGAGGCAGTGGCCGCCTCCTGGGTCATTAGTTGGGCAGAGAGTGGGAAACAGCTGGGGCCAGAGCTGCCCTTCCTCCACTGGGCTCCTCGCCCAGCCCCAGGGACTGGCGATGTGGTGTCAGGTTGGGGTCTCAGTCTTGCCACCACACCTCAGAGGACTCCTCCAGAGGGGACTGTGCTTACTGAGGCCTCTTGGGCTCCCCTGGGTGCCAGATGGGCACAGCCAGAAGGCAGCGCTTCTTGGGTGCTCAGGGCCGCCGGGATGAAGCTGGGAGCCCACAGGGGAGACGCAGGCTGTCCACTCCCTGGCCACCATGCTGGGCCCAAGGAGAGCTGCCACAAGGAGCCTCTGTGCAGGAAGACCACAGGTCTCCCTCTGGCCCCTGCGGTCACCCTGGTGTGGCCCTTTTAGCACGGACACAGAGCAGCAGAGTCTAGGAGGTGCCGGGTCTGATCACTCACAGCTGGCCTCTGTGTCCCTCCTTAGCAGCACTTCCTGCCCTGATGGGGGACTAGTGACCCCACAGGAAGCTGCCTGGGCTGGAAAACGCTCTGAAGCAGAGAGCGGGCTGCCTTGAGGGGGCTCCCTGGGGGGGCGATGTTCGCAGGGGTAGCCGGCTCCAAGTCCTCCCACCCTTCCTGGTCTCCGCACCGCTGCCCAGTGGCCCTGTCATGTGTTCCCAGATGGAAACTGCACACTCAGAGAGCCCAGAGCTGTGAGTGGAAATTCCCCAACTGGGCCCCTGGAGAAGTGTCTAAGCCTCGGGGCTGGATGGGACATTTAAGGTGGCCAGGTTCACACTTTATCACTGGTCTAGAAAAGTGTTGATCTGAGCTGTGCCCCTCTGCTCCCTGGAGTTCCCTCCCCAACCCAGATGCCGTGAACAAAGGCGTTGTGTCCCACAGAGGAGGGCTTCAAGGCCATCCCACCCAATCCCCTCACTTGAAAAAAATGGTTTGCTCTCCTGCTCAAAATCTGAGGGCTCAGAGTATACCCTGAAGTCCTTTGGTGTCCTAAGAGGCCCTTCTTGCTGTCACTCCAGTGAGCCCTCTGAACATTCTCTCATCTCTCTGCCCATCTCTCTATTCCAGCTTACTGGTCCCCTGGATGGTCCTTTGACCATCCAGAGCTCCATTTTGTCTCAGGACCTTTGCACAGGCTGTTTTCTTCCCGAGTACTGGGCCTCCAGTGAGCTTCCTGGCTAAACTAATGCTATCCTCAGGCCTTTCCTCCTGTACCTGACTCAGACCACCCTTCTTGGCATCGCTGTCTAAAGTTCCCACACCCCTCTCTGCAAAATGCTACAAACCCCCTCCCAGCTGGCTTTTTTTGTGGGCAGCACTTATTTCTGACAAGTTAAACATTGTCCTTATCTGCTCTTTCTCCCAACTAGAATGTAAACCCCTGTGTGTGTGTGTGCTCATTCCTGGATCCCCAGTGCCTGGCATGGCACACAGTGGACCCTGAGTTTTTTAAATGAATGAGTCAGCCACAGAGAGGGGAAGGGCATCCTGTGGGGGGTGCAGGGTGCCCAGGGCTAACCTAGGCAGCCTCCTCCCATCAGCCCGGTCGCTGCACTCTCCCCGACAGGCAGCTATGGGCAAGGTCAGCACCCCAACCTTGCCGGCAGCTCCTCTGGGGCTTCGCTGTCACTCTTCTTGCCTCCTCTCCTACCACCCGCCCCCCCCCACCATGGGCTCCTCCTGGAGCCTGGGAACCCGGATGATGTTGGCTGAGAGTGGCAGAGCTCCCACCCTCTCTCCTCACTCCAAGGCTTCTTCCTTGTCCTCCCCCAGCTGGCCAAGGTCATCCTCAGGGCCTACTTTGCACTGGGGACAAGGAGCCTTCTCTGAGACATCCTACTGTCCTGCAGAGAGGGCCTGGCCCCTCCACCCCTGGACCATGTTACCTGAGGGCAGCTCAGGAACATCTCCTCCCGCGTGTCTCTGCGTACAGAGGTGCCCAGGCCCTCAGGGACTTAAATCCCTTTGCATCCTGACCCTGCACTTTGGACTGCGTGACACTGGGGAGGACATCTCTCTGGTGTCCTTCTTGTCCCCTGCCATCTGTAAAATGAGGAACCACCTACCTTGCAGGGTTGCTGTAGGAAGCGGTGATGTAGATAAACGCTTGGCCAAAGAAGGTCGTGAGCCCCGGCTGGCCCCAGGGGACAAGGACACTCACTCCAGTCCCTTCGCCTGGCTCAGTCCAAGTGGTGACCTCTGCAGCAGGCTTCCTGGGAGCATCCTCCCCTCGCTGACCCCCCAGCAGGACCCCTGCCAGCCCCCATCACTGTCCCAACCTTCCTTGCCTCCCAGACAAACCAAGGTGACAGTTGTCCCCCGCTGGCTCTGGCCTCGGTTCTTGCTCTTGCAGGCTTTCCTGGGGCGTTGGGGCCAGCTGGGGTGGAGACACTCCTGTGCTGCAGACCCAGCCAGACTCCAGGGCAGGCAGAGACCTCCCCTGTCATTCTTTGCTTGTTTCAAGCTGGAGCCACAGAGGGGCAATCCAGCTGTGCCCACCTGTCCCTCCAAGACCCAGGACCTGGGAGTCTTTTGGAGGTGGAGGGATGGTCTCACCCCTGGATCCCTCTTTCAGCACCATCATGCCAAATGGGACACTGACCTCAGCTATTAGCCTCAGTCTCCTCTGTCTCCCCCAAGCAGCACCCCCAATGCCCTGACTCTGAAGTCTCAGCAGCAGCCTGGGGTGGGAGTAACAGCTGGGACGTCCAGCTGACCTTGGTCTCCCTGATGCTCAAGTGAACCACCAGCGCAGAGGCCTTCCCAAAGACAGGACTCGCCAGTCCCACCTGCCCTGGGCTTGGCAGGGTCTGCATGTCAGAGTCCCCAGCCTTGAAGTCTAGGCTCCCAGATCAATCCCTCTCGGTTTTGGCTCACAGCTGAATGGGGCTTTGAGGGGGCTGGAGCCAGAAACCCCTACAAAGCTCCGACCCCTGGCTCCCATTCATCCTCAGGTGCGTGGCGCGTGTGCCTACTGCACAGGGATGGTGGTGGCTCTTCTAGGCAACATTTGTGACACGCTGGCTCCTGTCGCCTGCTTTGCCTACAGATGCCAGCTCACTGGGGTCTTATATGGTAGGGCTGGGAGGAAGGAGGTGGGCCCCAAAGGGTCCGTTCCTTAAGTGTTGGCTTCAAGATGGCCCCAACTATGGGGCACAGAGGTCCTGGGAGCTGCCAAAGGGCAATGTACTCTAGAGTCAAAGTCACTAGCTGGTGACAAGGTCAAACCCATTCCACCCGCCTCCCCCACAGCGAATACCCTGGAGAGAAATGCATTCTTGACTTTCCTCAGAACTCATGCCTGGCGTTCACCTGGAACCAAGGCCATTGCTCAGCAGTGGCCCTTCCCTCTAGAAGCTCTCCTTCCCCGTCCCCTCCAGCAAGCCTTCCCCTCACCGCCTTCCCTGCCTCCACCGCCTCTGGAACCCGCAGACGGGACTCCAAGGGCTCGCCTGTGGCTTTGCAGTCTCTCTTTTCACTTATTGCACAAATCGCAGAGTCTCTCCGGCCTCTGGGAGGGCTGGATCGTGGTTATCGGTTCATCCTTCTTATCTTTACAGAACCCGGCTTTCCTGACATAGCAACAATCCCATCCCTGTCCTGGTTCCAGAGAATTCCAAAGATCTGCCTTGCTCTTCCCGACAACTCACCTAGGCAACCTTTGTGGCTGCTATTAACAGGGGGTGGGAACTGCAGGGGAGATGGGCCAAGGATGACGCTGGACCCACATCTAACAGACAGGAGGCCCTGCTGGCCGGGAGAGAGGAGATAAGGAGCCGACGGCGATGTTGGATTGATAACGTGATTCCCGCAGGTGGGAATTTTAAAGTGTTTTTATGTCATAGAATCATTTGACCCAGGGAGGAACAAGAAGCAGATGAATCCACTTTGCTGTTGAGAACACTGAGGCTCCATGACCTTCCAGAGCCACACAGCTAGCAGGAGGCCCTGCCTAGCCTGTGGAGGAAGATCCGCCCGCTGCAGGAAGGAACTGACGGGGCTCCAGGAGAGAGGGGCAGGCGAGCCCAGGGGCAGGAGCCCACCCCACAGCCCCACCACACCGAGCCCTTCAAGACATCTGGTCCCAGCATCCCCTGCCTGCTGTCCCTGCTTTGGCAGCTGCCCACGGGGCTGGGGCCGGCTCCATAAAATCAATAGTTGGTTGGCTTGAGCTGGCTGAGTCTGCCCCCCGGAGCTCAGGTGTGACGGCAATGAATCACGCTAATGGCAGGAGGTGACCGTTCCTTCTCTTTGTGGCCTGGAGACAGGTATTTCCAAAGCTCCTGCCCTGGCTCAGGCAAACACACATGACCTCTCTTTTCTTTCCTGGGCCCTGGGTAAAGCAGAGTAGCCAGGGACAAAGTGGGGTGAACCAGACAGAGCTGGAGAGCTCCCCCCCACCTCATCCTGCCAGTGCCCCTGCCAGCCTGGGATCCCGGCCGGCACGGCCCTCCCTCCCTGGAGGAGAGGACAAGTGTGTGGTGACCTTGGGGTATGTGTCAGTCTTCCCCACTACCCTCCCTGCTGCTGGCACACTGCCTCAGCCTCTTCCGAGAACAATCTGGCAAGTTCTAAAATCTACAAACTGCAAAAAACCCAGAGAGATGGGAGGGCCATAGCCCCTGGAGGCCCACGAGGCAAACTGACCTGACTGGAGTGAGATGGAATCTCAGTGTAGTTTTAATTTGAATTTCTCTAATTGCTAGAGACGTTGAACATCTTTACATATTTGTTGATGAGTGTATTTTTTCTTCTGTGAAGTGTCTCTTCAGTTCCTTTGCCCAATTATTGATTGGGTTATTTGGGGTTTTGTTTGTTTGTTTAAAGTTTTTTGAGTGCTTTATATATCTGGGATTAATGCTGTATCTGAGGTGCATGTGGTAAAGATTTTCTCCCATTCTGTAGGCTCTCTCTTCATGTTATTTTTGTTTTGCTGTACATAAGCTTTTTAGTTTGATATGATCCCATTTATTGATTCTTAATTTTACTCCTTGTGCTTTTGGAATCTTTTTGGAGAATTCAGTTCCTAAGCCAACATGATATAGACTTGGCCTACTTTTTCCATTAGACACAGGGTCTCTGGTCTAATTCCTAGGTCCTTATTCCACTTAGAGTTGAGTTTTATGCATGATGAGAGATAGGGGTTAAATTTAATTTTGCTACATGTGGATCCCCAGATCTCCAGTTTTCCCAGCACCATTTGTTGAAGAGGAAGCCATCTTTTCTCCAATGTATGTTTATGGCACCTTTGTCTAGTAAGAGATAACTGTATTTATGTGGTTTTGCCTCTGTGTCTTCTGTACCACTGGTCTTCATTTCGGTTTTGGTGCCAATTCCATGCTGTTTTTGTTACTAAAGCTCTGTAGTATAGTTTGAGGTCTCTATGGTGACGCTTCCTGCTTCACTTTTCTTGCTGAGAATTGCTTTGGCTATTCTGGGCCTCTTGTTTTTCCAAATAAATTTCATGACTGCTTTTTCTATTTCTATGAAGAATGTCATCAGAACCTTAATAGGAATTCCACTAAGTCTGTATAGCACTTTTGGTAGCATGGCCATTTTGACAATATTAATTCTGCTTATCCAAGAACATGGGAGATCTTTCCATCTTCTAAGTTCTTCTTCAATATCTTTCCTTAGAGTGCTGTAGTTTTCATTATAGAAGTCTTTCACCTCTTTTTGTTAGACTGATTCCCAAATATTTTATTTTGTTTGAATGGGATAGTTTTCCTAATTTCTCTTTCAGTTGATTTGTCACTGATAGATAGGAATACCATTGATTTATGGGTGTTAATTTTATATCCTGCTACTTTGCTGAATTCGAGTTCTTGAAGTTTTTTGATGGAGTCTTTTGAGTCTTCTAAATATAGAACCATGTCATCAGCAAATAGGCATAGTTTGAGTTCTTCTTTTCCTATTTGTATCCCTTTAATTTCTTTCTTCTGACTAATTGCTCTGGCTAGGGTTTCCAGAACTATGCTGAACAGAAGTGGTGAAAGAGGGCATCCCTGTCTTGCTCTAGGTTTTAGAGGGAATGCTTTAATTTTTCTCCATTTAGAATGATATTGGCCTTGGGTTTGGCATATATAGATTTTACAATGAGGTATGTTCTTACTATCCTTAATTTTTCTAATGTTTTGAGCATGAAAGTATGCAATGAACTTTCCAAATGCTTTTTTCGTGTCTATTGAAATAATCATGTGATTCTTGTCTTTAAGTCTATTGATGTGACGATTGATTTATGTATGTTGGACCAGCCTTGCATCCCTGGTATGAACCCAACTTGAACATGGTGCACTATCTTTTTAGTGTTTTTTAATGTGATTTGCCAGTCTTTTGTTAAGAATTTTTGCATCTATGTTCATCAGGGATATTGGTCTGAGATTTTCTTTCCTTGATGTATCTTTGTTTGGTTTTGCTATCAGGTTGATACTAGCTTCATAGAATGAGTTGGAAGGGTTCCCTCCTTTTATATCTCATGGAATAATTTGAGGAGGGTAAGTGTTAGTTCTTCTTTGAAGATCTGGTACAACTTGGCTGAGAATCTTTCTGGTCCTCGGCTTTTCTTTCTTGGTCGACTTTTGATGATGTCTTCAGTTTCATTGAAATTGATCTGTTTAAATTTTCTATGTCCTCCTGATTCAATTTGGGCAGGTCATATGTCTTTACAAATTTTTCAATATCCTCAGGTTTTTCTACTTTATTAGAGTATAAATTTTCAAAATAGTTTCTGATTATCATCTGTATTTCATAAGTGTCCATTGTGACATTTTCTTTTTCATCATGAATTTTAGTAATCTGAGTTTTCTATCTCTTTGTTCCATTGGCTAAGAGTCTATCAGTTTTATTTAGTTTTTCAAAGAAAGAACTTTTTGTTTTATTGATTTTTTTTTGGATTGTTTCTTTTGTTTCAATTTCATTGATTTCAGATCTGATTTTAATTATTTCCTGTTTTCTACCGCTTTTGGTGTTGATTTGTTCTTTTTATCTAGGTCTTTGAGATGTAATGTTAGGTTACTTATTTGTTGACTTTCTATTATTTTAATGAATGAGCTCAATGCAATGAACTTTCCTCTTAGCACTACCTTCACAGTGTCCCAGAGATTTTGATGTGTTATATCACTATTCTTATTTACCTCTAAGTATTTTTTAATTCCATCCGATTTCTTCTGCTATCCATTTGTCATTCAAGAACATATTATTTTGTCTCCATGTGTTAAAGTAGCTTCTATTTTTTTAATTCTTAATTTTTTCTTTAGTTGTAGAAATGCCTTTATTTTTTAATTTATTTTTATGTGATACTAAGGATCGAACCCAGTGCCTCACATGTGCTAGGCAAGTGCTCTACCACTGAGCTACAGCCCCAGTCCAGTAGCTTCTATTTTTTATCACTGATTTCTAATTTCATTACATTATGATCTGATAGAATGCAAGGTATTATCTATATTTGTTTGTATTTGCTAAGAGTTGCTTTGTGGCCTATTTTAGAGAATGATTCATGTGCGGATGAGAAGAAAGTGTATTCAATCATTGATATATTTGTATTTTTGGAGTCCTGTAAATCTCCTATATTTGATTTTCCATTTCATTCTTTAGGTAAATTTTCTGTTATTATTTCATTGAAAAGGTTGTGCATTCCTTCTGTTTATATCTCCAAATCTTCATCTATCCCAATAAATCTTAAATTTGGTCTTTTCAGGTTATCCCATGTTTCTTGGAAGTTCTGTTCATGGTCTCTTAACATCTTTCCTCCATGGTCAACTTTGTTTTCAAGATTATGTATTTTGTCTTCATTGCCTGAGCCTCTGTCTTCCAAGTGGTCTAGCCTATTGGTGATGCTTCCCAGTGAATTCTTAATTTGGCTGATTCCTTCATTTTCAGTATTCTTGCTTGATTTTTTTAGAATCTCTCTCTTTATTGAAGTGATCTTTGACTCTTTCACTCCTTATATCATCTCTTATCTCACAGATCAGTTTAACTAAATAAATTGTAAATTCCTTCTCTGACATTTCTTCCACTGAGGTGTCAATGGATTCTGTTATTGAAGTATTTTGGTTCATTTGGGTGATATGTTCCCTTGCTTTCATGCTGTTAGTGTGTCTACCCATCTAACAGTATGGATCTGAGGCAATAGAGTTTCTACTCTGTGGACTTACAGTGTCCCTGAAGGTTTCCAGTACCTCACTGTTTAGGGAGAGATAGATAATAACAACAACCAATGCAAACAATATACAGCATTAAACCAAATAGTTCCTAATAAGAAGTCTACAATGTTAATTATCACAATAAACAGAAATGATAGATCAGTTATTGCCTATAATAAAAAACAGCAAGTTTGCAAAAGGGTTTACAGTTTCAAATGGTGGACAGGGAGAGAACGGAATGATGTAGAATGTGATGATTATGAGGAAGGAGAGAAGGTAGATGTAAAAACTTAAAGGAACGGGTGAAAGAACAATAGAGATTAGCTGTTAGCAGAAGAAAAGAAAGAAAGAGAGTTGAGGAAAACAGGTGAGAGAAGAAATATATCAATGTAAAGTTAAAGAATTCTTTCAGATGGACCAGGGAAAGGAAAAATTGTGCTCTATATGTGTACTAGAAATTTTGAAATGCATTCTGCTGTCATGTATAACAAATTAGAATAAATAAATAAATTTAAATAAAATTTTGAAAAAAAAGAATTCTTTCAGTTGGATTTCAAAAGATTCTCAGCTTCTCAGCAACATTGGGTGGGGTCGTCTGGAGCGAGATGGTCCACCCTCTGGATTGCTGGAGTGGGAGAGGTCATCCTGGAGGTGGAATTCCAGAGGCAGGGGTTAGGCCTAAGTGGGCTCCAGGCTCTTTGCGGAATGCCAATTGGTCTGGAGATTTTAAATCAGCGTACCTCCAGGGCCCAGCAATTGCTGGTCCACACTGGAAGACTGTACCCCAGGGATCTCTCCTGGTTTTCACTTGTGTGGTGGAGCCAATTCTTAGTCCAGTAGGGCACCTGTGGACCCCCCATTTCCTGGTCTCAGCTTCAGCCTCTAAACTCAATCTCTGCCCCACTCCCTTTCAAATTCAGGCCAGACACATCTCTCCCAGCGGTCCTGCCAGCAGGGAGAAGGAGAGCTGGGGGGTTTCCATGACCAGTAGTCCCCTGTGTAAACCTCTCTCACGTCTGATTTTCTCCCTGTCACCTAAGCACACTCTATGTAGTGCAGTGTGTATTTGCCGGGGCCTGTATTTCAGGCCAAACTTCGGTTTGCCAGGAATTGGCCCCCTCCGCTGCTGGCTCCTGTGCCATGGCTGCAAAATGGTTCCTTCCTCTGTCCTCCACATGCCACCTGGAGAGATGGGGGCTTCTTTCTCACTCAAGAATATCGCAGTGTGTCTTTCAGTTCCGCCAGGCAGTGTCTGTGATCTCCCAAACTCTCGGTACCCAGACACACCTGTGGCTTCCTAAAACATGCAGGTCCCTTTGATTCCCTTTCCATCTACTTTGCTGGCCCAGGGACTGCTCTGGCCTGTGCCTCTGGCCCCAGCAGTGGCTGTGGTGCTGGAGATTTCTCCCTGAGCCCCAAATCTGCTTTGAATGTCCAGTTTTAAATTCCAGTAAAGTCCCACCCCCTTTTTTTGGTTCACCCACCTTGCAAGACGCTGCCTGTCTGCTTTCTTGGTTTCATGTCATGGAGCAGCTAGGAAAGCAACCCTGTCTATTCAGCCACCTTCAAAGTCTCCAGATGCGAGTTCTAAGTGAGTTGGTCCATGTGAAATCTCTAGCCCAGCATGTGATAAGTGCTCAGTAAACGTCAGTTTACTGTTATGATTTTATTATTATCATTTTGATTTGTGTTTTTGTTCTTTATGTGTCTTATGTCACCACATGGACCTCCACAGAACAGTCCAGCTCGTTCATGCCCTAAAGGGACAGCCACGCTGCAGATGGGGGCCACGTGAACCATCAGATCATCCCTCCCTTCACCCGAATGCCAGTTCCTCCTGAAGGAGTCGGTGTCACACAGCTCTATGGACACAGCCTGGGCTCTACCCTAGTTCCTCTATCTGCCAGCTGCACGGCCTGGACCAGTCTCAAATATGTATATCAGAAAGAATCTGCAAAATCAGCAGAAAATCACCAGGGACTGTCCTGCTGTCAGATTAAGGCTGGGTTCCCAGGAGAACTAACTGGCCAAGTGTGAACAAGTCGTCACACATCTGCTAGTCACAACCCCCACTGAACTTCCTTAAACTCATTTTGTAGTTTTGTTTTTCATAATACCCGAGGGAGGCTTCTGAAATCTGTTGAGCACGGGGCCTGTGAGGGTCTCGGGGGCTGTGCTCTGAAATGCTGCAGACCCAGGAACTCCTATCCCCAGGATTTCATGAGGTGCAGTCCTTAGCTTGTTGACCAAGTCTACCTGGGACCAGGGATATTTTTCGCTGCCATGATCATTGGGCTGACAAACTTAACTTTGATCTCAACTATAAGCTTCAGTCTCTTCAGCAACCTGAGGGGTGAATGGATATAAAATCAGGACAGGGAAAGGCCCCAAGCAGGTTCAGGGGAGGCCAGGGAGTAGCTGGGCCTGGCCAAGTCCCTCACAACTGTTCCTTGAGGTTCTGTGGTTCTAAACAGCTCACGGAATTCAGACAGAGGCTATGAGGGCCAGTGAGCACCTGGTCAATGCACTGTGACACCTTTCTCCTCCGAGGCTGTGCGTATCACAGGACCTGTCGTGGGGTGCAGCCTGAGCCCAGCGACCTGGGAGCAGGTGGGGAGGAAGAGGAAGAGAGAGGCAGAGACTGGAGAGGGACCACCGGTCAAAGCAGCTGAAGTAGCCCCCCTCTCCCTGGCTGGCTCTCCAGCCTTGGCTTCCTCCCCTGAGCAGGGTCAGTCTCCCTGCGGCCCTTGAAGTTCCACAGCCCTACACATACTCCAGTTCTTTCACAGAAAGGGAAGCACCTCAGAGCCACTAGGAAACAACGATGTGTTTTATTTCTTTCTTTCTGTTGAGAGGACAGATCACAAGACAGAGAACAGCAGTCCTGGTCACGCATCAAGGTTTGGTTAGTTTCCACAAACGCAATGGACGGGTGGGGCAGGGTCTGGCCGAGTTCCACTCTTATGACCTTCAACTTCTTGCCACTGCTCTCCAGCAGGGCCTCGTGGAGCCCTGCTGCGTCTCCAACCTGCAACACAGCCGTGGCCTCACACATCACTCCAACACTCACACTCCAGTCAACAGGCAGAGGAAGGACGAAGGAGCTGCCCCTGCTCCCCGGACAAGGGGACCTGGGCAGAGAAGCAAAGACCTCCCACTCTCCCCGTCACCCATCCCATCTCCACAGGCTGGCCCCAACAGAACAGGACTCCCTCAGCTGTCACCTGCCAGTGACCCAACTCCAGGATGAGAGTCTAAGCCCAGACTGATATCTGAGAAGCAGGTTAGATGGGACAGAGTGAGAGGGTTCCAGAGCCCCTGGGTTATTGCTGAGAAGATATGCAAGGGGCACATTCCCCAGGGGTGGAATAGAAGCCCTGGGCCTGGAATCCCTGGGTACTCTGCCAAGGGGCAGGCAGATGGGGGCTCCATGGTGCAGGACCCAAGAGGAAAGAGGCCATGGAAGGGCGGAGGCCGCCTGACAGCAACCTTGGCTCAACAGCAACTTCTTCCCACCTCCAATAGCTAAGAGGCCTTCCAGGCACGCGGGTCAGGGTGGAATATGGGAGTGAGGATCTCGCGAAAGGAGTGAAGAGTGCGTGAGGAGCAATGATAGAAAACTTCCCCAGCCCAGGATAGTTGGGAGCTGGGGACTCCTGCCCGGGCACCTACTCTACCCTCATCCCTAAATCAGGAGGAGGGATTGGGCTCTCAGGGGAAAAGCGAACTCCAGGAAGCAGGAAAGGATGGAGAGCCTCGGGGAGGCAGGGAGGAGCCGATGGCAATGGCTCAGCCCCTACCCAGGAAAGCGAGTCTACAGGTCACGAATATGATACCAGCCACCAACAAGTGGCCACGAAGACCAAGTCGACAAGGCACGTGCACACACACACACACACACACACTAGGTGGGGCCCACAGGCTGCAGGTGGGGAAGCCAGGTTAGTTGCATCATGATGTAGAGGACCGGGATTAGTGGGCACAGGAAGGGCACAAGGGACACACACAAGTCTTGGCTTCTCCTGGGGGAGGGTCTATTGTGGGGGTGGCTGCTTTCTGAAGCATCGCCATCTGCATCTGAAGGTTGGAGCAGCTGCCTTCAGGTTCTGGAGGCTGAGAAGGGACAGAATTTAAATGAAAACAGAGCTCAGCTCCTTCACCTGCCCCGCTCCCACCTCGGCGCAGCCCCCTTGCCCACTGAAATTTCAGAAATGACATTCCTTCCAAGCTCTACTCTCCAACGAAGCCAGGTCAGGCCTGAGAGGCTGGGAAAGGGGTGAGGGCATCAGAGGGGCTGGTTCTCCCAGGGGACAGCAGCTGGTCAATGGGGAAGGCAAACCCTAATACCTGGGACTACCCCCACCATCAGTGGCTCATGGCCTAAGGCTTGGGAGAAAAGGGGTTTTGAGAAAGACCTGGAAGAAGGACGTGGGGGGGGGGCAGAACATTCCATTCTGAGGCTGCCTCCTTTGAGCCTTCCCACCCTATCCCACACCCTCAGTGTGCCCAGCCAGCTGTGAGGAAGAGGACAGAACACCGAGCTCTGGGGTAACTCCTGCCTCCTGGGCTGTGCACTCTGACCTTCCCCAGCTTAGGCGGCCACCTGCCTTCAAGAGCCCCATCCTGAAGATGAGTGCAAGGCTCTGCCTGCCACGGGCTGTTGGGAGGGTGCACTAGCACTTAGGAAAGGAGTCACAGCAGCCCGCAGGAGCTCCGGGTAACAATCGCAGGCAGCGTAGCAGAAATCTCTTTGAACTTGGAGTTTAGGACAAAGTTATGAGCTTGTCTGTTATGGCTTGTTTGTACGGGGAGGGGAGGGCACTAGTGAACTGGCAGAAGACGGGCTTTTTTTGCCCTGGGATATTCCAGGGTCCGCCAGAAAGGGACACAGACGGGACAGAGGGTGCGGCGGGATGGCCTTAACCTACAGCCACAGAGACCCATGTAAAGCTCCAGCCCGTCCCCTTCTATCCAAATGGGTATTTTCTGTGATCTCAGTTTTTCATCCACAAAATGGGGTCGGCCCCACGTGTCCTGTCCACTTCTGGTGGCTCCAGGGAGCCCGTGTGTGTGGCTGGCCCTGAAGATGGGAAAGCAGTCGCCAGTCACGACCTTCCCTCAGGTGCCTCCCCGAGGAGCAGCAGAAATGGCTGCTGAAGCCATGCAGG
This sequence comes from Ictidomys tridecemlineatus, assembly GCF_052094955.1. Taxonomy (NCBI): domain Eukaryota; kingdom Metazoa; phylum Chordata; class Mammalia; order Rodentia; family Sciuridae; genus Ictidomys; species Ictidomys tridecemlineatus. The sequence continues at coordinate 101,261,576 of NC_135480.1, forward strand.
AAAATGGTGTCCCTCAATGTGGAGAAGTGACAATGCCAGCCTGGGGGCCGTGGTCACATACTATTAGACCTACTTTTGAAGAGGGCTGGAAAATTTCATAATAAAATGTTTTCTATTTTTGTCTTTTTTTCCTCTGTTCTTTTTAGATACATACGAGTATCTAAATACATACATATCGTTCGTACATACAGAGAGTGCACTCTGACATCTGATGACGTGCACGGAGCACAGCTTAATCCAACCAGGACCCCATTCTTGATGGTGGACATCACAGTAAACTGTTTGGTTTTTGACTCATCATTGGAGGCCATTATTTTGAAGCTACTGTGATATGGGAGTGTTTCCACGTTGTGCCTGGGTGGCAGCCGCGATGGTGCCCTAGGAGGCTGGGCGCGGGCCGGGTGGGAGTACGAGTCCCCGCGCTCACTGAGTGCAGGTGGGGACACCTCGGAGTGTCATGGATTGGACTGTCCTGTTGTCCTTTTCATACCTCTGGAAGAGCTCCTTGGAGCAGGAACTGTCCACTGGAAAAGCTAGCCCAGTACTCCTGCCTCACGGCCCTGCCCAGCTCAGTGAGGACAGGGATGGGGACAGTGGAAGACCCGGGCACAGAGTAGCTCACCTTCCCTCGGGAAGCTGCTCCTCAATTCTCTGCTTTCTGGGGCTCCGCTGCTGGAAAGAAAAACAGACAGATGGGGTGAAGGACGCCCTCCGGAGGGCAACCCCCTACAGAAGGGGCGCCTGTGTCCCACACGTGGGAGTCCCAGTCACACAGAGTGGGTGTGATTTCCTGCTCTGCTACTTGCTGGTTAGGGGAACCTGGGCCTCTGAGACTTGGGCCGTAAGACGTGGTAGTGGGGCCTACCTCCTGGGGCTACGTGCACGTTACATGAGATGACGTCTGTGCCCGACAAGAAGCAGGTGCTCTGTAAATAGCAACTGTCACTAGTAGTGGCCTGTTTGGTGCAGGTTAAGGAGCAATGTCAGAGTCCTCTCCTGGCACTATGGGAGCTTGTCTGGAGGGCCCTCAGGCCATGGGTCCTGGCAATAGTCCCTCCTGGGCCACACAACAACCCTCTCCTGTCCCCTCTGTTCCACTGGGCAGGTGGTCATGGACAGTTACCGTTTGCAGTGATGAGGTTCTCCACCTGGGCTTCCTCGTCCCCTGGAGCCCTGTGGAAAAGAGACACAGAGCCCCATCAGAGGTCTCCAGGCAAACCCAGGAGCATCACCACGCTCCTTGCTGGAGCAGAGCCACCTGGGACCTGTCCCTCCAAGTCCTCTGAGCACTCTCTACGGGGTGGAGGGAAGATGGGGACTGAAAAGCTCAGAGTCAGAGAGAACTTACAGGCACCCTTCAGCCTCAGTCCCCAAGAGAAGTACTAGGAGGGGTGGCCCAGGGCCAGGGGGGCTTAGATGTGCCCTGCCACAGAATCTGGGCTTCTGAGATCCAGAGCCGCCCTTGGCCAGGGTGGGAGTTTTGTGGGAAGACAGGAAGGCCCCGTGTCGATGCAGCCACGGAGCCTTACAGAGAGGTGAGCAGCAGGGACACAGTCTTGGGTCCTGTAGAAAGGACCTGGGCCTCAAGAGAGACCACGAGGCCCTCTTCTTCCCTTCTCCCAAGTCCAGCTGTTCCACAGGCTCCAGATGAGTTTCCAGCACCTTCTATCCCACCCCCGCTCCCCCATATACATCACTGGCTAAGCGTCAAGGTTTTGGCCTCTCTTTTGCCCCTAAGTCAACTGTAATTATCAAATTGATATCCGTACATCCCCCCCACACACACACACTCTCCTTCCAGACAAGAGACCAGGAGAATACCCGTTGAGGTCATACACCAGGGACCCCTCCCTGTCCCTCCTAGTGTCATCCCAGATGGCCACGGGTGTGGCATCCTTACCGGGGCTTCTGATTGAAACTGCACTTGCACCTGCGACCTGAAAGGCAAAGAAATCATCCAAGGTCACAGTCCTGGCCTGGCCACAGTAGAGCTGCCCTGAGGCCACACAGGATGCAGGACTACGTTCATGGTCCCTAGACTTGGGCAGTGCACCTTGAACGGCTGTATGCTGCAACCCTAGACTGGAGCAGGGTTCCTCAGAGGCCACGGTTGTACGTTCCACAGCTGGAACGTGGACACAACACCGTGCACTTGACTGTGGACCTGCAAGGGCACTGTGCAGACCAGGCTTGTATGGAAAAAAACAAACACAGGGCCATGTCTCTTGGAGCCCACTGGGGACAGCAACTGTCTCCTTTCTCCTGTGACTGTCCTGCTCATGCCCAATGGATACAGGACTGGGAGAGCTACCCTGCCCATTCTTATCTATGCTTATATTCACCTACATAGTCTTTGTTCATGCTTAACTGTTTTACTGAGCACTTACTATGTGCCCAGACCCATGCCCAGCTCCGTATTAGGTCCTGGAGATGATGTGGAGGGCAGAGTCAGAAAGGCCAGGCCTTATGCTGTTCCCACCTGCTTAGCAGCCACAGAAAACAAGAAATGAACTTACTTAGGATAAGAAGGATCCCAACCGAGAAGAGGACCACAGCAAACACCAATCCTCCGATCCTCAGGGTCTGGTAGTCTGCCAAAGGAACCAGGGGTGAGAGAGGGAGAAGAGGCAGGGAACCAGAGCATGCCTGTCCCTCCCTGGATGGTACTGCACCTCGCTCTCCCTCCCTACGCCCAGGGTTGCTGAGGCTGCTCACCATAATGAAAAGGGTCCTTTTCTTTCTCCTGCTCAGCTGCTGCAAAAGTAAACAGACATGGTCAAGACAGCCGCACACGCTGGACTACCTTGTCTTAACTCACAGATCTCAGTCCCCACAGAGGTTCCTGGGAATGACATCCTGGGAATGCATGAGTGGAGGGCCTGCTGGGGTCAGGGCCAACCTGAGGGTCAAGGCCAGGTACAGCTCAGAGCCGGTGAGCTCTGCATTTAGACTTCTTCTTTTTCTTCTTCTTCTTCTTTTCCCCCTTGCATCATTCCCCAAAGGCAGGGTCGGTCATCCTTTTGTGACAGAGGGGGAAACTGAGACCAAGGAAGGACTCATGATTTGCATAAGGCCAGAACTGGTTAGTTATGGTCCAGATCCTACAGGTATGTTTTTAAGGTTCAGCCCAAAAGTCCTGAGGTGGCTCTGAGGGCTTAAAGGAAAGCAGGTTCAGCTGGACCTGTGAGGGGAAGAGGTGGACAAGGCGATGACAGTCTGTGAGGATCTGTCTTTCCCAGACTTTCTCTGCTGACTGAAAAGACGAGCCTCTGATTAAACATGAGGGATCTGAGAGCCCTCCTACCCTCAGGTCCCAAAAGACCAGAATCTTCCATGAGAAGGAGCTACGGCTGCCATCTTAGCAGGACCAAGCCCTAGATGGTACTTACCACTGGCCAGGACTGTGGGAGCCAGCAGGCTGCACAGAAAGATCAGCACTACCTCCATGGCGTCTGGGGACAGAGGGAGGAAGATATTATTCCCTGGACTGGAGAAGACCCTCCAACCATCAACCCGATCCAGGGTGAGTCAAATCCACAGTTGTCCTCTGAGCTCTCAGGACCTGGGAGAGTTCAAACCACCTAGGCCGAAGCAGTTGATACGGACCTGACTCTCACAGAATGCTCTGCACGCACTGATTCAATTAACAGAACTGAATTAGAACAATCAGCAGCTACTGCGACTAACCCATGCTCCCAGAGGCGAGGGAACTGAGTAACTCCTCCGCTGCCCCCAGGGCCAATGCGGTAACATCGCCAGGACCGTGAAGAGGATCTCATCGGTGTGCTCCTCTCAGGCCACCCTTCTGTGGCTATCCCTCGTTCATTAAGATGTGGGCCTCCCTGGTCTGGTTCCCACACCCAACAACCCCGCTCAGAAATCCTTGTTTATAACAGAATAGAGGGGGCGGTACATCAATGTCCCTCTTGCCCAGCCAGCAGGTAGGGCAGGAGACTCACTGTTCCCTGGACCCTCTGGTAAGCCCTGCCACGTGGACAGTCCTCCTGACCCTTCCTGCCTCTCCTCTGATGAGTCCGAGTCAACTCTTACCAAAGGCTTTAGTCCAAAATCTTCCCCAAAGGTGGCCTGATTGTCAAAGGGGATTTGGAGACTGTCCTCTCCTTCACCGTGAGGTTCAGAAAGCTCTGCTCAGGGGCTCATTGAGTCCTGGCCTGGCCTCTGGTGGGTGGCCCCAGGATGGGCCACCTGGGCAGAGGCAGAGAGAGGGCCAGTTGGTCCCACCCAGGTACAGATTTCAGTCGTCACACTCCTCAATTAAATGATGGTGATGCAGAGCCAGAGAAAAGGGGAAGGAACCTGACCCGGGAAGGCCTAAGGTTGTCTGCTCTTTTCCACGTGGGGCGAGACTGGCGGTGGCCTGAATCCCTGGCTTCTGTTTGCTCTGAGTGTAGTCACCCAGGACTTTCCCCTGGTCCCCATCAAGCAGCCCTACCTGCCCTTCACTTCTCAGCCACCAGGGGTCAGCACAGCTACATCCAGAGCCCTGTCAAGGCCAAGGCCCTAGACTTGGAGAAGGTGATTCAAAGTGCATTTATCAAAAAGTGATCATTTGCTTGTAAAGCTATCTCACTTCATATTTATATTTCTTTTAAAGTTTATATTATATGTTACATGTATAAAAATATCTGTAGCACACTTATACAATGAAACATAGTATTAAGGTAAACACCCATCAACAAGTAAGTTCAGAACAAGAACATTGCAAATTCTGCTCTATTTACCTATATTTTCCCCCAACCCATCCCTCTGTCTCCCTCTCAGAGGTAATCAGTACCCTGAATTTCACATATATTTGTTGTTTTTAATTTTGTCCTTGCTCTTCTTTTTTAAAAAGCTGCTAATCAGCAAGATTTCAGTTCTGCATGATGAATATGTTCCAGAGATCTGCTGTACATTTTTTAATACAGTATTGTACATCTAGAAATGTTAAGTGTTCTTACTCCAATAAAAATACATAATTGGCATACTATGAAATTCACACTTAGAGTGTACAACCCAGTGTTTTTTAATATAGTCACAGGGTTGTGCACCCACCACCACCATTTAGTTACATCCCCACAGAAACACTATACTGCATTAACAGTCACTCCCATTCCTCTTTCCCCAAGATCCTGACCCCATTAGTCTAAAACAACAGTAGACAACATGCACACACAAATGCACACATACACGTGCGTGTGCCTTACTATTGATTTCAAATGGAGTTCTTCAAATGTTTTGAAAATTCCCCTCTAATCTTTCCAGGATGTTTCTGATTTATATTAATTATAACTGCGGGTTCTATACATATGGTTTTTCTCTTTAATCTATCCCAAACTGTGAGCTAAATAAACCTTCATATTTTTTAATATTTATTTTTTAGTTATAGGTGAACACATATATTTTATTTTCATGTGGTGCTGAGGATCAGACCCAGGGTCTCATATGTGCTAGGTGAGCACTCTACTGCTGAGCCACAATTCCAACCCCTAAGCCTTCATTCTTTATAAATTACCTGGTGTCAAGTAGTTTGTCATGGAAACAAAAGAGCCTAAGACAGTATGGTGGTACTGGTCTCATGAACAAGTATTAGCTCTCTTGTCAATCCCTGGAAGTCTGCAGAAGATTGTAATAATCTAGGTTTAGTATTTTCTTTGTAGGAAGATTTAAATGCCTAATCAATTAATTCACAGTTGTGAATATACCTTTGGATATTTATCTTTTCTTGAATACATTTACTATCCAGATACATTTATTATGAATTTTCCCTTTTTGCTCTAAAACTTATTGTTACAAAGTTGTTCATGATATTTTCTTGTGGCTATTTTAATTTCTGTTGGATCTGTGACCACTTCCTTTTTTTCATTCTTAATATTTCTTGTGACAATTCCTTTTTTTGTAGATCAGTCTCAACAGAAGTTTAATATTAATCTTTTCGAAGAAATTAATCTTTATTGTATGTTTAAATTTTTTCTTAATTCTGCCTTCCTATATTCTTTGGTTTTATTCTATTTTGTTGTTGTTCCTATTGTCATTGTCTTAGTGGGACATCTAGTTTGCCATTACTTAGCTTTTCTCATTTTCTAATTTAAGCATTAAGATGATAAATTTTCCTCCAAGTGACACTTTCACTCTACCATATAAGCTTGAAAATAGGGTGTTTTTTAAAATGACTGTTCAATTTTTTTGTACTTTAACTTTCCATTATAATTTTTCACTATAATTTCTTATTTGACCCATGCATTATTAAGAAGTATTTTTTTTAATGTCCACATGGAGAGTCATTTTTAATTTGCTTTTATTACTGACTTCTAACTTCAGGGTACCACAGTCAAAGAATGTGGTCTGTATGACAGATGCCTTCAACTGTGGTCACTTACTAAAAATACACATTCCATGGATTCTTAGGAGATTGTGAATATCTTCACTGTTGGGAAGAAAGTTCTACATGCTCATTAAATTAAGTTCCTGGGCTGGATTGTAGCTCAGTGGTAGAAAGCAGTTGCCTAACCTACGCTAGGCTTGTAGTTTGATCCACACAAATCTCTCTCTCTCACACACACACACACACACACACACTCACACACACACACACTCACACACACACACACACACAATTAAGACCATTAACTGCTTATTTAAATTTCTATTTTTTCATGATTTTGACTGTTCGATATCCAAAATTGAAATAGGTGCCTTAAAATCTACCACAATGAGAAAGGATTTATAAATCTATCCCTGTGCTTCTTAACAGAATTCTAACAGTTTAAAGTTGTTTTATTATCTTGAGATTGGGGTTTTTTTAGGATTATGTAGCAATTTTATCTTAAAATCTACTTTGTTTTCTACCTTTCTAGGGGCTTATGTGTTGTGTAAAAAAAAAAAAAGCTGCTCCTTTTCTTTCTTGTAAATAGAACCTGATGGACTTTAATAATTGTGAGATTTAGCTTCATTTGCTGTAACTATTGAGATATTTGGACTGACTTTTGCCGTTTATTTGCCCCTAATTTTCTAGTAATTACTTCTATTTTCCTTTTCTTTCTTTTGGATTGATTTTTTTTTCTTATTCACGTTTTCTCTTGACTGGTTTAGAAACTGTACAACCTATTTCTGATCTTTTAGTGGTTGCCTTTGGAATTTCACCTGTGTAGTCAACAAAGATTTAGACGTCCAAAGGTAATAGCTATAATAATTATTAGGCATAATACCTTGAAAATACAAAACTACCTATCACCCTTCCTGATATGCATGCTAATATTGCATAATATTTGTTGTTCTTTAAAAATCCTATAAAGTAGGTCTTAGCATTTGTACTTCATGACAGTAGGTGTCTCAATCCACCCATGGTGCAGCAGACAGTTCTCACGATGGCCCCCAGTGCCTCCTGGCAAAGGGTTCTCAGCAGCTCCCCAGCCCTGCTCCATGGCTGGCCTGTGTGACCTAGAGCACGGTAGAAGGAATGGCATGCTGCTCCCAACACCAGTCAGGTTGTAAACGCCCCACCCCCTACCACCACATCTTCCCCTTCCCTCTCCCACATCCCTGATTGCTCATTCTGGGGAAAGCCGGCTGCTATCTTATGGACACTCAGACAACCCTGTGGAGGGGCCCAAGTAGCAAAGAATCAAGGGCCTCCATCCAAAAACTTGTTAGAGAACTAGGCCCACCATGAACCACAAAGTGAGCTTGGAAGCAGATTCTCTGGGCTTCATGCAACTGCCTCGCTGGCTGACAAGTGACTGCAACCTCTTTAACCTGAGCCAGAACAGCCCAGCTCAGTTTCTCTGATCCCCAGAAACCGGGTGAAATAATGAATGTTTATTATCCAAAGTGGCTGAGTTTGGGGGTAATTTGTTATGGAGCAGTAGATAATCAATGTAACATATTTACTAAATGATTTGTTGGCCATTCTTTCTGAATCTCAACCATCTTCCAAACTATTTTCCTTATTTCTAAAGATCATCTTTTAGAATCTTCTTTAAAAAAGACTATTTGTTGAAAAAGCCTCTTTTTTTCTGTATCTAGAAATGTTTTCATTTCACCTCTGAGGTAGACAGGCCTTAAGGGGATCCCAACCTGCTAACATCCAACCGTTGTGGAATTACCCCTTTTGAATGCACGCAGGAGAGGCAACTTGCTTCTTGCAACAGGATATGGCAAAGGGGATGGGAAACTGCTCAAATGGTGGCATTGTGTTCCACAAGACTGGATCCTAGCAATTGGAGCTAGAGAGCGTTCTTCCTTGTTAGTTTGAAAAAGTAAGCTGTCATGTGTGAGGGGCCTCTGGAGAGAAGCACACTACAAGGAATTGTGGGATGTCCCTAGCAGCTGTGAGCAGCCCTGGGCCAACAGTCAGCAAGAAAAGAGGGACCTCTGTCCTCTGCCGCAGAGAGATGAATTCAGTCAGCCACCTGGAGGAGGCTGGAAGCATAGCTTTCCCCAGTCAGTCCCTGCATTGGGCAACCCCAGCCAACACCAAGACTGCAGCTCAGTGGGCTTTGGAGCAGAGAAGCCGGCTAAGCTGTCTTGAACTTCCAAACAAAGAAACCATGTGATAATAAATGTGATGTTTTAAGCTTCTAAATGTGGAGCAATTTGTTATGCAGCAACAGAAAACAAATGCACTTCTAGCCCCGAAAGGCAGTTTGGCCATGTACTTGATTCAAAAAAAAAAAAAAAAAAATCTTTTTTGCTCTGCACTTTGCAGATGATATTCCATTGCTTCCTGGTTTTCATTATCACTATTGAGAAGTCTGCTGTTCATTCTCATTCCTTTATAATCATTCTATCTTTGTTCTGCCTCATTTTAATTTTTTGTCGTATTTGTGATGTTCTGGGTTTCACTAAAGTCTAAATGTTGACTCATTTCTATATTGTCTGTGTGTTCCCTATTCCTGAAGTTATCCTTTTCACCAACTAGTTAAAAAACAAAACACCTCTCAACTCTCAATCATTGTCCCTTGAGCTACTACCTCTCCTCCGTTCTATTTTCTGACATAATAATTAGGACTATGGGAGTGCAGAGCGGCTTGGTGGGTGGCTGGAGGAGCATCGTTCTTCTGCTGGGGGGCTATGATCTTCACTGGGCAGCAGCTCACCACACTGGGCAGAGGAGCAGCTTAAGATTTTGGCACTGGGTAAGAGAAAATGGCCTGAACCAAGGAGACCACTGGTAAGTCCCCTGGTGGTAAAGCCACCTCCTACACACTTACACTGCAAATAGCTGGCCCCCAAGGCTGCCAGGAAAAGCACTTCCTCTACCTGAGGGTGAAGAAACCTCAAGGCTGCAGGCCCAGGACACTGTCATTGTTTCCAGAAATGAACCGATTTTCTCATCCATGTTGCCTTTCCAGAGGCTGGTAAGAGGGGTCCTCCAGGATTTCAAAACCAACTGGAAGCTTCAGAGTGCAGCTACTGGTGCCCTTTGGGAGGCTACCAAAGCAGACCTGGTGGGCCTATTTGAAGATACTAATGTGCGTGCCATCCACACTGAAAGTACTACCATGCCCAAAGTCATGCTCACCAGATAACAGGAGAGAGAACTTAGGTGAAGGCCTTAAGTCATCCATCTTTCCATCTTTCACTCAGGATGAACACAAAGAGTGACTTTTTACAGACCTCAGTGACGGGAGCTCTGCTGCTCCCGGACTGACAAGTTGCTAACGGGCAGAATGTGGTCTTTCTTCTTCTCATGACACATGCTTTTGTATGTTAATGACTTGTTGGGTAGCTATTAAGGTACTAGAATTGATAAATGTATACAGGGTCCTTCAGCAATAAATAACTTGGAAAAAACGGAAATGTGCTTCCACATTCTCGTTCTATTTTCTATATCACTTAACAGGGCTTTCAGTTTTCGCTTCTTGGCTTCTCTGTTACGTGCTGAGTAGCTGTTTCAGGTTTGTTTTCCATTTTTGTTTCTCCTTTTAACTGTTGAATCTGCTGTTTAATTTATCCATCTCATTTTCTGTTTCGGTGATCACATTCTTCATGTCTAAATGTCCTGTTTGGTTTTTTTAAAGTTGTTTGGTCATTTGGTTAGTCTTTGTGGCCTATACATTTTTACGATCTCATTTTTTAAATTTCTTTCAACATTTCCTACATATTTTATATCCTATATCTGATAATTCCAAAATCTTAAATCCTCGGGGGTCTAAATCACTGTTATTTCTCTACCTTTCAAACAGTGACATCTTGTTGTTTCTTTTTGTGCTCAGTAATCTTTGATTTTGAACTCATGGTTGCTAGATTTTAATCTATGGGAAACCAATAGCTTTAAAATGAGATGCTTTCCTCCAGCAAGTTTGTTTTGCTTTTTTGTGAACACTAATAGTGGCAGATACCAACCTGAGACCATTTATCCCCTCTCAAAGGTCCTGGCCTTAATGTAGCAATCTCAGGTGTGGCTTCCCAACCTTGCTGGGCCCTGTGACTATTAGTCTCCAGAGAGCAATTGTGTCAATTAGCATTCATTTTAACAGCAAAAGTGCTTCAATTCTGTTTGCACTTCACATACTTTAGTGTTAGTTTTATAACACAGGTTTTTAGTTTTTTGGTTTTGGTTTAGTTTTTGACCTTTCAGATAGTTTAGTCCATGGAGAGGTGACTGATGACTGGATATTTCCCTTCCTTCTCGTTCTGTAGTAACAAATTTGAGATCGATTGTTTTATAGTGGAAAGTTCCTTCAATGATTCAGGCAATCTTTGTCCTAAATACATTTTTTCAAAGTATGACATAAAATAAGTTTTGTGCATCTGTTACGAATAAAAAATCGATGTCTATTTCTATTTCTTTCCTTCAAAAAATTTATTTTTGGTTAAGTTACTGCTACTTCCCAGACCAAATCCCATCTTAAATTACAAATTTAAATTACTTCAGTTCTATGTTCAGTCAGCTGGGAGAATGGACCCTGGACCTAGAGAATGGAACTACACAGTAGAATCCCTCCAATCCCAGGGGGCTTGGCATGACTGTTGCATTTGAAGTACCAGCGGGAAGGACACATGGGCTGGGCCTCCCAGCTCTAGCTAGTACAGGGATCATTAGTCAGGTAGGACCAATCCTCCTCCTGGGAGTAGGAAAGGCACATGTCAAGGAGTCCAGGCAACTTGGCAGCTCAGGCCACTGCTGTGCCTCCCCTCAGCCCCCCAAATTCACCTCCACAGATGCTCAGGTCCAAGTCAATCCCACAGTCACTGAATTCCCAGAAAGGGGTACATAGGTGAAGGATATTCAGCCTTAGCTTCCAAAGAAAGGCAGGGTTTGGCAGCCAGGGGCTCTCTGACCCATCAGCAAACGTGAGGAGAGTTTCCTGAGAGATTGAAGCCACTTGCAGTTAAAGTCGGGGGGACAGGGGGAAGGGAAGCAGGGAGTATAACTAGGGACCTGGGAGGCTTCCGTGGGGAGCTGACATTTCCATTTAATCTTGAGAGCAGCCTAGGATTTTGATAGAGGCAGAGAGGGGAAGTGGAAAGAAGTGATGACAAATAGTACTCAGGTCAAGTTGAGTTCAAGTTGAACCTCAAGGCACGTCACTGCCTAAAGGGGCTTCCCCAGAGGGCTCTTCAGCAGGAGAGGGCTTCGCCCCTGGTAGGGTCTACATGGCATAGGAAGGGGCTGGGGCAGCAGCCCACCAAGTGTTTGCCATTTCTAGTACCTTCCAAGTCAGTGACCCGGCTTGAGTGAATCGCGACAGATGGTTTGGAGAGACTCCTGATAAGATGGCTGGAATCAGACAGTGGAGAATCACCCAGGCCAAGCTAAAGAGCGAAGACCTGTCTTTGTGCTCGGAAGAAAACATTTCTGATGAAGTCACAGTGTGCTGAAAGGAACAGTCACAGATCTGAACTGTGACCGATGCTCTACTCCAAGCTGCTGTGGGGGCTTGGGCTACACCAGCCACCCCCCAGCACAGGTCTCCTCTGGGTGCCTCTTGGCCCCAAACCCATTCTGAAAAATCTCATCAGTGATACAGCTGGCACTGGCCCAGAGTGGCATGGCCAAGTACATCCACAGAGCCTCTGAGGGAACACAGAGTGCCTTTGTCTCATTGCTGAACCAAGAAACTCTATCTCAGCTTCCCCTCCCTCCCTCCCCAGCAGGGCCCCCAGCCCCTCCGCACCCACCCCAGCTCCCACACATTCCTTTCTCCCTTCTTCCAGGGAGGAAGCTGGGCAGTGGGTGGGGAGGTTAGAGGTGATGGAAGTGACATCATTTCCAGGCCACAGATTTCAAGGATATGGAAGAGGGGAGTGGAAAAGCAAGGCAGAATTGGGTGGAGCTGGGAGAGGGGGTTCAGGAACATTCCATGAGTTTCCATGGGCATGTTAGGGCAAGGACCTCTTTGTTTTAAGGCCCTGGGCCCTGCCTAGGACCCTAAGGACCTGACTGGTTGGGAAAGAAGAGCTGAGAAGCCGTCACTGCGGGAGCAGGGGACTCCCGGCCTATCACTCTCCTTTAACTCCTAGACCATGGGGACCATGCTCTTGTTTGGAAAACGGACTGGTTTCCTCTGCAGCATACTGTGAGAAAGGATTTGGCCTGCACTAATGTCTCTTCCTCCATGTCCTCATGCATCTGCTCTGGAAACAGCTGACACCTCGGGCAGCAGCAACGCTTCCACGTTAATCCCCCTCTCCCAGCGTCCTGCTGTTTGCAGGGTCGCCTGCTGCACGTGTGGGAGACAGCAATCAGAAGAGCTTCTCCGGGGAGTATCTTTCCATAAGTGTCACATAATTTCACTTAATTGCTGGGTAAACGTGACTCGGAAAGAGAAGCCCCTGGTGGATGATATATCAACATGCTTTATTATTTCTAATTCCACGCAGCAGCGAGGTAGATCAGAATACCCGATTCTATTGTGAAAATAACTCAGAAACAACCTCCCTGCAAAAGGCAAAGGCTCTAAATTACAGTGAAACTTCATTATCCCACCCTCATGGCTCCCCCACCTGGCTCCCCTGGGTCCCAAAGTCTCACTTGCACTTCCTTCCTTCTGGCCTGCTTGGCCTCCTGCAGCTCAGCCATGGACAACAGGTTCCTGGGATCACTGTGGCCTGGGTCCTTGTGGGATGCCCCAAAGAGAGATGGGAGGGCCCACTTCAGATAGTGTGTTCCCAAGGGACCCTCTTATGGTCACAGAATGCCTGGGCCCCATAGCTTAGGCTAGCTGGGGACATGGTTTGTCCTGTGATGTCTCTGCATCTTTGCAACAAAGACACTGTTGAAAGATCTGACTGTGTATAAATAGAATAGAACCAAGATGTGAGGTTTACAGAGAGAGAGAGAAGGCACTTGATTTATCCAGCCAGTTAGGGGCACGGCCTGGCTCAGAGCACTCGCCCCCAGTCCTGTCTGCTGATTTGATGTGTTGAGGTCTGGAGGCGGCAGACCAGGGCTGGAAAACAGCAGGGGAAGGCCCAGCAACACCAGAGGTTACCCAGGAACCAGGTTAGAAGACAAGGCCCTGCAGGAATGAGTGTGGCCAGGGCAAAGAGTGACAGGAAAGAAACAACCCACAGGCTCCTTTGACTGGAAGGTGACCTTGGATTAGAGAAGAAAGGGGGCAGAGTGGCCTTGGGGCAGGGAGAGATGGCATCCGGCTAGAAGGCAAGGCCCCTGATCCTCTACTCCCTCACCCAGGAAGCAAGGCTGGGAGGCTTAAAAGCCCCTGGGTCACTCCCTTGTCTCTGAAAAATCTTGCTTAACACAAAAGAATGAAACCTCCCCCTGTCCTTCCCAAACAGTGAGACTTCCTAATGTCTTAGGAACAGACTCTACCTCCCTGTCAGTACATCTGGCCAGTCCCTCTGCCACAGCTCTTAGTCCTGGGCTGCTCTGTTGGCATCACACTGGCCTCATGCTACTCCCATCCATGCTACAGAACAGTCACCTGCAGAGAGCTCACCTACGCCCTTTGGCTGGGATTACAGCAAAGGCCTCTTCCCAACATCCATTCGCTCCCCTGTGCGACAGACTTACCATCACTGAACCCACTTTCCAGGGAAAGAAACTGAGGCAGCGAAAGCAAGTGAGTGCTGAGTTCCAGACTTTAGCCTTGCTCTGCCTGCCTCCCTGTCGGAGGAGGGAGGGTGGTCTGCAGTTATAAGCATGCAGCCAGCCTGCCAGTCCCCAGATCAATAGGGGAGGGCTCCCACCCGTTCAGTGGTGAAGCATCACCATGGGCTACCTGCTCTATGGCTCTTTCAAGGACCCACTTCCCCCTAGTAGTTTCCACGTGGCCCTTGCTCCTACCCTGGTCCAGCAGGAGGAGGGCGCACGACTCAGGGCCGGAGGGAATCAGAGAGCTCTGTCAAGTCAGCCACAGGAAAGGGCTCCTGTCTCTGGGTGAATGCCCACCAGCCAAGCCCATAGCCTCTCCAGACCCTGAGCTCGGGCTTACGTCCCCTCCTGGATGGGTAGCTTTTACTCAGGAGGGTGAGTTTTCTGAACAGACCACATTGTGCGGCTGAGTCAGCTGGTCCATTCTCTCATCCACTTCCCAAGGCCATTATGAAGGTCAAAGACTCAGGTGAGGGTTCTTTGTAAACTGTAAAGCACTGTGACCACAATACCCATTTATGAGGGCTCTCATCGTGCCAAGTGCTGTTCTAAGTGGTCTACTTATATCCATTCCTGCAGTCCTTACAGTAGCCCCAGATCACTATCATGATTATTCCCACTGGACAGATGGGCAAACTGACTCCAGTAAGGGTCAGTCACTTTCCTAAAGTCCCGGAGCTGGAAAGTAGCAGAACCCAGATTCCAACTCAAGAGCCGTGGCCCCGGAGTCCCTGCTCGGAATCACTCCTGCCTCTCTGCTGCACAGTGGTTTTGTGGCCTCAGCAAGTTGGTTGACCTTTCTGAGCCTCTGCTTCTGCAAAAGTGAGCGATACTAATGTGCTTCTCATGGCCTGTGAGGGTCACGTGGGGAGGCCTTTGTGGGTGCAGTTATTGCCTGTCCATCACCCCTGTCCGGTGGCCAGCATCTCCTGCTGGAAGGGAGCCTGCTCCCGCCCTCCACCCCAAACCCAGGTCTGCTGCAGGCTGACACCTGCATGCCTTCCCGGTAGCTAAAAGGAGTGGGTGAGAGACTTCAGTGTCCCCATCTGGGGTTGTCACACTGGAACCTAGGAAGGAAGGGTCAAAGCAGCCAACCTAAGAAATGCCACTGCAGAGGGTCTATGCATGGACCAGCCTCCAGCAGTAGCAGGTGAGAGCTGCCCAGGAGGGACAGGGAGAGGGTCCGCTGGCACCTGCCCTTCCTGCAGAGTGGCTCTGTGAACTGCTAGCCTCTGCCTTGCCTCAATGAGTTCGTCACTGCCACTTGTAACAAAGAGAAACAAGGGGTGGAAAGAACCGAGTTCAGAGGCCAGGGAAAGGCCCAGTTCCCTCCTGGCCCTCCTTGCCTTTCCTGTAACCATGGGGAGGTTCCAGTGTCCTGAACCAACCCAGGGGACAGAGCGGGCCTCAGCCCATGGCCCATGCAGGCTCCCGTGACCACTGCCTTCTCCTGCTGCAAGATCAACAGCCCACATGATCCGGGGCCACACACAGGTGGCATCGGGAGAGTGGTGTGACTGACTGGGAGAGCCAGGGAACAGCGACACTGGCCAAGAACTAGGGGAGTCGCCTCAAAGACACACAGAAGCAAAACAGCAAAACAAAACAAAATGGAGAGGGTGTGATGTACAGCAAAGTAGGAAATTCCAGAGGAAGAGAAACTGAAAGGCGGAGAGGCCAGAGAGAAGTGGGAGAGGGACACGCAGAGGAGACAGAGGCTGGAGGCGGAACAGAGGCTGAAACGGAGCCAGAGTGGGAAGGACACCGGGAGGAGCAGGAGGACGGACACCATGGGGACAAAAGAACATCTGCTTGAGAGGCTGTGCTGTGTCCTCCTGCCACATCCTTGCTGGGCCTCCACACTCTCAGCTGCCCGCATGCTTCCACGGAGCCCCTAAGCTCGCTAGTCACACTGACAACTCAAAGAGCAGGAAAAGGTAAACGCACCAAGGTGGAGTTTGCAAAGGAGAGTCAATGGACCACTGCTGTTCCCAGGAGAAAACACCCCACCCTGTTCCCCGACTATGGGGAAGCTGCCCAGTGGAAGGCACAGTGTCTCCACGGGACACTGGCCAGCAGCCCACTGTGGCCCAGCCTGAGGCTCTGCCCTTGAGGTCCTCCAGCACCCCTCTGGCCAGCATGTTGAGTTTCCTTCCTTCCCTTCAAGGAGAGGCCAGTGCTTCCCACAAGGGGCCCTGCAGTATGTCCAGGAGGGCTGTGGCCCTGAGGTGGGGCAAGGCCAAGTATGCTTCTATAAAATCACAGGTTGCTCCTAAGGTGGCCCAGGTCCTCCTTCCTCCTGGAGTCCAGGAGGTCAGGGCAAGATGGATCAGGAAAGGGACTCTTGTCCCTCACTCCTGGACCAGCCAGTATACCTATGGCTGCCAGGAAAAAGAGAGCAACCACGGTTTGCATGATTCCTACTCTACCCAGCTCCTGGCACGCCCTACCTTGGCTGAAGATGATGGTGGTGGTGATAGTGGTGGTGTTGATGGTGGTGGTGATCGTGGTGATAGTGATGGTGATGGTGGTGGTGTTGATGGTGATGGTGGTGGTGGTGGTGATGGTGGCGATTGTGGTGATGGTGGTAGTGGTGGTGGTGGTGATGGTGGTGGTAGTATGAAACACCAAACATACAATTAACATTCTATCTGCCAAAGAACTCCTCAGCATTAGCTCAAAGAAACACCACAACTTTGTGTGATGTTGGTTATCATGGCCATTTTACAGGCTAGAAAAATGAAAGACTCTGGTTTGCTTTTGCCCAAGGCCCTAGAACATAGCTGGAATTGTCATCTACTTGTTTTGATTCCAAATGCTGTGCACTTTCTGCTCTTCCTTGTGGCCTCCCTGGTAAGTGTGACAATGCACAGGATTAAAGAAAATGAAATGGTGGTCCTAATTTATTCCTAGAATGCAAGGATGGTTCAACACACAAAATCAATAGCAATCAAATAGAATAAAATACTTAGAAATTAACTAAGAAGGTGAAAACTTGCACAATGAAAACTATAAAATATTTCTACAAGAAATGAAAATACAACAAATGAATGCAAAGATATGCCATGTTCATGGACTAGAAGACTTAGCATTGTTAAGATGCAATACTACCCCAAATTATCTGTAGATTTAATATAACATCAATCAAAATCCCAATATCCGCACATGAAACTCAAGTGTTAGCAAAAATGTAGAGAAATAGAAACTGGAACCACTGTGCACTACTGATAGCAACATAAAATGGCACAGCCACTATAGAAAACAGTATGATGGTTCCTCAAGATATTTGTTTTTAAATAAACTTTTAAATTTCCACATCTAAGCACATACTGAAAAGGACTGAAAACAAAGTCTCAAAGAGCTATCTGTACATTCAGGTTCATAGCAGCATTATTAATTAAAGCATAGAACAACCCAAGTGTCCAACCAAGGATGAATGATGTGGTAACAAAATGTAGTATTTACATAAAAGGAATATTATTCAGCCTTAAGAAAGGGAGGAAATTATGACATATGTTAAAATATGGATGAACTTGGAGGAAATTATGCTTAGTAAAATAAGCCAGTCACAATAAACATCACATGATTCCACTTATATGACACATTTAGAGTAGTCAGAACTATAGAAATGGAAAGCAGCATGGTGCTTCTCAGGGCCTTGGGGAAGGGAGGATAAGGAGTTGTTCTTCATAGATCTGTACAAGGAGAGTTCTGGAGATGGATGGTGGTGACGTTTGCAGAGCAATATGAGTGTACTTAATGCCACCAAAATGTATACTTAAAAATGGGTAAGACAGCACATTTTATGTTGTGTATTTTACCACAATAAAAAAAATTAGAGGGCTGGGGTTGTGGCTCAGTGGTAGAGTGCTTGCCTCACACGTGTGGGACACTGGGTTCAATCCTCAGCACCATATAATAAAATAATAATAATAAAAAAGAGGTTTCATGTCCATCTACAACTAAATTACTGAGAAAAAAAAGTGACTATAACTGATGAGGAGGGGAGATGCTGAGCCTGACTCACGACCAAGCCGGGCTCATTTGATGGGGATGTTCTTGCTGGGGCCAGGGTAGAAGAGCCTGGGGTAAGAATGATCCAAACATAGTTTTTTAAAAATCTTCAGCATGCACAATGCCTTTTTAAATGCTCATTTCTCATTTTCTTGCCCAGTTCTGCTCTGCTAACTGTGGCTGATGTTGGGCTAAGGCTGAGGCCCTGGAGCCTCCGAGGAGGAGGGAGGCCTGCCTATCTGCCAGCCTTGCTGGATCCCAGCTGTTCAGTTCTGCCCCATCACTCCCAGCACAGGCTTTCTCCCTCCTCAGCTCTGCCTGTCTCACAGCAGCTGCTGGGCGCCCTGTTGCTCTCTGCCCAGCTGGTATGAGTGCAACCATGCTGGAGCTGGACGATGGCCCAGGCCAGTTGTAGGTGATCCTGTCCATAGGGCTCGGCTCCCAGAGAATGCCAACAACTCGGAGCCCAGCAACCCACAGCCTTTCTCCAGTGGGCTGGCTAGAATGTGAGCATGGAGAACTGAAATAAAGGTCCTAAAGGTCCCCCGCTTACTCCAAAATGCCTCTTCCCCCAGGACGGCCTCCAAAGAGAGCCTTCTTTAAAAGAGAAGAACTCCCAATTCTAACAGCCATGCATATCTTAGCCAGAGTTATTTAATCAGATTGATTTCCATGCACCTGAGATTTGCCTATATTTAAATGGAAATTTTTGTGTAGAAAGGGAGAGCGAATTGAAACAAGGTGTGAGTTTGGAAAGAATGGAAATCTTCTCTTTCCCTGATGGCCTTCTGTTTTCCAGGCACTCTGCTTTTTCACTGAGGCTACTACACGACCAGCAAGACAGGCACAGTCCCTGCCTGGTAGAGCTTCAGGTCTGACCAGGGGCTCAGGGCCTGCCTTTCCCTTGGGGCTCCATGCTGAGCCCCTGCCTCCTGCAACATCTCCAGTCTGGCCCTGGTCTTCTGTGGCTGCCCTCTGCTGGACAGGAGCTTGCCTCCCACTGCAGTAGCTGGGAGCATCTTTAACTCCTCCCTCCTCTCTGTCCTGGACGCTGATCAATCTTCCAATCACTTGCAAACTCAAAAGCACTTAGTGGTACCTTCAGTGTTTTATTTACTTTTTAAAACTCCAGGCCTTTCTTTATTGGCATGCAAAAAACCCCTGAGTCTGTTCCTTTTCTACCGTCCAGTAATTTCTCTCAGTTACTTTCAGCTAAGGGCAGCTACTTCCCATGCTCTGCCCTGACTGCATCTATTTTCATGCCTTTGTACATTTTGTTCCCTCTACTCAGAAGGCCCTTCCCTTTCCTGTTGACTCTAGTTCTCAACTCTGGCTACACCTTAGGATCACATGGAGAGCTTTAAGAAAGAAAGAAAAGAAAAGGAAAAACAAAAACAAAGGAAAGATATCTGGGAATCAACTAAGCTCCGTTAAATTCTAAATTCAGGGACATGTGACCAAGGCATCAGTAACTTTTAAGAATCTCCCTCGCTAATTCTAACATGCAGCCAAAATTGAGAAATGCTCCCTCCATCCAACCACCACGACAGCCTGGAGACACCTAGAGACTCCTCTTCAGAGCACCTGCGACCTGTCGGTTACACTGACCTGGCACACAGCACACTCTGGTTTCATGCTCTCTTTAACAAGGTTCTAGCTGGAAGGCCTCTGTGCTACTCCACGACTTGCAAGACCTGGGACAGTGAGGACAGCCAGAGAGAGCTGATCGACAGGCCGATGTGTTTGTCTTAGGAGCAGAAAGAGCCCAGCTCCAATTGTCAGGTACAGGAAGCATGCTGCCTGAGGGCCGTGGAAGGATGGAAACCATGTGACTGATCTCAACATCAACAGTGACAAATGGCACCGAGAGTGTTTACTCTTGACATGACGTGATGACAACAGCTCTTTACTCTGTGATCTTCCCTTCCCAAACCCACACTTTGTCTAATCATGAGGAAAACATCAGATGAGTCTCAATAGAGAGACATCCCATAATACGCCTGACCGTTGCTCCTGAGAATTGTCAGTTAGCTGGGCATGATGGTGCACACCTGTAATCCTAGCAACGTGGTAGGCTGAGGCGTGAGAATGGCAAGTTCAAGGCCAGCCTTGGCAACTTAGTGAGGTCCTGTCTCAATGTAAAAAACAAAGGGCTCAATGATAGAGCATCCCTAGGTTCAATTCCCAGTACCCACCCCCTCAAAAGAAAGAATTACCACAGTCATCAAAAACTAGGAAGGTCTTCCGGTGCTGCACATTTGTAATCGCAGTGGCTCTGGAGGCTGAGACAGGAGGATCACAAGTTCAAAGCCAGCCCAGCAACGGCGAAGTGCTAAGCGACTCAGTGAGACCCTGTCTCTAAATAAAATACGAAATGGGCTGGGGATGTGGCTCAGGGACCAACTGCCCTTGAATTCAATCCCTGGTACTTCCCCACCACCACCACCGCTCCTGCAAAAACAAAACAAACAAACAAAAAAACTAGGAAGGTCTTAAGAAACCATCACAGCCAAAAGGAGTCTAAAACGACCTGAAGACTAAATGTAACACGATGACCTGGGTGGAATCCTAGAACAGAAAGGGCACATTCAGGTAAAAACTAGGGAAATTAGAAGAAAGTGTCAACTTTAGTTAATAATCATGTATCAATGTTGGCTCACTAATCGTAGTAACAGTAAGGTAAGCAGAACTGTATCTGGGGGAGAATATCGAACTCTGCACCATCTGCCCAAGCTTTCTGTAAATCTGAAACCGTTCTAAAAAAATAAAGGCTGTTCACAGAACAATAATAAAATTTTTATTCAGTTAGAAAACAAAAACAGATCTCCATTTGCATCCCTTCCTTCCCACACCAGCTCATCTTCCTGGCACGGTGTCCAGGGCTTCTGTAAGAGGCTGGGCGTCTCCAGTTCACAGCCAGAGTCAAGAGCCAGCCAAGGCTTTTAAAGCTGCCTCTTAAAACAAGTGCTTTGGGTCTGCACCAGAGGCCACGGATGGATCTGCGGCCTCCAGAGGAAAATGCAACCTGTTTCCTCAACCTGATTTAAAAGGCCCATCAGATAAACAATTAAACATCAATTATTCTATTTAATAGCTTAGCTTGAAATGATCTCTCCCCCCCCACACACACAAAGTTCCAGGGAGGAGCTGAGAAGGAGAGAGAATTCAACAAGAGAACTCAACGTATGGGGAGGGGAGAGGAGAGCAAGAGGCAGGGATAATCCAAGAGGCCTGGGGTACTCCGTGGCTGCAGACACTAGGCCCCAAATTCCCCGTGCTACCCAGAGGCAGCTGGACACAGCCTGGGCACAGGGCATGGTACCCCCACCACAAAGCATTGCTGCTGGCACTACCCTGGGGCCCTTCCACCTATTCACAGGGCCTTCAGGCCTGGCAGGGCCCCTGAGCAGCCCAGTGGCTGAGATTCTGCCCTACCTTCCCTCATTCATGGAAGAGAGGTGCCCATAATGCAGGGGGACTAGAGCTGTGCCCTCAGGTTCCCAAGGCTCCAAGCTGTTGCTCTCCAGCCGGACCTAATCCTATCTGAACCCAGGCTCTGAACCCAGACAAAAGCCCGGCAGGCTGTAGAGAGTGAGGGGCAGAGGAGACTTGGGCTGCTTTTGGTTTATTTGTTTGTTTTTGCTGTACCAGGTATTGAACCCAAGGGTGCCCCACCACTGAGCTACATCCCCAGCCTTTTTTATTTTGAGATAGGGTCTCAGTTGCCCAGGCTGGCCTCAAATTTGCCATCCTCCTATCTCAGCCTCACTAGTCACTGGAGACTTGTTAACTTTAACCCAGAGGCACCTTTATCTTTAACATGGAGTTACTTCCAGGGAAGAAAACTTGGTCGGAAGAAGGGAATTAAAAAGAAGCAAAGAACTGACCTTGAAGAGAAATAAGAAATCTTCCTAAAAAAGGAAACAGTTCATAAATGCCAAACCCAGGCCTGATATCCAGAAGTCTCCCTGGGAAGACCCTGAGCTGGCCCACCAGGAGGGGGCATGGTATCTTGTTGTCACCTCACTGTGGCTGTGGACCATGACAATCTTCACAGTGCCATCCCAGCCATTACCTGTGGACCTCTCGTATCAGCCCTGGGAAGCTGAATACGGAACAGAACTGTGCTGCCAACTCAGGCTCAGCCCAACGACCAAGTGCCCAGAGTACACCAGCCAGTTGGGCACAGGCTTTCCTCTCCCAGCACAAGGTCAAGTACCCATCCCAAGGGGACATCAATGCAGTCCCAGAAAGCCTCCACTGTAGGAGGCAGTGAACAGCAGTAGTAGGTCCTCTGGTGAACAGGTGTGACCCAGGTAGGTCAGGAATAGGATCATGTCCTCCACACACCTGATGACCAGGGTCCATTCTAGAGAGGCCAGAAGGGCAGTCCTGGCTGCAGCAATAAAAATCCAGAGCAGCAGCTCAGGCCAGGGTCCTGGAGTAGGCCCACACTACCTGCCCACAGCCACACCTCAGCACCTAGGGACTCATCCAGCCGCCTCCACTCTCTCTGTCCACCCCTTTGGGAGCCCAGCTCTCTGTCCACCCCTTTGGGAGCCCAGCTCAGGATCTGCATATTTCCGCCTACTGAGCCCTTTGCATACATTCCACATTATCTCTCGGGGATGGGAGTGGTAGGAAAATGATCCAATGGGATACCTGGAAATTTGCCTTATCTCTGAGTAGGGGAGGGGGATGTCAATCTCTTTCAGAAAACACATTGTCCCTTCTCTTCCCACCTGGGCCCCTCATTCCCCTGATTTCCACAAAGCCAACACCTACACCTCTTCCAGGTACTGCCATTGCTAGTGTGTGTGTGTGTGTGTGTGTGTGTGTGTGTGTGTGTGTGTGTCTCCTCATCAAAATGGCACTTTGAGCTTTAAGCAACACCCAACCCAACCTCATGTCATCATTTCTGCCATCTGGGCCTCTGTCAGATCCCAAAATCAATGATAAATCAGTTTTCCTCTGTTGACCTCAGCCCTTAAGTATCTCCCAGAACCTAAATGGGGTCAAATCTTAGTTTTTGGACTCTACTAAAGGAACCGGGCATTCTGGGACAATGACTAGGAAGACAGAAATGAATGGCTTAGGAACAGGTTCTGTGCTCCAAGGTAACAAAGCAAGGGAGACAGTCCAGAGGGGCAACTGGGTGCCACACCTAGAGAACAAGGACTCTTCCTACTTATGCTCAATTCACATGGGCTTCCTGGGCGTTCTCCATGGCTACATGGGGAGAACAAACAGACCTCACCTCTGAAGAGGCGAGTGGAATGGAGGGAGGGGTGTGTCATGGTTTTTCTTTTTTTTCTTTTTTGGTACCAGGGATTGAACCCAGGGATGCTTAACCACTGAGCCATATCCAGTCCCTAACCCTTTTTCAAATTTCATTTATAGACAGGGTCTCACTGAGTTGCTTTAGGGCCCCCACTATGTTGCTGAGGCTGGCTTTGAACTCCTGATCCTCCTGCCTCAGCCTCCAGAATAGCTGGGATTATAGATGTACACGACCACACCCCGAAAGGGGTGTGTCTTTAAGTGTCTGGCAAGTAGCAGACACCATGGGCCTCAGGAGTAGAGCCTTGGGGACATGTGTTTTTATTGGGAATTAGAGTTACCTGACCAAATGGACACTTGGAAGGAGACTTGAAGGATGATATAACAATAATGATGTCATTCTAATTATAATACGATAGTCTCTATCATTCCCGTTTTTGTTTAAAGTAATATTTACTGCTTGTTTACCATGTGCTAACACTTTACAGAGCTCACCCCACTCAATCCTCACACTCATTTGACAGATATGGAAATGGGACTTAGAAAAGTTAAGAAAACTAGATAGCATCAGAATCTGGATCAGAACCCAAGATTGTGCATCCACCAAGGCTGCCACCCTGCTCCACAGGCAGGAGTGAGGGCACGTTCCAGCAGGGCTTCAGATGAGTACCCAGAAAAGGCACCTGGAGAGGTGGCTGTAGCCAGGTTACAGAAGCCTGAGTGCAGTGTCAGCACGTGTCCTAATTAACTGCAGGGGAGCGCCCCTGAGAGGTTGGACACAACTGGACCTGTGCTGCAGGATCGGTAGCTAAAATGGACTGAATTCGGCTGAGAGGGTGGAAGAGGGCATTTCAAGAGCCCGGTGAGAGACTGCAGCTGCAGAGGTGAGAAGATGCATGACCTGCCTACTGCACCTGCCTCTCAGGTGTGGACGATGATGTATGTGTGAGGAAGAGACAGGCCCACAAGTGTGAGTGCAGAGTGAGTGAGCTGAGGGCCTCTCCTGGGGAGGAAGAGGGCTCTGGGGGCCCTTCTAAGCAGGCGGGGGGTGGAGGGAGGTAAGGGGATCCGACCCGAGAAGGGTGACTCTGGTGAGCAAGAAGCCATCATTCCACATCTTCAGTGGGTCCTGAGATGCCCAGGGGCCTGGCACATCAGTGAAGTCAATGAACATTTGTTGAATGAGTGAATTGAGACCTTGGCCTCTGGTCTCTCAATCGAGGCCTGGCTTTGCCCTTTAGCAGTGTAGAGGTCACTGTCACTCCATCTAGACTCCCCCCACCTTATCTGTGGTTCTCTCCAGCAGGTATTCTAAGTCTGGGCGGCAGCATTCCTATAGCCCCAGCCTGATCCTGGGGGAGGGGGGGGCAGCCTCATTCCTGGGCCTCCTTCTCCCCCGCATATTTTAACAAAAGTGTTTCTGTGTGGCCTCCAAGCTGGCTGCATATTTCCCAGGTCAGAGACTCCCCCACCTCCATTTCAGAACACAGCAGATTCTGCCAAATGAGTTCCATGGTTGTCTCAGCCCGAGACATCCTGCTTCTCATCAGGGACAGAGAGCCAGCATCATGTCCCTGACCAGGACCTCCTGTAGCAAACTCTCCAGCCCACCAAAATCTCATCCTAGAAAGGTCTTTACAGACCTACAAACTGATGGCCCTTGGTCTGGTGCAGACCTACCAAATGATGGCCGTGGGTCTGGTCCTGTCCAGAGGACAGCCTCTAAAGACTCTCCCCAATTCCATGTGCATCCTGGCAGAACAGACCAGGCAGACCCTGGTCCAGGAGAGGCCAGCTCCCACCACCCAAGAGAGGAAAAACTGGTTTCAGCTCCTGGATTGCCTGCCCACTGGATGAAAAAGGATCTATTTCCAGAGTAGCCAGAGCCCAACCCCCTTTCAGGCACAACCTTGTATTGCAAAGTAATGAGTACAATTTAGTGAGAAAAGAGATCACTTTCAAGATTGTAAAATCCACATAAATTTAGAGGAAGGCTGGCTTGAAAATCATGACTCTAAACTCCCTATTGGCAGATGTGGAAACAGAGGTCTAAAATCTTGGAAGCATTCAGTTGCTTGAGAGCAGTTTAAATCATTTTTTAGATTTCACCAGAAGCCCAGTTTGCATATGAGGACATTTGTAGGATAAATGCATTGGCCCCTGGGAAGCCCAGTTACTATGGAGCAGGGCTAGAACCAGGCCTTCCAGATGGAGGCTTTCTACCTGTAGGGTGCTGTGCTTTCCTGGAGGTTTGCTTCCTCCAGGGCACTGCTGCAGAAGCCCACCCATGATCTGTCAGACAGTGAGTCAGGAGGACTGGCCTAGGGGCTACACGGCACTGCCTGCCATGCAGATGGCAGCCACTAAGTCCAATGGGAAGTCATGGAGATCTAGGTGGGCTGACTCTCCTAAAGCTGTGGGGAAATCCCAGGGACTAACAAACAGCTCCTTCTTCCCTCTCTTTGCCTCACCCTCCAGCTTCACCTTCCAAGAAACATACTGGAACAGGCTTCTCTATTGTCCCCTGCCTACTAGAGGACCCTCACTTCTGAAGGATCATTCCAATCTCCAAAAGATTGATGGTAGCTGAGAAAAGAAGGCAGGAGATTCAAGTCAGGTGGTGTGGGATCCAAAATCTTGGCTGAGAAGTCAGAAAGCCGTAGGTCCTAGTGGCCATGTGATCTCTGAGCCTCAGTTTCCCTAACTATGCCCTGAGTGGATGCTCTCTCAAGGCTCCTTCTGGCTCTGAGAAATCAGATTCTGAGGCCATAAACTGTGTCTCTCTCCTTGCCATGTCCCCAGCAGTTAACCCATAGTAAACACTTACAATAATCCATTAAATGATTGAATGAAATGGGTTCCCCATCAGTCAAGGAAGGAAATCCTTCCTTCAGGCATCTACCATCTGATGACCATAGAAGTGTAAGTGTTGAAAGAGCCCTGGCCGTCTAGGAGATTTTGCAAATCCACCTCCTCTCCTAGATGCACAGATGGGGCTGAAGGAGCCAAGCAGGAAGCAGGAAAATGTTACTGAGGAGGGAGCAGAGAGTGGCCTGCACACCAGGAGGAGCCAGCAAGGACCCTCACTTCCACTCTCTAGGCTCCTCTCCCTCCTCTGTCTGTGACTTCCCTCTCTTCCTGGCCTCTTCTTCCTTCCGGTCCCCTCCTGCCCTCCAGCATCATAACATCCTTCCCCTCCCTCACAGAGGCTCCTCCAGCCAGGGAGACGCCTGAGCCTCAGCTTTCTCAGGATTAGTGCAGGGAGAACACAACATGGAGTGATTTAAATTCTGGTCTGTGCTCAGCCTCTAGAGTCTGGCACCTAGAAGAGGGGCCCCTCTTCTGAAGGAACCTAGAAGTGCCTTTCTTCCACCTTCTTCTGTAGAGTCCCAGGGAGATGTTAGGGTTTCTCTTCTGGGGTGTCACATCTTCCCCCTCAAACCACCCTGTCTTCTCTTTCTTACCTCAGCCCAGCCTGGGACCTATTTTAAAGAATGAGTGTATGAGTGTATGTGTGTGTGCATGTGTGTATGTGTGCTGGGGAAGCAATGGTATGTGTTACTGTTGGGATGTGCGTGTTAACACAAGTGGGAAGGTAGGGGGGAGTACGTGGTGTGCATGGAGCGCATCTGGTGTGTATGTGGTGCACACACAGTATGATACAGGTGCATGTAGCCTGAGTATGAGAATGTGAATGGCATGTGTGTAGTGTGTGTGAGTGGTGATAGTATGTGTGTAGTGTGGTGTGTATGTACATGTGTAAAGATGTTTGCAATGGGTATTGTGTGTGAGGGGGGTAGGGTGGGTAAGGGGGCATGCCAGTTTGGAGTGGGAGCCATATAACCAGGAGACCCTCTCTACAGAAGCCAAGGATAACCAGTATCTAGGCAACGGTGAAGGGGGGAGGGGAGGCAATGTGGAGGTGAGGAATGGGCAGGAAAAGGAGGGAGGTTGAGAATTGGAGTTTCCATGGCAACTGTCAGGCAGGTCACGTGCAAAAGGCCAAGTTGCAAAACAGACATACACATCCACAAATACACAATATGAGGGCAGCTGGCCCCCGGACTGGGGGGTCCTTTCATAGAGGGCCTGGGATGCCCACTGATCCATCTGCAAACCTGGAAATCCGGACCTAGCCAGGGCACAAAGCCAAGGAAACAAAGGAAGTGGAGAGAGGCCACATTGGTGCCAACAAGCTTTCAGCACCCACATCCCCCCAGGTATTGAGGTTGGCGGGCACCTGGACAGGCCCGGTTCCAATCAGGCTGCTCTGCCACTTGTAAGAGCCTGAGCAGGCAGGAAGACCCAGGCTGCCCGTCCAACTCTACATGAAAGCCCAGGGCTACACAAAGAGGGAGGCTCTGCCAGGGCCAGCCTTGCTGGGGAAAGGTGGGGATGGGGGGGTCTGGGCCCCCTGGAAAAGAAAACAGAATTGCGTAGAACAGAATAAGAAAAAAAGTGATGCAACCATTCTCGTGAATTCCCTTGCCCTGGAACCCCAACACCTTCTTCTCTACCACAGCAACCTCCCAGCCCACATCCCACCCCTGGGCACCAAACCAGCAAGTTCCATTTTGTATCACTGAGTGTCCACACTCACATCCTGCCACACTGTCCGTCCTCATCCCCATGCTCCACGCAAGGGTCCACGGCTTCCAGTAACAAAGGAAAAGTCCCCCTGAATAGAGGGTGGGAGCAGTTCTGGCCCCCAGCACTGGGCAGCCACGACCCAGCCTCCAGCATCGCCCCACCGCCACAGCCGGCCTCCTCCCGGGGGCCCTGCGTCTTTCGACGCCCACCTCCTTGTTTACATCCCCGAAGCCCTTTCGGCTGCCCAGGCGGGGACGCGGGGGGGACGCACACACCCACGGAAACAAACAAGACCCCGCACCCGCGGCGCTCGGGCTCCTTCCCACCCGCGCCCCTTCCCCCTCACAAGCAGGAGCCGACTTCGCCCACTCCCCAGCCGCTCACCTGCACAGCCTCTCCCCTCCAGCAGATCCCGGGAGGACGTGCGGAGTCCCGAGGAGCTGGGAGTGGCGGCTGGGGGCAGGGCGGTGGGCGCGGCCTGCGCTGCTTTCCCGCCTCCCGGCTCCGGAGAGTTGGGGCGGGCGGCGGGCGCGAGGGTGATGGGCGGGGGCTCGCTCGGCCCGGCTCCCGGGGGCCGCAGTCCGGTGGCTCCTGGGTAGCGTCCACGCGCCGACCCCTCTCCCCGCGGCCGGGGGAGATTTCTTCCCCAGGGCCGTCAAGCTCGGAGAAGCAACAGGAGCGCCGGCGAGGAGGCTCGCCAAGGCCAGGGCGGATTTGCCGTCAGCTGTTGCATTCCGGTTTTCCTCTGGTGAATGTGGGAAGGGAGCCAGACAAACACAATGACAGAGTTGGTGTGTCTCTGAAATAGTAAACTCAGGGGGACAGAGACATAAGAGAAAATAGCCCAGCATCAGACACAGCAACCCACGTTAATTGAGTGCTTTGGCAATTAAGGGGAACAGGCGCCAACGGCATGAATGACTGGCGCGTAGGCACACAAACCAGCGTGGCTGATAGTCATTTTCAGGTAGGGCCCTGGGAGCGGGGTCCTCATCTCATCTAGGAGATTTGCTTCCCAGAACCCCCTTTTTCAAGTTCCCCCAACCCTGACCCTGCCGGGAGGTGATACAAATTACCCCTCCCAACCCCATTCCCAAGACCATCTTTGAATATGAAGATTTGCTTCCTAGCTCTGGAGCCTTACTTGGAACATGACCTTGAGCATGCTCTGCACTAACCTCTGGAGTCTCCGTTTCCTCACAGGGGAAAACAGCCATAAGAATACTGAACCCTTGGGGAGTGGGTTAATTTGTACTCCCCATAACCCTGACCCTGCTGTTCCTGCCTTGTCCTCTATACACTGAGGACTTTGTTACAATTGTCCTTTTCCCTTGCTTTAGGAGGGAAAGATGCAACTGCATCACTTTCTAGGCCCACGGCCCACGAACCCAGAGACCCATTCTTTCATATACCCTTGAATTATGCCTTTTGCAAACCTCTCTATTGTTTTTTGGAGCAGCTGCTGGCCAGCCCACATCAAGCCCAGGTTTCACAAACCTGTTGGGAAAGGAAAGGCCAATGGGTTAGAACTCCAGAGCTGAGCCACCTTTTGGTTCAGCACTTTTCTTACCAGAAAATTCCAAAGTGTTCAGCCAAGTTCCTTCCCAGGTCCCCCTGCCTGACACTTCGGACAGCCTAGACTACAGAAGGACAGCAAGAGTTAAAATCTTCAGAGGAATGGAGATGGCTAGACTCTTTTAAGAGTGTTTCCATACAGGTGTTCCAGCCAGGTGTACTGCTGGGAGAACATGAGATACTACTGTTAGAAACAACATGCAGACTTATCCTTGATGGCAGGGGAGAGGGAGTCCTGTCTTCTTCTAGGGAAAAGAAACACATCTATCCTACCCCCACCTCCCAGAAGGACATGGGCAAGGGTTAAAAGGGGTCCCCAGCTGCTCTATTCTTTCAACACATTTATGGATGGGAGGCTCAATCCTCACTGAGCCCTGGATCAAACTATGGGGATGACACTGGGAAAGGAAAGGAAGGGAAGGGAGGGGAAGGGAGAGAAGATCCCTTATAGCAAGGGCAAGATAGATGTTTACCAAATGGTTCTATGAATAAGTGGGCAATTAGTACATGGTTTGGACCTTGAAATTTGGAGCTTTTGAGAAGCAGGCTGAAGGACAGGAGGCGTTTAAAGGTGAAAGGATCAGGAATTGGAGTACCAGATAGGTTTGGGAAATGATTCCCATAGTAGAATAAAACAACATTTGCAAAGGCCCTGAGGCAGGAGGAATATACTGTGACCAGACCCTTCAAAGTAGTCCTTGAGCAAAGGAAACAGGCTGGGGTAGGAAGCAGATGCCAGGCTGTGCAGTTCCTGGTGGTGCCAGCTTTTAACACTGGGACAATGGGAAGCCACTGAGGGCATCAAGAAAATTATTAGGAGAAAGAATTGAGAAGAGACTTTCTCAAGATGCTCCTGGGAGACCCTGCAGTGAAAGTTTAGGAGACCATGGTAAGAACGCTGCTAACACGAACCTGAGAAGTGGGCTCGATCCTAACTGAGGAACCCTACTTGTCTAGATGCCCAAGGAGCAGCGAGAGAGATGCAGTAAAGCTGCACAGCCATGATGGAAATTGGGTGAGAAGGAACGGAAACCATTCCTGAACACTCTGCGCCCTCCCAGCTGCAGAATGGGAGCCATGGGAAAGACAGCATAGGCTGGGGAGGACAGCACAGCTGCGGAATGAGTGAGGGACTGCCCATGCTTGAAAGCTTGTGCTGAGCTCCAGGACTTGTGGCCCAGCAGCTAACCCTCATCTGGAGAGCACTTGCCCCGGTTCCTTGTACTGTGGCAGAAATAACCCCTCCGCAGTCAGTGCCCAGGTCACGTAGCCTTGGACAGGGAGTGGAGGGCTTGCAGGAGACACTCAAGGGGAGCCATCAGGAGTCTCACCCTTGCTAACAGGGTAAACACAGGAAGCTATCAGGGCGCGGTTTCATCCTGGGGTGAAAGTTGCATCACGGAAGCGGATTCTGTCCACCATCTGCTGCTTTGTGGCCATTCACAGCGCCATGATTGCTGAGGCTGGAATGCATGGTGGCCCCCCAGGCCAGGCAGCTCAGTGCTGAGATGTCACCCCCTATGACAGAACTGTTTTCTGTTCCTTGGATGGAAGAGCTCTGCTCACTCCACACCACTCCTGAATCCCAGAGCCCTTCCTCCCTCCTGGCCTTTCTTTCTCAAACTCCTCCAGCTTCTCCCTCAAGCAGCCTGCATAGGGCCCTTTGTCCCTTTACACAGTTTCTGGGCAATGTGATCCACAGGCTTGATCATCTCCCAGCATCCAGCTGGGTCCTTTCACCCCATGCAGGATCTATAATCCTGTGTGTGCCAGGCAGCTTTCCATCACTAGAACACATACCTTGAGACACATGAAATTATAAACAGAAAAAGGTTATTTGGGCTCAAGATTTTGGAGGTTACAGTCCATGGTCTGAAGCCCATTGCTTTGGGCCTTGCAGCACATAATGGGGAGAATGAGGTGGAAAGCTGCCTGCCTCATGGCAACCAAGAATCAAAAGAGAGGAAGAGGGAGGTCTGGGTTCCTACTATCCCATGTTCTCCCAACAGTACACCTGGCTGGAACACCTGTGCCCTTTGAGGGCACACCCCCAGTGACCTAAGTACTTCCCACAAGGACCCATCTCTCAAAGCTTCTACCAGCTCCCAACAGTGCCATAGGATGTACTGGGGACACCTTGGCCTTTGAGAGACATACCAGACCAAACCACAGCACCACGCCTGTGGGTGCTCCCCTCCCGGGTCTTCATTGATTTCATAAATAGCTCTGCCCCAATCCTGTTCCTCCTCTAGAAAAATGCATGCCATCTCCATGCCTCTGCCCCGTGCTTTCTCTTGGCTGGTTGCTCTTCCTTGTCCACTGTTCCCATTGCAGGTCAGACGTCCATGCCACCAGCTTCCTGCGGAGGGCTCTGCTTCAACTCCGCCTCTGTCAACTCCTATTTGGTCATTCTGCTCCGCACAGTGCGAACATGATTCAAACCGTCTGGTTCCTGTTTCTTGCAAGTTTAAAGTGCAAATTCTGAACATGACATCAGTCTTTAAAACGCAACATGCACCTGCCTTTCCTGCTTCACTTGCCAACCCTATCTGTGCCCTACTTCCCCCTCCGTCACCCTGTGACCCCAGTCCTTGTAATTGCTGTGCCCTGCACAAGAGAACCGCACATCATTATCCCAACGCCCGGCTTGCCTTCCCGCCTCGAACCTTTGTTCATATTGTTTTCTCTGCTTGAAACATCCTCTTCCTTCGTCTCTGCTTGAAAAATGCCTCCTAACCTACAGAGGTGAAATTCAAATTTTACCGTGTTGAAATTAAAGCCACCTTGTCCCTGCTCTCATTAACAGCACTGCATTTCTATAACTATACTAGCACATATCACGACCTGAACTCTCCCATGCTAGATGGTGTTTGCAGCTCTAACAGAACTGGAACCTCTTGATCAATCCTGGCATCTTACTCCATTATAGGCCCAAGGTCTCCCAGGGTGATCCCCGCACAACTTGTCGAATTTAAGTGAATCGTGGCTCTTGACCTAAAAGTCCCTGCATAATCAGGTTTCTGCCAACCTCTCCACATTCATTTTAGATAACTTCTTCCTGGCTTTCTCTCCGCCAGCAACCTCCCAGCTTAACCACTGATCATAACTGAAGGCTGTCAGGGGGACTTTAGAACTGGCTCCCTGAGCACTGTACCATGGGCATGGGCCATGCCTGTGAGATGTGCTAGCTTTGTTCTCTTCCCAGGATGAAGGGATGTGGCATTCGGTGCTACTGAGGCCACAAGCAGAGGAGAGATGGGTAGTGACTCTCACGGGCTCTGATCATTCCCAAATGAAGGCCTTCTCCTGGGTGGTGAGTCCTGGAGATCTCCCAGACCAGAAGCCTGCAGAGGAGAACAGACAACTCTGACATGGATGGGGCCTCTCTGTGAGTAGAGCTGCAGGAACCGGAGACAGGTGCTGCTGGTTCTCCAGCCTGTTCCCTGCTCTTCTTTTCCCCATCAGAACTTTTTCTAACGAAGCAGTGATGTGTTCAGTGTAAACTGCCCACTTCCCCAGACTCCTTTGCAACTACTGGTGTCCATAAGACTCAGTTTCAGCCAAGGAGATGGAAACAGAATTACACTGGTAACAATTCCAAAAAAGACAGTGTGGTATGTATGCCTTAAGCCTTTGCCCTTGTTCTTTCTCCTCCTCCTCCTCCTCCTCCTCCTCCTCCTCCTCCTCCTCCTCCTCCTCCTCTACCTCTTCCTGTTATGATTAAGGTGTACAGTTGGGGTTCAAGTCCCTGGTGTCCCCAACAAAGAATTGAGCAAGACATACAGAAATAACAGGCAAAGTACAGATTGGTTGAAGGTGAAGGTGGAAGTAAGGTAGAGGGGAGTAGTGGGCCAAGCAAGAGAGGGGCTCAAAGTCCCAAAGTTAAAAATTAGCAGCTTATACACTGAGCTGTGCGGTGTTCTCTCCCCTCTATGGACCAGATGGACGACCTTACCCCATTTGCTCTTCCTGGTCACCTTGTGATACTGGTAAGAGTAGTGTCCAATTCTACCCCGTTGGTTACTTTAGAACACCTAATTAGATTCTGTCCACTTTACCGCCCTTGGTTATTTTACCATACCTAACCTGTGCGGGAGTTACCATGGGTGGTAAGTTCTCAGTGGCGGGAGTTGTCATGGTAATGAGACCTTTCGTAAGCAGGGACATGGTGATTCATCTTCCTGTCTTGTTCTTGTACCCTGCCTTCACCATCATGGAGTCCTGAACTCCTACCTAACAGTCCTTCTCCTTTTTTTTTTTTTTCTTTTTTCAGAAACATCCCTGGAGGTTGTGCAGCCATTTTGTAAGCATGAAGAAAAGAAATCATCAAGCAAGGTTGTCAGGGCAAGAATCATGAAAGAGCCACAAGGGACCCATGAATAGCTTCCCCCCAGTCTTGTGTGAGAGATCTCAACTCCTAATATGTAAAGCTACTGGGGCTGGTTTTCTGCCCCATGCCACCAACACAGTCCTTACTGACACAAGTAGAGCAGGGCCACTGGCAGGACTGCCTTTCATTGCAAGGAAGCCGAAATTCAGCACAAGTCTCTCCTAGCAGACCTCTACCTGTCACCTCAAGTCCCACACACCTGACACACTGCACAATGGAAACACAACTCAACACAGGATTTCCCTGCCTAGAAGGTCCTGCACAGTCCCTTTCTTAGGCTACCTTTACGTCAGGGAACTGATTTGGGGGAGTCTGTCAAAGCAGTCAGAGTCGGAGGAGTCTTCTCCCCATGGGGAAGCTGGAACATGTAGGAAAACAGCATCATTTAAGACTTGTCAAAGCTTGGACAAGATCTGTTTGTGAATGAAACCCCCCACCCCCAACTCCACTGGTTTAGGAAACCAACTGCTGCCTGATTAACTTAAACTTGTCTTGTAAGTGTGAAATGTCACCTCGAGATGCCGATCTCTAATTACGAACATGCATCTTTCAGAGCAACTGGTTATTCAAACAGTGCATGAACACTCCTCCCCCAAGCCTTTCTAATTTGCAGATCTGCACCCATTTGTCTTTTCCTGTTGAATGCAAACGAGAGAAACTTGAGCAATGTTGCCCTTTGGAGATAATGACGTTGGAAATTCATGACATAATGGCTCCCTAGACGAGACCAGAATACTTCTTGTTTCTGCTTTCCCAAGCACAGAGAAACTGACAGCCTGTTAGCAAACGCAGGTGCCTGGATTTCACCCCCCTCCCCTTTCCCTGAATGCCCACAGCCAGTGATCATGGGGAGAGGCACCTGTTTATCATCGTATACCTTCTTCCAACCCACCGGATGCAGGCTCAGAATAGAGGCAGAGCTGAGTGCCTGAGCCAGGAGGAATTGTAGGGACCAGCAGGCACCTCCATTCAGCTTGTACAACAGCTTCGCAACCAAACAATAACCCTCCAGCCCAGTCATGTGTGTTGGGCAAAGAAGACTGATTTGAATCCACCTGTTCTTTTTTGCATCTCCCACTTCTACCCTCACCCCAAAGCCTGAGCTGCAGTTTTGGAAAACAATAAAAATCGTTTGAGCACAGTCTCGTGGAGCCTGTTGACTAACAGCTCTGAAGGCAGAGAGGACTGTCCCTGTAAGGCAATCTCAGTGCTGTCGACAAACCTGCATTTTTCCCTGGGGAAAAGTACAGCAGTGGCCAGAGAACTCCAAGCTGGCCTGTCTTGGGAAAGGGGCTCACTTTTAATGACATTGAAGAACACTGGGCAGGTCAGCAAACCACTGTAGCCAGAGAGGCCTCGCTTCTCTTGTCAGTTTATAACTGACTCTGGGCCCGTTGACATCTCCACCCTCCACACCCTCCTAAAATTCAGTTATCTCTTTGACGATGCTGTTGAGATCATTGCTTCTCAGACCAAAGGCATGTTTTGATGTCCACCACTTAAAGCATTATTGATTTTCATTTTCCAGACCTTATGAGGATCTTGGATATGGTTGATAGGAGGCGATGGGTTTCCAACACTGACCACTCTGGCTATTCGTTCTATTAAAGATTTACACAGCACTCAGAACCCATCTCCTTCCCAGCACACTGTCAAAAAGAGGATCCACAGTTACCTTCCTAAGTGTAACTCGGGATTTTGAACTCAGAATCAGGAAAGGATGCAGTGACTCAGCCCAGGGAGAACAAGAAGACTGTCTGGTTTATGTCTTTAGCCCTCCCCTTCCACTCCTCCTCTGCCAATATCATGGTGCATGATGATTCTTTGCTAAATGCAAAGATAGAAATGATATTGACAGAGAGTAACGAGAGGACACATCAATCATCAGCCCTCCATCAGAGCTGAAGGCAGGCAGACACTGCACCCTGTTTGGCAGGAGGAAGGAGAGAGATGGAAAGCAGGTACCTGAGGCGTGGCTCACAGACCTTGAGAACATCTGTCTCATCTGGAGTATCTTTTAAAAACTGTGGTTAAATTAGGTGTCCAAAGCTGACCTCAGCCATGTCCTTCATCCCTCCTGCTCATCTGTAGCAAGACTCTGCCACTCCTCCCACTGAGAGGTGGGTGGGTCCTCTGCTGGCTCTGATTTATTTTGAGCAATGAAAACAGGTAGAACTATCATGGCCCCTTAAGGAGTCTGCAACTTCTGTCTTCCATGTTTGGAATGCTGCCTCTTGGAGGCCAGGTCAGATGGCCCTGCTGGAGAGAGACCTGAAGCTAAGCAGGGTGTTGCCATCCCATCCTGGCTTCCAGCCCAAGCAACCCCCAAATGACCTGAACCTGGAACCATTCGGCGGGGCCTTGCCCAAATTCCCGATCCACAGATCCGGAGCAAATAAAATGACTATTGTTTAAGAGGAAAACATTTTGTTTTGCAGCAGGCAGACTGAAATGGGTAAATTGGATTCTCCGGGGGTGAGACTGGCCTCACCCACTGGCTGCTTCGTGCATGACTCACAAGCAACACGGTGGGTCTGAAGTCTTAGACCACACCATGAGTCTGAGCTACAGCAGCCTGGGCCAGGGACACATGTGGTACCAGATCAAACAGCTTCACAAAGGTAGTCTTAGAAGGCACAGGACATAAGAGATTTCTGAGTCTGGAGCCCTAAACTAGGTATGAGGAGGATAATTAAAGGAAATAGTGCCATAGCTTTGGACTTAATAGTGCCATGGAATGTTTGAGCTGGATAAGATCTTAGAAAACAAACAGTGGGAGACCAAGGCCCAGAGAAGGCAAGTGACTTGCTCAAAGTCACACAGCTTGTAAGTGGGGACCAGAATGAGATCTCCTGGGTACTGGTCCAGTACTTCTTCCTTCTGTCTCTTTTTAGATTTCCGTGTCCTAACTAGAAGTGAGGGAACACACACTTTCCTAAATGCATGAAAAATATCTGAAAATGCTAACAAAGTTTTGGACTTAAGAATGCTAAGTATAAATGTCCCAATTAAGACAAACGTACCCAAAGCATCCAAGGTAAGAGAAGGATGCTCATCAGGTGTTGGATGACTAATCAGGGCACCTTCCTGGAGGAGGTGACCTTTGAAGGAGGAGGATGGGGGTTTGGTGCGGGGGCTGAGCAAGCCAAGGCCTGGAGGTAGGAGATACGTGGGAGGTGCAGGCGAATTACTTGGCAGGTTCAGAAGGTCCTGTCGGGAAGGAACAGGGCTCTGCTTGTTTCCATCTGGGCCCTTTGTCTTATCTGGTTCCTCCACCAGCAGCAGCGGGCAGCAAGGACTGGCTGCTGGCACGAGGGAGGGACACAACAGGCTCCCCTCTTCTGCCCCTGGGGCCACTGTGCTGATAGGAACCCTGCCAGGGCCTGGGAAGCAGACCAGCCCTGGGGCACAGTCCGCAGGCCCAGGGCTCCTATACTGGGGGTCCCCCTCTCTGACTCTCTCTCCCCTCAAAGCCCAGTCCCCCTTTATTGTGGGACCACCTGGCCGAGTCTATTCTCAGTGTCCCATTCCCCTAAGGACCTCTGGGTATGCAGCAAGCTGCGTGAATGTGCCAGCTGCCCTTTGCAGCGAGGAGGGATTTTTGCCTCTATTAGGAGAGGTCGAGGTCAAGGTCAGGTAGCAGGAAGGACTCTCCCAGTGGGCAGAACGGGCAAGATGAGCCAGGCTGGCAAAAATGTCCTTGCTCAACAGAAAGATCAGTGATACCATGTGCAGTTTCTATACCAAAGAACAAGGCTCTTTAGGAAGGCAATAGAAGGCTAGTAGAATGAGCATGCATAATCATTAATTGGAATTCATTAATTATGTTTGGCCTTGAACACGTTCCTCAACTTCTCTGAGCAGCCGTTCCCTCAACACCATCATGGGTGTGACTAGGCCTATCCCTGGGCCTGCTACACAGATTGAATGGTATCCTATATATAGAGTAGCTGCTATCATGCCTGGCAATGCTAACGGCTCAATGGATACTCATGTCTTACCTTTCCTGTATTAACTTTGACCAGCCCAAGATAGAATTTCATCTTTCACCAACACTCATTGGGTACTATGTGCCAGGCATGAACTGAGCACATCACACACATTCACACTCACAAGAACCTGGAAGGTTGGGTGTCTCTCATCACCATCCAACCTGGGACTCTCTTTGTGGTGAACTCCATCCTGGAACCCACCATGATAGTAGTTCATGGTGGATGCAGAGCTGCAAGATGGCGGGCACCGAGGTGTCAGGTGAAAGTGCCCCCTGCTTCCGATCTTCCCAGGCTGCCTGGAAACGGAGGGATCCAGGAGGGAAGAGTGAGCCATTGACCCTGGCTCCATGTTAGGGGCCCTGAGCAGCCCCCTTTGATGGGGAACAGGAGAACTGAAGGGAATCGTCTGCTGGGGAGGAGTTCTGGAGAAGTACAACAGCCAGCTGTGAGCACTTCTCCTAATTGAAGTATGACTCTTCATTGAAGTTTGTCACCTCATTTCTGTACAACAGCCCTGACATATGGATTCTATGGCTATCCCCACTTCAGACACAAGGAGACAGAACCTGAAAGAGTAGATCTATCTTACCGGAAGTCCTCAGTTGGCAAAAGTAGAACCAGGACTAGAATCTGGATCCAAAGCAGGTATTTGCTCTGGGTCTCCTTTGGAGAAGAGGTGACCTTGGTTCATGGCTTTTGGACGTTTTCTACTCCTGGTCCCTGCTTCCTGTGAGGGGATCCTGCTCCACAGGGGACCTAGACACATGGTCCTGTAACACAGGGCCACCCTCCCCCACCAACAGCCATCCCTGAGCCTGCCCCTGGTGAGGTCCTGGCACTGGCTCCTGCCCTGTCCCCACACACCCAGAGCCATTTAGCCAAGGGTGGGAAGAAACTGTTTCCCGTGTCCAGGCAATCTGTCTAAGGAAGGAGCAGCATGTTTTTCTGCTCTGAATAGGCATTTTTCTTGCTCTCCTAAGTGAACTTCCTGCTTTCTGCCCTCTCAGATTAGATTTCTGTCCATGATAAAAAAAAAAAAAAAAAAAAGTGCGCCTCGCTGCTCGACCCGGGGACTGTAAGGAAGGGGCTCAGCTGCTGGAGATGGAGCTGGAACCATCATTATCATCATCGTTTAGTCTTGGCTAAGTACCCCAGAGTACCTGTCCTCGACTCCGGAGTGCCCAGGAGGACAAGGTCGAGTGAGATGGAGTAGGCTTCCCGCCACAAGGATGCTCAGGTGCAAATCTCCACCTGCAAGTCAAATATCCCCAAGCCTCACCCACACAAGTGCATTCAAACAAACGCGTCCTCCAGGCCAGGTTCTCACACAGACAGGCCATTGCTGAGGCCTTGTTAAAGCGCCCATCGACCCCTGGCCCTCCCCATGTGTTGCTGATGCTGATGCTTCCGGTCAAGGAACAGCACTTTGAGAACCAGTGTGTGCTCACCCCCCTACCAAAGGCCCTCAGATCTTCACACCCCGAACTCAAATGCAGGTCCACATCCGGGATGCACGGTCAGCCACAGGCCCTGCCCACCTGTCTTCATCCTGTGGCCACAAGTTCCCAGCACGTGGGAATTCTTTCCATTCTCAAACCTCCAGAGGAGAAAGACAGCCAACCAAGGCAGGCCAGCAGGGCCACTCACATATGGAACAGCAGTACAGTTCCTGGAAAGATGGTCCCCACTGAGGGCGGAGCAAGGGATCTCTTCTGCCCTTGGTCAAGTGAATGCCACCGCACCATTAACTCTTAGCTCTACTGTCATCTTTGCAAGAACACGTTCTCTGACCTCCCCATACCACTCCAACCACCACCCCAGACCAGGGCAAATCCTTACTGCTGAGAGCCATTAGCCAAGTAGGTATGACAATTTCCTTGCCAGCGTACCCCATGTTGCTTAGAGGAAGGACTCGTGGAAATGGACTTGCCTTGAACATTTGCAGTGACATTGCATGTATGTTTGAGAAAAGTGACCCTGCTCAAGGACCAGGGTGGATCCGGGTTTAAGGAGGATCCTACTGGATTAGGGCGGTTCCAGGTTTAAGGTGTACCCTGCTGGGAATAGGGGGTATCCTGCTGCCTCAGGCATGCCTGCTCCCAGAGTATTTGGGATTCAGAACGTGATTTTCCCCAGAACGTGTGTAGAGGGCCCGTGTGAGTTCGGGAATAAAGAATTGTGGTTTGAATCTACAAGGCTGTGAGTGGCTCGTGATTTTGTGCCCAGCCAGACTGCGGCACCTTACTATAGGTGATCATGTCTTTTTATGGTTTGTCTTGTATACTGAGGGCAGGTTTTTTGTTTGTTTGTTTTTGTTTTTTTGTATCAGAGATTGAACCCAGGGGCACTTAACCATTGAGCCACATCCTTAGCCTTTTTTTTTTTTTAAATATGTTCTAGTTGTGGGCTGGGGTTATAGCTCAGTTGATAGAGAGCTTGCCCCTAGCACCACCACCAAAAAAAAAAAAAAAAAAAAATCTTAGTTGTCAATGGATCTTTTTATTTTACTTATTTATTTATATGCCATGCTAAGGATTGAACCCAGGGCCTGTAAGGGTCCGGCGGAGCATCGGAGAAAGAGACCACAAGAGACCAACTTCATGCAACAAGCAGGGGAGAGTTTTATTGAACCAGTGCGCTGGGGCTCTGTGCCCACTCAAGAAAGGAGAGCAGCCCAGAGCCCAGAGCAGAGGTCAAGCAGAGCTTAAGTACACTTTTTGGAGAGGGCGAGGGGCTTTGCATACATCAGAACAAATCATCATGAGGCACGGGAAAACTGAACAACAACTCTGGGACATGATTAGTACATTCATTGGCGGGAACAGTCTGGGCAGGGGTGATTGGTCACTCCTAAGTGGGGTACACATTTAAACTGATTGGTTTTGGAGCCTGGATGCTTACGTGCCGAGCTACTTGGAGCCCTTAGCTATTAAACAACCAGGGGACCAGGAGAAATATTTACTGTGCAGTTCAGGTATTGTCCTAACAGCTACAGGGATTACAGGTTTCGGGGGTATCAGAGGAATTTTAACAATACCTGGTCTTTTACTTTTTAGCCCAGGCCTTGCAGTTCAGAAACTTTACAATGTCCAGTCTTTTACACTTTAACTCAGGCTTTTGTAGCTTAAAATCAGCTTAGAAATTTTACCTTTACAGGCCTCACACATGCCAGGCAAACACTCAACCTCTGAGGCACAACCCCAGCCACCCCCAGCCCCTTTTTTATATATTTTATTTAGAGAAAGTGTCTTATTAAGTTGCTTTAGAGCCTCACTAAGTTGCTGAGGCTAACTTTGAATTTTCAATCCTTCTGCCTCAGCCTCCCGAGCCTCTTGGAGTTTCTTATTGTTGTTGTTGTTTTGTTTTTTTTAATTGTATGCAGCATTCTTTCTTTTTTTTTTTTCTGGTGGGGCTGGGAATAGAACTCAGTACCTTGCACATGCTAGGCAAGCATTCTACCACTGAGCTACATCCCCAGCAGTTTTTTTGGTTTTTTAAATATATGTTTGACTCCACATAGCTGGGAGCATATTCAGTGACCCACATTGATAGGTGGCTGCTTCATCATAGATGCTCAAAAATATTTCATAAATAAATAAATGAACCCCGACACAAGTGGAAAGCTCACATGTGCACCTAGGTATTCATTCAAGAACACATTCACAGTACCTGTACATCAGCCTTTAGCATTTTTTTTTAATTGTTGGTCGTTCAAAACATTACACAGTTCTTAATACATCATCTTTCACAGTTTGATTCAAGTGGGTTATGAACTCCCAACTTTACCCTGTATACAGATTGCTGTATCACATCAGTTACCCTTCCATTGAGCCTTTAGCATTTTTTGAAGCATGGAGTAGCAGACTTGGATGCTGTTGGAGGAATAGCAATTAGTTCAACTCTTCTGAAAAACAGATTAGTATTTTGGGTTAAAAATGTAAACAATCCTTCTTATAAGAATTGATCCTTTGGAGATTATTGCTTCAAGATGAAGATGTGCACACACAAAGAAATTAATTGCAGCAGTGTTTATATTAAACACTATTGAAGCTGCAGCTGGGCATGGTGGTTCAGGCCTGGAATCCCAGGGCCTAGGGAGGCTGAGGCAGGAGGATCTCAAGTTCAAGACCAGCCACAGCAACTTAGCAAGACCCTAACTCAGTGAGACCTAGTTTCAAAATAAAAAAATAAAAAGGGCTGGGGATGTAGTCCAGTGGTAAAGTGTCACTGGGTTCAATCTCCAGTACCATTTAAAACAAAATTGGAAACTACCCTAATTAGATACCCACTTAAATGAATGAACTGATACATCCATGTAACAGGAGAGTCTAAAACCATTAGAAATGATCATCTAACCCTACAAGAAAGGTGTTCACCTCATAATGTTGAGAGAAAGAAACCAAGATAGAAAACAGCCTGTATAATATGATGTCACTGGTTTAAAATCATAGACCTCTGTTATGGTTCAGATATTAGATGTCCCCCCAGATCTCATGTGTGAGACAATGCAAGAGAGTTTCGAGGTGAAACGATTGGGTTCTGGGAGCCTTAACCTAATCACCACATTAGTCCTCTGATGGGGTTAAGTGGGCGGTAACTGTAGGCAGGTAGGGTGTGGCTGCAGGAGGTGGGTTTCAGAGTATGTGCCTTGGGGTTTGTATTTTGTGCCTGGTGAGTGCCGTCTGTGCTTCCTGGTTGTCCTGTCCTGAGCTGCCTTCCTCCACTGCTTTGATGTTCTGCCTCTCCTTTGGCCCAGAGTAATGGAACCAGCCATTTATGGCTGAGACCTCTGAAACCATGGGCACCCCATAAACTGTTCCTCCTTTAAAATTGTTCTTGTCAGGTCTTTTGGTCACAGTGACAAATAAGCTGACTAAAACATTCCCTGACTATGAACATGTAGAAAGATTTCCAGAAAGAGTTCACCAAATGTTAACAACCCTTTCCTCTGCGTGGTGGGACTTTAAATTATTTTTACTTTCTTCCTTGTAATCGTACTTACTTCATAATGTTGTTGAGAGATTAAATGAGATAAAGTATGTGACGATGTTAAGAGTTTAGTA
The DNA here is from genome assembly GCF_052094955.1 of Ictidomys tridecemlineatus. Taxonomy (NCBI): domain Eukaryota; kingdom Metazoa; phylum Chordata; class Mammalia; order Rodentia; family Sciuridae; genus Ictidomys; species Ictidomys tridecemlineatus. The sequence continues at coordinate 101,304,542 of NC_135480.1, forward strand.
CAAATAAATGGTATCTTTTTATTATTTTTATAGTTTTCAGGATTTTTTTTGGATTTTTAAAGAGTAATAAGAGCTAAATTGCAAAATTTTAAAAACAATCAATCCTTTAAAAGAAAAAAAAGGAAAATAGCAGTAGAAAGAGCCAACAATGTGATATTGTGATAAATTGCCTGTAGAAGTGCATCCCCTACCCCAACCTCAAATCCCTGCTCCCAGCATCTAATACCGTGTCAGCCCTAGTAAGCACCTGTGACAACTCACTGAATTCAATTGAGCCTGGGTCGTCAATTATACAGTTAGAGGGATTTTCAGAGAAGGACTGGTGGATTCCTGTTCTCTAGTCCCAAACACAGAGCAGATCCCACCTAGACACACTGATATTAAGGACATCAGTCTGGCTTCTCCAAACCTGGGGAGATGATTGAAATATTTCTAGTGAGAATCAGAGCACTCACATGGAGTGCATCAAGCCCAGGAAATTAAGAACATGCAAATCCCCAATCACTCTTCTTCTCCCACCCACTGGGCTCTTCATTAAACTGCAATTAGATTATCATCCCTCTTCTCTAATGAGACCCAGAATCACAGCATGAAGCTGTCTAACCTTAGACCTCTTCAGATGATAGACCTTGGCTCCCCCCCCCCCACAAGAGCAGGAAGTGAAGCAGTGGTTCCAATAGAATTTTCAGCAAGTATCTATTCAAAATCAGTATCAGCAGATTTCCCTTTCTGGTTTCATATGGTCTCAGGCAGTAGTACTCAAAGTTTGATCTGAGGACACACTGCAGGGATGGGGGTCAGAGAGACAAATTCAGGTATCAACAGGGTCAATTATTTTCATAATTGGAGTATAATATCATTTGCCTTTTTCATTGTGTTGACATTAACACCGATGGCACAAAAGCAGTGATGAGTAAAACCACTTGCTCTTTAACATGAATCAAAGCACTGGCACCCTCTGTACTTGTCACTATGTCCTTTGCCTCCACACACTTGTTAGTTTTACTGAAGAACATTCTTGACGAAGCAGTAAAATTATTAATTATTACAATTAAATTTTAAAATTGAGCAAACATTTTTACAATTTGCTGTGACATAATAGGGAGTTTGCACAAAGCACTTGTGCAGCACACCAAAGTACTATTTTTCTGGAGGCATTCTGAGCTGCTGCCCCAGCCATGTGTGTGTGTGTGTGTGTGTGTGTGTGTGTGTGTGTGTGTGAAACTGTTTTTACTTAAATGAAGCTTGATGGACAAACTGTGATTATTTAGACTGGGTAGTTGGAATCCTTGGCTCAGAAATGAACAAAATAAGTTTGCCATCTCAAGGAAAACAGGGAACAAGATTTGTTGCTAATGGTAGAAATTAAGTTCTGTTGAAAATTAAAATTTTAGAGAAAACACATCCTTCACCATGAGTTTGACAGCTTTCCAACCATTAAAGGCTTTTCTGATGAGATCAGTGGTGATATTAATAACTGTAATTTTGACATTGTATAATAAAATAGATCAGCGTTAGAAGACATTCAGAAATGATGTTTTCCGAATGACCGCTGAATAATGCTACAAAATTAGCTATGAGTAAAATACCCAATAGACCAAATATTTTAATTTAACCCATTAGAAAAAGTTCATGGATATAGTTTCTTACTCCACATTGTCAAATTTGAGTGTAGTATCAAAGAAAAGTATCCACAAGGGTCGAAAAGTCTACTAATACTTTTCCACTTCCAAACTTTTTATCTTTGTGAGATCATTTTTTTTACATATTTCAACCAAACATTTCACAACAGGTTGAATATAATAAGTCTAACAAACTAGGTACAGGATTTGTAAGCTGAAAATTATAGGATCTAGAAGAAAGAAAACAAAGAAGATCTAAAGAAATGCAGCAACATACCATGTTCATGGATTGGATGATTCATTAATCTATAGATTTAACATAATCCCAATAAAAATTCCAACATGATTCTTTATAAACAAGCTGGTTCTAAAACATATGGAAATGTAAAGGAACTACAATATCTAAAAAAATTTGAGACAAGGAAAAATGTGGAGGATCCATTCTACTCAATTTTAAGACATCATACTACAAAACAAGAATGATTAACACAGGATGTTATTGGTGAAAGAATAAAACATAGATTAACAGAACACAGTTGAATTTTTTGACAAAATGCAAAGGCAATCGGATGGAAAAAAAATACAATATTTTCCTCAAATGCTGATAGAATAAGTGGACATCCATTTCCAATCAAACAAATAAAAATGAACCTCAATGTATACTTTACCAGTGTTCAAAATTAATTCAGAGTGGGTCATTGGCCAATAGTAAAGCATAAGCAATAAAATTCTTAAGAGAAAACATCAGAGAAAATCTTTATAAATTTGTATATGGCAAAGAGTTCTCAGCTATAACATCAAAACACAACCTGAAAAGAAAACATTAATAAATTGGACTTTACAAAATTACAGTTTTTTTTTTGTTCTTGTCAAGGACACAATTAAATGAATAAAAAGACAAGCCACACAGGGAGAAAATACTTGCAAATCACATATCCAACAAAGACTTGTATCCTGAATATATAAAGAACTCTAAACATTCAACAATGAGAAAAAAGCAATGCAACAAAGAAATGGCAAAATTGTAAAACAGACACTTCACCCAAGAGGATATATAGATGGCACGTAAATATATTAAAAGATTCTCAACATCATTGGTCATCAAGAAAATACAACTTAAAACCACAATGAGATGCCATTAGATATCTTATTTGAATGGTTGCCATAAAAAGTACTGACAAGCCAAGTACTGGTGAGGATGTGAGGCAAAAGGAACTCTTATATTACAGATGAAAAATGGAAAAAAACCACAGCCATTCTCACCAGATAATTTCACCTATAGTAATTTATCCTAAAGGAATGAAAATTTTATGTTCACATGAAAACCCATGCACAGTTATTGAAACCTATACTTATCTTGAGTTCTGTTTTGATCTAATCTGGAAGGAATGACTTTGACTCCAAAGAGAATTTATAAGACTTTGTGCAATGTTCTTAAGAGAGATGAGCCAGAACTGTCCGCTAAGAGAAGGGGACTTGGGGGCTGAGAGAGAGGAGCAGCCTGAGTCTGACTCAGGGAGGGGGGATTTCTGCAGACACCAGCAGCTTTGGAGGCTTCTCCTCATTATCTGGACATTATTCTCAGGGGTTCTGGGAAGGCACAGAGCCTGGAGAGCAGTGGGCAAGCTCTCTTGGGAAAAAGGATTTTGCTCAGCCAGACTTCAGTAGTTCAAAGTCAGGTTAATCTGGTTTCAAGAAGAAAGGTGAGATTTCTTACACCTTAGTGACATGGAGCAAATTCCTGCTGCTCCTTAGAGGTTAGTTGGAAACCCAGGAAATGGACGTGATGACCCAGGATTTACCAAGCACCACGAGAAGAGAGCTGTGGGTGATCTCCTGGCAACACCACCACAGAACTTGTAGAAGACTGAGAAAGAGAACCAGAGGGCCAGAAGGGGAACTGGAGAGCTCAGGATGGTCCCTGAGGCGTTAAAGGCTGTGGAGAATTCCAGGAAGATGAGAACTCAGGAGGTCCACCATATATGGCAACACAAGGCTCACTGGTGTCATGGAGCCCCATGCTGTGGTGTGAGGAGTGGTGAGGGGCCAGCTGAGGATGTGTGCCCCTCCCAGCTCTGAACTGCCTGACTCCATTGGTGAAGCAGAGGTCACCAGGCAGGGTACTAACTTCTCCTAGAAGAGAATTCTTCCAGGGATAGGCAGCTGCCCTGGTCCCAGTGATGACAAGAAAGAGCAGGGTGACTTCAACTCAGAGGAGATCCATGAGTTAAAGAAACCACCCGCTGGAAGATCCATCTGCCCTAGATGGTAGTATCAACTCCTAGAAGGTCACCCCATTGCTACAAAAAAACTAAGAGGAAAGTTTCTGCAGAGAAAGAGCTAATATTCTAGGACCTGAAGATTTATCCACATTTCCTTCTCACCTCATTTTTTTTTGGTGAAAGAATATAGTGATAAAAGATTGGCTCTTTATTTATTTAGTTAGTTGTAAACCACAATACCTTTATTTTATTTATATATTTTTATATTTTTATGTGGTCCTGGGGATCGAACCCAGGGCCTCATACTTGTGAGGCAAGTGCTCTGCCACTGAGCTACAATCCCAGCTCCTCTTTTTTATTTATTTATCTATTTATTTCTGCAAATTCAACATTTGTTCAAAGGTCACAACATACTAATCACTTTGCCCGGCATGTTTACATGTATTATTCCATTTAATTTTGCAACAACACGTGGGATTGATATACCCATTTTAATTATGAAGAAACAAAGATGTTGACTTGCCCAAGATCACATTGCTAAAATCATGGAGTCCAAGATCACATACCTGAGTAAGCGGTGGAGCTGGAATTCGTACCTCCAGGTACTTGATTCCAACCCCAGTGCTCATTCCTCTACAATGGTGTAATTAATAGGAATTATTCAAAGCAGATTCCCATGTCCTTCCTTGCTTGAGAAGTGAAGAACCACTTGTAAGACTCAGGGCTTGGACAGAGAAGGCATCCGATTGTGTCCACATCCCCTGCCCTGCTAAAAGGAGCTGAGTTGTGGAGGATCAAAAACCAGGCTGTGCCCTTACCTTTCTAAGAGGTGTCGTCTAACAAAGCCTCCTTCCTGAGTGGTCCAGATCTGTTTATCTCCAGAGCATGGTCCACCCCCACACACACACCACACTCCCCGTTCTGTGGACAGACCCATTGTAAGGCCACCAAGGTGCTTACTTCTTGCACTGGGCAACATCATTTTCAAGCAACAGGAAGCCTGCACCAATGAAGAGGAAGTTAGGGCATGAAAGGTATGTGCCTTTCAGAGCCACCCACCCACACTGAGGAGACATGAAGGTGTCCTGGGTGACAGCCTGTAATGGCTCAGGAGGGTGACCTGGAAACCAACTTCTTGAGTTGAAATTGGGGGAGGGGCCTCCTCCCACTCAGGACGCCCTGGTCCAAGCTTCCAGACACTACCTAGACTAAGCTCTGGTCATGTGACACTCTGAGGAGCGTGCCCAGCCTTCTCTGGGGAGTTGCCCCTGCCCCTGGAAAGATCCAGAGCCAGATGGTGAGCCTAGGAGGTCATAGCCAGGAGGCCTCTGCCTGACACTGGAAAGCAGCGTGTGTGGAGCGCAGAAAACAGCTCTTCCAACCAGACAGGCTGGTTCAAAGTCCAACTCTGCCACTAGGTTCGGGGAGGTTTATTTCAGTTCTTGTGGTCTTTGTGTTCTCATCTGTAAAATCAGGAGCTCAACCCTGCCTACTGCACGGGGTCACTCTGCTTAGAGGAGAGAGAGCACATCAGGTGTTCAGCCTGGCAAGTGCTGGCTCTTATCATCATTATCCTCGAAACCCACCACATGCAACAGCCCAAAACAACAGCTAAGCCATTGTGGGAAACAATGGACCTTGGGAATTTAACCAAACCCCAGAGGCAGCTGGATCTCCAGTTAGGCTGTAAGTGACTCCTTTGCCCAAGAGCCATCATCTGCCCTACACCCGACACACTCATTTGGCTTCCCTCTCCTTCCCCAGGGAAATTTCATGGAAATTCAGCGTTCAATAGAGTTGGCAAAGCCAGAGGCTCTGACTGGTACTTGGCAATGCCTGGAATCAGGGACACAAGACAGTGTCCCTGTACCCCATCACCACCATAGACCTCCCTGAAGATTCTGGACCACTCAGGGAAGCCCATCACCCTTCTTCTGTGAGTTTTGAAGACTTTATAGATGTCCTGGGCCAAAGGAATGTGTTTTTCTATCTAGAGGTAGCTTTTTCTCTATTCTATTTTTCTGCTCACTCCCCCATACACACCTGTCAATCAACTTATGCCCCAGAAAGCCTGAGAGCCATGGGAAAGGAGTAGAAATAGCCCAAGTCCCAACCTTCTGCCCAAGGCCTGGCTTCTGAGGAGACCACCAGCTGCCTCTGGTGAGCAGAGATGTCTGGCTGTCCTCCAAAATAAGTGCTGGTTCTCCCATGGGATTCGGCCAATGAGGACAGTTCCCAGTATGACCTCATCTCCTTGGTGTCATGCGACATGCTTGCACATATGAAATGGGAATGGAAATGGCATGCACCACTCTGGGCCAGAGCATTTTAGAAGTGAATATGCCTTCTTCTTGTTTCTTTTCTTTTCTTTTCCTGGTGAGAAGCAGACAGTAATGGAAATGACAACATCCCAAGATGGAAAGCGAAAGTCCTTGGAAAACCATGTGCAAGAAAGCCTACTACTAATCAGAAAGGCTTTACCAGACTAGCGGGTGAGAAACAAGCTTTGATTGGGTTAAACCACGGCAACTGTGGGAACCATTAGAGTAGGTACGTGTTACTCCACCTAGGCCACCATCTCCTTCCCACACCTTCTTGTGCAGATGGAGAAAGAAAAGAATCAGAGGAAGGATTTGCCCTGGCATTGATAGAAGAGACCTAGAACAAACAAAACTGAGGCATCCAAAGGCCTCACACATGGGAGCAGGCCTGCAGAATTCTGTGGCGTGGCTAGAAGCATGAATGTTGTGTGCATTGGCGACATGGGTGCTGGGAATTCACCAGTGGGATCGAAATCACTGAGGTCTTTATATTAATTGCAGGGAACGTGACTGCAGAGCATGAAGAGGTGGACCTTTCAGATGGGAGCACCATCTGATATTCTTGAAAATGGCTGAGTAAGCATGGGAGCCTCCTTGTAAACATGCCTCTTGCCGAGCTGGCCAAGGCAGAGGTAGAGGAAAAGGAAGAGGGAAAAGGACAGACCGTGGAGCACCCTTCCCTCTGCCCCTTCCACCTGTCGTCTACTTTGTGAAGCTGCATCTACTCTTTACGACTCATTTGGAACCTCACCTCCTCTGCAAGCCTCCCTGACCTCTCTAGGTGTGCCCAGAAGACTCCTTGTTCATGTTCCAAGCATGGTATCCACACTCCACCAGGGCTGCCATCACCCTGGGTCATGACCCAGGTCCTGGAGGACTCTGTTGTCTGTGTACCTCCTGGGCCCAGCACAAGGACCTAGTGGAGTAGACGCTGATACAACCTATGAACAGGTACATGAATGGATGTGTGATTAAGTGAGCAGAACCCAAAGATAAGGAACCCAAACTAAGATCTGTGACTGAGATGTCTGGACAGTGGTGGGCAACCCTGATGTTCTACCTAGGTGGCCAGTAAAACACACAACCGCTTCTGCAGGTCACACAACTTTTATTGCTGGGCGCTTCCCTTGTCTCCAGTCTTGATAACAGTCCCCGATGTACCCAGCCTCATCAGATTCTGGCCACCGCCAGCCTGTCCTTCCAGGGTTGTCTCTTCCCTGGGTGGCTGCCTGCCTGGACTGGGCTGGGCTGATCTGCTTGACCTGCCTCTGAAGATCACAGCACCATAGGGGCCTGAGATGGCCCCAGGAGGGTAAGAGTGGGGCTGGGGCGGTGCCTCAGAGAAAACCTCAGGGAAGCCCCGGGGCCTTCAGTTGGAAGGAGGCTAGCCGCACTGATGGCCTGCAGGAGCACGGCCTGCTCAGATCCCCCAGGGACGCTGTTTGGAGGGCCTGGGGGCCATGTTCCCTTTCTCTTCATGACCATTTTCAAGTAAGTCCTATGTTTCTGGAACAACAAGGAACTGAAAGATTGAGAACAAATTCTTACAGTCCCAGGATAGTCCTGGACAGGAGGGATGCTGCCCACGTGAACTTCCCTGGGGCTCCTGGGGCTAAAGAGGAGCAACACCCACGTCTTCATTTCTTCATGCCTTGGCTGTAGCCCCAGAGGCAGGAACAGTTTGTGGTTCTCTTCGTGTTGGATTTTCCTGCCAGCCCAAATGAGGATTTGCTTCCCTGAGTATCTCAAAGGGGCTCCAGTCACTGTAGCTTTGGAGATGTCCAGCAGGGTCCTTCACCCAGTTCTTGAAGCCAGAACAGAGAGTAGTGGTACAACTCCCATGAGTCCCCTGGAGTTATAACCCCCAAGGCCCCAGGACTTCTGGAGAATCTTTAAAAATACATCTATTTCTATTTCTTAAATATAAAAATAAAATAAAATCTGCCCCAATAGCTTGTGACCAAACAAATACGGTGTGCCCGAGCCACAGTCATCAGCCTGGACAGCGTAGTTCAACTCCGGGAATCCACAGTGCAGGAGCCTGAGCGAGAGTGCCATGCTCGTGATGCCAATGGAACTGGCTTTCTGCTGAGGATGGTCCAGGCATGGAAAGGCTGGCACTCCCAACAAAATCATTTTCTGTCCCAGGACAGCAATAGTGTCACTTGGGATGCTGGGTATCTGCCCACTCTGGGCTAGTTTTCCTAGTCAGGGTTAGAGAAGCAAGAATTCCTGATGTCACTTTCCAGGCCCTTCCCCAGGCTCTGTGCTGGCTTTGCCTCCTCTGTCCATCTGTGGGCTCCCCATGGGAACATCCACAGAGTCCAAATTCACATCTCCAGAAGACTTCCAGCCTGAGATTCCAAGAAGAGTTGGCAGCTCTCCTGGTTTCTGAAGAACTTGGAAGAACAGCCGCACACACACACACACACACACACACACACACACACACGCTCAAAGAGGCAGCAGACAGTGGAGGTGGGATTAACGAAGGTGCCTGATGACCATTAGCCCAGATATTGACATGGCACAATGCCTTTGGCCAGAGTCTTCAAAGCAGCTCATGCCGTCAGGTGGAGCTGGTTAGGACTTCCGGAAGCGCACCTCACTCTGAGGAAGAGAGGAGAACAGAAACCCAAAGTGAGCCCAGTGGTCACCTGGCACTGCCACTCAGAGAAGAGAGGCAGCAAAGGAAGACAGAAGCATCCTGAGAGCCCCATGCGCTGGTTTCTGGCTGCTCTGAGCTCTCCACTACTCTGCCCTTGCCCCAGATCCACAGCTAGTCTCCCAGCTACAAACAGGGGGCCTGGGGTTGAGCTGGGTCAGCAGAGTTGGGGGCAGATCCTGCTTCCTGATGCTCAATATCCTGCCATGGAGGGAGTCCTCCTAACCCACTCCAGGGGTCACTTCATGACCTGTGAGAACTCACACTTTGGCCATCCCTGAGAGAGAAGAGGGGTACTGAGGCTGGGACCCAGCCCAGGTGGACCCTTTTACTCCCTCTGGGATCTGTTGAGGGAAGGAAAGGAGGGAAAGAAACCCGGACAGCTGGAGCTGGCCCCTGGGGCCTGACATCTGACTCTGCCTTGAACAAATGCAAAGGGCCAAGGGGACTTCTGTTTACACCCCAGGAAAAGCCTGGGCCCTCCGCCAGGCTCCCACTTTGGGGAGTTCTCAGTCTGCCTCCATAGTGTCCCTGGGCAGGGCACTCACCTCCATCTTGCTGTAAATCCAGGGGAGGACTTCTGTCACTTTCGTGTACACACCCGGTTTGTTTCTCTGGCCACAGCCTGTGCCCCAGCTGGTGACACCTGCCAGATACCAGCGGTTGTTCTGCTCACAGACAAGAGGCCCCCCGCTGTCTCCCTACAAGGGAGAGTCAGCATGTCAGCCAGGTGGGGAGGCCCTCCCAAGCAGGAAAGGGTGGGGACCTGGTTCCCATGCCAATCCCAACACCCCAGCCTTCCCCAGCCTGGGGTCCTGGGCCCTGAGCCTCACCTGGCAAGAGTCTCTGCCTCCGCGAAGGTCCCCAGCACACATCATCCGTGGGGTAAGGTAGCTGTCGTACACTGAGTAGTCATTGCATTTCTTAAAGTCAATAAGGCTCACTTGCACCTCCCTGAGGAACGGGGATGTCTTCTCTTCAATGAAGTGAGAGTAGAAGGAGAGAAGATGGGAAGCCATTGAGACTGGACGGCTTCATGGCCCTCTAACCACACACCACAGGATGCAGACTCAGTCTCCTGGGAGCACAGGGTGCCACCCATGCCTGGACCCAGGCCAAGGGAGGCTCTCTGTGGTGGGACACCCAAGACAAATGGGTACACACCTTCTCACAAAACACAGCTCACTGCATATAGGACAGGGACATACGTATGCACAAACTCACCAGCCTGTGTGGCCACCTGACACATTGTAACATGCTGGTGTATGTGTAAAGCACCATTAGCGATGTCACTTCATATGTTTTCATAAACTGTGTGCCCTAAAGAGGGCAGGCCTTACCGACCCACTTACAGGGGGGCAACCTAGGGCTGAAGTCACAGCCACATGGCTGGTCAGTGTTTGGCTGAGCCCAAACCAAACACTGCTTTATCTGACGAGTCAGGGAAAAGTGGCCCGGATTTCATGGAGCTGGCCTGAGTCCAAGAGCCAGGCTGGCTGGACTGTGCTGTCCTCCTGAGGGACATGAACAATCTTATAGAACTGACATCAGGTAAGGCACTCTGTGACTGGGACACAGTAACACAGAACAACAAGACTCCTTTTCTGTCCTGTTTAAGGTCAGGCCAATAAAAGGCCACTGTGCGAACCACACAAACACAAGACACCCCCTCTCTCAGCCACATGAGGGACCGCTGCTCCTCCACCACCATAGCTATAGACTCTCCCTTCCTTCTGGATAAGATTATTAAGTTCCCCAATTATAGAGTTTCCCCTGCTGCCCAACTACATCCAATCTAGAGAAAAGTCCTACTTCTTTGAACACTCCCATGCCACCCACCTGCTGTGCTGAGCCCTTCCCAATGTCCTCTGGTTGAAATGCCCCACAGTTCTCCACCAGGTGAGTTCTCCCTCATTGCCATGAGCACCGAACCCAACTTGTTCAACTGCAGGGCCTTCCCTGGTGGTCTTGCCTGGAGGGCATTGTCACATTGACTGGCTGATACATATGCAGGTGTCTGTACAACACATTCACACGCAATTTGGGGAATGATCTCCAAACCTCATCTAGATAGACCCTCATCTGTATACCCAGACATGCCCCCCACCACGTGTGCACACACACATGTCCAAACGCATGCACACACAGCCTGGCATCTCTGCCTCTCACCATCTGTCTCTTTGGTCTTGCCAAAGCCCGTAATCCAGCAGGTCTCGTTGAGGCTGAAGGTCTGTCCATACATGGGGAGGCAGGCAGGGTGGATATGACCTGCAACAAGACCTCAGGTATCAGTGAAGGAACAGGCTGGAGGTTTCAGTGGGGCCGAGGGCAGGAGTACCAACGTTCTAAGACCCATCCTTGCTCCCAGAATAGCTCTGAATCCTCCAGGCCTTAGACTGACCAGGCAAGAAACTCAACCACTTTATGGTTTTTGTCTGTTTGTTTGGGTCCTGGGGATTGAACCTAGAGGTGCTTTACCACGGAGCCACATCCCCCATCCATTTTTATTTTTGTATTTTGAGTCAGGGTCTTGCTAAGTTGCTTAGGGCCTCACTAAGTTGCTGAAGCTGGTCTTGAACTTGTGATCCTCCTGCCTCAGCCTCCTGAGTGGCTGGGATTACAGGCGTGCACCACTGCATCTGGCTCAATCACTTTATCTCAAACCTCCAGTCCTCAGGTTTCTGCCAGAGTCTTCGAGGTCATTCTGATGTCAGTAGTTGCCATGTATAGAGATTCATAGCCTTAGAAACTGCACTGGGCCAAGCTGATACCAATGGAGGGTCTCCCCTCTTCCATGCTTTTTACTCAGAGCAAGGGACAGTTGCAGGCTAAGCTGCAAATGTTAGGGCCATGGCACTTCACGATGTGTGCAGCCTGATGTGGGAGGGCACCTGCTGGTTGGCCAGGGCCCACTGCACTCTCTCCAAATTTTTACCAGCATGGGTAAAACAAACAAACAAACAAACAAACAACAACAACAAAAAAATACCACCACAAGCAGGAGGAGCACATCATTAGAGACGCACAACACAGCCACTATCCCCTTGCTCCCACACAGCAATATTTTGAAGGCGTTGTTGGGTCTCACTTCATAAATACCCTCTGAAGACCGGTGCCCCTAGGTGGTCTAGAGCATTAGTCACCAAACTCCAACTTGCAGGAGGAAAATATCTGCAATGCTCTCCAAGGTCTGTTGTGTTCATGGCAGCATCCTGCACTTAGAATAGGGCCTGGCACATATTAAATGCTCCATGAACAGAGAGGATGAGAGGAAGGAAGGGAAGCTCTTCTCTCATAAATAGGGCTTTGAATATCAGTGTCTCCCACATTTTATCTGCTGTAAACACACACACACACACACACACACACACACACGAAGAGAGAGCATCAAAAACAAAAAATGATTTCTTTTCAATGTCTGCAGTAGGATAGAGGAAATAGGATTAGGTAGAAAGGAGACCACCAGGGAAGGGAGAAGAAACTAACTTTAAACCTAAGAAGCTCCAAGAACACCCTCACCCTCACTTCCCAGGCTTGTTTTCCTCCAGACCTAAATTCCTGAAAAGCCCAAGAATCTTAGAGTATTATGAATCTGGTTAATTAATACCTACATGCGCGTTGCTAGTTTACACAACTTATTTTCTTTAGAGTAAATAAAGCCAAAGGAAACTATAGTTAGAAACCTCTATAATGAGGACATTCCAAACCTAAAGATCCAGAAAAGAACCATATCACGGGACCTGTGCTCTGTGCTGCCACCGCCCCCCGCCCCCATACCTCTATGTTCACTATTTACAAAGTTCCCTTTAAAAGAAGAACCTGAGACCCCCAAATGCATCTCACTCTCAAGGAACACACATTTTCTGTCCCTTTGAGTGTGTACTCCTTGCATTCCTAAATATATCTCATGCCTCTTTCTGATGCATCCTGATTTTTTTTTTTTTATCCTGGGGATTGAACCCAGGGGCACGTTACCACTGAGCTATATCCCAATCCTTCTTATTCTATTATTATTTTTTTTAGAGAGAGGGATAAATATTTATTAAATAAATATTTATTTATTTAATAAATATTTTTTAGAGAGAGAGATAAATATTTATTAAATAAATATTTATTTAATAAATATTTATTTATTTATTTATTTTTAGTTTTCGGTGGGCACAACATCTTTATTTTATTTTTATGTGGTGCTGAGGATCGAATCCAGCGACCCGTGCATGCTAGGCAAGCGGGCTACCGCTTGAGCCACATCCCCAGCCCCCTTTTTATTTTTTGAGACAGGCTCTCACTAAGTTGCTGAGGCTGGCCTTGCACTTGTAATCCTCCTGCCTCGGCCTTCCAAATTGCTGGGATTACAGATGTTAGTCACTGTGACTCTGGCTGCATCCTGAAATTCTTTTGGGCAATGTATATCAATAGTCTACAAGGGCCAAGTTGAGGGCCACTTCTCTCCTCTGGGGAATCTCCTCAGACCTCTGTTTGGTGATGGGCCCATTTTTGAGATGCAAACTCTTAAAAACATGTAATACTGTTCTGTGTTCTGTTATTATATATTCTGCTTGTTTTAAGGGAGAATTAAATTCATCAGTGAGTTTTCACAATTTTCTCATAAAGTACTGTAACTCAAGTTGGTTGGCCTTCCAAACCAGTTTATAAAAAAAAAAAAAAAAAAAAAAATCAGCCCTAATCTATAAACTAAAAGTCAGGGCACATAGTCTGACCAGAGGGCTATATAAATCTGAATTGCAATTTTCAAATGAAGGCTCTTCTTCCAGCTCAGGGGCCCATCAAACCCTGGAAAGGGAATGCCACTTTCTGAGAAGGCTGTGCAATATTTCATAGCTTTCATTGGCTTTAGAAACTACCTAATTTGTTTTGGAATTCCTAATAATATCAAGAAGATGGGTAAGAAGTAAGATCTGGATGTTTAACCAGATAAAGCCCAGGTCTTACAAGATTGAAAAGACCCATTCTGGTCCTGCAGACCTACAGACTCTTGTGTATGTACTCCCTCCTCAGCCCCAGTCTCTGCAGGGAGGGCTGGAAGGGGGAGGGTTGAGGGTGTGGCTCTGGTGGGCGTGGCCTGAGTGGGCGTGGTTCCGGTCTGGCCCGAGATCCTCCTCCTCACCCCACTCCGAGGAGCTAAGCAGTCTGACTCATGTCAGCACTGCCTCCGTAATGAATGTGCCAGGAAACACAGGCTCACAGGCTCAGAGCACCAGAATGGCTGGACTAACCAGAACCCTCCAAGGCTTCCAGAAATCCCAGTCCTCCAAAAGAGGCCTCCAGCTTTTGCCACCAGTGAGACTTGCTTGTGCTAGAGGATTCTGACCCCATTCTTGAGGCCCCCTTCACCAGGCCTTTGAGAATCTACCTTGGATTTCTCAGCCTGTCAAGATTGATTAGCTGCCCCCATCTGTGTCACCACAGCTTCCCTGGCCCCCAACATCACACTGGTGGCCCCTTCTGGTTGTCTAGGTGTGGGTCACCTGTTTCGTTCTGTTTGCTTTGCAATGGCAGAGCTGGCCTAGAGTAGGTGCACAGTGAGTATCTGGTAAGTGAGCCCATGAGTGAACGAGAGATGAAGCCTCGTTTGGCATTCCTTGTTCGCAGTGACCTGAGAACTTCTGCAGCATTTCCGTGGTGCAGCCCCCTCTGGTCCTTAGCTCCAACTTCACGGCAGCTAGCTGTCGAACGTGCACTGGCTCACGCTCACGCGCTCCGCTGCAGTGTGTACAATCTACCAGCCCAGAGCTGAGTGGCAGGAGCGTTGCTTGGGTGTCAGATCAACCTGGATCTCACAAGCTGCCACCTATTACTTGTGGCCTTAGGTAATTATCTTTCTCTAGAGCGCCACTTCCTCATGTGTCAGAGGAAGCTAATAATAGGACCTGCTCCACAGGGTTGTGAGGAGTAAATGCAATAATACATGTCACATGCTTGCCACAGTGGCTGGCCTCTGCTCAGTCACTACCAGTGCAACAATTCAACCTATTTATATTGACTAAGACCAGTATCGAAGCCCTGGCTCTGGTAGCAATTTGCAATGCGAGATGTGTCATTGGAACAAACATTTCTAATCCTTGGTCTCAATTTCCCTGATTATAAAATAAAAGTGTTTCATTTGTAAGGGGACAGATAGATGAGGATGGTGGGAACACAAAGTTAAGAGAATAATTCTACAAAATGAGCCCACTGTACTGACTCCCCACATGCTTTGTTTGCCAAAAAGCAATCCACCTGCAGCCCTGCCTGGCCTGAGGGGACAGGAAATATCATATTTCTCAACAAACTGAGACAAGGGACAGGGGATGAAGGCCTAGCAGTCAAAGTAGATAATGAATAATGGGGGTGGAGAGGATGAGGGCTAGTTATCACCGGGTTGCTAACAGCTAACCTCTGGGATCACACTTCCCAGCTCAACAGGTTGCTAACACCTCCAGGATTGCACTGCCCAACACAAGTGATTACCCCCTGTGCTGTTCCTTTCTGCCCTGAGGCATGTACACAGAGAAGAAGGAGAAGGTGGGGGATTCTGGGGGTTTATAAAAGAGCAAGACACCCCCAGTTCTGGGCCCCTTCTCTCAGCAGAAGTCTATCTCTGTCCCTCTCTTAAATAAAACTTGCTTTCTCCCCTTACCTCAGCGTTTCTCTGGTGTTTAATCTTCAATATTGGGGCAACAAGGACCTGTCCCTGATCCCCAGGAGCAGTATCCCATCTAATAATGTCTAGGAGTCTTTGACTTTTGCTATGCTGAGGGTCCAGGGCCCCCAAATGAGTCCACAGGCACTGCCAATTCCAAGGGCTGCCAAAGGTTCTGGGGAAGAGAGAAGGGGGCACAGATTCACTCACTGGACAGGGTCAGGGGCTTGGAGAGCCGCACGAGTGCAATGTCGTAGTCATCCTGCTCATCCGTGTAGTTGCCATTGATGATGATCTGGGAGATGGAGGCTGCCTCAGGCAGCTGGTGCAGGTTGTGAGTCCCCGCATACACTTTCCAGCCATCCAGGATCTTCTCCCGGGTCCTGCCACAAGAAAGCACCCTCCAGTTACCCACCTGGCAGAGTTCATTGGCAGCCCCTGCTGCACACAGGGAACTGCAGCAGGATAGATGAATTGACCTCTGGAGGGGACCACTATTGTATGAGATCCAAAGCAATCCCCCACACTCCCATATTCTGAACGAGTCATTCTGCACATTACAATGTGATAAAGGAAAAAGGATGTGGCATTTACACTCCACTATCTTATCAGCAGGCCACCAAGGATAGAAAGCAGTGGATGGGACAGATCACAGTCATAGTACCCTTAGCAGCCTTGGAGATTTAGATGGGACAGAGTGACCTGCTGAAGACTCACTTATGGGAATCCAGAGCCCCTGAGGTCTGGGCTGTGTGGGCCCCTGAGGAGACAAGACTGACCACTGTCAGAGCTGACTGCACTGCTCTCTCTTCATCCTCATCCCTCAATTCCTGGGACCATGTTCCTGACTTCTCAGGCTCCTCTGCAGGAGATGGCATAAGCCCAAAGCCTGTTTTTCCACCCTGCTCTTCAGGGGAGGGTTCAAAGCCCCTCTTCCTTCCTGCCTCACTTTCCTGGGAGAAATCATGGCATTTTCTCACTCTTGGACCTGCCTCAACACAAGTGCTCCAACTCACACTCCAGGACCGAACAACCACTGCAGATCCTGACCAGCAGCACCAGCCTCTGGCCCAGGGGCACTGGGCTCACACCACGCCCTCCTCCACGGAGAGGTCAGTCTGCAATCCACCCTTCCCGGTGGTCCCCCATCCCTAGCAGCACCGAATCACAGGGTCCCTCAGGCACTTACACAAAGAAGCAGTGGGCAGCGGTGAGCACCCACTGGGCGTCGATGAGTGTGCCTCCGCAGATGTGGGTGATGCCGTAGTGAAGACTGACTTGCCAAGGCCACTTGTTCTCTGAGGTCAGCGTCCCTCCCACGATCCTCCCGGTTATGGCTCTTAGACCGCAGTCTGGGGAAGTGAAGAGAAACCATAAACTGTAAACCTGCTCCTCTCAAAGCCCCTGCCTCACTCCCTGGGTCCCCTGTAGGCTTAGGCATCCCACCCTGAAGGGTTCCCACCAGCCACCCTCCCACCCACCTGAGATGCCTCTCTGCCTCACCTAATCTAATGTGGTACAGCTGCTTCCTGCTCAAGCAGGAAGACCACATGGTGGGCCAGCATTTTGGATCACCTGGTTAGGAAGTTTGATCCCAGACAGCTTCCCTTTTCCTTCTATTCATTCGTTCAATCTTTCATTAATTTGATCAATGCTGACTAAGTGCCCAATGTTTGGCACTGAGCCAGGCATCAGGGTTTCAGGGTACAATCCGGGGTTGCTGCCAGGGGCTCAGAAAAACAGACAGATTCTAACACGACCCTGAATTGATAAGCATTGTGATGGGCATCTCTGTCATTCAAAATGATGGAGAAATAAACTTCTTGTGGTACACACGTGGACCTGTGCCCACACGATGGGTCGTTGAGTGCTGTTGGTGGCCCTCCATCTCAGGGAACATCTCCAAGCATGGCTGGAGAGTCACCCTTGCAATCATGGACCAGGAGGCAGCCCCCAGAGTGTGCTTAGACCAGTGTCTTTTTCTCCTTGCAGGGGAGAGAGTGAGGCCCTAGGGGGGTGGTCACTCCATCCATAGCCCTGTGTCCTCCCTGCCCCTAGCTGTCACTGAGAACATAGTCATTCTGGGATGGGTCACAGCCTGGGCTTCGGGTCAGACCCAAGGTCAGATACCAGCTTCTCATCTGCCAGTGGCCTGTCCAGCAATGTAAACATTTCAGCCTTACTTAAAAGGTAGGTGGACAGTATTAGTATCTGCCTCAAAGGGAAGCTGTAGGCTCTCACTGCAGCCTTGTTTGTAAAGCCACCGCGCAGTGTCCACGTGCAATGTGCTCATAGCTGTTGGCTCCAGATCCTCATCTCCATCTAGGGCCCTGTCTATGGATACAGAGCCCTTAGCTTCCCACAGGCTACACTCCTGCCCTGTCCTTGGCCTTGGCCTAGAGTGCAGAAGACTTGTGTGGCTCCCTTGGAAAGAAAGAAGTTGCTGACTGACCCTTACCAGAATTAGGAGAGAGAAAATGTGATTCTAGGATGGTCCTTATGGGATTCTGGTCCCGAAGCAGGACTCCTGGCTGAGACCCTCCTCCTTGCTGAGACCCGGGCCACTCATCACCTCCTGCCCCCTGACTCCCAACCCACACACACCACAATACAAAAAA
The DNA here is from genome assembly GCF_052094955.1 of Ictidomys tridecemlineatus. Taxonomy (NCBI): domain Eukaryota; kingdom Metazoa; phylum Chordata; class Mammalia; order Rodentia; family Sciuridae; genus Ictidomys; species Ictidomys tridecemlineatus. The sequence goes on from NC_135480.1 coordinate 101,322,633, forward strand.
AAAGAGCATCTTACGGGAACACTGGAGAGAGACGTACTGCTGGGAAGGGCACTCAGACCTGCAAGAGGACACACAGAAGGTGAGAAGAGGGCCCAGTAGCCACCTCCTCCAGGAAGACTTCCCAGCTGACTCCTGCTCAGATCCGATCCCATTTCCAGGAAGCTACCCTTGTCACAAGAAGTGGAGACTTTGACTTTCTCTCTCCCAGTGGGAAATTCTTCCTTCCAGCACTTTCTCCAGGAATAGGGATGGTTCAAAGCAAATTATCTCCATTCTCACCTCCCTCCCAGTTCTTTGAACCCAAGTCTTCACTGTTCTAGCATCTTCTACAACTAAACATGTGACCGAAGTCTCCTCTGACAGTTCCTCAGAGTAACAAGCAAACCCAGCTAACCTAGAGCAGGCATCCAGATGCACCACGCCGTCTCTCAGACCCTTGCTTCTTCTCTCCCTTCCACAAAGTAAACAATGCCAGCAGGTGGAACACTTCCCCCCTCCCAGTGGATTATGTTACAATTTGGATATGTGGTATCCCTCAAAAATTCATATGTGAGACGATAGAAGAACATTCAGAGGTGAGATGATTAGATTATGAGAGTGGTAGCTAATCAATGGATTAGTCCACTGATAAGGATTCGCTGTGTGGTAACTGCAGACAGGTGGGAGTGGTTGGAGGATGTGTGTCACTGGGGTTTTGCCTCACAGGCTGGTATTTTGTCCTTGGTGACCGGTGTTCTCTCTGCTTCCTCACTGCCACATCCTGAGCTGCTTTCTTTGCTACACTCTACCACCATGATGTTGTGCCTCACCTGTGGTCCAGAGCTATGGAGTTGGTTGATCATGGACTGCAACTCTGAAACAATGAGCCAGAATATATTTTCCCTACACTAACTATTCTTGTTGGGTCTTTTGGTCACAGTGACCAAAAAAAAAAAAAAAGTGACTAAAACAGACTGGGAGAGGAAGGGCTGCAACGACAAGGATGACAGAGAACCAGGAGGTCCCAATGGAGGCTGGTGCTTCCTAGATGGGCCTCCTGGTCCCTGGCCACTTGCACCTGCAGTGCCCTTGCTCTTGATCTCCAACCCAATCCCAGCTATGCTTTTTACTGCTGCCCCAACTCCAGTCTCTGCAGAAGCTTTCAGTTCAAACACCTGGCTGATGGGTGGCCCCAAGATTTATTTGTCAGGAGCAGCAACTGAATTATGGCTCTCAAACTGTCCTGTGACACAGGGGACACCTCTCTTGGGAACCTTGTTTAAAGGCCTTGATTTGAGACTGCCCCATTGCTATGGTGAAGCCCTTTTCAATAGGAGGTTCTGTGCCAACCACAGAGCTATTCAGTTCTTGGCCTTGAGATTCAGACACCAGGTGCTCGGGGGTGGAAAGTTATGGGCACAAGTTGACAATCATAATCGGGCTGCTCATACTCATGACCTTGGCTCTGCTTACTTGGAAGAAACTTTCTCACAATAAATCCTTTTGATGTTTGTACCTATGTAATAAACGTGCTGAGCTTGTTGCGTGTCACCACCTCCTAATAGGGTTGTAGTCAACCACCGAGACCCAGTTTTTTCTCTGTTTGTGTATCTGTCTTTTCTCCATCCCCTCACTTCCTGGCTCAGAAAACTGAATTAAGAGCCGTGCAGGGGACGCGGCATTTATTAATTGTCACTGACAACCAGGCAAACTCTCAGTCCTAGGGCTCGAATAAGAACTTTTAAGCCAGTAGGCGGGGTGGTGAAAATGGAACATAACTGAGGTACCCTTGAAGGTTCATGATGGATTCCTGGGGCCTGGGTCCATGAAAGGCAAGGGAGAGGGGCTCCCTGACTCAAAGACCCCTCCCAGCCCCTCATTCCACGGCTCACAGGCAGGCAGCCTGGTTCACCCCACCACACCTGCGGAGGCTCTCCTGGATGGTGGAGTTGTACTCAGAGATTGAGAAACTGCTGGCAAAATCCCTGTGGGCCACCTCGGTTGTCCGGTAAGCACTGTGAGGGAGGAAGGAGACGAAGAATGAGCCCACTGGAGATAGAGTGCCCCAAGTTCTCCAGATGGCTTGAGAGCCCTCACCCCAACGGCCCTGCAGACAGAGGCTGGACCGCAGTGGTCTGAATGGTGGCCACTCTTCCAGGCAGCAGTCAAGGTCCCATATAGTTGGACCCCACCTGCATATTCTGCCCCAACCCACTAGCCCCGTGTACAAGCCCAGTACCTCTCAAAGTGTGGTTCCAGACAGGGAGGTCTTTAGAAATGCACATTCCCAGGTTCTACCCCAGACCTATTGAATTGGAAGCTCTGGGGATGTTCCCAGCAATCTTTATTTTAACAGGACCTCGAGGCAGTTCTGATGCAAGTTTGAGAAGCACCAATCTCGCCCTTTTCTGTCTAAACTGTGGTCCATGATCAGCGGCATCAGCATCATCCCAGACCTGCTGAGTCTGAATCTGCATTGCAAAGATCCCCAGGTTGCTGATTTGCATTTTTTAAGTTTGAGGACCCTAGACAAGTACACTGGTGACTCTCAGGGCACAGCATGCCAGGAATCCCCTTGGGTGTGTGCTAAGCAGGTTCTAAATCCTAATCACAGAGATGTGGGTTCTGAGGCACATCTTCACATGCACCTCAGGTGATTCTGGTGTGTTTCCACTCTCTGTGTGGAAATTGTGTACATTTCTAGAATGTGGCGTGTCCTTGCCCAAAGCTGGGACTTCACACATGCTCTTCCTCTACCCAGAGGGAGGGGCCATTCTTCCATCCTCTGCTCTTTCTTCCAAATGCAGCTAGGCACCTTCGCGGTCCTGTGACCACAGAGCCCCCACGCGTGTCCTTAAGTGGAATTGTTGGTGTAAGCCTCTCTTACTAGAACATCTTCAAGGGCAGGATCACCTCTTACTCCATTGTGTCCAAGTGCCACATAGTCACTAGCATCTCATAAAAGCTCAGTGAATGCTCTTTGAATAAACCATATTTAAAGAACTGAATTTCCCCGGGGGTTCAGGCTTGAATGTGGTCACACAATTCATGAATAACAAATGTCAATGGTTTCCACTGGATTACTCAGCATCTCCCTGCCCTCCACCAGGACTCGGAGGCTGAGGAGAGGGACGAGAACTAGTTTTAAGTCCTAGCCCCCAACCATGGTTTTCCAGGTGATTCTTTTACAGAGAACCCACAGGGAGATCCTAAATCTTTCCCTACAACTTCACACACAAAACCACTCAGCTTAATGACTCAGAGCAAGAGGGAGGTTGCCGACTGGAGGCTCCTTCCGTAGGAAGATCAGGATCCACCCTGCTCCCTGTTCCACCCATCATCATTGGCTCCTTGATTTAAAATCTTTAGAGTTAAAGCTTCTTATGACTTGACCTGGCCACACCTGCCCCACCTGATTTCCCATTTCATGAGTTCTAGTCCAAACAAAAACTACTACTGCTCAGAGTCCACCAAAGGGCTTTGCATAGCCTGAGTTTCTGGTTCCCAGTTGTCAGAAGATGAGACCTGACCAAACATCCAGCCACCTCGTGGGGCCTGAAACCATTCAGTGTGGCAATGACACAAGGTGCTTTGCTGCAGAGCTGTAGAGGGGACTGATTACAGCAAATAATTATCACGGGGCCTCAGGGAAACTGCTTGCCCCACACTCATAGGATCCCAGGGCCACTGCCTTTTTGAAAGACATACCCTGAGCTACTAGGATCAGCCCTGGTGGCCTATGGCCCTTTAACAAGGGGTTCCTATGATACGCCTGTGACACCCCTGCGAAGGGCCTGCTGCACCCCTGGGGCCCTTGGGAGGTTTACCTTTCAAACCCCAGCTGCCGGCAGGTCCTCTCTGAGTTGGAGTCGTTCCAGCTGCTGCTGCAGACGGGAAGCCACTCATGAGAGGACCCAGAGTAGACTTTCAGCAGAGACTGGTCCCAGTCAAACCTCACTGCAGGGCAGAAAAGGGCAGAGCAGAGTCTCAGCACCCAGGAGGCTTCGCGCTCTTGGGGAGGTGTGCAGGGAATCTCCAAGAGGCTCCTGTCCTGGGGCCACTCCCTCAGGCCTCAGAGACATTCGGGAGATTGGCTCCTGCAGCAGCAGCAGGCCAGTCCTTGGAAACCCAAGATGCTGGGCAAGGGCAGAGCCCTGTCCAGGGAAGGGGCAGGGCGAGATCCCTCCATCCACAGGACTCAGAGCCACTGGGAGAAGGGGTGCACATTGCCAGGAACCATCACCCCGAGAGGACAGTGGCATGCCCAAAGGAGAAGGTAACAAGAGAAATAAGGTCTGTGATCTGACACGACAGACTGTCACAGATGATTGTAGTTGTGGACAAGTGGTCATGTCTATGCACAGATGAAATGGACGGGCCTCATGTACATACAGGCAGCCTCACATACACACCTCAACAGAGCTGAGTGCAGACCTCACACACTCACAAACCACACACTCATGAACCATCAAGGACAAGAGCACAAACAGATCTCTCTCTAGAACTTCAAGAAACCACAGGAGTGGCAAAGTGGAGGTCACCCACTGGACAGAGAGAAGGGGCACAGGGATGGTGCTCTGGACCCCTTAGTCATCTCTAGTCAGAGCTGCTCCGCTTAGATCAGTCTGATATTTGAGAGTTGTCAGATTTTATTGGAGACTCACTAATCTTGTCCAATTCATTCACTTTACAAATTAAGAAACTGCAGCCCTGAGAAGGTAAGTGGCTTATGCAGGTCACACAGCACTCAAGTCAAGCTTTAAACCCAAGTCTACTGTAACTGGGACCCAGATTTTCTGATTCTCTGTCCATTTCCTCCTGTTTGAGCTCTCACAGTTTGCACCACAGTTAGAAGTCACCAGAACGTGCATGCACACACACACACACACACACATACACGTGCGCACATGCACGTGTACACACACACACACACACACACACACACACACACACACACACTCCCATGTCCAGCTTCCTTACCACAGCCCAGCTCATCACTCTTCAGCTTGCAGTCCACCACCCCATCACAGCGAACTGCGTGCTTGGGGCAGCTCTCCACGGGCTCCTTGTACTTGATTCCCGTGTGGCCCCGCCAGAAGTAGACTGGAAAAACAGAAGCAAACAGCTGGGTCACAGCCGACCCCAGAGAGGCGAGACACTGAGAAGCCCAAGGCCCTGGGGGTTCTGAGACACCGACCTGCAATCCCTCTCGGACTCTGGGGCTCTCGTCCCCCATCTGTATGGAGAGAAAGGCTGCTCAGGAATGCTCCGGAATGCTCCAGAAAGCTCCTGCAAGCAGGGCAGCCCCAGGCAGACTCGAGCAGCCAGCCACCCAGAGAGAGGAGGGGGAGAGAGAGAGAGATGGGGTGCTGAGGTGGGCAGCTCTTGGGGGTCCCCCTGCCCTGCGCGCTGGCTGAGGCAGGGGCTGGAGAAACCACCCGCTCCAGTGTCCCGAGGCCCCTCAGGACCCTTGGCATCCCCTCTTCTCTGTGCTCCACAGGGTCAGAGCAGACATTTTTATCCCTACAGTCACACACATGCAGCCACCACGGTTCTGTCCTCTCAAGGGCGACTGTCCTTCCGGCCTAGGGAGTTCCTGGGTGGGCTTCCTTCTCCCTCTCCCCTAAGTGAGGGTGTCTCCTGTGCTGTCCTTGCCTCACTACTTCCCTTTATGCCTTCAATGTCTTCTCACTCAACTCTTCTCACTCAAGTGTTTGAGAAAACCTCTTCAAGAACCTTATAGACATCAGTTTCTTGACTTCCTGTTTCTAACAGCAATCCCTTTCCAAGCCAGGAACTGTTGCCCTACTGCCTGGAGACACTCCCGCCCCCCCAAGATGCCCCAGACAGAGTCCTCATTCCTCACCCAGCCTCCTGGCCTAGCTGACTCCCCAGCCCCAACCCCACATTCTCCCACTGGCCCTACGACTTGCTCTTGGTCACCAAGGTAAAGGCCACTTATTGTGACTGCTCCTTCCAGTGCAGACACAAATCCCTCCTCATCTCTTGGTCTTGCCCTCCTCTCCATGTCATGGTCCTCCTGTCCTCCTAATCCCTGACCTCTGCAGGGAGGTTCGGCTGAACACAGGGCAGTTCAGCTCTCAGAATGTTCGTGAAGTGGCCACCTCAATGTGGATGGGAGCTGGGAGGCTGGGCTCCAGTCCTGACCCCACCATGTAGCTGCACAGTGACCTTCACAAGTCACACCACCTCCCTGGCCCGGTCTCCAGACCTCCCTGAAGGAGCCACTGGGGACTTCAGGAAATGCTCCAAAACCAGGCCAGGAGCTTAACTCTACTCAATGAGCCCAACTTTGGGTGCCACGTGCTCCCTCTGTGGGTCATTTTCCACTCTCATGGGGCAGGATGCAGGAGAGGAGCAGTGTGGGAGCACCCATAGGAGGTGCCCCATGGCCCCGCAAGGCCTTCACACATATCATGACAGACTCCACTACATGGTCATCAGGTGGGGAAACTGAGGCTCAGAATGGAAACAACTGGCTGAAGCCATGCAGTTGGTAGGAAGCAGGAGCAGGGTGTGAGGGCAGGAACTTGAGGGGACAGTACATGGCCCCCTCTCACACAGCCCTCTTCCTCAGCCACCCCGCCCTTTGCCCCACCGTCTCTGCAGTAGTATCCTTATGCCTCTGCTGCGTGGCCTGGCCTTACTGAGCCAAACAGATGGCTCTAGGCCCCCAAGTGTGTACTCTCCCCCGTGGCTAGGCAGGTCCCCTCCCTCTCCTCATTCCGGCCTTGACCAACAGGCCCCTATATTTCTAGCAGCTGCTTATCTGCTCTCAGGCCCAGTCCAGGTCAGAACTGCTCTCCCATCTTCCACGTCTCCAACTGGCCCCTGCGCCCTGGCCCATATAGATGTCACCTCTTTCTCACAGTCATGCTCAGACACATTTGGCCTGAGTTATTTCCAATCACTGCCAATCCCAGGAGTCAGAGTGTGACACGCGCTCACTTTTGTACCCTACTGAGTTCCCCCCTGTGCTGGGTCTCCCAGTCAACTGCTGAGCAGAGAGCCTGGGACGCACCCTGGGTATCTTTTCCAAGGAAGGAGAAACTGAAGGATCCTGAAACCCTGAACTTAGAACTGGCCAGATATCCATGAGATACTTATTCTAATCAATGTTTTCATGCTTTTTTTTTTCTTTTATCTTTTTAGTAACTAGCATTAGGAGAGTGAGGATTTGTGCCAGGAATTATGCCATCATCTCATTTGGTTCTCATACCCGATGAAGTTGGAATGAGAGTTGATGGGGCACATGGAAACGGGTTATGTCCCATCTGAAGACGCAGAGACTGAGCTCAGCGTGGTTAGCTCACTCGCCCAGGTAAATTGCACAGGAAATAGAGGGACCCAAGCCCAGGCTCCTCTGCATCCCACACTCTTAACCCAGCTGCCTCAAAGGGTCCTGGCTGCACCATGGTCCAAGGCCATCTGCAGGAGTGTCTCTGTATGAATGTGGTAGCAGAGTGAGCATGGATGCCCTGTCCCTGATGTGTGCCCGCATCCCAGGGCCCTGTGCCACCTAGCAACCACCAGAACCCACCCCTGCTCCCTCCATTCAACTCACAGAGAAGGATGAGCGCGACCACAAGGGCGATGAGGAGGAGGACACACCCGATGAGCGGCAGCTGCTTCTGGCTCTCCTGCCAGGAGAACTTGGGCAAGCTGAGACCTAGGAGCAGGGCAGCAAAGGAGGTAAGGCTGCTGGGGAGGAGTCTGGCAGGAGGAGAAGGAGGCAAGGCTGGCCCGGCACCCAGAATATGCCTCCACCCTCCTGATACCAACCCTTTTATGCACTCCTCTGGGCCAGCCAGGCACTTTGCATGTGTCCTCTAACTTCATTCTCATAGTATCCTTGTCAGCTGAGGCCCATTTTATAGATGGGGAAACTGAGGCTCATGGAAATGAAATAACTTGCCCAAGGTTGCTTGGCTAGGGAGTGACCGGGCAGAGGATCACATGCAGTGTGTCTGATTCCAAAGCCCACTCAGAAGAAAGACTGGGATGGTCCCCAAATCTCTTTGGCAAGGAAAAACCTAGCACAGGGGGGAACCTCAGTAGGGTGCAAAATGAGCACATATCACAGAGCCTTGTCCTCAGGGAGCTTAGACTCCTAGGGGCAGGGGCTGGAAATACCTGAGGCCAAATGTGTCTGAGTGGGACTGTGAGGAAGAGGTTTGGAGACCATGGCGGTCGGTCACAGATATCAACCAGGCCTGCCTGTCTTGGGTTTTCATGTGACGCTTCCTCTCTGCCTTTGTCTCCCCAGGTCCCTCACAGCCCACCCTGGCCATGCCCAATGTCACTACCCCAGAGGCCTGAGGAGCAGAGAGCGCCAGCTGAGATCTCCTGTCACCCACCGACTGCTTCCCTGTTCCTCCTGCCCTCCCTGCCCCTTCTGCCCTCCCTGCCATGTCCCCCTTACCTGGGCTCTCCCCGCTGGCCCTGGTGGCTGGCGCTGACCTGGCAGGAGATGCCCGGACTGGGACAGCCCCCACTGGTGTCGCTCTGACAAGACACACTCTTGTTGGAGAGGACGTCGTGGAGGCTGACCTGGCCGATGATGACCCTCCGGATGACGACCTGGATGGAGCCCGCGCAGGAGACGTCCTTGCTGGAGAAGCCCGGGCTGGGGGTGTCCTTGCCGGGGAAGCGTTCTATAACAGAACAGAGGGCGTCCCTCAGGCGGGGCCAGGGGATAAATGGACAAGGGCTGGTGGTGGACAAGGAAGCACCTGAGAAGACATGAGCAAGGGGAGAGAGAGTGCTGGCCCCGGCTCCCCGACAGGGACCCGCAGAGGTGGGCGGAGGGCAGGGGGCCATGTGCTGTGGGCTCGGGGCACCTCCTCAGGCTGTGTGTAGAGGGAGGGTCAAAGAAGGGGCTGCCGGGATGCACACTCTCTCTGAGATGTGGGATGGAGGAATCCTGTCCCCTGTGGGAAAGTCACCACCCCCTCACTTCCTCCTACACCCCCATCCTTTTCTTTCATGTATGTGTTAAATTATAAAATACTGTCTCACTATAAGCTTTTGTGAAAAAGTAAAACACCCTGCTTAAGGAAAGCCCTCAGCTGCCCTGACAAGCCCCCATTCTCAGTCCCACTGGATCTTGCAGGCATATGCGCATGCGCACGAATCCGCCAGGAGCCTCAAGAGGCAAGAGGCAAGGGAAGAAGGTACAGGCTGGGGTGCGGCTCCCCCATGCTTGGACAAGGACCTTAGTTGGAGTGGTTCTTAATTTATATTTACTGTGTTAATTTATATGTACAGAAGACTTAATGTGCTTTAAGCCCTTTATATATATATATATATATTTCCTCATTTAATCCTCTTAACAATCCTATGAGGCAGGAACCATTATTATTCCCATTTTGCACAGGGAGGAACAGAGGTGGAGGGATGAAGCAGCTTGATCAAGTTCTCAGAGCTGGAAAGTAGCAGAGTCAGGACTTGACCCAGAAAGTTGGCGTCCAGGGCTCCTGGCGGAGGGCTATACCAAGAAAGGCAACAGCTGGAACTTCAAGGGCAGTCAAAGAACAGCCAGTGCTGCTCCTCTCTGGAAAGCCCTGGGAGAGGGAGCTGGTGGGCAGAAGTCCCTCTGACCTCCCTCCTGCATCTCTGCCTCTTCAGTCCCCTTCTGAGCCTCCAGAGCAGGAACTGACCTGGCTCCCGGGCTACATCTGACAGTCATTGTAACATCTGCTGAGAACTGATTGGCTGCTTAGGAGGGCAGCTTCCCTGGGGACACTCGAACAGTGGAGGAAGCCCACCTAGGCTTGGAGACCCAGGGCTGGGGAGGGCACTAGCTCTCTTGGGCCTCCATTTCCATCCCTCACCAACCACACATTGAACATCCTTCCCAAGTAGACCAGACCCCAATCTTCCTCATGGGCACATCCGGCCCGAGCGCACCCCTCATCCTATTTGGTTTTACTTTTTATATATCTTTGAAAAACTTTTTTAAAATTTGTTTTATTTAGTTATAAATGACAGCAGAATTCATTTCAATTCATTACACACAAATGGAGCACAACTTTTCTTTCTCTGGTTGTACACGATGTAGAGTTGCATCGTACGTGCATCATTATATGTACCTACGGTAATGATGTCCATCTCATTCCACCTTATTTCCTGTCCCCATGTCCCTGCCCCTCTTCTCCCTCCCCTTTGTCCAATCAAAATTTGTCCATTCTTCCCACTCCCCCACCATTATGGATCAGCATCCACTAATCAGACAGAAATTTGGCCTTCAGTTTTTGGGAATTGTCTTACTTCACTTAGCACTATATTCTCCAACTCCATCCATTTACTTGCAAATGCCATAATTTTATTCTTTTTTAAGGCTTAGTAATATGCCACTGTGTATATATACCACAATTTCTTTATCCATTCATCTGTTGAAGAACATCTAAATTGCTCCCGTAGTTTAGCTATTGTGAATGGAGCTGCTATAAAATGTTTATTGATGTGGCTATGTCACTATAGTAGGCTGATTTTAAGTCCTTTGGGTATAGACTAAGGAGTGGGATAGCTTGGTCAAAAGGTGATTCCATTCCACATTTCCTGAGGAATCTCCATACTGCTTTCCAGAGTGGTTGCATCAATTTGCAGTCCTACCAGCGATGTATGAGTTGTACCTTTTCCCCCACATCCTCGCCAATACTTATTATTGCTTATATTCTTGATAATTGCCATTCTGACTGGAGTGAGATGAAATCTTAGAGTAGTTTTGATTTGCATTTCTCTAATTACTAGAGAAGTTGAACATTTTTTCATATATTTGATAATCAATTGTATATCTTCTTCTGAGAAGTGTCTGTCCAGTTCCTTGGCCCATTTATCTTGGAAATTAGTGTTCTATCTGACGTTCGTGTAGTAAAGCTGCTCTCCCACTCTGGGTGCTGAAAACATACATTGGTGAAAAGATAGCCTTGTCAACAAATAGTGCTGGGAAAACTGGAAATCCATATGCAGCAAAATGAAATTAAATCACTGTCTCTCACCATGAACAAAACTCAAGTCAAGCGGATCAAGGACTAGGAATTAGACTAGAGACCCTGCGTCTAACAGAGGAAAAAGTAGGCCCAGATCTCCATCACGTCCGATGAGGTCCTGCCTTCCTTAACCAGACTCCTAAAGTGCAAGACATAAAATCAAAAATTAATAAATGGGTTGGATTCAAACTAAAAAGCTTCTTCTCAGCAAGGGAAACCATCAATAATGTGGAGAGAGAGCCCACAGAGTGGTTGTACTTTACAAATTCCCTCTTCTGCGAGTCAGAAGTAATCGTTTGGGGGTATGTCCTCATTTTTCTGGGGGGTGAGGGATGAATGCAAGGAAGAATCCCCGGTTCCTGGCCACAAGTGACTTTGCAGAGACACTGAGCGCTGCTGCCTGGCAGGCTGGCCTGGGCGAGCAGGGACGGGCTCGGGTGCATCTGGGGACCTGAAGCCAGCTGAGCCAGAGCTGAGGCCACCTCTCATGGCCATTGTTAGAGCCAGGTTTCCATGAGACAAAGGTTAGACTCTGGCCACTCTAAGCAGAACAGGACTGGGGTCGGGACGAAGGTGGAAATGGGGACAGTTGGTGGCACTGGTGTGGGTCAGGCAGACCTGGGTCTCAACCCTGGGTCTATTACTCAGTAGCAATGTGACTTTGGGCCAGTGCTTTAATTCTCTAAGCCTTTTTTTTCTTCACCTATAAAATACCCCGTAGGGGCATCCTTGCTGGAATCTGGCGCACAGAAAGTTCTAGAAAATGGCTATTTCTCTCCCCCTTTCCCTGAAGCACACAGCATCAACCATGCCTAGATCAACAGCCACGGACGTGATGAGTGGCAGGTATGGGCTGAGTGGTGGGTGAGTTCGTCTTAGGGAGGAAAAGCAGGTTGCTTGGCAAAGCCAGGGTCAGGTCCCACCCATGTAAGACCCTGAGCTTCCCACCTGCTAGGGACCCTGGCATGACAGGGCCTCCGATGACCCACCTGGTCTCTCTCCTAAGTTCACACTCTACTTTTTCCCATCTTCAAGGGTATTTCCCATCGTTCAGATAATAAAATACTAATCACTCATAAGTAGACGGCACTTTAGAGTTTACAATTGACTCACAAGGTCCTCATCTCATCCTGAAAAGCTGATCATTCTGGAAGCCTATTTTGCAGATAAGTAAGTCAAGGCTCAGAGCTAGATTACCAGAATCCCCCAGGACTCCCCTCTGGCTTACTTGCATGAGTTCCTGCCCCTCTTGAATCAGGAGAGCCTCCCAGTGCAGTCTGCGTATGCTTAAGGTGCTCATTTCGCATTTGGCACTCAGCCAAAGAACTGGGACCACCAAAGAACTGGGACCTGGGGCCTGGTAGGGCCAGCAGCTCCATTGGGAACCCAGAGGTTCCCACAGGGAAGTCAGTCTAGTGGAACCTTCTGGCATGAACCATGGTTGGGCCCTGTGACCTGCCAGGACTGCGCAGAACATAGTGACCTAGGGCAGTGCCGTCACAGTTAGTGACTGTGCTGGAATCCAGCTGTGTGACATTGGACAAGTGACTTCGCCTGTCACGACTCAGCTTCCTTATCTGTGGGATCCAGTTCACCCTGCTCCATAGTATGGTTGTCATAGGTGATATACACAAAGCACTTGCTGAAAAGCACTAGGGGCTTGGGTGACTTGACTGTGCTGGGGTTGCTCGCTGTGGTTTGGGAGTGCTGGCCTTGGAACAGGTTGTTTCTAACTGGGTTTCCTTGGGCAAGTAACATGGAGCCCATCAGAGCCTGGCTCCATATCTGTAAAGTGGGCTTAATCTCACCCCCTTCTCAGGTACATGGGGAAGTACAGGAAAGATCCTGGTCTATAAATGTGTGTTCAACTGTAATAAAGCTAACAGTCCACTAGGGACTTTGCTGCATCCTATTTCAACCCTCTGACAGCTCTTTGTGGTTGGTATCATGAGCCCCATTTTACAGATATCAAAACCAAGGTCCAGGGAGGTTAAGGATACGCCAGGTTCACATACCAGGGAAGGGACACGGCTTGGATTCTAACCATGTCTGCTAGGAGCAAGTAGAGTCTTGACCAACAGTATCACAGGTGCCCAGGGGAATTTCCTTCCTCTCTTCAGGTTAGTATTTGTGAAGCTTCACCTACACTGTTTCCTTTGATCCTCACAAGGCTCCTAGTGAGCAAGCTGGGCAGTATGATTGTCCCCAGTTTCTACAAGAGGAACTGGGGATCAGGGGGACTGAGGAGTAGGCCTACCCCACCCCCAACCTCTAACATAATCTTTGCAATCCCAGGGAAGAGCCCAGGCTGTCTCCACCTGAATGTGACTATGACCCTGGGACCCTGGGACCCTGGGACCTCATCCTGAGGGGTACAACAAAGGGCTGGGCTGGAAAAGAAGGTGTTGAGAGGGTCTCAGGGGGCGAGACACTGAGGAAGATGGCGGGAGGATGGGGGTGCATTCATGATGCTGGAGCAGCCCAGGGTTAGACCAGGGGGGAGGGTGTCGGCGGGCATGCTGCGAAGTGGGAGCAGCCAGCATGAGCAAAAGTGCAGCCGCCCTGAGTCGGGGTGTTCAGCCCTGGTTTTGGCAGAGCGTGCCCTCTGCTGTCAGAGCTGGTGGGAGGCAGGCAGGTGGACCAAAGCAAGACAAGTAGCATCCTTAGTGAGACCCTCTGTCCACTCCCTGACTCTGAACCTGGACCCAACCATCGAAGGACATTAGGAAGCATCTTCATCTTCAGGGGCCATCAGAATAAGAGATCCCACAACCATCCCTCTTCAGACATATTATGGTCGGCCTCCCCACCCTGCTAGAAGTTCTTCCTGATGTCTAACCTGCTACAGCACTAACTCATTTCCTTCCCTCAATTCTTGGAAAGCAACTACTAAGATTCCATCCTCCTACCTACCCAGAGGCTTGATGAGCTTGAGGGCAGATGCTTTTAGGAGGTGGGAAGCAGGAAAGGGAGGAGACCTTGATCTAAGGTCCTGAGATAAAAGGGGCAGAGCCGGAACCAGAACTCAGGCCTCCCAAATCCTTGCCTTTGTCAGTAAGCACAAGACCTGGAATAGGACTCAGATGCCAAGTCTCTGCTGGGCCCTGACCTCTCCACCATGTCCCTACAGACCAGAGGCTCAGCCACCCACATGGGGGCATGTGGACAAGGCAGAGCAGCAGCTCCCAGGGGGCTCTGCACCTTTGCCTGCCCATCATTCTCTCCTGGCCCTGCCTCTCCTCCTCACCTACCCTGGGGGCCTCTGGGGTTAGCCCTGGGGGTAACATGGCTGTGAGCCCTTCCCCCATCATGAAAGGCCTGCACTCCAGGGTGCCCCTGCTGGACCCTCCAAATATCCTGGGACAGGAGGCAGCAAGGGAGGCCTCGGGGCAAGGAAAGTGAGGGCCACCAGGAAGAGAGCAGAGGACAGTTCCTGGCTCCAGGTTCTTTTCACGCATTTCCCTGGACAGGAGTCTGTAAGGATTATGATTCTCATCTCACAGATTAGGAAGCAGAGGCCTTAAACATGGGCTCCTCTTGTTCAGGACTGGGGAGGGATTGAACCCAAGACCCCTTCACCACTGAGCTACATGCCCAGCCCTTTTCATTTTTTATTTTGAGACAGGGTCTCGTTAAGTTGCATAGGATCTTACTGAATTGCTGAGACTAGCCTCAAACTTGTGATCCTCCTGCCTCAGTCTCCTAAATTGCTGGGATGACAAGCACATGCCACCGCGCCTAGCTAGACCGGAAACATTTGTGTGTTTTGCCTGCAGTTGTTGAGGTCTGTCTTACTGCAGACCAGGGATTTAAAAACAACGAAATCCAAGGCCCCTTTCTTTCAGTCTGGTGCTCTCTATTCTGAGTTCCCAGGGCTGGGTTCTGAACCTCCAGGTGAGTGGGGAATTTTCCTGGTTTCTTGTAGGGACTCCTCCCCCGGGACTGCTGACCTAGTGGGGGATGGGAGTGAGTGAACCAGCCCCTGAGAGTGTCCTGCCTTTGGCCTCCCGTGTCTCCTGTGGACTCAGTCGGTGATGTCATGGAGGAGAGGGGCTCTCTGTCTGTGCTGAGTGACACCACAGCCAGCTCATGGGTGCTTCCCCCCTGGCTATGTGGCTGTGCTGTGGACGGAGCCCCAGGCTCTGCAAAGAGGCAGCAGCATGGACTCTTACAGATGTGGTCAGTCTTAGCCCCACGCAGACAGTGAGGAGGACGCTATCTAAAGCTCCCCTGGTAGACCTGAAGAAGATCCAGTGACCTTGGTGGCAACCTCCCAGCCTGGGGCAGGCCCAGTGGGTCCCTCCAGGTCCAGTCGAAGCTCCATCCCTGGGGACATCCTTTCATAAAGTTACCACCCCTGGTGTGGGGGGCTGGGTACTTCAGACTGTCAGAGCTGGGAGGAATTTGAAACCCCTTCAGTCCAAGCCCTTTATCATATGGATAAGGCAATGAAGGACCAGAGAGGCTTGGTGGCTTGCTGAGATCACACAGCCTGTTAGGGACAGTGGCAGGACTGGAAGCTCAAACCTCTAGCCACATCCTTGAGCTGTCCCATGACACTGTACTCTCCCACAGCCTGTTTGTCACCATCCTCCAGAGAGGAAAGACCCTTCCCCAGACCTAGGCCACAGATACGCACCCTCTTCCCCAGAAACTCTGAGTATCAAGGACTTTAAAAGGGTGGGCACAGGCAGGACCATAGGCTGGAACCCCAACACTCTGGACTAGACAGGAAAAGCTGCCCCCAGCCCCCAACAGGACCAAGAGGGGCAGGATGGAGCTCCCCTTGTTATAGCCTAAAATGCTTCCCTGGGGGCCACTAAGAACCCCATGGGCTACAGTAGGGTGGCCCTGACCCTATCCAGTGTGACAACTGCACGGGGCTGGGCTCCGGTGGATAAGGGCTTTTCCCCTCTTCGCCACCTGGCCCAGGCCTTACTGCGCCTTCAGGGCCACAGGGCTCTCTCCCACTCTCTGGTTCCCTGAACCTGGAGTTCCCGGAATGTAGGCAGACTCACCACCACCCCCTGGCGCCGGCTCCCTGCCCACCTGCTCAGTTCACCCCTGTTGTTGCTAGGCCAAGAGGAAGCTGTTTGGCCATAACAAGACACTTAAGAGGCCATTGTTCTATCAACCAGTCTTCCCGCCCAGCACCCAGCCTGGAGCCTGGCACACACTCCCACACACCTGTGCTCCCATTGCCAAGTCACAGAGGACAACTCAGGGAAGACAGGCAGGTGTAACAGGCAGAAGGCTGCTCAGGACCAACAACAGTGAGAAGCGGGTCTCAGGTGAGGGCTATGTCCCTACAGGGGCGAAGGGCACACAGAGCTTCAGAGGTGCCTGCACTTTGGGGCTGAGGTTGGCAAGGTGAACTGAGTCCACGGGCCTGCCACCTTGGGGGCCTGCCCAGCCCGTCCTGGGGAAGCTGCCTTGTCCTAGAGGGTCCTGGATCTCACCAATCCAGAGCATGTGTGGTCTTGGGTGATTTGGAACCAGCATAAGAAATAGGAATTCCCAGCATAAGAAAATCTGACCCACAAAGGATGGTTGCTCTATCAGTGGATGTACTTCAGTCTTTCTCTAATAAGCTCTGCAGGTCTAATATGCATCATTGGGAAGAATGGATGCATGTACCCAGTGTGGCACCCGGCAATCCCACTCTCTGGGATTCCAGCCACTGTTAGGGAACCAGAAAGGGAGTCAGGAGGAAGTTTGTCCAACCCTCTTCTTTGGAAGGTGGAGGAAAACTAGATGTAGAGAGAAGATATTTGTTCAAATTTAGAGGAGCCAGGATTAGACCCCAGAGGGCGACAACGATGGAGGTAATTCCTAACACTGTGGTTATATCTGCATCTCTATCAATGTTGGAACGTTGGATGTTGTTCTAGAAGAGGCTTACTAGGCGAAAGATCAAATTTCCTTCCTTCCTTCCTTCCTTCCTTCCTTCCTTCCTTCCTTCCTTCCTTCCTTCCTTCCTTCCTTCCTTCCTTCTTTCCTTCCCTTCTCCTTCCTCCTCCTCCTCTCCTTCTTTTTCTTTGTCGTGTTGGACTCCAGTCTATTTTTCTACACTTTTTATTGATGCATGATAGTTGTACATAATGGTGGCACTTGCTGTTACATATTCTTACATGCACACAATATAACAGTATCTATTCTATTGGTGTTGTTATTATTCCATTTTATAAAGGAAAAAAAACTAAGGTACAGGGAGGTTTAGAGCTTGCCCACAGCCTGGAACTTGGTCAGTTCTCTGTCCACCACAGCATGAAACTTTTGATTGGTTTTGGGTTTTTGTTGGTGTTTTGTTCATTTGTTTGGTTAGTTGGTTGTTTTTGAGATGGGGTCTCACTAAACTGTTCCGGCTGGCCTCCAATTTGGATTCTCCTGCTTCATTCTCCCAAGTTGCTGTGATTCTAGGTCTGCAAACTGCACCTGTCTCACCTTTGCTTTTGAAGAATATGGAGAAACTGAGTGCCTTGTCCATCCCTTTCTCAAGATCCTTCTGAAGACTTAGTTTTTCCCACAGGAGCATCAGCAGGCTCATGCCCATTGACCACCATCTTCCTTACTAGTGTTTTAAACTGCAAAGCATCTCTCTGCAGTAAAGCCCTTGGGGAGAAGGCTTGGCCTTATTGACCAGCATCTCCCAGCCCATTCCCATCTCATCAATCTCAACAAATACCTTCAAACATGATTAGCAGCCCCCTCTCTAGCTTGCCCTGTCCTCACCCCAGGGAATCCACCTAAGACCAAAGGAAAAATTTAAAAACCTTAAATAAGGAAAGAATGGTTCATTTCTTTCATTTTGAAGTAAGTTCTGACAATCTCCCTTCCAAGATGATCATGGCCTACCATACCTTTGACATTTAAGTATTAATTCGAAGTCTTCATTTTTTCATTAAACATAAAAGGTTGTTCTCCATCCTTTGTTCCTCCAGCGACCTGTCACATGGGTTCCTGACTCTGGGGACATGGACCTCCTGGGACCATGGGCCTCCTGGGTGGACACCATCCCATCACCCTGCCCCAGGCCCAGGCCCATCCATTCACCTCCACTGTGAGCTCAGCCCCCCTCTAGATAGCTCAGCCCTTCTCTTTGGGTATAGGGACCATCAAATTTAGACTCCCACCAGGCCACCCAGGAGGACACCATTGTTGTGACTGCAGTTTCACGTTCTCCAGGCTTCCAACAGAACTCCATTCCATCCTATATGCCATTCTTTCTGATCACCAGTGACCCCATTGAGTCTCAGAGGCCTGAGGCCAAAAGACCTTGGTGAGGTGGAGACATGAGCCAAGGAGACCAGAAGGCAGGGGAGGTGGCCTGGGGAAAGAAGGGTCAAGAGAGCGCTAAAAGGTTGGTAGGAAAAAATAATGGTAAAGCTTCCAGAAACACATCTGGAGTTCAAAATGGACCACAAGCCAACTCCAGGCTGGAACACAGAATGAATTGATCTTTCTCAAATCCAGGCTGGCCCGTCTCCCAAGAGTCCCAGATTCTACCGTATCAAGAAACTACAAAGAACATGGAGAGGAGCAGAAAACAAGACCTGAGCACTCAGAGAAGTTAGAAAGCAGAGGCATAGTTGAAGCCTTGGGAAGGCTTTACACGTCTGTAACCAGCTTTTCCGCCCACGGAAAACAGCTCAGCTGCTCTCTACTACCCCAAGAGCAGCAAAGGAAAAGAACCATGTTGTAGCAAGGAATTGTGGTTAGACACAAGAAAGCCCTTCCCAAGATGAGGATTATTGAGCAAAAATAAGTGACTAAGCATGGTTGAAAAATCCCTTAAAAATCTTTAAATGTATACAGTCATATTTTTCTGGGAAGGTTTTGGAATCTACTAGGGGATTAAACAAGGTAGACTTGAAGATCAGGTAAGATGCTCTTGACTCTCAAACCAGCAAAAATCAGGTTAGGTTAGATTAGATTAGCAACCAGCAAAACTGACCACTTAACAGCACAGATGTCCTGGCCAGACTGCTCCCAGGTCACAAAGAAGGGCTCAGCCACTCAGTCCTGGGACCTGAACCCAAATCCCACCAGCTTCTCCCCGCGGGAGCAGCTTCCAGGGATCATGATGCAGAGGAGGCCCAGAGATCCTAGTCCCCAGTAACTTCCGACCCAAGGAGGCATTCCTTTCCCGCAAACCAGAGGCACCGGGGCGGCTGTGCCTCACCTGTCTCCCAGCCGCCCCTGTCCCTCAGCACCGGGAAGATCAGCCAGCCGAGAGCCACACGCACACTTACCCTGGCGCTGTCCCTCTCCATGGCCTCCCAGGGATGAGTCTTCAGGCTCAGCTGATGTCAAGAGGAAGGTCCATGTTGCCCCCAGCTTCCCAGGCATGTGAGGAAAAGGAGGTTGAAGGCCGAGGGCCGGCCCTGCGAATGGGGCGGGGAGGCTGGTTGGATGTGAGGTAATCCTGAGTATAAACAAGGCAGAACTTGCCAGACCTGTCCCTCCGCCCTCCCTGGACATGCCAGTTACTCAGCGAATACCGGGAGCATGTGCTGCCTCTGCTCCTGAAACTGCCCCAACAGAGGCAGCTGGAGGGCGCTGGCCTGCCTCCTTCAGGGGACCAAGGGGGCCCCATGAGGATGGCTGAGCCCGACCCACCTGAGCCCCCCTCACAGAGGCACCGGGTCCGGGATGATCCTGTCCCCACAGGGGACATCCATGGCCAGGGACAGGGCCCCACCCAGGGCAGGACAGTGTGGAGCTCCATGCCAAGGGTCACACATCCAAACCCCACATCAGGGCAAGTGGCCTGGTAAATTTTTTTCTGAATCCAAGGAAGTTATTTCTGTGAAAACTCTTGATAAAGAAATTAAAATCCAATGGCTTTAATTGTGCACATGATGAATTGCCTCTATTGAAAACAATAAAATTTATGAAACAGTGCAACCAAGACAATTAAATTAAAACACATAAATATCTGAATGGAAACTGTTCCAGGAATTATTGGGCTGACTCATGATCCCACACCTGCGCCCCATTCTGATCCTCAGAGTCAAAAGGAAGAGGCTTCACGCACCAAGCCTGGCGGAGCTCCGCTGAGGAGTGCCAGGAGAAGGGGTTGGGAATTAGCTGGATCAGGGGAGGTTTCATATTGGGAGCATCTGGGACACTAAGATTTTTAGAGTGAAAGGGAAGCTCAGAGATCATCTGGTGGCCAGAGGGACTGAGGGATCACAAGTCACCTGTAGCAAACAACAGTAGCAATTATAATAAGGAGCTGGATGTCCTGTGAGACACTTTACATAGGTCTTTCATGCATTCTTTCAACAAATATTTATTGAGTGTCTGGCCCTGTTTTAGGGATACCATAAAAATCAACATGGCTGCAGAATGGTCTTTTCTAAGCATTAGAGATTTTTCTGGCAGGGGTAAATTGCCACACAGGCATCTTATCAGGAACTGGATCTGACAGAGGGAACAATTTTCTGAAATCTAACAATACTTTCCAAAGTTTGAGAAATATTAGATTGGCCAGTTGGCCTATTGACACAGACATTCTACTGTACTTTAAAAATTTTATGCCGAACATGGTGGTGCACACCTGTGATCCCAGCAACTCAAGGAGGCTGAGGCAGGAGGATTGCAAGTTCAGAGTCAGCCTCAACAACTTAGTGAGACCCTCAGCAACTCAACGAGACCCTGTCTCAAAATAAAAGATAAAGAGGGCCTTGGATGTGACTCAGTGGTTAAGCACTCTGGGTTCAATTCCCAGTGCCAACATACATACATAACATACATAAATTTATGAGCACCCTACTTTGAGCCAGTTTCCAATTGCTGAACTTTTCTCAAGCCTATTTATATTCCCCCAAAGAATGCTCCCAACCAGGGACCCTGGTTTCTGCACATTTATTCTGCACCTGAATGAAACTCTCTTTGCTTTTTTTTTTCAGTCTGTGATTTCTTGGTTTACAGTAGGTTCTGGGAACACGATAGCTAAGACTTAGGTCTGATGGCACTGGCATCGGGATCGGGGTGGGGGGCAGACAAAAATCAACAAACCAATTAAATAGTACATTAGACAGTGAGACGTGCCATAGAAGAATAGAGAAGGGACTGGATTAAGGAGGTGGAGGACACAGTCACAATTTGAAATATGGTGTCCAGGGGTGGCCTCTCAGGTGAGCTTTGAGTGAAGACTTAAAGGAAGTGATGATTCCCCTCCCCCATTTACATTTAAGAAAATACAAGCTTCCAGCTCAGGGTGGAAACCATCGGCTCCACCTTAGGGTAGCTGAGGGGCATCTAATACAGAGGCAGGGGCTAGAGGAAAGAAGTTCTGGAAGCCCCCAGGGGCTCTGATTCTGTGGTGCCGGTTCCCTGGCTTTCCAAGAAAGCAGAACTCAGCCACAGGGCCACATCCCCTTCCAGCCTCCCCCAGCCCTCCATGCCCCAGAAGAGGGACCCCTCCCACCTGTCGTCCAGTCCTGAAGACAGGCCTGCCCATGTCCTCCTCTCTTCCTCTTCCCTCTTTAGCCACCAGGGAGCCACGGGCTGCCCCTGAGCCTGGGCATCCATAGGCCAGGCCTGAGGGTAACCATTTGTCCCTAAGCAGGCCACTTGCCTCTGAGGGTCAGCCTCAGCCTCTTTCCGTGAAGGTCTCACTGACCTCTGGAAAGAGCTGCGCCTTGGGGTTCTGGGCGACGGTTCTGGAAAGACTCAAGGTCCGGGTCAAGTTTGTGACCCTGGAGGTCTGCTGCTCCACCATCCAGACAACAGGTCTAACACGTCCAACTGGAGAGCGTGCCTGGCACCGGGCACCGGCTGGGCTCTAACGAAGGTGGGTTTCTTTCTTTCTTTCTTTTTTTATTTTCCTTATTTTCCATCAGAAACAGGAGTCAGCCTGTCCTGGAGACCTTGTTGACGGAGCAACCATCCCCCTGCAGAATCCCTCCGAGGGCCTTGGCTGCTCTGTCCCAGGCCTACAGGGCTGCTGGGAGCCGTGTGGTGGCCAGGGGAGTAGAGGATGGTAAGGAACAAAAGGCAGGGACCTGCCTGGGGGCACAGGGTGGCATCAGATTCTTTGTGGTAGTTTTCCTGTTTCCAGAGTGGAAAGTACAGGGGCTGGGCTTGAAGACCTGGACTCGTCCCCAACAAGGCTGTCTTGGAGGCCTGGCCCTGCCCTTGGCTTCTGCACCTGACCTTGGCTTGGCTCTGCCCTTTCCTGGTTCCCTTCTTCGGGTCTCTTTGGCCCCCTGCCTGACTGCACAACCCCGTCTTCTTCTGACTGACCCTTTCCTTGACTTTGCTCCCCTCCTGCCTTGATGGCTGCCTCCCTCCCTCCAGCTCCCTGGCTGCCTTCTGGCACGATGCCAGGCAGGCTCTCAGCCTTCACCACCCCCACACAGGGGCCACCCGCAGCACCTGGCACCTGCCTGTTACCTCCCTGTGTGGGGACCGCAGGCCAGCTACCTGCCTTCCACAACCCCAGCTTCTGGTTATTTCCATTTGGGGTGAAAGCAGTTTTACATAAAAAGATGTGCCAGCCCCCACACAAACAAGCACATGACATCTGACACCCCTCCAAAATGGTGAATGAACCCACAACCATGTGAGACTAAACCCCCAGTTTCACGGCTGCCCCAGCTGCCTCTCTCTGGGAGCACTAGGAATTCCTTTCTGGGGCTCCAGGCAGAGACACAGAGCTCTGGGTCATTCTGTTCCCGATCTTTTCTTCTCCTGTCTCTTGCTTCGGACAAGGCTCCTCCTTTGGAGTCCTGAATTCATTAGCTTTGCTCCTGAATCCCCCCAGACTCCTTCCTTGGGGCCCTGCAGTACCCTTCTCTCCTTTGCATCCCAACCTTCTCCATCACTCAGAGCACAACAATGGGCTTCCCGCTAGGCCTGAGGGTGACCAGGACACAGACCAGATAGGGCAGGGAGGAAACACTGAGCCCACACTGAAGGGACTAGGTCACAGTAGTCACCCTCTGGGCCTGAGGCCTCATATACCCTCAAACCCAGCCCTCTTCCAAGCCCCAGGTGAGGGCCGCCATCCCACCCCACTCAACTCCCATGCAGTTTTGGATCTCTGGACTTTGGTTCTAGCCGCCCTTCTTACCCCAGGCCTGTGGAGGGTTGGTAGCTGCTGCCTAATCTGCTGGTCAGAGGTATTCCTGGTTCTGGAGGGGGGCCTGGGGGTGTAAGGAGATATATTTTTTTCAAGCTGAGAGATAATAGCATAAGAGCCTAAGCAGAGTCCTGATCCCCAGAGAGTCTCTCAGCCCACCCTAAGGAAGGCTTATGGGGGACGCTGTCTGTGAGGCAGCTCTAAAGTTCAAGCAGATATTGGGCCTGTCAACCTGGTAGTGGGGCAGGGAGGAAGAAAGGACAGGTGCACCAGGAGGGGAAGCCAGGAAATAAGCATGGCCAGAGGACCCCCAGTGGTTCCACCAGTGATTCTAGAGTCCTAAACCCAGGAGGCATGAGGCTGTTCCTGGCCATGGAGTTGGCTGCTCTGCATTTTGTTGAGAACATGAGGGACAAAAAGGGACAAGGATCTATTCTTTCCCCCTCAATTGGCATTGTTCTCATTGCATCATCAAAAACCTGCTGTTGTGGGGATAAACCAGGGAAGAAGGCCCTGGCGGGACTCCTGGCAGCCTCTGCACACACAGAGCCAGCGGCTGGGCCTGCCCTCCCAGGACCTCCCAGGCCAGAGCAGCTGACAGAACCCCCACAATGCTGGGCCTGGTAGCTGCCGGGCCTGTGCCCAGGTGGCTCCAGGCAGTGGAAAATCCCATTCCCCGCGCGTGGGTTGCGTTCCGTGTGGAGTGGCCGCCTCTTTCCAAAGAAGGAGCTGATGCAGCTGCCCTTCCTTATTTGTGATTCACCCGCGTGTCTTTGGCTCCTCACTCCCCTCTATGGGGACATGTGGCAGAAGTCAAATCACACTTCCTCATAACAGCCATTCTCACACTTGAGGGCAATAGTATGGTGACCCTTTGAGTAGGTGGCTTTTCACACTGAACACACCCAGTTCCTTCACTTGCTCCTGGGGTGAGGGAGACGCAGGTTTCCTCACCTTGTGAGTTTCTCTGTGGGCACCATAAGTTTCCTAAAGTGGGGGTCCGTGGCCATATTTACACAGGCTCCCCCACTCCATAGATAGACCCCACCAGATGGTCACTGGAAATACTCAGAACATTGCTGCTAATTTTCCACAAAATGAAGCAGCTGCAGACAGATCAGAGATGCTGATGGACAGGCAGGGCACGAGCCCAGCAGCGCAAACCTGAGTCCCCCTGCGCGCAGCACAGTGCATAGTCACAGAGTGTGGAGGGCGAGCGAGCAGCTTCCTACCGTGACCAGGAGAATCACAGCCGGACAGGAGTGCCTTCAACTCCTGCTGATCCAGTGGAGAAGGATTTCTGGGGGAAGAGGTAAGATTCCAAAAGCTGTCACACACACAGTGACACAGGCTGAAACCCTAGGGCTGTCATTCAGACATTCACAACAGACTTGGAGGCCAGATGGCCTTGGAATCAAGCTCTTCCATGCACTGCAGGTTGTTTCCCTTGTCTGAAGTGTTGGAACCAAAAGCATTTTGGGATGTAGATTTTTTTCTGATTTTGGAATATTTGCATATACCTAGTGAGATATATTGGGGTAAGGACCCACGTCAAAACATGAAATTCACTGATGTTTCACATACACCTTGTGCACGTGACCCAGAAGTCATTTTATACATTGTTTTTAATGTACCTGCATTTTGACTGTGACCCATCAGGTGAGGTCAGGTGTGAAAACTCCAAGTGTGACCTCCTGTCAGCATTCAAAAAGCTCCAAGTTTTAGAACATTTTAGATTTTGGAATCTTGGATTAAGGATGCTCTATCTATACCTCCATATCTTTGGGCAAGTTACTTAATCTGTAAAATGAGAATAAATATTCCTCTCAAGAATATATACATCCATTCAATGAAATCATTTGTATGATATATTTGACACAAGACTTGCCACATAGGGTCCACTAATAAATAGTGTATGTGTGTGTGTGTGTGTGTGTGTGTGTAATTTGTGTGTGTAAAAATTTGAGCAACAAATAGTAGCTTTTACAGAAAAGAGACTGTGAAGTTGTGTGCTTTGTGTCCAAAGGCCAAGGAGAAGGGTTCTTTGCTGGGCTGAAGGACTGGGCCTTTGCTGGGGCTCTTAATTCTAAGCAGTGTGGTGCCCAGATATGAGCTTTATCAATCTAAAAAGTGAGGCCCCTTTTCCCTTTGGCAAGGGACTCTAGGAGAGTCAAAGGTAATCAGAGGCCTGGAGCTGGGAAGCAGAGGATCGAAAAAAGAAAACAGTCACAGTTTGAGAAAGAAGCAATTGCCCCTGACGATTGCCTGTAAGACAGGAATGGAAGGATGGTCAGAAACCAGAGAAAAACCAAAACAAGGTGTCCTTATAATATATGATTTCCCAAGGTAAAAACAAAAAGAAGCCAAGAAACAATAAGCCATATTTGCCAAACCCTGCACACAGATTACTTAATTCTGTCCCTAGGATGTCTTTGCATGTGTTACCACTACTCTTCCCACTTTAAACAAGGAAGCAAAGACTCAAAGAAATAGACTTTCCAATGATCAACCGCTTATAAATTCAAAGCTTAATTTCAATTCACATTTTCTGCCTCTTCCCCTATGTTGTTAGCAGGACAGCGTCACTTGTAACAGAGAAGTGTAATGGGTCATTACATTTCTAAATCTTCTTAAATGTCACTCTACTGTTTTGATATCAAATTTTAAAATGTCAAGTTTGGACATTCTTGATAGAATCTTTATCTAGACTCTTTGCAACTGAGAAGGAATACTTTATCTTGAAGCAATTCTTTTCGTAGGTTCCTTTCTCAGCTGCTTCAGATGTGTTTTTATCAGTGGTGGTAAGGGCACAGTCACTGAAGGTGAACTCCTGCAGGTCCCCAGATTAATCATGTTGTGTTTTGCCAACTGTCACCCAAAGACCAACATATCATTTGCTCCGTGAAAGGAAAATGTTATGCATTTTGATTTTTTTTTTGTTTTTGAATGTAAATGATTAAAAAAGATACAGCTAAGTACAGTGATGCACACCTGTAATCCCAGTTATTCTTGAGGCTGGAAGATCAAAAGTGTGGGGACAACCTGAGCAACTTAGTGAGACTTTGTCTCAAAATAAAAAATAAAAAGGGCTGGGGATGTAGAGCATGCCTGGATTTAAACCTTAGTACTTCAACCAATAAGTAAAGTAAAATTGAGATGAGAAAGATACAAAGTTGCCCATACTTTAAACCTGGCTCATGAGAAACTTTGGGTATTTGAGCATGCGGCTATGTTATTCCATTTCTCTTCTAGGATATTTAGAGGTTGGAAAAAAAAAACAACTCATGAGTCTGTTCTTTCCACTCTCAAAAGACTTCTCCTTTAGAACAAATTCATCTTAAGGACTATGATTTATTTCTCTATGTACATAGAGAAGTTGAATGAACTATGAGGTCATTTCTTAACCCAAGCACCTATTTCCTGCTCTGATTCTCTGTGCAATCAGCTTCCTTTGACTCAGCTTAATCCAACTCAGATTGGGTAGAAAAGTTGGTATATGCTGAGCCAAGCACACAAGCAAACAGGGCAACGAGGCTGTTTCCTGTAGAAGTGCCTTCAGACACTTGACATTGAGTAGAAGCTGTTAAGACTCAGAATATTACATTTGCAAAGCACTTTCTCTTCCTTATCTCATCTGGCCCTTAGGATAACCCTCCAAGGTAGACAGGACAGGTAACACTCTCTCTAATACCCAGAGAAGCTTGATGACTTGCTCCAGGCCCCAGGGCTGCTGGCTCGTCTTAGCCTGGCTGCAGCCACATTATCTCTGAAGCTGTGCACTGAAAACATCAGTGGCACATTCCACGAAGCCTCAGAAGCCTTCATAAGTAGGATCGATAGAAATTGTATGAAGATATGAACACTTACCTTGATCTTGATTCTGTTTCCAACCTATGGCACTGCATAGGAAGAATGCATCATGACCTTGGCCCAGCCCTGGCTTGGCTCCTTCCCAGAAGTAGACCTGAAACAACCCCTTCACTTGAGTTCTCTCAACTATGATCTGGCAAAGATGAATCTGCTCTGCTCTGTCTGCCCCTTAGAGATTAAACAATGGGTAAGATGGCTTTTTGGAAACTCTCAAGTATTTAGAGGACATTGGACATTATTACTCTAAGTTTAAAACTCTGCAAGTGGATCTTTACAAACTGTCTTCACTCGATCCTTCTGATGTTCCCTCTTGTATCATGTCAGAATTCAGTTCGTCTTTTGAAGTGTATAGATTCACATTGTTTTCCTTCTCTAGCCAGGTGCAACGGCACATATCTTTAATCCCTCAGGAGGCTGAAGTAGGAGGATCATGAGTTCAAAACCAACCTCAGCAATATAGTGAAGCCCTAAGCAGGTAAGCCAGATCATCTCTAAACAAAATATTTAAAAAGGGCTGGGAATGTGGCTCAGTAGTTGAGAACCCCTAGGTTCAATCCCCAGTACAAAGAAGCAAACAAAATTGTTTTCCTCCTCTGCCATAGTTTTCCCACACAAAAGAATGGCGATCTTCCTAGTAGCTCCTGATGCAGACCCTGGAATCATGGAAGCATCAACTGAGGAGCATTACTCAAGAGGAGGACAAGGTTTCCAGTGGAATTCCAAACTTCTCCCTGAAAACATTCAGATTCCATTGGTCTTTGGGGCAGTGGCTGCCTTTGGACTACCCACAGGTATACTGTCCCCAAAACCACCTGTCAGAACTCTAAGATCCTGACCTTGAGTCAAAATAGAAGGTCAGAGCCGTAGCCTTACAACAGAGCATGGATCACCTGCTCCCTGCCACTTTAGCAAATCAAAGCTCACCCACTCAGCATCTGCACCTTGCTTAATTTTTAATACATTCCATAAACAATTGTACCGTGTGCCTGCCACTATTGCAGGCACACCTTGGGCCACTGAAAAAGAGCAAGGAAGGGACAGCTGGTCTGTTGTGCCTGTTCTCATGGACTCGGTTTTGAGTGCAGAGCTTCTTTCTCCTTTGTCCCTGCCCTCCTCACCTGGGAATTTTGCTATCAGAAAAATAACAGCTAATGGTTATCAGACCCTCCTCGTGTGAATGTCTTCGTTGTCACATCAACCTTGTGAGTAGAAATTATTTTTATTCCCTTTACATTACAACGGAGGCTCAGACAGGGTAGTTTGCCCAAGACCACATCGTCGGTAAGCACAGGACATGGGGTTTGAATCCAAAGCTGTTTGACTTCTGAAGCTGCTTTTGATGTTATTCTGTCTGTATACAGTCTCCCAGTGCGATGTCAACTTCAGAAGTTGACATTGAAATGTTATCAGTTGTTCTGTTTTTGAGAAAATTCACAATGCTTTCAGTCAGGCCTATCCAGACAGAGGTTCTTAGAGAGCATTACTTGACAGCCCTCTGATACACAGGAGATTCTAATTTTCTCTGTGGTTTGATTTCTGTTCTAAACAAGCTCCTAATCTGTAAGGTAATATAACATAGTGATTAAGAACATAAATTAGGTTAAAAAAATTAAAAAGCCATCTTACATTGGAATTCTGGTTATATTACTTACTATTGGAATCTTAGTTTCTTCATCCATGAAATAGGGAGAATAATATCTATCCCATGGGGTTGTAAGGATTAAATGACATAACACCAGGGGAAAAAAGTTATTCTACGGCTTTTTTCTTAATCACAATTTTTTCAATACCTTTCGTTATTGAATCTTTTCAACTTATTTAGAAAGTCTAAAATAAAGATGGCAAACTGTTATCCAACTGGATTAATAGATGCAGTTCATTCAATTTGGACAGTGCTCATTTGTCTCAATTAATTTCCAACGTTTAAAAATTCAATTATTAAAAATCCAAGGAAGCTGAGTATGGTAGCCCGTGCCTATAATCCCAGCAACTTGGGCAGCTGAAGCTGGAGGGTAGCAAGTTTGGGGCCAGCCTGGACAACTTAGTGAGACTCTGTCTCAAAATTTTAAAAAAGGGTTGGAGATATAGCAAAGTGGTAAAATGCCCCAATACCAAAAAAAAAAAAAAAAAAAAAAAAATCCAAGGAAGTATGTATGATCTTCATACTGACATTGAGCATAATACACACTCAATAAATACTCACTAATAAATTCATAACAATTCTTTTGCATCCCCTCACAATGTTTATCACAAATCTAAGCAATCAGTTAGTCAATCAACAAGCCTTTATTGAATCTCTACTATGTGCCAAACAGGAGTTGCTTCATACTAAATTGCTCCCACCAATCTCCCCATCACAAAGAAAACTTGCTATGCCCTCCTACAAAATAACCTCGATCGAGTGAGTCATGGCTCTTCCCTCTGGAGATAATTCTTAAGCCACACATATGTTCTTCAAAGTAACCAGAAAGAGCCTGGATTTCTAGACTTACAGAATGAAGGCAGCTGGGCCATGGCTGACTGAGGCCTCCATGTCTGAGTCAGGCAGACCTGAATTTGAATACAGGCTCCACCATATGGAAGGTTTGTGACGTGGAGCAAATAATTGATCTGACTTCTCTGACCCTCAGGTCCTCCTCCATAACCCAGGTAGAGTAGGAAACACCCCCTAGGGTCACGTGAGCATGAAATGAGGTGGTGTGGATAGGGCTCTCCCACAGACCCATGGGTATTAGCAAACAAACATGCAGAATGCAGGATTTGGAAGGAACTCCAGAGGCCCTCTTTTCTGCCTAACCCATCCCTCCCTTCATCTTCTTATTCTGGAGAAACCCTCTAATGCCTTGTGGAAGACGGTTTGAGAGGCCAGGATTCTAAAGACCCGCTTCCTGTACTTACTATCTCCTCTCAGACCTCAGCCCACGCCCTGGGGCTTGAAGCCTGCTCTGTTCTCCTTAGTTCAGCACCAAACCACAGGCCTCGCACCCAGAGTTCAAAGCCTCCAGGCTAATCGCAGGGTTAACCAGTCCAGCCCAGCCTGGAACCATGCAGACCCCACCCACTCTGGGTTCCACTTTTGGGGTGAGGAGTAACGAAGACCAAGAGAGCGCTTCTGTGCACCACCCCCTGCTCCCCACCGCCTGCGCCCAGCACTGGTGAGCTGGCTTTCTATTCACACCAGTGCCTGGATGAGCCAGTTCTCCCAGTCTGCACTGGGCCAGGGCTGGTGTGATGCCATGCGCCCGAGTCATCAGCCGGATTCAGTTTAATTACCCACATGTGTAGATGACACATCCAGAGGGGCCAAGGGCAGTAATTACCCCCGGGTGCGGTGACAGCCCAGTTGACTAAGAAAGTGGTTTGTTCTGACCACAGAGAACTGGGGAGAAATTGCTAGGATCCCATCCTGGTCCCAGACCTGCAGAACCCCCTTCCCATGAAATCCCCCGTGCATGCAAAGCCCCAGGGGCCGGGGCTGCCGAGCTGGGGGGTTCACGCACACAGATTGCAGGAGCTGCCTGCTCTCAATTGTGCACTTCCAGGCCCAGTGACCAGCTCATAGGACACGTCCTGCCTGATTCATCTCCTGCAAAAGCCAGGACAGGATCAGAGGGGAAAATTTCTTTATTCACTCCACAAAAATTTGCTAACAGCTTTATTGAGATAGAATTCGTGTACCATAAAATTTATCTATCGAAAGTGCTCACAATGGTTTTTTGAGGACTCACAGAGCTGGGCAACCATGGCCATCATCAATTTTAGAACTTTCCCATCACCCTCAGAAGAAACACCCTACTCATTAGCAAAAGAAAGAAAACAAACAAGACCACACACTATCGGATTCTATTTAAAAGAAAAGTCCAGAACAGGCAAATCTATTGACACAGAAGGGTAGGTTAAAGGTTGCCTGTGGCTGGCAGAAGGACACTGGGGGTAAGTGGGAAGTGACTTAATGAGTACTGTGTCATTTGAGTACAATGAAATTCGCCTTTTTAAAGTATGCAGTTTGATGAGCTTTGATAAACACTTCCAGTTAGGTAGCTACTGTGTGGCAAGCACAAGATATATTATTTCCATCGCCCTAAGAAGTCCTCACATCTCTTCTCAGTCAGCCCTCTGTGCACACTCTCAGGCCCTGGCATGGATCCTTCCCGCCCTCCATTTGTAGAATGTTACATGACACATTTATAATCATAAAGATGTATTCCTTGGCGTGTGGCCTCTTTCAGAGGGCACAATGCTTTTGAGATTAATTCATGTTGGTGTATTCCATGATGTTTTCCATTGCTAATGGCATTTCATTTTATGGATATGTCATCCTCTGTTATGCTCATGTTAGCTGATTGTTTGGGAGGTCTATTTCCAGTTTAGGACTATTAGGAATAAAACTTTTATGAATATTCACATACATCTTTGTATGGACATATATTTTCATTTCTCCTTGGGCATACATTCTAGGAGTGAAATTACTGGGCCATATGGTAAGTGTTTGTTTAACTTTATAAGAAATACTGAATTGTATTCTAGGGTAATTGGACTATTTGCATACCCACCAGCAGTGTAGGAAGGTTCCGGTAGCTCTATGTCTTCACCAGTCCTGAGATTATCATTCTTTTTAATGTTACCTGTTCTAGTGGATGGTTTTTAATGTGCATTTCTCTGATACTTAATGATGTGGAACATCTCTTTCTGTAGGTACGTCATTTCCATATCTCCAGTGATGTGCTAGTTCAAACTTTGCCCTCTTCTTCTTCTCTTTTTTTTTAATTGAGTTCTCTCTTTATTTTTGAGATGTAGAATTCTTTATATATTCTGAATACTCTTTGCACATTCCAAGTGTATGTTTGCAAATATTTTTCCAATTTATGGGTGTTTTTTAAAATTTTCTTAACAATGCCTTTTAAAGATTTGTTTTCTTTTTGATGAAATTCAAAATATCAAAAATTTCCTTTATGATTTATTGAACTTACCTAAAAATATTTGCCTAACTTAAAGAATTTTCCTTGTTTTATCCCCTGGAATTTTTATAGTTCTAGTTTTTCTTTCTTTCTTTCTTTCTTTTTTTCTTTTTTTTTTTTTTTTTTTTAGTACTGGGGATTGAATCTAGAGCCTTATGAATGCCAGGCAATCACTCCAATGCTGAGCTACACCTCCAACCGTTTTTCATTTTATTTTGAAAGAGGGTCTCAGTTGCCCCCCATGGCCACTGGCCTTGAAGTCACTCACCCCCAATAGCTGGGATTACAGGAGTGTGCCACCACTGACATTAGCCTGTACTCTTAGATCTATGATCCATTTCAAGTTCATGTTTATATATGGTGTGAGGTAAGGGTCAATGTCTATGTTTTCATTGTGGACATCCTAATTATTCTAGTATCATTTACTGAAGAATGCCTTTTTTCCATTGAACCTTACTATCTTGTCAAACATTAGTTGACTGTATACATGTGGGTCTATTTCTGTATTCCCTATTCTGTTCCATTGATCTATACATCTGTCTGTATGCTAACATCACACTAACATGATTATTGTAACCCCGGTACTGGGGATTGAAAATAAGGTGCTCTATCACCAGCTACATCCCCAGCCTTTTAAAAATTTTCTTAAAATTGTAAGATCAGATCTTACTGAATTGTCTATGCCAGTCCCAAACTTGAGCTTCAGCTTTAGCTTCCCAAGTAGCTGGGATGACAGGTTGTTCCCCCACACCAGACCATTGAATAGTATATTTTAATTTCTATTTTCAATTATTAATTTCTAGAAATACAGTTGTACCCGAACCTTGTACATTAACTTTGAATACTGCAAACTTGCTAAAATCACACATTGGATTATTTTTTTTTGGAAATTCCTTGTAGTTGTTTTTTTTTAAAATGTAGATTATCATGTTGGTTGTTAATAACAATCGTTTTATGTGTTCTTTCCCATATGCATGCCTTTTTTCTTTATTGTTGCAGTATAATGCTGAATAAAAATGATGCGAGTGGACCTCTTTGCCTTGTTCCTGAGCTTTAAGAGAAAGAATTTAGTCTCTTTTCATTAACATATCAGTTCTAGATTTATTCTTATTAAGTTGAGGATATTCTTAGTTTTCTAAGAGTTTTTAATCAAAAATAGAAGTTAAAATACATCAAATTTTTTTTCTGCACCCATTGAGATAATCATGTTTTGTTTTTTATTTTTTAGTATGTTGATATGATGAATTACATGGACAGCATGATCTAATTTATGTTGTTAAATATCACTTTTAGAGGTGAATCAGAGAAGAGCAGCTTCCTCCTCTGTAAGATGAAGTTTTAGACTAGAACAGGGTTCCCAGGCCTGGCTGGTTTGGAAGTTCCTGTCATTGTCTAGGTAAAGGACGAGGCAGTTTTGGCCAAGCTGGTACTAGTGGGTATGTTTTAGAAGGAGCACTAGCTTGACAAAAGATTGCATGTGTGGAGTGAAGTTAATGTTTCTCCACAAAGAGTTCCCTGGATAATTGACTGGATGAAGGTGCCATTTTTGGTCTCATGTAAAGGAGGTCATCAGCCAGGTAGGGAAGCTTGGGGGAGGGGGGCCCTGAAGCACTGGGAACATTCTTCCTCACTCGGAGCCCCTTTGCCACTAGCACAGAGGTGGTTTACAGACTGTATCCCGGAATGTTGGGTAGAGCGGGAGCTGGCGTGGGTTGGGCCAACCCCCAGGAGTGAGTGAAGCAGGAAGCCAGGTACCAGACTCTGATCCCAGTGCAGCAGTGAAAGCCGGGCCTCCAAGCAGCCACATGGCCCCCGAGTCTGTGTTATCCCAGAACCTACATGGGAGGAGCACATACTGGAAATGAGAAGAGGGACAGGGAGGGACTCCTGGGCACAGCACCTGGCTCTGTCCCCAGAGAGCTGTTTCACCTCCTTTAAATGAGGAGTCAGAGAAGCTGGGGAAGGGGAAACCCAGACAGAGGCGGAGGTGGGACAGAGGGGGAGATGACATTGATTGATCCAAGACTAGGAAGCACAGCAGGGGGGAATCAGTGTTAGGCACTTAGGCCCTCACAGGTAGAAAGAGAGAGAAAGAGGAAGAGAGGAGAAAACTATGCAGTGTCGCCAGTAGGAATAACAGTGTCAAGAAGAGTCAGTCTGGGAGATTGGGGATAAATGAACTAGTGGGTTTATAAAAAACCCTGGATGAGCATAAAGAGATCAACTAGAACAATGGTCCTCAGCCTCATGCAGCACCACCTGGGAAGCTTTTAAAATTCACTGACACCTGCCCCAACTAAATCTCTGGGGAGGGAACCGGGGCCTTGGTGCTTTTTAAGACCCTCCTCAGTGGTTCTCATTTGCAGCCAGGCCTGGGAACCCTGTTCTGGTCCAACTTTATCTTATAGAGGAGGAAGCTGAGGAAGTTGGACAGTCACTAGAACAAGGGTGGCTGACTACCCTGGCTTGCTCTGGACTCAGGGGCTTCCCAGGAGGTGAAACTTTCAGTTTTAAAACAAGAACAGCCCCAGAGGATGGGACTTTCAGTGATAAAACTGGGAAAGTCCTGGGAAAATGGGGCCAATCAGTCACCCTATTTGCCTCTCTCATCACCGTGTGTTTATCAGCTCTTGCCACTCAGAATGATGAGAGACTGGGTGACTGGTGAGTCCTGCACAGCCAACTGGGTATCTTCCTACTTCATCAAACCCATCATGTGGTAGAGCTCTCTTGTGCAGCTGCCACTCAGGTCACGACAGCCCCCAGATTCAGCTACAAGCAGTTGGCCAATTAGCCTCTCAGGGGGCAGAAGTCAGGTGACCTCAGAAGAGGCCACATCTGGCCTGGCTTGGATATGTTTCCAGTCTCTATGGGGTAGAGAAGGGACTTTTTTTCTGGCTAAATCCTCCTATGACATGCTCTCATGTCACCATGTACCTCTCTTGTGGAACACGTGTTGCAGTGGTAATTTTATATTTGTGTGATCATTTGTTGCCAAGATTTCAAACTCAGCAAGAACAGGGGCTGTGTCTGTTTCAGCTCTTCACTGCATTACCTAGAACAGTAAGGGACACATAGGAGGTGCTCAATAAATGAATGAATGTGTGCTTGTGCCAACGAATGAGAAATGAATATCATTATCCATTATTGTACCCAGGGGATAATATTGCCTTGTATCCTTCTATCACCAGATTTCAAGCTAGTATGAGATGAGTGTCAAGTCTTTGTTCAGTGGAGCCCTCAATATTATGATGAAGTTAGTCTTTTTCACATAAAATATAAAAGCCCAGGAATGGTAATGAAGGTAACAATGGCCTTGCTGTGAGGCCTCTCTCAGGTGCCGCCTGCTATCTGGAGCAAGGCTGCTTCTGGCAAGAGAGCTGCTGACTACTTCATGCCCAGCCCAGGCACCTCCCTGCCTCAGTGACCTCTGACATTGTGATTAACCTCTGTGATGCTCGGGGCTTGCCAGGCTGGGCTGGCAGCCTCACGGCAGATGGCCTCTGGATTTATCAAGCTCAGCAGATCTTTACTGAACATGCCTGTGTTCGGGTACCGTCCTGAATGCTGGGGAGCAGGGGTTGGGTGGAAAGCTGATGAGATAACAGTATGAATCAGATATGACCGGCATGTGCTATGGTGCAGCAGTTGGGGAGATAAGATACATACTTAGAAAAAGCTTATCAGACTCTAGGGCAGTTTGTAATAAATGCCACAGACCTGGTACAGAAACGGTATCTCATTTCAGAGGAGGCAGAGAATGAGAAAGAACTGTGTTCTGGGCCGGGCTGGCTTGGGGTGTTCTCCACGGCGTCATCCGTATGGCCCATTTTCTGTGTCCAGATGTCATTCCTTGGCCCTCGTTCCCATCCTCCCACTTCACTGGCCAAACAAAAGGAACAAGACGGCAGTCTCTGAGGAAATGCTTGCAACATCTCTCTGGACCTGCTGCAGGGCCTTACACTCCGAGGTCAACTCCTTAGAAAGTTGATCCATGTAGCAGAGTGAGTAAATCAATGAGTCAAGAAGACCCCCCCAACTCTACCCACCACCCTGAGAACAGCACAGCTAGAAAGGGGCGATACAGCACCCTGGGTCTCTGCCACTGATCCTAAAGAAGAACACCCAACTGATGACGTCAACCCGCTGAGTCATTTCCTGAGAAGTGCAGTGAGAAACTGCTCCCTCCCTCTTTGCACACCCAGCCTTCCAGGGCTTGGCTTAGGGCGCCACCTGGGGACACCCCTTGGAACGGCTGTCGTGTTCATGCCATCTCCTTCCCCAGGCTGGGTAGCCTCAGATCCCTTCCTACTGGGAGCCACCGGTAATCACAGTCCCAAGGCACAGGACAGTGGCACCAACCCTCTTCCAAGTTCCCCTCCCCGTGACTATAATCCCACTAAGTGGCTCCTGCCATAAACATCCTCTTGAGGAAAAATGTCACTCATATGTCAGCTTCTTAGATGTCCCTGAGGCATCCGGGTGGTTACCCACTGGCTTACCCAGTGGTTCGCAGCCCAGGTATGGCAGAAGCAGGGTCACTCTCCAATCTCCAAGGACTCTGGAGGGCAGTTGATGCTCCCCAGGGTTGTCTCTAGAATCTGCTCCTATTCATGCTGTTCCTTCTCTGGACCATGCACCCCACTGAACCATGCTCCTGACCTTTTACTTCCCAAAGGGCCACCAGCCAAAGGCTGTACCTGTGGAACACTTTATTGTATGTCTGGAGTCAGATGGGAGGGATCAAATGGTGGTGGTGGTGGCGGTGGGGGGGGACTTGCTGGCAAATAAAGCCAAGGGTTAGACATTCTGCTCAACACTGTCAGGAAGAGGAGCTTAGGCGAACACGATGCCACCTACATACCTGATGTTTTGGTGGGGAGACTGGCTCCCCCGCAGCTCAGGTCTGTTTAGGGTACAGAGTGCTGGGGTGTGCAGGTGGACAAGAGTCCTGCGCTCAAGAAGTTTGTATTCTGGGGAGGCAATAGGCAACTGGCTGCTTTCCTTAGTAATGAGTATTATAAAGACAAGAAAATGAAGTTAAGTGATAGTAAGTGGCCAGTAGGAAAGGAGGGAGATGCCTCAAAAATGACATCAGCGATCAAGAAGGTGACCTAAACCAGCACCCGAAGGGTGTCAAAAGATTCAGAGAGGTGCAGGAGAGCACTGAGGGAGGAAGGAAGAGAGGGCAAAGGAGCCAGGAAATGGCTCTTCATTTGTGCAGCAAAGCATCAGCAAGAGACCCCCCAAAAGCAAAGTGACCAACATGACTTTAAAGGCATAAATATCACTGTGCACAGCCAATTGTGTGTCCAACAAGGGGGCACAGCGTGGCCCCTCCTCTGAGCTCTGTGTGAATTGATCATATGCCTGGGCATTTCACACAAGGGAGTTTTCACTTTTTAGTTTTTGGTTTCTGTCTTGGTTTTGGTGGAAATCAAAGGAAGAACCGAGATTGTCACCCATGGAGCACAGTAGAAAACACACGTTGAAAAACAGAAGCTGGAGGGAAAGGCAGCATGAGCTCATATGGTATCCTGGAAATT
This sequence comes from Ictidomys tridecemlineatus, assembly GCF_052094955.1. Lineage (NCBI taxonomy): Eukaryota > Metazoa > Chordata > Mammalia > Rodentia > Sciuridae > Ictidomys > Ictidomys tridecemlineatus. The sequence goes on from NC_135480.1 coordinate 101,360,089, forward strand.
CCTCCTGAGCAGGGCTCAGACCATACCAGGTCTGGGGCTTGAGCTCCACTCATCTTATCCAGATCTCAGGGAGCAGAGAGCACACGATTCCTAGGAAGAATCCTCATCTGCATCGGGTATTTCCAAGGGTTTGCTTTATGAGGCCTCATTTCATTCTCGCCCATAGATACTGCTGTTATTCCCACTTAGAAGAGCAGACTAAGACCAGGAGAAGTTAAGAAACTTGCAAAGATCAGGTCTGACCTGAAGTCAGGTCTGATCACATCTAAATCACACTCTATGTGAAATATATGGATGAATTTAAAGATGGTTGCTTCCCCTGTCCCCTTGCACCAACATTCAGGTGTGCGAGGAAAAAAAGCATTTTCTCACTCCTTCAATTTGCCTTAGTGGTTGTTCTGTGCTGAAACCGAGAAGCTTTGACTACATAAAATGGAGGTTCTCAAGCAGGGCACATTTTGCAGTGCCTAGGGACATATTGGGTTGTCATAACTGGTGATGGGGAATGCTGCCAAAATGCTGCTACAGCCACAGTGCACGAGACAGTCACCTGCAGCCAAGAATTACCCAGACCAGAGTGTCACGAGTGCTGAGGCTGAGAACCCTGATGTACAGGATGTCACCAGGAAGGTCCCCGGCAGGATGGCCTGATATTATCTTGATGATTTAAGCTCGATCTTGGGTCTGTTTCTCAGTTTTTCAAACTCTAAAATTTGATTTTGTGAATTCTTTGAGATGATAAAATCCTCAAGAAATGATTCACATCAAACGAGGTGGGGGAGGGAGAAACTGACTTAATTTGTTTCTTTTCCCTTTTTTTTTTTTTTTTTTTTTGGTGCTGGGGGTGGAACCAGGGCCTCACATGTGTTAAGCAAGTGTTCTACCACTAAACTATATCCCCAGCCCTTTTATTTTATCTTGAAACGATTTTGCTAAGTTGCCCAGGCTGACCTCTAACTTGTGATCCTTTGCCCATAAAAGAAAGGACGGTTGTGTGGTGAGGTGGAGTCAGGGGCCTGGATGCCAACCTTATGAGCTGTTCCACCCAGCAGGTGACTTAACCACTCCGTTTCCTCATCTGTGAAGTGGGGTGGATAGCAACACCTGCCTTCTATGCCAGCACCACTCAATGGGAGTGCCACACAAGCCGCAAATGCAAGCCACATATGAGATTTTTAAGAATTCAGTTATACACATTGCAAGGAGTTTTTAAAAATGAAATTAATTTTAATAATGTATTTTATTGCAATGATAATATCATTTTGACATGACATCAACTTAAAAAACAAACAAAATGTGTGTGTGTGTATATATATATTTATATACATATTTTTAAGTGTAGTCTTTGAAATACAGCATGTTTGATACATACTGTGCATTTGCATTCAAACTAGCCACTTGTCAGGTACTAGCAGCCACATGTAAAGCAGCTACCATATTGGACTATGCAGTACAATCGGGTTGTCAAAATTAAGTAAAATAATAGAGGTAAACTAGTAGTCCCAATAGGTATGTGGCAAATGTGAGCATTATGAACATAATGCAGGCCAGACTGAAAAGAAAGTGACAATACTTTTTAAAATACTTGTGTTTTCACATTAGGGACATAATATGTAGTATGGTATGGAAGCTAAGCACCAGCCTCTGAAAGCAACCTGCCATGGCTGGGTCCTCCCTCTGCCACTTGCTAGCCATGTAGCCTGGGCTAATGACTCAACATCTCTGTGCCTCAGTTTACTAATCTGTAAAATGGGGTTAAACAGTGCTTACATCATAGGGAGTTGTGAGGATGAAGTGAGTTAATTCATAAAAGTGTTTAGTGCCTGGTACATAGTAAGCTCACAATAAATGTCAGGTATTATCGTTCTGTGTTGTTAAAGAAAGTACAGAATAGTTGGAGGAAATATTGATCTACCAACCCGGGTCTTTTCCATCCAAAAAAACCACAGATGACATTTTTCTTTAGCGGTTACTTGGGCCCCACCTATTTCCTCTCTCGATAACTTATAAAGTACAAGTCCCTCCTTCCTTTACTCCTCCCCCACTCTCTTTTCTGCCCTTTCAATCTCTGGCCACAGAACATGACCCAGAAGCCTGGTGAGGGTCCAAGAACATCTCTATGAACCAGAAGAACAAGCGAATCAGTGGGCTTGAACCTGGAACCAGCAGCACTCTCTGGCCTGGTGTCCAGTGGTCACGTCACTGGTGATAAGCACGTGAGGTCTTGCTTCTGATGGATGACCACGGGCCCAGGGTATGGCACCATCACATGTAATTGGCCCAGGACCCTCTCTCAGTCACACTGGATCGTCTCCACATGCCTTGGTGACCCAAATGAGAGCAGGGAATGCCTGTCCCTCATTACAAGCCTGAGTCTGCTGCTCTGACCATTGCCCTTCCTTCTAAGACAACGGTGCTCAAACTTGAGGATGCCCTTATGAGAATCGCTTGGTGGAATTGTTCAAGTGCAGTTTCTGGTTTCAATTCTTAGAAAATATTATTTAATAGTCTTCGAGATACCCAGGAATGCCCATTTTTATACAGGCTACAGGGAATCCTGGTTCATGTCTCAAGCCTATTCTTTGAGAATCGGTTAATAGAGGGGCTGTAATTCTCTTTTAGCCTCACTGGCACCTACAATTACAAGCGCTGAGATATAGATATAGATAGTGATAATAATTGCACCAGAGCAAGAAAGAAGGAGAGAGGCCTGAATCAGCTCCCTGGGTCTGGGTGTTTGACCCACAGTTCTTAGATGTGAAGCTCAAAGTCTGTTTCCAACTTTAGCACAGATAGCACCAGTCACTATTTTTGAAAATGGTGTGACTTCCATGTCAAAGGGTACTATGGTATTGGACATCTCAATGTAATGGGAAGAAATACTGGGTCTGGAGTCCAATGAGGACTTTGTGGCTTCAAGTAAGTTTCTTTCCCCGTGGTTCTCGATTTACTCATCAGTGAAAATAGAGATAATGAAGCCAATTTCTCATGATTGCTATGGCTATTAAATAAGATAATGGATATAAACAAATGTAGAGCAGGGAATGCCTGTCCCTCATTGCAAAGTGGACGACAGATACTCATTTTATTTATTCAGCAATAAAGTGTTAAATTCCATATTAGTTTTGGGGGTGCAAAGATGAACTCGAGGTGCTGCCTATCTGCAAGATGTTCTCCATGGGCTGAAGGAGGCAGCCACAAGTCTCCACCTTAAGACAAAAGAAAAACAGGGAGGCTGATGACTCCCAGAAATATGGCTTATTTTATTCCCCCCAGAGGATACCCATTACCCATCTAGGAGTTGGGGAGTGGCCGACTGAAAGCCATTTGTCTTCTCCTTGGGGTTGGCCGTGAAAAGGACAGGGTCATATCCCTCAGTTGGATATCTCAAGTAAAGCTGGTCTTCAGCAAAATTTAAACTCATATGAGGTATAGAGTGAGGAGCTGGTCAGAGTGTAAAATCCTTGCCTTCGTGTACATCAAAGCCTTTCAATATACTTGTGACCTATGATAATGTAATTCAGCCTCTGGAAATTTTCTCTAAGAAAATGATCTTTAAAAGAGGAGAATCTCACGTGCAAAATGGTATGTTAAAATTTGTTTAAATAAAATGCATGCCCTTTAACCCAGGTATTCCAAGCTAAAAGCCTATGCTAAGGAAATAATCAGAGAGCCACCAAAGGTTATGTTACACAAGGATGTTCATTATAGTGTTTGAAGAATTTCTAGTCTAATGCCAAACAAGAGAGAAATTTGCTAGGTAGATTATGGTATTTTCAAACATTGAACAACACTTACAAATAAAGGTTCAGAAGACCCCTCTTGCACCAGGTATTAATCTTTTGGGTACCAGATTGTAGAAGGGTTGGGGAGGAGTGTTCAGAGCACCCTGGAGTGAAAGGCAGATCAGGTGGTCATGCTCTTAGTAACCGAGCTAAAAACTCAACTAAGGACTTAGACGAAAATCATGCTAACGTTAAAAGTGCTTGGAGTGTAAATGCATTTATCAAGACTCACCAAACTATACACTTAGGATCCACAGTTTTTATTCTATGTTACTATAACATATTTTTAAAAATTACTGTGGTATACAGTAATGGTCAAAAGCCTATATTCTGAATGCAGATGGATCTAGCCTGGAAATACCAACTACACCCATTCCTAGAAGAGTTATTCAACCTGTGTCAGCCTCAACTTCCCATCTATAAAGTGAGAATAATGAGAATATCTACCTCATAGGATTGTTGTGAGGATTAAGTAAGATAATAAAAACTACATTAACATAATGCTCAACACTTAGTTTTAATAAATGTTAGCCACCACTTGATAAGATAGAAAAACACATATGATAAAACATGAAATATGAAATGCAAATATTAAGTTATATCCATGGTATAATTAAAACCACATTTTTAAAAGCTGTTTAGTCTACATATGAAACAAAGATGGGGAGAAAATACACAAATGTAATAACTGCAGTAGTTATTTTGTGAGACCATGGAAGATTGCTTTTTCTTTCTTTACAAACTTTCTGCAACTTCAAATATTCTTTAATAACATGCACTGCTTTGTAATGAAGAAAAACTTTTAAAAATTTTAAATGTAAGAGATCATGGCAAAATCCCATTTGGGGGACATTAGAGTATTTCGGAGTACTAGGGTAGATTCCACCTTTCCTTGGAATACTTGGAAGGGCATTGCTATGGTTCAGATATGGTTGAGTTTGTCCCCAAAGTTCATGTGTCGAGAGTTTGATCCTAGTGTAGCAACATTGGGAGGTGGTGGACCTCTAAGAGGTGAGGCCTAGCAGGGAGTTGCTACTGGTTCCTCAGCACCCTCTGATTTCCTGCTTCGCAATGTGATTTCTCTTTCACACACATTCCTGCCACGATCCATCTGTCATTGGGTGATGCAGCCATGGGGCCCTCACCAGAGCTGTTGCTGTACTCTTTGGATGCGTTATACAGAGGGGAAGGACTAGGATAAAGATGACCGCAGATCTCCCATCAGAAACAATGCCAGGAAGAAGACTGTGGAGCAACACCTTTAAAGCACTGAAAGGAAAACACAGAAAATCTAGAATCCTCTAAACAGCCAATATTGCTGAAAAATACAGGTAAAATAAAGACATCTTCAAACACATAAAAGCTAAAAGAATTTTCAACAAACAGAACCACACTGTGAGAAATGTTGAAGGAAATTCTTCAGGCAGGAGGAAAATGATACCAGATAGAAATTTGGATCTACATAAAGGGGAATACTTGGGAGAATCATGACTACACTGTAAATATATGGGTTCTTAAAAATCACTTAAATTTATTTAAAAGATAATGGACTATTAAAGAAAATTACAATATATTGTGCAATAAAGTTTGTATATAAAATGTGTGATAAAAAATTGCATCAAGACTAGGAGAGGAGAAATGCACATGTGCTTTTGTGAAGTTCTTGTACTGTGGATACAGTGTCATACTATCACTTGATGGTAAGCTGTGTTAAAGATACATACCACAAACCCACAAGCAACCACTAACAAACACCACCACAACAAAGGGCTATAGTAATAAACCAACAAAAACATTTTAAAATACTCAATTCATCCAAAGAAGGCCCCCCCCAAAAAGTGGCAGGAGAACACAGAAGAGACAAAAACAAACAAAAAAAAATGATAGAGTCCAACCTAAACATATCAATTATCATTTTTAAATGTAAAGTATCCAAATATCCCAATTAAAAGACTGTGGTTGCAAGCCTGGATAAAAAAGCAAGATTCAACTATTTGCTGACAACAAGAAACACATTTTAAATATAAAGATACTTATTGGTAAAAAGCAAAAGGACAGGAGCTGGGGTTGTACCTCAGTAGTAGAGTACTTGCCTAGCATGCATGAGACACTGGGTTTGATCCCCAACACCACATAAAAATAAATAAATAAAGATTGTGTCCATCTACAACTAAAAATAATTTTAAAAAAAGTAAAAGGGCAGGAAAAGATAGAGCTCACTAACACTAGCCAAAGGAAAACCAGAGCAGCTATGTTAATATTAGGCCATGGAGTTTCAGAGCAAAATATATCATAGGCAGAGGCCATTTTATAATGATAAAGTGATCAATTAATCAAGTGGATATAATAATTCTTAATATTTACCTACCTTCCAAATACAGAAATTAAAAGCTGATATAACTTCAAGGAGAAATAGAGATATATATCATTAGAGTCAGAGATTTCAACACCCTTCTTTCAGAAAGTGAAAGTATAAATATATGGAAAATCAACAAGAATATAGTACATTTGAATAGCACTGTCAATCAACTTGACCTGATTGACATTCATAGAACATTCTATCTAATGACAATCACATATACCCTCTTTTGAAGCATACAGAGAATTTGCCAATATATATCATATTCTAGGCTACAGTGCAATTAAATTAGAAATCAATATCAAAAAGATATCTGGAAAATCCCCAAATGTCTAAAAACTGAATCCTATACTTCTAGATAACCCATTGTCAAATAAGAAACTACAGGGCAATTACAAAGTATTTGAACTGAATGAATACAAAACAAAACAAAAAGTGTGGCATATGTCTGTAATCCCAGCAGCTCAGGAGGCTGAGGCAGGAGGATCGAGAGTTCAAAGTCAGTCTCAGCAAAAATGATGCACTAAGTAACTCAGTAAGATCCTGTCTTTAAATAAATATACAATATAGGGCTGGGGAAGTGGCTCTGTGAGTTGAATGCCCCTGAGTTCAATCCCTAGTACAGAAGAAGAAGGAGGAGGAGGAGGAGGAGGAGGAAGAGGAGGAGGAGGAGGAGGAGGAGGAGGAGGAGAAGGAGGAGGAGAAGGAGGAGGAGGAGAAAAGAAAATGAAAAAAATATATGAAAGTGTAGAATGCTGCTAAGCAGTACTTAAGGGAAAATTCACAATACTAAGTGCCTACACTAGAGAAGATGTATCCATTCATAAGCTCATCTTCTACCTTAATAAGTTAGAAAACAATACAGAACATTAAACCTCAAATAAGCAGCAGAAGAAAACAATAAAAATTAAAGTAGGAACTAATGAAATAGAAAATTCACATTATTATTGATGTATGTACATTCCATGTATGTATTATATGTCAAAATACATTATGCTGTCATGTATGACTAAAAAAATTAAAAAGAAAAAATAAATAAAATAATAATTAAAAAAAGAAAAGAAAATTCAACAACAACAACAAAAAATAAAACAAAAAATAAATGACACCAAAAGTTGATTCCGTGAAAAGATTAATAAAATTGATAAGCTCTGGCTAGACTGATTAGGATGAAAAGAGAGAAGATACAGATTTTTTTCAGGGTCAGGGATGAGTGAGGTGACATCAATCCACAGATATTAAAAGGATAGTAAAGCAATGCCATGAATAACTGTATATCAAAAAATTTAAAACTTGGATGAAACGAATTAATTCTTGAAAAACAAAAATTACTATGGCTCATTCAAAAAAAAAAAAAAAAGAAAAACCAAAAACAACAACTACAAAACACAGATAACTTGAACAGCCCTACATCTGCTCAGTAATTTGGAACTGTGCCTAAAACCTTCCTACAAAGAAAACTTCAGGCTCAGTTAGCTTCACTGGTGAATGTTACCAAACATTTAATGAAGAAATAATGCCAACTCAAACAAATTCTTTTCAACCATTAGAGAAAATCTTTTTATGAGGTCAGAATTACCCTAAGACTAAAACCAGATAGAGACATTAGCAGGGAAAGAAAATTAAAGACTGAAGAATAACACCAAGACTTCTGGGAGCTGAGGTTGTGACTCAGCAGTAGAACGCTAGCCTAGCATGTGTGAGGCCCTGGGTTCCATCCTCAGCACCACATAAAAATACATTTTGAAAAAGGTACAATACCTTTGTGTCCAACTACAACTAAAAAATAAATATTTTGTTTTAAAAAAAGACTAAAACTTCTGATAAACACAGATGCATCCTATAGTTACACAAGTAGAAGCCAACAATATATCAAAAGAAAAATACATCATGATCAAATATATCATGAGGTTTATCCCAGGGATTCAGGTTTGAATTAACATTTGAAAAATGCCTCAATGCCATTCAATTCACCACATTAACAAACTAAAAAGAGAAAATCATAGGATTCTCTCAATAGATGCACAAAAAAACCCTGACAAAATTTAACATCCTTTCCTGATTAAAAAATTCTCAGCAATCTGAAAATAGAAGAGAATTTTTTAAATCTTATTTTATTTTTAAAAATCCACAAAATCCTGACAACTATCCTCAGACTTCTTGGCAAGAGACTAAATGTTCCCCCCATGTAAGATCAGGAATAGGGCAAGGCTAACCAATCTTATTCAACATTTTACTGGAGACTCTAGCCAGGATAAACAGTCCAGAAAAAGAAATAAAGAGCATCTAGATTGGATGGAAGACGTAAAACTGATTTCATTTTCAGGTAACATGGTCACATATGTGGAAAACCAAAACAAACAAACAAACAAACAAAACCCCAAAATACTAGTAGAACTAGTGAGTGGTAACAGGCAAAGTAACAAGTTGCAAGATTCATATACAAAAACTCAGTATATTTTTTATATTAGCAACAAATCATCAGAAATTGAAATTTATAAAACAAATACATCAAAATGAGCCATATTCTGAGTCATAAATCAAGCCTCAATGGCTTTCAAACATTTAAGCCTTTTAAGGGTGTTACACAAGTCAATAAACAATGAGAAAGTTAGAAAACCCTCAACTGCCTAGGAAGCAAACAGTGTACTCCCACATAATCCAAGAAATCAAAATGAACATTTAAAATATTTTTACCAAGGTGATAGACATAACAAAAACCATGGCACAAAGGGAAACTCGTAATCTTAAATATATAAATTAGAAATGAAGGAAAACTGAAAATCAGTCATCTAAGTTATCACCACAAGATGATAAAAAAGGCCAGGTGAGGTGGTCCATGCCTATAGTCCCAGCTACTGGGGAGGCTGAGGCAGGAGGATTGCAAATTCAAGGCCAGACTGGGCAATATAGCAAAACCAGAGAGAGAGAGAGAGAGAGAGAGAGAGAGAGAGAGAGAGAGAGTGAGAGAGACAACTGAACTCTCAATATCATCATCATAAAAAAGCAAATCTTAATTCTTACAAAAGTAGAAGGGAAGATGTAATAAAAGATAAGAACAAAAGGTTAGGAATTGAAAATGTAGAATTAAAAGCTCCAAAAACTCATTCTCAAAACATTAATACATTTGATTTAAAAGTCTAGCAAGACTGATTTTTATTTTTTGGCATAAAGCAATCAGGGTTTTTCTTTTAACTCTAGTTACACATAGTAGTTGGGTTCATTTTCACATAATCAGAATCAAGGAATCAGTTTCACCCCCTTTCCCTCCTTTTTAACCTTCCGCCCCCCCCCCCATTCTCTCCATTCTCTCTCATCTACTTATCTTCCTCTTACTCCTTTATTCATTATCTAAATTTTTTTTAGTTGTAGATGGCACAATACCTTTATATTATTTATTTATTTTTATGCGGTGCTAAGGATGGAACCCAGTGCCTCACACATGCTAGGCAAGCATTCTACCGCTGATCCACAACCCCAGCCCTTATTTATTTATGATTGGTACTTTCTACATACACCAAGGTGAAATTCCTTTTGGAACATTTATATATGACCATAACATAATCTTATTAAATTAATTTCATATTCCCTTCCCTCTCCTATCCACCCCTTCTTGCACTCCACCTACTACTTCACTGACCTTCCCTGTATTTAGGATATCGGATGCCACCCTCCTTGATCTTTTCTCCCTTATTTTGCTTTAGCTTCCTAATATAAGAGAACACATTTGACACTTTACTTTCTGAGTCTGGCTTATTTCGTTTAGCATGATGTTCTCCGTTTCCATCCATTTGCCAGCAAATGCCATTATTTCATTCTTCTTTACGGCTAAGTAAAACTCGATTATGGACAAATGCACATTTATGCACATTTTCTTGACCTACTCATTTGTTGATGAGCATCTGGGTTAATTACACAATTTGGCTATTATGAATTGTGCTACTACAAACATGGAAGAGGCCATATTGCTATAGTTGGCTGATTTTAGTTCTTTTGGATAAATACCAAGGAGTAGGATGGCTAGGTCATATGGTGGTTCCATTTCTAGCTTTTGGAGGAATCTACATATTGCTTTCCAGAAATCATTTACTAATATTCAGTCCCACCAATAACGTATAAGTGTACTTTTTCTCTGCATCCTCTTCAGAGTTTATTATTATTTGTGTTCTGGATAATTGCCATTCTGACTGAAGCGAGATGAAATCTTGGTGTAGTTTTGATTTGTGTTTTTCTGATTGTTAGAGATGTTGGACTTTTTTCCATACATTTGTTGGCCATTTATGTTTCCCCCTTTTGAGAAATATCTGTTTAGTTCTTGTGCTCATTTATTGACTGGGTTATTGTTATTATATTTCTTTTAGCATTGAGCTTTTTGAGCTCTACTGATTCCCTGTCAGAGGAGCAGCTGGCAAAGACCTTCTGCCGTTCCCGAGGCTCTCTCTTCATGTTCTTGTTTCCTTTCCTGTTCAGAAGATTTTTAATTTGACAAATTGGATGGAATGGAAAAATTCTTCAGAAAGGCTATTTAACAAAAATATGAGAAGAAACGGAAAATTGGAATATTCTAATGTCCATCAAAGACATTGAATTGAATCTCTGCCTCCCAGTTCTCTGCCAGACTCCTCAGGGTTTTGCTGTACACGTGTGCAGAACACGAGTTAAAAGATTGAAGAAGAAACTGTATGCATATTTGGGGCTCCTGATTCTGTGGCTCCCTCATTCCTGAGATCATTCCTTCTCAACTTCTAGCGGTCTGGCAGCTCTGAACCCCACCTCTGGCCCAGTTCTGATCGCGTCAGGACATACTCTTCTGTGGACCATAGTTCTGTGAGCCCTCCCCCAGCTTTGCTTGTTCTCTAGTGACTTCAAAATAGTTGAGTTTGTTCATTTTGTAGGTTACATAACTTTTGGGGAAATGATCTCAAATGTACAGACTTCTGAACGCATTGCAAGAATAATACGAACAACTCCTGAGTAGACACAGCCTCATCAATGGCCAGCATATTTCCCTGATTGGTTTCCTTTGTTGATAGTAGATAGGTGACATACGTCTTTGTGTGTGTGTGTGTGTGTGTGTGTGTGTGTGTGTGTGTGTGTTTAAATAAACGTAGATTTTCTAGAACATTTTCAGATTTATTTTTAAAATGAGGAACATAGCACATAGAGTTCCCCTATTCCCTGCAGGCTGTTTCCTCTGTTATTGACATTTTAGGTTAATGTTGTTCACTTCTTATAATTAATGAGTCGATTATCATTAACCATAGACCATACTTTCATCACATTTCCTTAGCTTTTACCTGATGTCTTTTTTTCTGCTCGAGGGTCTCACCCAGGCTATCATATTAGGTAAGTTGTCACATCCTCCTTAGGCTCCCCTTGGCTGTGACGGTTTCTCAGACTTTCCCTGTTTTTGATGAGCTTGACAGTTTGAGACTTACTGTTCTGGTATTTTCTAGGGTGCTCCCTCTTGGAATTTGGTGGATGCCTTTCTCATGGCTGTGTGGGATTGTGTGTTTGGGGAAAGAGGAACTCAGAGGTGAAATGGCATTCAAATCTCACCACACAAGGGTACATATGGTCAACTTAAGGAGTGAGGAATTTTCCCCCCATCAACCACAAATGGAATATGGACTTCTTTATAATTAATGGAATTCATTACGATTGATTCTTTACAGTTAATTAATTCCATATTATAATAACTTATTTATTTATTTATTTATTTATTTATTTATTTATTTTTGCAGTACTGGGGATTGAACCCAGGAGTGCTTTGCCAATAGGCTACATCCTCAGTCCTTTGTTAAATTTTTATTTTGAGACAGGGTCTTGCTAAGTTGCTGAGGCTGACCTTGAACTTCTGATCCTACTGCCTCACTCTCCAGAGTCACTAGGATTATAAGCATGAACCACAGCTCTGGGCTTATATGGCATTCTTGTACCTAGGAGATTTGTCACCTCTGAGTCAAAATGTTATCCAGTAATTGCTTGTATTGAAATAAACTTTTGGCTGATAACAGGTATAAACTCTGAGCTGGATCTCCCCATGTCTAACACTGATCAGACACTCACAGGGTACCATACTCTGTGCTAAACACTTTCATGTATTTATTTCCTTCAGTCCTTGTGCCGTGAGTATTGTTGTGCCCATTTCATGCATAAAGAAACTAAAACTCAGAGTCACTCTACTTGTGAGCCCCACTGTATTCCTGTGTGCCTTGCACACATAACCTAAAATTTGGAGTGCCTTTCCTGACCTTCTTTGTCCACCAAGCTAGGTGCAGCTAGGTGGGCCCTGTCTTGACTCCTCCACACATTTCTCAGTCTATTCCTTTCTTTTAAACATTTTTTTTTTTTGCTGCAGATGGACAGAATGCTTTTATTTTATTTGTTTATTTGTATGTGGTGCTGAGGATCGAACCCAGTGCCTCACACATGCTGGGCAAGTGCTCTGCCACTGAGCCCCAACCCCAGCCCCTCTGCTTGAGGGTCTCACCCAGGCTATCATATTAGGTAAGTTGTGGCTATTTCTGAGGTTACCCATCCCCTCTTCCCTGCTGGACGGGATTGTACAGTAACTAGGCATCCCATTTGCTCCAGAGCCCACGCAGAATCCAGTTCCAGAATTTTCCATGGGTGCCTGGACACTCAGGCGACAAGACGCCAGTCACCATGACAGACCCAGAGAGCAGCAGCCCCACACCTCCAGGCTCATCAAGTGCCTCTGCCACCCAAGGGCAAGAATAGTGCCTCACACTTATGAGGGCCAGAGAGATCTAGAAGCCCGTTTCACACTCTGAACAAAATCCCCCACCCAAACAATAAAGGTGAGAGGACAGGGAGGGAGCTGAATATTCAAAAGCTGTTATGGTTGGAAAAGAAAAGCAAACCTGATCACCCAGGGCGGTTACCCCTCCAGCCCCCACAACTGCCAGCAGAGGAGGGAGCATGGGTAAGGAAGGCTCAGCCACCTTAGAGACGAGCACTCACTAAGACCTCCCCTCCTCAGCACCTCCCCTGGGCCTTGAGCTGGGCACCACAATGGAGTGAAAGCTGGGCTTGGCTACAGAATCTTGCTGGATTTTCTCAAAAGCCCCAGGAAGATTAAGGGAAGGGATTGAGACCTTCACTTTCCTCTGGACACTGAGGCCTAGAGAGGCAGTGGCTTGTCAAACACAGTCCAGCAAATTGGCATGCTGTCTGACTCCTTGGGCTTTTCACTTGGGATAATCTGATGAAAAACTCTGGAGCCACGCCCATTAAAAAAAAAAAAAAAGTCAAGCAGAGGCACGTAATAGCAGTGGTCAATGACAAAGGTGTAGATGGGAACTGTTGGCCAGAATAGTACTTCCCAAACCTGGAGCACCCTGGGTTAGAATGGCTCATGTTCACCAAGGGAGGTTCTCTGGACAGTACTGAGTATTCTGCAGGAGGGAAGAGAAGGTGGGACGGGTCCCCACTCCCAGGACATGCATCTCCTCTGAATGAAGGCCATCTCCTGGAGAGTTGTGCCTGAGGTGGGGTCCCCATAGGGGACCGGTGCCACGTACCCTGGGAACCCAATCTAGATTAAGCCCTGCAGGCCATGAAGCTGGTGGGGTCCAGGGGAAGAAACAGTCAACCTTAGCATTCTGTTCCCGTTCCGATGAAAAAGACTGGCCTACTGTGCCGCACAGTGTGTCCACATTAAATGTTTCGTGACTGGAGTTAGGTGCTCCTGGAAAGAGATAGGGGCATGAAGAGTTGAAGTCATTCTCACAAGATTGCAAAGATAGTAAGTAGCAGATGTGAGTCTGAACCCTTAAGCCTCATGTGTCCCTCTACCTGCTGCCCTTGCCTCCAGACCCAGAATCTCCAACACCAGGTCTGCCATGCTTTAGGCTTTTATTAGAAACTCTTGTTGACTGGAGTTTAGATAGAGGTCTGGTCCCAACCCAGAGCTCGGAGAGTTTCGTTGCTAAACCACATGCCACACTGGGCAGGAAGTGGAAAGATGGGCCTCTGTTAGGAGCAGGGAGGAAGGGCCCCTGGATGCAGCATGGTGGCCAAGTGTGAAGACTGGGATGGGGGTGCAGAAGAGACACTCCATAATGATCCCCTCAGGGTCTCGGAAGCCCTACTTTTACCTCTGGGCCACCCCAAGCCCTGCACAACCTGGCAGGGCCATTCTGTTCCGAGTCTGTCACCTGTCTCGGCTTCCTGTAACTTTCTTCCCTCCTTCTTTATCTGGTGACTCCAACTCATTCCTCAGATTTCAACTCAAAAACACCTCCTCAGGCCTTTCTCACCAGGGAAAGCCCCCATTGCAGCTCTCCTGGCACTGAACCTGGTTGTGACTTGCATTTCCACCGGGTGACTATTTGATTCACATCCATTTCCTCTTCTAGAATGTAAGTTGCATGAGGGCCCAGCTTTGCTCAGAGTGCATTCTTAGCATCCCCTACACTGCTGGTATTGAGTAAAATGTTCAAAGAATGTGTGTTGAATAAATGCATGAATGAATGAGTACAGACATGACTGTTGAAACTTGACTAGCCTCGTTTGTTGGATAAAAAATGATTCCCAGAGATATTCACATCTGAACCCCTTGAACCTCCCTTATATAGAAACAGGGTCTTTTCAGATGTGATTAAATTAAGGATATTGAGATGGGGAGATTTTCTGGATCCTCGGGGATAGGCAGGTTCTGACCCACCTCCACAGAGAAGACAAGGAATCTGCAGCCATCAGAAGCTGGAAGATACAAGGAATGGATTCTTCCCTACAGCCCACAGAGGGAGTGCAGCTCTGCCAGTACCTTAATTTTGGCCTAGTGAAACTGATTTCGGACTTCTAACCTCCAGAACTGTGAGATAAGAAGTTACTATCGTTTTTGGATCACCCATTTTGTAATTTTTGTTGCAGCAGCCACAGAAAACTAATACGCCTTGACCTCCCTCCTCAGTCTAACCCCAATCCTCTTCCCATCAACCTTCTCCATGACCACACTCTTTGAGGGAAAGAAAAGAAACTAAAATGGGAAGAAGAAAAGGGGCATCAAGGATAAAGAAAGGGAAGGGTGAGGGTAAAAGGGGCTAGATTATGAGTGTGTCAGGGTTGTGGGATGTATTCAGATGCCAGAGGCTAGGCCCAAGCTTCAGGAAGGAGCCCTGTGCCCATGCTTCCCCCACCCCTCTCCCAAAGAATATTCCTGAGGGGAAGTGGGAGGGACTGAGAGTTCTCCAATCCTCTGTCTGCCTGTCTGTCAGTCACTGTCTGTCAGCCACTAGTTATGATCCCCATGAAGGAGCCAGGTGAATCTCTCTCACCTGTGAGTGGAAGGTGTAGCCATTGTGGACTTCGTAATCAAATTGGGACTTCAAAGAACTGTTATTAACTTACACTTTAATATGCGGTGACTTGATCAGAATTGGCCTGGGGAGAAAAAAGTGAAGTCCTAAGCTCAGGAACACAGGGCAATAGAAAGAGGCTGGGACAAAGAACCGGAAGAAGTACATCATTTGTGGGTGGACAAGGAGCATGTTCCAGGCCCAGCAGATGAGCAAGCACCTGGTAATCACATGGTAACCTTCTGTAATTTATAAAGCTTGCACAAGGAGTGACCACTCATAAGAATTTCATAAATCTCAGAGCATTTGTTGGTTTTAGTTTTTCCAAATCGTGGCTTAGAATTATTATAATTTTAAAAAAAGAAAGAAAAGAAAAAAGAAAAAAAAACCCATGAATTTGTAGAAACATGAAGTATCTTAAACATGAATTATTTCTTGCAAACTTTATACCACACATCAAAATTCTAGATTTCTGAGCATTTATTTACTTAGCAAAGAATTTTTTATGGGTTTTGAACACCTGCTTATCCATAAAAGTTGAACATTTTTTTTAAGAAGTGTAAAAATGACCACATCATATACAAGAACACTAAAAATTTGCCAAAGAAATTTCTAATTTTCAACTTGGGAGGCTGAGGCAGGAGGATTGCAAGTTCCAAGCCAGTCTCAGCCACTTAGTGAGGCCCTAAACAACTTGCACAGACCCTGCCTCAAAACAAAACAAAACAAACAACAACCAAAAACAAAAATCATAAAAAGGGCTGGGGATGTGTCTCAGTGGTTAGGCACCCCGGGTTCAATCCCTGATACCAAAAAAAGAAAAAGAAGGAAATTCTAATTTTTCTAATCTTTTCATGGGTCCTGGTGATTTTTTCCTTTGAGTTCCTTGGGTGTCCTAAGAAGAGGGGGCTGGGGTAGAACCCAAAGAGCAGGTTAGTACAGATAGAAAGGGGATTGGCTACTGGCTACCAGAGGCACCACTGGGGGCTCCCCCATCAAAATCACCCAGTTGTTGGCTTGTTTAAGAATTTGGAAAAAGAAGGTGAGAAGAACATGGGCTGACTTGTTCTTATGTCCCAAAAGGTCAGATTGCCACAGAGTGAATCTGGGGGTGAGGTGTGAACCTGCCATTGTCTTGAGACAGCTCTTCCTCTCTTTCATTTTCTTATAAATTGTAAGAAGTTCAACTCCAGCCTGGGACTGTAGCGCTTCCCTCTTCTACGTCCCCTTCCCACGCACCCATCTACTGGGCACAAGTGCAAGTACCCCATCCGCCATCCCTGGCTGGCTTCCAGTTACTATTTCTTGTATTGGTCATTAATTCTGTGAAAAAGGAAAGAAGGCACTTTTTAAATGTCCTGGAAAGAGTGCTGGAACAGTGTGGGGAGACAGATCAGCTAGCTTCCCGGGGAGGATGCCAGGACTCCAAGGGTGCAGTGAGACCTCATGGAACCAGGGCACAGGGAGGAGAAAGCTCCACTGTGAGCTGCTCAAGACATGCTTGGTTGCAGTGAACTCAAAGAAGACACAATCTATAGGGCAAATGACAACAGTAGTACTGACACCTTCCAGGTGTATAACACCTTCTATCCTGGCTGGCCCTTCTCATATCATGTTAAAGTTATATACTGCAGGTCTAAAGCCCCCCAAAGTACATGAACCTGATAATGCCGGCATCTGACTTATTTTTGAATCCCACTGTACCCACGCAATGGTACTTAACAAATATTTGCTCATGTTAATCATCTCTGCAACCCAACAGGTTGGAAGAAGCAGGATCATGCTCATTTTACAGCTAACGAATCTGAAATCTTGGAAATTCAAGACGGAATGATGGTGGCCTCTGGGTGATTGTGACGAGATACAAATCTTGCCCATGAACAAGAGAACTGGGGCTTGAACCTCGGTCTTAGGTCTTGCCATTGAGCACTCCCACTGCTACAGGAGGTGTTGGAGAACACAGAACTTTATATCTTTGGAGCTAAGACACTGTAATTCAAGTGTTTACCAACAATTTCTGCAATACAGACTGGAGACTAGCTTCCCACTGTCCTAGGCGAACCTTCTCAGTCATGTCCATATAAACAGATGGTTGCCCCTTGGTTTGGAAGAGGTCTTGGGCATCTACAGTGGGTCCTGGGCAGATGCCTCAGACTGCAGTGTTACAGGTTTAGTTAAGCAATGCCAATTGTCTCCTTGGAAGAATCATGTCCCTAGAAATCAGAGAAGTGGTTTTCTAAGTCTGAGTTTAGGCTGTTCCATGCCTAAAAATCATTGTTCTTAGTCCAGGTAGGGTTCACAGAGGACCAGAGAACCAGACACAGGCAGAAGAAGCAGACTGACTTGTTCTTTTCCCTTCTGTGCAGGAACCACTGAGGGGAAAGACAGGATTGAGCCTCACATGCCACTGAACTGGGCCACACAGCTCCTGTCTCACCAGCATTGTGGTTTAAGGTTGAAAACAGACTAAGGCAACCAACGTGCATGGACCACTGGAACCAGACTACAGCTTCATGGTGCAGCTGGGAATTTCTCTTAAAGGATGGTAGTACTCCTCTCCTGTATCATCTCAAGTGCAACAGAAAAGAAGGAAGAGGAGGAGGGCGGCTTTTGTCCAGTGAAGAAAGGCTCCTTCTCTCTGTGGGCTAAAAGGTATTCAGAAAGGCCTGGAGATGTCCAAAAGCAGGGTGTTAGCTGGCCTCTCCCACCACAGAGACCACCAGGCCCTCAGGAAGGTTTGCAGACTGGGGTGAAACAATGGATGCTCTGAGAGTCTACTTCTGGAAGCAGTTGTAAATGATAAACTTGTAGGTACTTTGGAACAGTGTGGGGAGACAGATGAGCAGGCCTCCCAGGGAGGATGCCAGGGTTCTGGGGGTACAGAGTTATTTATAAGCCTCCAATAGCATTTTAAAACGTGATGGGCCTGTCTGAGTCCATACTTGAAGCAAGCAGCCGGCACCCAGAGGCCACCACCATTGAATAGGAAGAGACGAGATACAAGCCCACCAGCACAGCTCTGGGAAGGAAACCCGAGAACAGATGGACTTCTTGCATTTGTGGGATGGAGCTCAGACTGTTATTATTTTAGAAGCAAGAGGAAATGACACCCTTAACAACTGGGAAGTCAAGGCCATCTGGGCCACAGAAGGAAGACACTGCTCTCTGTTTAAATGACCCAGGATATTTCTACCTTGTGTCGGTCATCTCTGGCCTCTCAAGTTTATAAAGCAATGATAGTGGGCTAGGTCCAAGTCCTTCCTGCCAAGATGATTTTCTTAAAAATTGCTCTGGTAGAAGGAGTTGTCCCAAGAACAGTCAAGGGTCTCCTTTGCTCTAGGCTGGTGCCGTGGAGCTCAGCTCATCACACAGCCTGGAGAGACGCCAAACAAATCCTGGCAATGGAAGAAAGGAACTGGCTCTTCTGGTCAGCACCATGCTCTTCCTCCTGGAACTTCTCCTGACTAACTCCCTCACTGCAGAAGCCTTTATCAGTTGTCAGAACACATTTGCCTCTGGCCTTCCAAGAGCCCAGCAAGGTTATAAAGGTTCCAACCTTGCCAATGACTGATAAAAGACAATGGCCTAAGGACACACACACACACACACAGCTGGCAGTGGCCAAGCTGGAGCTAGAACAAGGTTTCCTGTTTCCAAGGCTCATGGCTCCTCTACCTTGGGCACTGGCCAAGAGCAGTAGCCTGGGCAGACTGCTGGGGGGAAAAGGTTCTCAGGTCCCCTCTCTGCTGGCTCATGGAGTTAGCACAGGGGGTCAGTCTTCGTTTCCCTTTCCTCTAAGCTGATGGGCAAAACAACCCCACACCCTCTTCGTAGCTCCACAAACTTAGCTGCCATGGCGTGGCAGGAAGGGCTGAACCTCAATCTGGAGACTAGGGTTTTAGTTCTGCCACTAACTAGGTGAGTCATCTTGGCAACTATCCCCATGCTCTGAGGATGCAAATCTGTGGGATCCCTCTCCTGGTCAGAACCCCCTTACGATTGTCTGTCACCCACCCAACTGAAGTGCAAGCCACTGTCACTTCTGAGCTCTTTTGGACTCAGGGAGTCAGGTAGAGGATGAGAGGATGCGGACATCAATTGGGTTCTGTAGATGGCCACCAGAAGTCCCATGGGGCCGGGCTGGAGTGGGCTCAGCAGTCCCAGCAGGCCCTTCCATTCACACTCGAAATTCTCCTCAACGCAACATAAGGACCACTAAGCTTCCCCAGGCAGCTTCCTTCTTTCTGTCTCCTTCTCAGGGTCAGTTCCCTCTGGGTTTCTCTTCACTATATGTAGCTCCGACACAGTGATCACAGGCCTGGAACTTCCCTAATCGCTAGTCCAGGGACAGAAAACTGAAAGTTGTGCTTGTTACCACACTTGATCACAATTTCCTACCCACTCAGAGGCCCACTTTACCCCCCAGCAATGCCTGTTTAGGAGCATCATCCGAAGCCCTGGTTGGAGTGGACTGAAAGGAAAACAATGGAGCCTCCAGATCTCCAAATCTGCTCTAAGAATTTCCCAGGAGGTCACAAGAGCAGGCTGTCCACCCAGCTCTGCCTACAGGTTTCTGGGCTTGCCTCATCCCTCTACCCTCTACAGCACTCTCTCAGGCTTAAGCTGCTCCTTCTTCTCTTTCTTTCCTTCTCTCTCTCTCTCTCTCTCTCCCTCTCTCTCTCTCTCTCTCTCTCTCTCTCTCTCTCAAGTCTTTTTAAATTAGTCTCTCACAAAGAACTCTTCAGAGATTGAAAAGGAGACTCTACCAACATGGTAGAAATACGGGCTCTGAAATAAAACAGACCCAAACTGACCTCTCAGTCCTACCATTTAGTCCTGAGAGATAAGGGCAAGTGACTTGATCTCACTTGACCTCACTTCCCCGTCTACAAAACTCCATTTCACTGGATGGTTATAAGGAGTAAATGAGACCATGTTTGCAGATTAATCAGGATAGTCAACGGTAACTGCTATAAGGAAAATCTCAAAAGCTCAGTGGCTTGATACAACAAGGGTTCATTCCCCTCTTGTTTAACAAATTGATGAGAATTAGGTGTCTTTCTTGCACAGCTCTCCTCCAAATGGTGGTTCAGGGACCCAAGACCTTCCATTCCCTTGGGGTCCTCTACTGGAGACCTTCCACGTAGCTGACAGACTTGCACAGAGTTAAAAGACAGGCTGGACTTAGCACCCACCAGTTCAACTTTACATTGGCTAAAACTCAGCCACATATTCCACCGAACTTCAAGGGAGACAGGGAAATCTAGTTGCCCTATATGTACCCAGGAAGAGGAAATGAGATTTCTAGCTAGACCTCTGGCCAGGCTCTGCTACAACAAGTATTTAGCATAGTGCTTGATATACTGTTAAGAACTCAATAAATTCAAGATACTGTTATAATTACTTTCTATCATCTGTCCTAATATTGTTTTGAATACCAGAAATCCCAGAACCTCAAGATAGACTTGTCCAAACACTGAGAATGAGTAAGTGAATACAAAACAAAACAAACTAGTAAGCTTTATTAAAAAAATTAAGATGTAGAAATCATGCTTGATATAACTCTTACTCTGGTTGTTTTCTATGAGGTGGCAGATATGTTGAAATATCCTGCATTCAGAGGCTGGCTCTGCACTCAGGAAGGTGTTAACCTATGTCAGCCACTGTAGTTTTCACATTCCAAAACATAAATGCCAACTTACCCATTTTATAGGGCTCTCCAAAAACGTCATATTCTCTCATCTCCAATACCTATCCTCATACACTTACCTGTCTGAAGCACCCTTCCTATCACCCGACACTCCACTGGGTCACTCTGCAAGTGTGATTGAGAGTCTCTGCCCTGTGTCCCAAGTTAGTCTATACTTCCCTGCCCAGAACACTTACAACAGATTATCAAAATCTCTGCTGTTTCTCACTCTAACTAGATCACTCCCTGGGTAAGAGACTTGGTTTTGATCACCTGTTAATTCCCAGCATCAGCAAATGTCTGGGTCATAAGTGTGCACATGACCATGTGAATGAATGAAGAATCCTGATCAGAAGAGTAACAGAGTAAGACTTTCAAATTCTCACACTCAATAAAAACTAAAGGCAAGAAGGCAAGATAAGAAAGAAATATCACAGCATTCTCTTCCTTAAAAAGGTTAACAGGAACTAAGAAGTCATTTCAGAAGGTAGCCACACCTCCTGCATCACGCCTGGGTACTCCTGGGCAATCTGTCATCTAAAGTTCTCAGCTGAGCACCAGTAAGTACAAAAACCATTCTTACACTTTAAAATAAACCTGGAGCTCTCCTTCCTGGCTGATCTGAGGGTATGGTAACAGGAGCTGTACCCCAAGAGATGGCTTAACTGATCGTATGTCCTGGTGGGCCAAGCGGATACCACTTTCTATTACCCAGGTAGCTGGGGCACCCTGGCCACTGCTGACCAAGAATGAAATATTTCTAGTCCCAATGTACACCCACAGGCACAGATGAGACCCCCAACTCTTACCCTCAGCCAACTTAGAATACTCTCGGTCCAGACCACTAGGTAACAGAGCTGATCAAAACTGTAATTGGGGGGAAATTTTTTAAAAAATTAAGAAAAAGCTGTAATGGGGTAAGACTTTCAAATTCTTTCACTCCCACAACAGGGTATCTCCACAAGCCATTCTTACTAACTCGGGTGCCATGCACACCTATCCAAGTTGGGTCCCCTGTCTCAAAAGGTACAGATAGGCCTTCAGTGTGGGCTCTGGATACTACCAAGGAAACATCCCAGGAACAGAGAGAGCCTGGTGACCCCAGGCTGAGCCTGGAAATGTCAAGTCCCCCTTCTTTTGTTCCCATGTCCTCTGAGAATAAGAACAGGGCTCCCAGGTCAGCCAGTATAGACACTGGCAAGAAGACCCACAAGTACATGCTCAACATCACAAATGAATCCAAATCTAGACAGATTCACTACTGCATATGTGAGTGCAAGCACATATGCACACTGCAAGCGTATACATGTATGTAGCAAGTTTCACCCTCCAATAAAAAGTGATGTGACAAAGTTTTTCTCCCACAGCCTTACATCTTTAGCACACCCGGAGGACAGTCTCAGCTGAGTCATGTGACACAAAAGTGTTGGCTCCAATGTTACTGGGTACCCCAGCAGTGAAACTGCAGTGAAACCAAAAGGGGCTGGGAGATGTCGTGGATACCCCTCCAAAAGTATAAGTCAGGTAGGCAACACCTACTCTAGAGTCAGTTTAGCTGAGAAGATTGCACAGAGGTCCTAGGGCAACACTGAGAATCACACACGTGTCCTCAGACATCTGCATTCAGCACCTGGAATAGTCTGCTTCCCCATTTCAGGGCCACCTTGGCCACAGGAACAATTCTGAGCCTGGTAGCCTCATATAATTAGCTGATCTGAACCCAGGTGCTGCCCTTTAGGGCAAAGCTGTCTTAGGCCATCTGCACTCCAACACGCGCGCGCGCGCACACACACACACACACACACACACACACACACACACACACACACATACACACACACACACACAGTTTCAATGGCGCTGGAAGCCCAATGGGGAGAAGGGCAGAGTTGGTTGCAGCCTTCTCTGCCTCTGCACAGACTTGCACAGACTTGCCCTGCCTCTTTCGCCAGCGGGGCTAGTGCACGGAGCACTGTCAAACTAACGTCACGGGCCGAAGGGGCGGGGCGCATAGAGGCCCCGCCCCGCCTCCACTGACGTCAGCCCCCCAGCCCCGGGCGCGGGCTAGGCGAGCAGCTAGATCCGTCAGTCTCAGCCCAGCGGAGTAGCGGCAGGAGGCTTTCAGGCGGCTCCGGACGATGCGGCGCGCCCAGAATGCTGTCGCGCCTGGTTGTGCCTCTGGCGGCGCTCCTCAGCCTGTGCCTTGGCTCCAGTGCGCACGGTAAGGCTCCGGTCCCGGAGCAGTGCTATCACCAGCTCTAACGATGCGATTTCAGGCAAGCAAGGGAAACCAAGAGGGACTGGGAGATGTCGTGGACATAACTCCAGAAGTATTAAGTCAGTAGAGGAGCGCCTCGACCTCTTCGCGGCTGCCCCGCTGGGCTGTATGGATGGCCAGATCCCACTCCCGTCGGTTCTCGGCCCTCCTTTATGTTCTGCTTCCCACAGGGAACTCGATTTAGCTACCCTCTCGGAGAGGGATGCTCATAACCTCCCTGTCCCTGCCGGGGCTCCTTCACTCTGGCAAGACTGAGTCTCAGGCTCACCTGTTGTGGAAGTGGAAGAGGTTGAGATTGAGGGGTGTGGGGGATCAGTAGCCCCTCCCCACTCCAAAACTCATCCACCCACTTTTTTTTTTTTTTTGATGCACTTCTTGAGAAAGCAAAAATTTAGTCATGGTTTTTCTGCTCTTCTGGTGCCATGATGGGACTGCTTCTTCCCATGGGGAGTGATTTTGATATTTTGACCCCCTTCTGACTCTCCTCTCCCTTTGCCTTCTGGTCTCACCTCCATCTCTGTCCTTTCCCCACCCTATGGATTATTATGTGACCATCAGAGATGGTCTTCAGCCCCCCAGCTCACTCCCATTGCTCCCTGCCTCCCTCCTGCCTTACCCCTATCTCTTAACTCAGTCTGAGTTTCTGCAATCAAGAAGCCCCAGAAAGAGAGAATGGAAGGGCCCAGAGTTGGAGGGACCAAAAGCAGATGCAAGGAGAGCAGGGACCCAAATATCTTCTACATGATGTCAAAATACAAAGTAAAACACTTTCACATGATGGGGGCTGAGGTGGGGATATGCAGCCCAAACCCTGCAAAGACTTGCTGCGTTTTTCACTTTCCATCTAATGTTTTGCAGCTGAAACAGAATTGATGCTCAAAGACAGTAAATGAAAGGAAGTAAGAGACAGGAAGGTCTGAGGCAGGAGGATCAAAAGTTCAAGGTTAGCCTAGGCAGTTTAGCCAGACCCCATATGTGTGTGTGTGTGTGTGAGTGGGGACATATTTTCTAAATGAAAATGGCAGAGTCAGAAAGAAAGCAAGATTTGAGAGATGTTGAGAAGTTTGAGAACTGGGCAAGTGGGGGCAGAGCCACTGTCAAAGAAGACGCCCTAGGGGAACCCACTTGCTATTGACCTTCACTGTACTTTGTGCTTAGCACCACATTGGCAAGGGCTAGTTTGAGGCTCCTGGAACCAGTGCTGTCTGTGGTGAATGGTGTGTTGGGCTGAGAGGATGGTAGCGTGGAGAAAGAGCTTGGTGTTTCAAATCTCACCTTAGATCCAGGGTTCTCTGAGGAGAGGTCCTCAGCACAGTCTAAAACAAGGGCTGACTCCTGGCTGTCCTCGCCTAGCCTCAGGTGGGTACCTGACTATAGGTGAAGCCCTTCTAGGATTCAGGGAATGGAACTAGCCCTCAGTTTGAGTGGCCCAAGAGACCATCTGCCCAGGCAGATGTCAATAAGTAAGATGTCTGTATAGCCAGAAAAGTGGCCTTGGACTGGGATTGGGTGGGGACCAGGTGTGGGGTGGGGGACAGGCCTTAGGGTGATACTGGAGCAAAGACAGTGTTCAGACAGAGCCAGAAACTAGCTCATCTGAGCTTGCTGCTGACATGCCTCAGGCCTCCCCCTGTCTTTTCCCCTGGGCTGTGTGGGACCCAGCTCTGTCTTCTCATCCACCACTGTGCTTCTGGTCACCAACCCTAGCTCTGGAATCAGACACATCTGGGGCAAGTCCACACTCTGCCTCTTACCAGCTCCATTGGCCTTGAGCAAGTCACTTACCCTCTCTGAGCTTCCATTTCTTCTTTAGTAAATGGGGGCAATAAATGTTCTCCATGCAGGGCTGATGTGACATGGAACATAGCAAAACACTTAGCACAGTGCTCAGCTTATTGCAGAGGACCTAGCAAATGAATTCTAATTCTTGTCATCATCAGCCCATGGAAGTGGAAGAGGCTGAGATGGATGGGTGTGGGGGATCAATAGCCCCTCCCTACCCAAAAACTCATCCACCCACTTTTTTTTTTTAAGAGAGAGTGAGAGAGGAGAGAGAGAGAGAGAATTTTCAATATTTATTTTTTAGTTCTCGGTGGACACAACATCTTTGTTGGTATGTCGTGCTGAGGATCGAACCCGGGCCGCACGCATGCCAGGCGAGTGCGCTACCGCTTGAGCCACATCCCCAGCCCATCCACCCACTTTTAAAAATTTTTTATTTTTAGACATTGATGGACCTTTATTTCGTTCATTTATTTGTATGTGGTGCTGAGGATCCAACCCAGTGCCTCACACATGCTAGGCAAGTGCTCTACCGCTGAGCCATACCTCCAGCTCCCCACTTTTTTTTTTTTTTTAATTCAAATGTACTTCTTGACAAAGCAAAAATTTAGCCATGGCTTTTCTGCTTTTCTGGTGCCATGATGGGACTGCTTCTTGCCGTGGGGAGTGATTTGGGTCCTCCTAGTCCCAGGGGATGGATTCTACAAGCTATTGACATCTCTTCTCCCCAGGAACGGAACTGCCTAGCCCTCCATCTGTGTGGTTTGAAGCAGAATTTTTTCAGCACATCCTCCACTGGACACCCATCCCTAATCAGTCCAAAAGCACCTACTATGAAGTGGCACTCCTGAAGTAAGAAAAGGGGAGGATGGAGGGAGGAGAAGGGCGGTGAGGGATGGGCCAGTTGGTCTCCATCTGCTCCCCTTTCACAGGAAGGTGCCTGCCTCGTTATTGAGGCAACACAACAGGGGACCCTGAAACATATCTACCCAGCTGACATCCCCATGTATACTAAGCAGCATGCTGGGATCTCTGGTGTGAGAAGGCCAAGATTGGCTTTCCCCCACCAGGTTTCTCCATCTTACGGGGAAAGCCTCCACAGTATTGTTGGAGAACAGGGAAACCGTATGCCTGCAAATGTAGCTGGGAGAAGTTAGAAAGAAGGCTGAGGGACAGGGCCCGAAGGTCTTTCTGGAGGGATAGCACTTGAGCTACTCCTATTCCCTCTGTTGAGTCTTCTACACCACAGAAAAGCTGATATGAGGTCCCCAAACCACGAGAGACCCCTTGCAATTAGATGCCCTGAACTACAGGAAATATCCCGAGCGTGTTCCCCTTTCTTCCATGATGGAAGCTCTCTGCCCAGACCTCTGGATGCCCTCTTAAAGGAGTAGACTTGAGCACAGTTCCTGCCCTAGTGCCTACCCTGATATCTCTTCAGGTACGGAAGACAGCCCTGGGAAAACATCACCAGCTGTAGGGGTGCCCTGGAGTTCTGTGATCTCACCGCAGCCACCCTGGACCTGTACCACAACAACGGTTACCGGGCCAAGGTCCGGGCAGTGGATGGCAGGAGGCACTCCAATTGGACTATCACCCAAACCCGCTTTTCTGTGGATGAAGGTGCTTTACTTCCCCCTGAAACTAGTGCATGGCTTTGGCTCCCTTCCAGCCAGAAACTCTAGCCTAAGGCTTTTCTTTCTGTTCCCATATCTCCTCCCGTCATCAGACCTTCTAGCCGGGAACTAGTTACCCAAACAGGCCTGAGTCAGGTCTTTGGAGAGGTTAGATGAAAACAGCCAAGTTTTCTGAGATTTAAAAGGGAACTGGAGTTGTTTATCCTACGGAAGGGAGGTCTTGGGGTGTACTGGAGCCGCTGAGTCATGAGGGCCAGGCCTGTGAACTTGTGGAGTTTAGGGAAAGGAAGTGAATCCATTAGCACTCAGCATAGCACCTGGAGCAGTGGGCGTATTTGGTCCTCCCACCTGCAGGGGAGAATTCCCAGGGGTCATCATTTGGAGCAGGAAAGTGCTGCTTAAGAAAAGGCAGGAGTCTCCCTGGAAGGTAACAGAAATGATGAAGCCTCAAGCCCAGTGGGATTCTTCTACTCCACAAATTGGGACTGAGCTTGGTCTGGGTGCAAGTTCTGCTCTGTGGGATTCCAGTTGGAGTCGATGGTCTAGAAGGCTCCCAAATGCTTGCTCACATACCAGTGCTCAGCCAGCTACAGAAAGAAAAAATTTTCTAGAGAGTGTATTTAAAAATATATTTCTAGCCAGACAAGGTGGCGCATGCCTGTAATCCCAGCATCTTGGGAGGCTGAGACAGGAGGATTATAAGTTCAAGGCCAGCCTCAATAACTCAGAGGGGCCCAAGGAACTTAGTGAGACCCTGTCTCAAAATTTTAAAAAATAATAAAAAGGGTTGGGGATATAGCTCAGTGGTAAAGCACCCTGGGTTAAATTCTCAGTTAAAAAACAAACAAACAAATAAATATATAATACATATGTATATATGTACATTTATATGTACATATATATTTGTGTGTGTGTGTGTGTGTGTGTGTGTGTGTGTGTGTGTGTGTGTGTGTACTTCCAGGGTCCAGCCTGCAAAATTCAGGTTCCCTATGTCTGTAGAGGGCCCAGGGCATCTGTATTTCAAACATTTCCCAAGAAGTTCACATGTTCTGTGGGAT
Source organism: Ictidomys tridecemlineatus (assembly GCF_052094955.1). Taxonomy (NCBI): domain Eukaryota; kingdom Metazoa; phylum Chordata; class Mammalia; order Rodentia; family Sciuridae; genus Ictidomys; species Ictidomys tridecemlineatus. The sequence continues at coordinate 101,388,003 of NC_135480.1, forward strand.
TAGAAACCTGTGGCCTAGGTTTTGGGGGAGGTAAACTTGACCCTGGAGGAAAGTCATGGGTGGGATCTCCAGGCCCTCTCCATGCCTCAGCCTCACAGCTTTGTCCCTTCTCCATTCAGTGACACTGACGGTTGGAAGCGTGAAGCTAGAGGTGCACGAGGACTCCATTCTTGGGACAATCCAGCCCCCCAGGCCCCAGATGGCCCCTGAAGGTGATACGTATGAAAACATCTTCAGTCACTTCCGCCAGTATGAGATTGCCATCCGCAAGGTGCCAGATAACTTTCCGGTACGGGGTCCCCAAGGCTTCCCTGTCCCCTGGGCTAGAATCACCTTTGTGCAGAGTAGAAAGAACCTGGGTACTGAGGAAGGAGTTGAAATGACCTCTGCCCTCGAACACACACTCCTGCGGGGAAGGCACTGCCTGCCAGGTGTCAGCAGCTCTCAAAACATGTGATGGATCTTGTTTCTGACGCCCTCGGCGTGGGTACTTTATTTCATTTTACAGATGAGGCTGTGGAACTTTCCAAGGGCACCCCTGCGGGTGGGAAATCTGGAATGGGCAAAATCCATCCTCTTTTTTCTTCACCACAATTGATTCAGGTTCTTTCTAGAGAGATCCTCAGCTTCTAGAAAAGACTCCCTTTTCTCTATTAATGCAAAATTGGTTGTGGTAATTACAGAGATGCTGGGCTGTAATCACAGTTGATTATCTTAGGAATAGACTGAAGGGGTTCTCGAAGGCCCCTCCAGGGTCAGAGATATTTGGGGCTCAGTGGTAGAGCACTCGCCTAGCATGCAGGAGGCCTGGCTCCATCCTCTGTATCACACACCAAAAAGGGGGGTCTCCAGCTCTTTTAGGTACCATGGCATAAGAGGATTTTGTTCATCGTTGTTCTTGTTTTGGTTTCAGCTGAGAACGAAGAAGGTCAATCATGAAAACTTCAACATCACAGCCTCAGGAGAGGTGGGAAAGTTCTGTGTCATAGTGAGGCCATCTGTGGCCTCCCGGATGAACAAGGGGGTCTGGTCGGAGGAGCAGTGCATCGTCCTCACCAAGCAGTGTGAGTGGGCTCAGATTGGCATCCGGGTGGAGAAGGACCTGGAAGGGCTGGCACAGTCCATAAAGCCTCACTCAGGCTGCTGGTGCCAGGCACCGCACTGGCCCTGCCCTGTGTAGCCAGTTATCCCTGCACAGCCCATCAGAGAGGTCGGCTGTCCCATATTAGAAAAGCTCCAGGAAGACAACTTTTGAGGAAGGGGTGGGCCCATAGAACCAGGTCCCCTGATTCTGGGGTCCTGCCACTTACATACAGCTGTGCTTTCCAGGGACCGCCTCAGTACCCCCCACCTCCCAGTCAGCTGTGCTAGTTCCTGTTTGTTACAGTCTGTACTGTCCTTCCTCAGAGCTGGGGTACGAGGGCTTCTCCTTGCCCCCTCTCTCTCCCCTGAGAGGAAGCAGAACTGAGCTGTCTCCTGGGAAGAGCTGCTAAAGTCAGCAGTAGTGGGGGAGAGATGTCAGTATGGAGCCAAGTCCTGCCCACCAGGATCCTGCCATCTGGCTGGGGGCAGAGTGTGCCCTGCCCAGCAAAGATGGCAGTGACTCTGCTTCACAGTAGGACCTGTTGTATGAAGAACACTCAACAACTCATCGTCATTGAAGTGCCAGGACAGACTAAGGCACCAAGGATGCATCAGGCAGTGTTAAAAGATTTTTAAGGCCAGGCGTGGTGGCACATGCCTGTCATCCCAGCAACTCGGGAGACCAAGGCAGGATTGCAAGTTTGAGGGAGGTTTCAACAACTTAGCATGGCCCTAAGCAACTTAGTGAGACCCTGGGGATGTGACTCAGTGGTAAAGTGCCCTTAGGTTTAATACCAAGTACCAAAGAGAGAGAGAGACAGAGAGAGACAGAGAGAGATTTTTTTAACAGAAGAAATAGTTTTGTTCTGGTCTTAGCTTGTAACCTTGGGCAAGTGACTTGGCTTCTCTGAGCCTCAGTATCCTAATCTATGAAATGGGGGTGATGATAATATTTATCAACTCAGGTTGTTAGAAGGGCCTGATGAAGTAAGTAAAATTCTTGGGACAAGATTAATCTTTACAACCATATTATAAGGTATAATTTTTTCTCATTTTATAGATGAACAAACTGAGGCTCAGAGAGATTAAGTACTTTGTCTACAGTCCAACAGCTAGCAAGTGGTGCAGCAGGGATTTGAACCCAGGTCTGGCTGCCCCCAGAAGCCCCTGTTTTTGCCTGCTCTGCCATCTGCCCTATTGTTCTGTTTGCCTTGGGTGCAGAGAGCTGGAAGCAGAATTGGTGTGCCCAGCGAAGGGACCCCACACAGAGGCTGGAAGACTGGCAGAGATTCACGATGGCTAAGAAGTTGCCTGTAGGGGTGGCCTGGGTCACTCACTGAGTAGTTCCTCAGAGTGGCCAAGGGACCTCTGGGGACAGTCCCTTAGCACCCCATGGTGCCAGGCTACTAATGCATCTGTCTGCCTGCAGATTTCACTGCGACCAACCTCAGCATCTTCTTCTCCTGTGTCCTGCTGCTCTGTGGAGCCCTGGTCTACTGTCTGACCCTCCAGCTTTATGTGCGGCGCCGGAGGAAGCTGCCTTCGGTCCTGGTGAGTCTCACAGGGAGGCTATTGCTCCATTTCCCAGGCTCTCCAGAGCTCCCTCCCTCCCAGGCTGCCCATTCCCTTGGCTAACCTCGGCTTTCAGCCCTGACATTATCATGGGCACCCTCATCAAGCACCATGGGGACAGAGGGACGAAGTAAACACAAAACCCTGTCCTGAGAACACTGTCGTCTAGTATCCCAGATACCACAGGTACATGCTGAGCAATCACAAACCCCAGTGACCACAAGTCTTGTCATTTCTATTAATAATTGGCCATTGACCAGCCCCTGTACATTAGTACCAGTTACTATCCTCATTTTAGAAGTGAGGACAGAGAGATGGTTCCATGCACAGATTTGTACAGCCGGGAAAAGTCACGAAAGGAGCCCATCTTCCTACACATAGTGGCCAAGAGCAATGACGCCCAACAAGACAGGAAGAAAGATGGGCTCAAGCTGTCAGAGAGGGAGGGGGCAGAGTAGAGAGGTGACAGTGGAGAGGAAGATTCTTGAAGGAGGCCAGGACCTCCCACCCCTCCTAGTGGGCCACATCTGGGCCACCTCTGGGAGTGGCATGTCAGCCTCTAAAAGTTATCGTGTAAGAACTGTGCAGCAGTTCAGAAGTTCAGCCCACCCCCACCTGGGCTCAGGCTGCACGGAGGGTCACCACAATAGCCCCCTGAGCTGGCCTTGCTGTGTGCCAAAGGACCCAGCTTGGGCAGGGAGGCGAGAGCCCCAGGGAAGCTCACAATGGCGGTGGAAAACTCCAGAGGGATCCCAGGCTCTCTAAGGACAATGATGAGAGAGACCGAGTTGTTTTGAGTGGGACCTTCTGGATCCGTGTGTGCGCGCGCGGCGGGTAGCCAGCTGCCTGGCCTGATTAGTCTTTTTCCAGGTGAGAAAGCACTGTGTCCCCTGCTCTGTACCCTGGATAGACAGATATGAGGAGGAGACTGGGGCAGGCACACTTAAACAGCCCTCAGGGGTTTTATAGTATCTCCTTGTGTCTAGCTGAAGTGTCTACTCATCATCCTTTCTCTGTGTTCCTGGGAGAGCCAGCTCCTCCGCCTGTTTCCCATGCACTTTGAGCATACACTCAAGACAGGGCCTGGAGCTAGGGTGGTAGCTTAGGAATGCACTGGGAGACTGGGACGAGATAGCTAGAAGAAAGTTGGGGGTGGGAGGATGGTGGTCCTGAGACCCAGGATGGGAGATTCTACTTCGGGGTCAGGAGAGGCATCTAGAATGTGTGAGGTGGTGCTTGAGCTGGTCATTGAACATCCATCACATGCACAGTTCTGTCTGGGAAGGAGCTGATTCATGTGGCCTCTGGTCCCAAGGGACTTGATTGCAACCAATATGTAAACTGTGAGCTTAGCCCAAAGCAGGGAAATAACATCCGAGCAGCAGAGATGAAAAGAAGTTTCTGGGGTTTTGTTCCTTCTGTACATTTGATCACAGAATTCATTTGTCCTGGAGGGTTTTTTCTCCTTGGGTTAAATACAGCCCAATTTCCTTCCCCTAATAATCCGAGTCATCACTAATGTATAATGCTGAGAGCACTTTCACATTCTTTAGTTTGTCCTTGTTCATTAGCTGGCTTGATCTGCTCTTTCAACCATCCATCCAGGGAAGTTTGATTGGAAATCAGGGGATCTCACAGGACAATTGAGTATAAATTTCAGGTTTGCTCTTCACTGCTGTGTGATTTTGGGAAAGCCATTTAACTTCTCTGTGCTTCAGTTTTCTCCTCTAAGAAATAGAGGTCAGAATACTTCCCTTGAAAAATTACTGGAGGATGCAATTCAATTGAGCACATATTTCCTGAGTTTCTTCTTGGTATGACTACACGCCTTAATGACACAAGTAGGCATGTGCTGTTATTGTTTTCACTCTGCAGATGAGGAACTAAAGCACAGAGAAGATAAGTATTTTGGTTCAACTGACCAAGTTTATAGGAGGCAGAGCTGGGATTTGAACTCGGGAAGCCTGGCTCCTGAGTGTACGTCTTTAACACTAAGCAATGGTTTTAAAGTAAAAGAGACTATAATAGAGACTCAGCCAGTGAGAGTTGCATTTGCATCATTGTGTACTAAGGAAGTGAGGGCAGTTGTGCGATGGTGAGTCAGTAAGTCAGTCAACAAACCTTATGAGTGTCTACTTGTGCCAGCTCAATTCAGGCTCTGGGGACAGAGTGGCAAAAAGACTAGTTCTGGCCTTCACAGAACTTAGGTTCTTTGGGGAATGGGGAGTGAATGAATGTGTATTATTTCCAGGAACTAAGTACTAGGAAGAAGTAAACTAATGTGGAAAGCATGGCTGGGAAGGGCTTGATGAAGAGGTGACATCCAAGCTGAGACTTGAATGATGAGGGGACCCAGCGATGCAAAGTGCAGACAGAAGAGTATTCCAAGCAGAAGGATTAACATGTGCAAAGGCCCTGATGTGTTTGTTCTGGGACAGAAAGAACACAACTGCAGCTAGGGCAGAGGAGAGCCAGAGGGAGGGGTCAAATGACTTCCCTGGGACCCTTGGCCATTGATGGGGAGCAGGTCTTTGGCTGCTAGTTCTTCACGTATTCCGCCACCCCACACTGCAGCCACCTTGTTTGTGGAGGTCACAATTCAGAAAGTGGAGAGATTAATTTGATGTCTCACACCCAGAAATTTTTCTAAAAATGGGTGGGATGGGATAGAGTAGACTAGATGGATCTGTCGCGGCGCATAGGGAGTAGGTATTATTTTGTGAAGCTGCTTCCATTTGCTTCTGTATGAGTTATAGGAACAGGTTGTCTTGTAATATTTGCATCTTATTTGAGGTCATTGTCAGGAAGTTTGAGGCACACTTCTAGATGGGTGGGTGCAGCCTGCTGTCAGGTTTGAAAAGCCCAGAGGGTGGAGCCGCCTGGGGGCTCGGGGGTTCCCTGCAGGCTCCCATTCCGCCTGGCCTCCCTTTCTATCTGGCTTCAAGGATCGCAGCTTCTTGTGCTTCTGGCCTGGGCAGAGAATGCCTCAGGGGAAAAGCTGATTCCAAAGAGCACCCTGCAGTGTCGTCCAGGCCTTGTCATCCCCTTCTGTTGATGCTCCCCTCCTGGGCCTCTGGCCTCCCTTGTGGCTCTGGGGAGGGCTCCGGCAGGTGGCCCCAACCAATCTCACTCTGTCCTCTCCTCCCAGGTCTTCGAGAAGCCCAGCCCCATTGGCGCTGTGAACCAGCCTCCCTGCCCAGACATCATCTACCTGCTTGATGAGGAGGCCTTCCCGAAGGTGTCCCCAGAGCTAAGGAACTCAGACCTGCATGGCAGCACAGACAGTGGCTTTGGCAGTGCCAAGCCATCCCTGCAGACTGAAGAGCCCCAGTTTCTCCTCCCTACTCACCACCCCCAGGCCTGTGGGGCTCTGGGAACGGAGGTCCCCACAGAGCTACAGGACAGCTGCAGTAGTGGCAGCAGCAGTAGCACAGACAGTGGGATCTGCTTGCAGGAGCCCTGCCTGTGCCCTGGCAGGGAGCCCACCTGGGAGCAGCAGGTGGAGAAAGCCAGCCAGGGCCAGGATGACAGTGGCATTGGCCTAGTCCACAGCTCTGAGGCGCAACCCGGGGATGCACAGGACGGCTCTGCCTTGGACCCGGTCAGTCTCCTGAGACCTGAGGTGCCCGAGGAGGAAGACCCAGCCGTGGTGGCATTCCAGGGCTACCTGAAACAGACCAGATGCACAGAAGAGAACGCAGCCACAGCAGGTGGCCTGGAGGAAGAGGCGCCCTTGACAGACAGCCTTGTCCCCCAGGTCAGGACGTGCCTGGATGCCGAGGCAGACTGGCCTCCGCCAGCCTTGGCCAAGGGCTATGTGAAACAGGATCCTCCAGGAGTGACCGTGGCTCCCTCGGATGGCCCCTCTGGACAGTGGAACCAACTGCCTGAGGAATGGCCACTCCTGGGCTTGACCAGCTTTGGTGACCTGGGAACAGCTGACTGGAGTTTTATCCATGACCTTGCCCCTCTGGACTGTGTGGCAGCCTCAGGAGGTCCCCTGGGCTGCTTTGACTCAGACATGGTCACCTTGCCACTGATCTCCAGCTTGCACTCGAATGAGTGACCTGGGCTCAGGGCTGCTTTTGGTTTCAGTCATGCCTGTGCCTCTGTCTGGATCAGGCAGGCCAGGCTGGGCATTTTTCTGCAAGCCTATCGGGGCCAGCCCTGGACAGGCCCTACAGGACAGGAGGAGACTGTCTCGCTGGAGTAGCGCAGGGCACGAGGATGGCATTGGCCTGTGCTGCTCAATGGGGCCCTGCAGACTCTAGCAGCACTAAGGGCGGGGCATAGACCTCCCCTCCTTGGGACTCCTTCCTGTGCTGTCAAGGGTTCTGTGCTCAGGGGAACCTCAGGGGGTTCTGGAGTCGTAGTGAGGCCGACAGGTTGCAGTCCGCTCGGACCCTGATACCTCCTTCAGGCTAGTGAGGCATCAGAGCCTCCTGCAGGTTGGAGTGCTAAGAAAATGGAGTTTCAGGGCCTCGCTTGGGGGGGTCATTTCTGGGGAGAGAAGGCAGGAGCAGAGGCTGAGCTTGATCTCTAGTGTGATGGCAGGGAGAAGCTCCCCCACAGGGAGGTGTCTGGACTGGTCAGAGCACCAGCCTTCAGGTGACCTCTGGGCTTGGGCACCAACTCAGGAGATCACCAGAGAGATAGGGCTGGGACTTCCACCTGTGCTTGCTGCTCATGTCTAGCCACAGACCCAGAGGTCAGGGCCCTGGGCTGGGATCCTGCATGCTTGGTGTTCAGTCATGTGATCCTGGGCCAGTCACCTCTCAGAGGGCTTCAGTTTCTCCATCTGCAAAATAAGGACTCAATCTTTAGAGGGTCTCTGTGATGGATGTTAGCCAAGATGGCCCTGAGGGTGACATTTCAGACCCTGTACAACTCAGTGCTGGGAGGAAATCGACTCTGGAACAAATCTTCCCAGTGAGCTTCCTGCTCACTGCAAGGGCTAATAGTTCTAGCATTGGTCTATGGGATCATCCTTGGAGAACTGCCCATCTCTGAGGTCCAGAGGGGTAGGGGTGGGCTCTGCGTCCCCACTATCCATTTGAAATCTGTCTTCAAATAAAGGCCGTTGACAGTCCCCAGACAGGATGCTGGGAAGAAGGGCATGCCTTCCCAAGCTACCTCTTGGCCCTGAATTTCTCTGTGGAATTTTGAGAACAGGCCTTCTGGCCCAGGGAACCCACCCATGGCCCCTGCCACTCTGCCAAGAAGCTCCTGGGTACCAGCCTGATAAGTGAAGCCTCTCTGGCAACATGCTCAGGAGAGGATTCCTCAGGGTTTCCTTGACAGCTTATTTATTTATTTTGCTCCTTTATTTATTGAAGAGGCAGCATAAGACAGGAAAGAATTCTGTTTCTAGCCGTGTGACCATGGCCAAGTCACCTTTCCTCTTTGAGCCTCGGTTTTCTTGTCTGTAAAACTGTAGAAGAATGTCTGGCTCGTCTCATTCCCAGGGACACGAAGTTCCCCTGCGAAAATGGAAACGCGCCTTGAACATGGAGCGCTATGAATGACGGGTGTATTGTTATTCCAATAAATGTCTTGACCACGGAAATCTTGCGAAACCAGTCAGATTTCTGGTGACGCAGTGGCTGACTTGGTTGATGATACTTGGGATGCTAATGAAGAGGGTGTTGCTCAGACAGAGCCCTCATCGATAGCCTGTGCTCACATGTATTGCTGTGACCTTGAAAAAATGATTTATCTTCTCAGAGCTTCCAATTTCCCATCTGTAACGTGGGGATGGCAAGTCCCCACAGGGATGTTATGAGGCTTAAATGAGATTATGTGTCAAAGGAGTTTAACGTGGAGCCAGGCATGTGGGGTTCCCATGTGAAAATAGCTGTCCTTGGTTATGAAGGCTGTAAAGGAGATTTTTTTTCCTTGGAAATGGGTGAAAATGAGAGAAGGAGTTTGTACAAGGATTCTTTCACGAGATGAGAAAAGGAACCGGTGGAAAGTGCACTGCAGCATTTCAGACATGGATTCTGACAACCTGGAAAGGAAACCCACCACCTGTCAGGAAGGCAATAGCCCCGCCTTCCTGGAGCCTCACCTTCTTGCCTTGCCTGGGAGATGTCCCAGGGAGTTCTCATAACTGCGGAAGCTCTCTGCACTCTGTTCCGAAAGCAGCCTTCTCTTTCCTCGAAAAGCCACACGTGGGTTTGACTGTCCCTGAGCTCAGCCCAGTGGGTGGAGCAAACCACAGTCCCGTGGCCTGAGCCTCTGGTGTGCTGTACTCTGCCCCAGCCTGGATCCCCCTGGAGGTGACACCTCTTTTACCCTGTATCATCTCCACCATGTCTCTCCCTGCTTTTGCTCTGAGAAAGTAAGTTCTGGAAAAGTGCTCATTTTATGTCCTTCCATGAACTTGACCGTTTGGAGTCTGCTGGTACTTTCACCTGGAATTGTCAGGAGGGAAAGGGGAGTGGAGGGTTGGAGGTGGCGCCTTCCCCATGGAAAAGGCCTCTGGGCAGGTGGGATGAAGCAGACCATGGGGTGGGGAAAAGGTTCAGAAAATAAGAAAAATTCTCAGAAGCAATTGGGGCCAGTTTGGTGGAAGAAGGCAGTGTGAGCAGCGACCTGCAGGACAGAATGGAGTCAGATGATGTGGCTCTCAGGGCAGCCCCCGCTTGCTCCAGTGGAAGGAGTGGGAGTTTGCTCTAGCTCCTGGGCTTTCAGGGCTGCTCTCTGAGCGCCCAGCAGGGCAGGGCTGTGGGAGGGGCTGAGAGCTCTCCCAGGCCGCAGGGTGGATGGGACACTTGCCTACTTCTCTGGAATTGGAATTAAAGTCCCCAAGAGAAGGCCCTAATGGTTCTTAATCTGAGCAACCGTCCTCCTAGGGCTTTTCCAGGCTGAGGAATGTGTGTGATGCTTTGTTTCTGTGAGCTAACGGAACTTCCTCTTTAGAAAGGCGAGGGGTGAAATGGGCCCATATTGACGGAAGAGGAAATTCTATTGAACTGTGTTTTCCCAACTTTGCTAACAGCTGTAGTCAAGGGATTGCCTGTCCTCCCAAAATATCTCTATCCACCACCCCCATGCTCACAGTCTCACAGAGCACACCCAATCCATGAGCCTGGGCCCCACCCACAGACTCCCTGCGGCCCCTACACTGCCCTGGGTAGAAGTTCTCAGAGCCCCTCCTGTGAATGGCAGATAAAGGGGAGTCATGGGCTGTGCCCACCTGAGACAGCAGCCTGGTAACTGTGAAAGCCAGGTCCAGGAGTCAGGGTTGATTTTATCAGGCCCGAGCTAGAGGCCACTGGGTACTGGGAAGCTTGACTCATTCATTTCCTGCAGTGCTCATGGGTTTGAGGGTTTCTTTCGAAGCAAACCCACAATTGAAAGGCATTGTTATTAATGGCCTTCATCACCTTTCTTCACTATCATATTGATCTTAACTTTTCTTAATTTCCCATAAACCTCAAAAAAAGGAGATGGGGCTCAACACTGATGAGGAAGGGCTGACTGGAATGAAATTAATATCTGAAGAACATCACCCTGGCCAAAACACAAGGCTCGAGTCAGAGGGGGTGAGGCAGGAAGCGGGGAGACGTGCTTGGGAGGTTTTATTGTAGTCCGCACTTCATTTCTTCCACAAACACCTACTGTGCGCTGGACATGATGTTCAGCCCTGGGTATGAAAGGGGCTTGGCTTCGTGGAGGGTGCCATCTGCTTATAAAGGCAAACAGCCAGCAGACGAGCACAGCGACAAATATACCGTGATAAGTGCCGTGGACGAAATGGTATTCCACCCGAGGGATGAGGCAGGAAGCAGAGAAGCAGGGAAGGGGGCTCTTAGCTCTGGCTATGACAATAGTGTAACCTGGGGGGCTTTCACAACCGACATTTATTTCTCACAGTTCTGGAAGCTAGAAAGCCCAGGACCAAGGTGCCAGCTGATTCAGTTCTGGTGAGGCCCCTGTTCCTGGCTTGCAGTTGCTCTATGGACTGTGTCCTCACATGGTGGAGAGGACTCCGGCCCCTCTCCCCTTCTTCTAAGAACACTAATCCCATCAAGGGCTCCCACCCTCCTGACTTCATCTACACCTAATCACCTCCCAAAGGACCCGCCTCCAATGCCATCTCACTGGGGGTCAGAGCAGAAACTGATGAGTTTGGGCATGAGGGTTGGGGACACCAATATTCACTTCATTACAGAGGCTTATACAACAGCCCAATCGAATGACAGTATTGACCATGGGCAGCAGAAGGGACAGATTCAAAAGACATTTTAAAGGAAGAGTTGGCAAGACAGGATGACAGGGTGGAGTTAGAGGTGCTCAATACACTTGAGCTCCATGAGAAACATGAAATATGGACATGGAAGGGAGACGGGTGCAGGGGAGAGGGTGAGCTCTGGCTTAATAACGGTGTCCTCCAAAGGAAAGGTCTTTCAGCAGCTGGCCTGGCAGGCCTGGCCCCAGGTGAGAGCTCAGGACGGGGGATATCAACAAGAGCTCTGTGCTCTCTGTGATCTGCTTCATGTATGAGCACACAGTCCTTGGTGTGGGGATGAGGAGGCAGGCCTGCAGCAGATCCCGGGCCCCCTGCAGCCAATATGCAGTTAGGATATTCACCTGGTGACCTCCCGTCTTGAGATGAAGCAGCCTGCCATCCTTTGACTTACAGAGCAAAGTGAGCCATGCTTGTGCTTGACTTCTGCCTGCAGACCCCAGCCCAGAGTCTCCCTAGATAAAAATCGCAACCTACCACTGAGGGCGTAACAGCTGAGGGCTCTCATTAGTGAATTGTCCCATCTGCAGAGCTGATAGACTCTGGAGTGGGCATGAGCAGGGGAAGGATACAAATAGGCATGTGATCAGCAAAATCCTGGATGGAGGATGTCACACCTATACACTACCTGCTCAGAAAGGAGAGGGTGGTGAAGTTTAAGGCCTCGCAATGACCCTGGAGAGCATGGAACATTCTTAGAATCCTGCTACCTGCTCATCCCAGCCCTGGCAGAATCCCTTGCCCTCTGTTTCCCCATATCGCCTCTACCTACCCCTCAGGGCACTCTCACCGTGTCACTGCATGGAATCACCTGGGGCATTGGCTTCCTGGGCTTCTCCCCAAGGCCAGGACTTTCTGAGTGCTGGCTTCCAGGACATGCTCAGGAAACATGTGACTCCAGCACACAGCAAAGTTTAGTTGTGTATCATTGCTTTAGGGAACAACTTGATGATTTGCCATTCTCTCTCTAGATGGTATCACCCAGTCCTTAACTTAGAGGGCCATCTAGATGCTGATGAGTCCAAGTGGCCAGGCAGGATTTCTCCCCCAAACTCTACTCAGCTGGTTCAGCAGCTCCACCTGGATGCCTAGCACAGATCTCAGAATTATATTGTCTGTGACTGCATCCTTGATACCGCACATCCATGCTTCTTCCTCCCAGAGTCTTCCTCACCTAAGTAAGTGGCCCTACTCTCCCCACAGTTCAGGCCCAAAACCCAGGAGTCATCCCTTCCCACCCCACCCCAACCCATCAGGTGAGTCCTACCAGTTCTACCTTCAGGACAGATGGTGAATCCAGTCACTTGTCACCACCCCTACCACCGGCATTTTGGTCAAGTTCATTATCACCTCTCCCCTGGACCAGCTGCACCTGTCCTTTCCCTCTGCTTCCACTCCTGCTCCCTTGATCTTCTCTGGGCCATCATCAGCCTGGTGTGGTGCACAGGGCTGCCGAGGCTCCCTAGAACTGGAGGTGCCAAGGGCAGAAGGCAAATGACTGCAGTGGGCGTGGAGATGCGTCTCTGTCCGCACAGAGGCAGTTACAGCCCTCTCAGAACTGCACTTTGCAGGTGAGGAATCAGAGGGTGCTGAGAGGAGGTGACATGGGCCTGAGCGGCATCTGCTGTGTGTGCTAAGTTGGACAGGTGCATGGGGGTCTACAGCAGGTGCAGAAGGGGCATTTGGCCCAGCTGGAGTGTTTTAGGGGGCTGCTTGGAGAGTACAGGCCAAGGGCTCTGAAAACTTCCTGTCCAGCACCAGCTTCTTTCTCTTTCTACGCAGTCAACTCTCTGAAAGAGCACTCGCCACTCACTGGCGACTTCCAAATGCTTCTGTTGCATGGACAACTCCAGAGACACCACGTACTTCATATTCTATAAGCTATGCACAATACCCCCTGAAGTTGTGCAGCCTAGAGGCCCTGCTCACAGCACTCCTCAGACACCAGGACCATATTTTTGTCCCCACCAACTCCTGCATGTTGATAACCCCCAGCGCAGATTCCCTCCTCCAAAGCCTAGTTATGCAATTAAAGGGCTCCGTGTTCCTTCAACATGTCCAAAGCCTGAGCCACCTTTTCCCCAAGTTTGGATTTTCTCTAGTGTCTCCCATCCTGACCAATGCCACCACTCCCAACCACATGGTTATGGGGACATGGGGATCATGCACTTCCTTCCACACCTTCACTTTTCCCCTAATGGGAAAAGTGACCATGAGGTGGCCTATCAGCCTTACCTCTTCAATAGTCCTCTAGCTGTCCCCTCCATCCCCGCCCAGATCCCCCATCAGGACAGTTTGATACCATGTCCTGGGCAGTTTCTTTTTCTCCAGCATCCCCTCTCCCTCCAGATAACCTTCCCTGCTGCTTACTGGGTTCAGGGATCTCAAATGCAAATTTGAGCTTTTAATTCCACTTGCCAGTGGCTGCCACCACCTACAAGACAACACTCACAGCCTTAGCCTAAACGAGAAGGTTCTTCTGGATCTCACCCCTGCCTCCTGCGCCAGTCCCTTTCCTTCCCTTCCACATCTTCCCTCCTTCTCCCCTCCCGCCCTCACATCCCCTGCTGTCCCCAACATGCCACACCTTGCCACCCCTCCGGACCTCTGTCCATGCTGGTTCCTCATCCCCAAATGCTCTTCTCTCTCTTCATTCTTTCAAGGCAGCTCACGTGTCCTCCTCTACAAAGCTTCTCTGGGCCCCTCAGAACCTGTGCGTGCTTCTAATAGGTAACCTGCGCTGGACAGCAGCATTCCAGGGTCTCTTGTGTACAAGAATGAAAGGGTAAGAGTGACATGTGCCTCTTGGTGCCTCTGTGCTTGGAACAGTGCCAAGTACCTAGTCCTGGATGCACCAAAGTAAAAGGAGTGAAATTCATGAAATTCATTATATTACACTTCTTGGAGGTGAAGATGCAGAAATTGAGTTCTACAGCAGGTACTATAAGATCTGAGCTCATGATTCAAGGCTGGGCCCAAGAGAACAGGCACATGTAATGCAGCGATCACTATGTAGCCACATGCCAGAGGGTAGAGAGAGCAGGGCAGTCACACCAATGGGGTTGCTGCCAGTCCACTCAGGCTAAAGGACTCCCAGGGGTGAGGTTGTTGGGCTAGAGATGTCCCAAGGACAAAAAGGAAGAGGCAGAAGGTCCAAGGATTAGAGTGGAAAATATGCTATGCCTGACTGACCCTCGGAAGGTCTGGGTTCTAGGCTCGCCCAGCTCAGGCACTGTGTGTTCTCTGGACAAGTCCATCAGTTCAATTCTGGGTCTCGGTCTTCTCGTCTGTCAAATGGAGATAGTCCTCTTCAAGCCAATTTCATTCATTAATGCCCTATCACTCTCATTAACATAGTACAGTCAGTACCATTTCATTGCGAGGTCTTTGAGAGCAGAAGTTCTCTTGATTTATCTCTGTATCCCCTGCACCCAGAAAATGCCTAACAGACAGTAATGGGTGCTCAATAAATTTTTGGTGAGTAAACAAATGCATGCATAAATAGTTTTCTTCTGTTCATGTAACAGAGGCATTTGAAAGCCATTGAAAGAAGTTGAAGAAGCATAATATCCAACGTGAGGGGCAATGTGGGTGATGGTGGACTGAGGCTAAGCAGATGCTTGGATGACATTAGACTGAGCCTTAAAAAGGAGGCAGCACCTAGCTTTGATTGAAGTTCACACTCAGGCCTGCCATCTGCTTAGCTTAGTCATGTGATAATATGTTGTTGTTTTTTTTCCTGCCCTGCTATTCTCACCCTACAACTCCTGAGTGCTGTAGGAACTCAGGGCCACAGCCAAACAGGAAGCCTGAAGTGAGGGGATATGGCCAGGAAGACAGGCAAAGGACCAAGAAAACATCTGGCACACAGTCATTCACTCTGAGCAAACTGGCACTGAACTTCTGGCCTGGGTGCACCCTCTGGGAATACAATGGGCAACCAGATGTGCCGTTTCTCCTCCTCGGCCCAGTTCTGCATTACACATACACATATATGCATGCAAATACACAGACACACACACACAACACACATACACACAAATACAAACACACAAGCACATAAGCACACACAAACACACATTCACACACATTACAAACACACGCATACATACACAAAAACACAAAAACCACACACACATACACAGGTACACAGGGCTATGGTCTTCTCAGCCTCAGGACATCCCACTAATGCCCTGGGGAGCACCCCTGGCAGATCAGTGCATGCACACACCTGTGACTTCCCTGTTTCTCTCAGAGCACATCAGCCCTGCTGTGACCCTCTCAGCCACGCTTCACTATGAAGCAGACCCAGGGGAGCCTCCACAGAAGGCCAGAAGGGCCACTCCAGAGTGGGAAGCAGCCCCTTGTGTCTGGGGCTTCCCCATGCTGACGATCCCAATGCACTGTGTCCTCAATTTGGACACAGATGACCTTATTGGGGGCCTCCCAGAGGCCCTGCCACCCTCAGTTTCGAGTCCTCCTCCTCCAGCAGGTGCTGTGTCTCCTTCTTGCGCTCCAGCTGCTCCAAGGGGGGCTCTCCTCCTCCTCCTCCTCCTCCTCCTCCTCCTCCTCCTCCTCCTCCTCCTCCTCCTCCTCCTCCTCCTCCTCTTCCTTCTCCTCTTCTTCCTCCTCCTCCTATGGGGACGGGTGTCAGACTGAGGAAGCCACCTTACCCACCCTGCTGGCACTGGAGGTTCTTGTTTTTATCTCAGCCAACCTGCACCGATGCCTTGCTGTGTGTCGGGCTCTGTGCTGGGCGCAGGGACACAGCGAGAGCAAGAAGGGCCCAGGGTCTGCCCTAGCAAAAGGCTCCCGTCCCTCAGGAGTGTGGGCAACAGGGGAGCCAGGCCAGGACAAGCAGCAGCCCTTGGAGTAGTGACACGGGATGGGAAGAAGGGTGACCAAAGTGGGGCCCCTCCTTGGTGAAGGGTGTGGCAGGTACAAAGGACTATGGCAAGATGGCTTTGGAGGCTGGTGTGGCTGGAATGGGAAGCTAAGTGGGAGAAAGGCCAGAGATGGAGGGCTGGGCCACAGAAGGGTCTGCTCTGGATTCCAAGAGCCATGGAGGTCGGGGTCCACTTGTCCTCTGGGGGACATACTGTCCATGTATTAGTGAGGATGGGGTAGGTCCCACCCTGGCTCCCAGGGAGGTCCTGATGCCAGCTGGGTGAAGGACAGCTGGTCTGTGGGACTTGCCTTGACCCCTGCCACCCACCTACCCACAGGGGAAGGGGCATTCCGGTCCATTCATAGCACAACTGCAGGCTCACCACGATCCCCTGCCGCCTGACCTCAGACACCCCACCTGCCTGCTCACTGCCTGGGCCTCTGCCATCTCTTAAACCAAGTTCCCCCAGGGACAGTCTCCACACCTGCAGCAAGCCTGGAGCGGGCAGGTGACCTCTGGGCTGCGTTGCTCACAGTCCTCAACCCTGCAGGTGCCCTGCAAGTGCTTGATAGAAGTGTGCTAAAAGAATGGATGGATTCTGGAAGATTCCAACAACTCAGGAAGGACACGTAGCATGCGATCATTAGTGTACAGGACTGAGCAGGAATGGGAGGTGTGCATCTGGTGGGGTGTGATTGATGGTGGTATGCCTGTGGCCCCAGCTGCGTGGGATGCTGAGGCAGCAGAGACACTTGAACACAGGAGTTCAAGACCAGCCTGGGCAGCACACAGAGACACTGTCTCAAAACCAAGGTATCCTTTTAAGAAAGGGCTAGGGGTATAGCTTACTTGCACACGTAATTACACAATAGTCATACATTCACACACATACACTTATGCACACTCACCAATTATGCAATAATTATACATTCACACACATGTACACTCATGCACACATACTCCCACACACATGCACACATTCATGCACATACACACTCAATATGCAATAGTCATACATTCACACACATACACTTATGCACACGCACCCACACATAGACACACCCATTCATACTCACACAAACTTTACACACTCACACACATTTATACACACCTATACACACATGCACACATAAGGACACACACACATGAAAATATGCACACACTCATGCACAGACACCCTCAATCTCACACACACAGATACGCATACCCTCAATATCACACACACTGGCACACATACACACTGACAGAAACATACTCACACACGCATAGACTAATACATACTCACAAACTCACACATATAAACAAACCCTTTCATACTCATACACTCACATACACTCATACTCCCACACAATACACATTCCACACACTTGCACTCATAAATGCACCCATACACATGCACACACTTATACAAACTCACATGCTCATTAACATGCACACACACACTTACACAGATATGTGCACACCCATAGACTCATACAGACTCACAGGCACTCACAACACTTACACTCACATATACATTCACACACATACATATATTCACACACTCACACATATATACACCCTTTCACACTCATGAACACTCACACACCCATACATGCTCATGCACACATGAACACTCACACACAAACCCAAACTCACACACACACAGGCACACATACACACTTAAACATACAAAGACATGCACACTAACACATACATACACACTGACACACCCAAGCACACATACACATATGCATAGTCTCACACACATTCAGATACACTCACATACCCATACACACATGTACACTCATGCACACATACTCCCACACACATGCACACATTCATGCACATACACACTCAATACATAATAGTCATACATACACATGTACACACTGACACATATATACCCTCACCCTCACATGCATTTACACACATATACACTGTATCACACACTCACAAATTCATGCACACACACTTCCACACATATACACACTCACACATTTGCACATACACTCACAAACATACACACACATACATACACACCAATACTCATACAAACACACTCACTGACACACACACCCATACACTCACATACATATATGCACACTCACACCACATACACATTCACACATTTATCCACACTCACATCACATACACATGTACACAGACACACCCACACATATTCACAACACACTCACAAAGACACACACTTTAACATGCACTCACACAAAAAAAGCACAAACACACACACACACACACACACACACACACACACACACGTTCTCCACTTGCTCCTTCCCAGACCCCAGCACTGTGGAGCTGAGGTTATCCATACTCTGAAATAGCCTCAGAGCTGGAAGGGAGCTTGAGACCCTCAGGTTCAATGGCAGCTGTATGCACAACAGACATCTGGGCCCCAGAGAGCCTGAGCCCAGCCACTACAAGAGGAAGAACTAGGATTAGAACAGAAGATGAGGCTTCCTAGTTTCCCACCCATCCTTCTCCCGCTGGCTCCCTGCTTGGATATGAGAAACTTCACCCAGCTTTGGGAGAGCGACCCCCACCTCTGCAGGACCCACCCAGTGGGCCTCCGGTGCTGCCCCACCTGTTGTTTTGTTGGTCTGCTGTTACTCTGGGCACAGAACATTTTCACTTCTGGTCCCCTAGTGTGAGAATTCACCAGGCCACTGGCTTCCTGTTTTGTACCAAATCTGCTTAAATATCACCGATTCTAGATGATTTTTGATCACTAAGCAAATTTTTAAAAATATAATATTGACACTCCCTTGCGCTCCTACTTTGAGTTTCCCAGACCCTGGGAGCAGAGAGAGGGCACCCTACACGCTGCCCTCCTGGCTCCCATCGCCTGGTCCATGGGGCAAGGCCTCGAAGACTCGAAGGAAAACCCAGAGTAAACAAGCCAGTCCTCAGCTGCCAGGATCCTCACGGTTTTAATCATCCCTTGGGTTGTTCCTTAGGTAGAGGACCTCACCATCTGTGGGTGCCCTTCTCTAGAAGTTTATCTGCTCATGAGCACAAGGTTGGCTGTGGGTGAAGATGTGGAGAGGAGATCAAATTGAACACCTAAGATTGGGCCAGACAAAAAGCCCCACGTAAGATGCCCTGAAGAAACTGAGCAGCCTTTCCACCTGATTTCCTGAAAAGTTGCTGCCCAGGGCCAGGACCAAGCAAGGCTCCAGAGAGAGCTCAAAAGGGCTATCAGGCCTGAGTCTGTCTCTAAGAAGTGGCCCCCAAATAGGTGAGAGCAAGAATGAAGGAGCGCAAGGAAATAATCACGTTATGGAAGCCAGAGAGTGTTTGTAATTCAAATCACAAGAGAACAAGAGCTGTAGGTTTTTGA
Source organism: Ictidomys tridecemlineatus (assembly GCF_052094955.1). Taxonomy (NCBI): domain Eukaryota; kingdom Metazoa; phylum Chordata; class Mammalia; order Rodentia; family Sciuridae; genus Ictidomys; species Ictidomys tridecemlineatus. The sequence goes on from NC_135480.1 coordinate 101,407,137, forward strand.
GGCAGCTCCCTGGAGAAGCAAAATTTGAGCTGGTGTGAAGGATGGGCAGAAGGTGATGCCTCGGGGTCTAGGAGGGTATGATAACCAAAGGAAGAATGAGGAGTGGCCAGTGAGATGCTCAGAGCTGAGATGGGGCCAGGAGGCCTGAGAGTCCTGCTCATGGTAGCAGTGGACACAGAAAGGAGACCTGCTGGAGACAGGGGCTGGTTTCTTGGGGACCAAGGACCTCAGGGTCACTGCTGGCTTGGACTGAAGGTACAGGTGGGCAACAAAGGGTTATAAAGAAAGTAAATTCTCTCCAGGCCTCGAGTAGATCACTTCACTGTGCTCTCAGCCTATTTCCTCACCCCTGAGGTTAGCAGGCTACAGTGAGGATGTGTGAACAGAGACCCCACCCTGCACCAACGTGTGCCCGCCCTGCAGAGGTTGGTGTTTTCCTTCCAGGGAAAGAGTGGCTTGGTTGGGAACGGTCTAGTCTTCAATCCTGGGCAGATCTCAGCAAAGTCCAGGCAATGCCCAAGTAGCAGTTAGAATCTTGGCCCACTGGGGTCTAGAGCTACTACAACTCATAAATGAGAGCATTAGGACTTTACTTTGTGCTTGCATCTTTTGTTTATTGAGCACCCACTGTGTGACAGTGCCTATGCTAAACATGAATACAGAGAATTTTTAAAAAGCAAGACAAGGTAAGAGCCAGGAGGAGCCTTGAAGAAATAATCCAGTCTTTTGATTTCCAGATGCTTACATAGATGACTAGAGAAGTGGAGTGACTAACCCAGGGACACATAGCATGGCAGGGCAATGTCAGAATCAGACTCTATTCTCCAGGGCTCCATCCTTACACCTCACTAAGCCCGGAGGCCAGGCTGCATCCAGGAGGCCACAGACTCTGTTCAGGCTCCAGTGCAGACAGTAGTGAGCAGCTGTGGAGCTTTAGGCAAAGCATGCTACCTCTTGGAACCTCCCAACCCCCCTACGTAAAGTGGGGCCAATCATAATTCCTGTGTCACAGGGCAGCCACAATGTCCAAAATGCAATAACAAGTCGGGGAAAAAAGTTCCCTCTTCTAGGACAAGGCCGCCTTTCAAGATTATATTCACTGTTTCCTCTTTACTCCACAAGCTCTTATGGAGCACCTCTAAGTGCTTCAGTTTTAGGGGCCCCTAGAGACCTATAGGACCTAACCTTTCCCGCAAAGGGCTCAGCTTGGTTGGGGAACAAGACAAATGGAGCAAACTCGGCCCTCTACAACCAGGATTAAAAGGGGTGGCATCTGGTCTCGAGTCCTAAGAAGAGTTGCAGGAAAAATGGGACCTGAGCCACACTGTGCAGGGGCTTGGTGAGGGATAAGAGGGCACTCCAGGCTGGGGAACAGCCCTGACCAGGAGAGGACCCGGGAATGGGCAGCCCACAGAACCGCAGGCTCCCAAGGATGCATCTCGACTCATCTGCTATGGCCTGAAGGAGTGAAGAGGGAGGGAGACGGTGCAGCAGAGGCCTTGGCACAGCAAGGGCTGGGCGCCCAGCCAGGGCCCAGCCCACAGACCTGCAGCCTTGATTTCTAGGAAGTTCTCTCCTATTTATGAGCAAGTGGGAATCTGGCCCTTCAGAGTCCTCAACAGAAACATGTGGAGTCCTAGGGTGGGGCGTGGGGGGGGGGCGGGGGCAAGAAAGCTCTGCTGGGCCTGCGGAAGTAAGGAAAATGATGGGGGAGGAGAGGGGACAAGGAGCACGTCAGAGGGCCCCAAAAGAGGAAGCAGCCCACTCTCAGTTCCGCTCCCAAAGATGGGAAATACCCTCCATTCTCCCAGTCCTCAGCAGCTGTTCCTGCATCCCCTCCTGAAGCCACCAGACCTGGGACCAGGACCACTGGGTTGAACCCCAACCTCCTTTCAAATGTCCCTGAAGCTGGTGGGTCCGGAGCACTTTCAGGGACTGCAGACCCCGGATTCACACTGAGAAGGGCATGATTGAAAGCGACATTGGGAATGGACACACTATAGGTTAACCTATGGGTCTAAGCCAGGTGCCGAGGCGCATGCCTGTGATCCCAGCAGCTTGGGAAGCTGAGGCAGGAGGATTGCAAGTTCAAAGCCAGCCTCAGCAAGTAAGTGAGGCCCTGTCTCTAAATAAAATACAAAAAGAACTGCGGACATGGCTAAGTGGTTAAGCATCCTTGGGTTCAATGCCTGGTACAAAAGTGGGTAGGGGGACCTGTGGGTCTAGTCCTCAGAGCTGAGATCCAAGGAAGAAGGAAGCCAAAGTCAATCCATCTCCTTTTCTCCATTTCTCCCAAGAGACCTTCAAGGAAGAGAGGGAATCCAAAGCCATTAAGGGCTCTTCTCCACTCCCACCTAGTCAGAGGTAGAAGACCCAAGTCTTCCAAAGAGACTGTGTTTATAAAGTCAGGGCTTGGTTACCCGGAGGAGGGCAGGAATCCCCTGACAGGAAGTGAGGGGGGAGGGGTTGGCAAGTCCTCTCTTTCCTTCTGCTCTGCTAGATCCCAAAACCAGAAAGAAACAAGGCCTCAGGAAAAGAAAGATAGGAAGATAAATCACATGACCCCTCTCCCCCTCCCAGTCAGCTGCCTGGGGCTCCTGGTGGCCTTGGTGCTAGACAATGGCAGAGAAGCCAGGGCTGTAGTTGTGTCAGCAGGTTTCAACAGCCACCACTGCTGATGTGAGGATCTCTGTCCACGGCTGCCTGGGGACTCAGCCCCTCTGGATAGAACAACAGCATCACCAAGGACCGACTAGGTCAACACCCCAGGGCCATCTCCGCCTCTGGCCCAGTAGGTCCAGGCTACAGGAAGGAGTGATGACTGGCAAGGCACATTGTCCTGCTGTCCTCGGGCAACAGCTGTTTCTTCCTTTCCCTTGTTCTTATCTGCTTCGCTCAGCCTCGCCTGGGTTCCTTGACCTCACTCCACCACTTTCTGCTTCCCAGGGTTAACTTGGCTCAGGAAACCCAGGGCACTGGGAGATACTGTCCCCTGTGCCCCATGCCCACCCTGGCACAGGAGCCCAGGCAACTGGGACATTTCTAGTCTGTTCTCAGAACTACCAATCAAAATTGAGAGCTAATCACATTCGGGAGGCACTGAGGCCTGTCACGGAGGGAGAGCGGGCCCAGGGCAGGGAGTAGAGCCGGGTAGAGGGCAGCAATTCCAGGGGAAGAGTGGAAAGTGCCAGAACCAAGCATAGAGGGAGGCAGGGCAGAGTAAAGGCCGAACTCCGTCTTCAGAGAAGTTGTCCTCTGATGGGAAGGTAAAAAACCCTGTCTGGAGTCCCACCTCTGTTTCCATAGAGCTTTGCCCAGTGAAGATAGAACTGTCTTTCCAACCCCTGGAGTCAACCCTATAAGAGGAAGTGATGAGACACGCCACCTGAGGTACTCCCTCTGGAGTCTGGGGGCTCCTCCCACACTGTAGGGTGTGGCTTGGCTCCTCGGGATGCCTCAGCAACTCCTGCAGGCTCAGAACCTCCTGGAGTCCGGCCCTTCTCCCTGGGTGGCCGCCTCTCTGGTTCCTGTGAGAAGGCTGCTGCCACCTGGTCAGTCCCTCCCCAGAGGCCTGACTGTCCTCAGGACTCTCAGAGAGAGTCACAGGCTAGTGAAATGTCCAAAGAAGACCCCTCATCCTCCACATTCAGAGGCCAGGCCAGGTCTTGAGGACCCAGGAGAGGGAGAGCAGCCCAGGAGAGCCCAGGATGGTCAGGAGCTAAGCCAGGAGTCTGTTCCTAGAAAAGAAAAGGGAGGGGGGAAGAGAAGAGGTGAGAAGGCTCCTCTAAACCATGTCACCTAGTGAGGCTTCTTCCAGCAAGAAAGAAGGCACTAAATCATCTCTGAATTGTGAGTGGTCCTTGGCACTGGGTGTGGGTGCCTGGACCCCCTTAGGACTTTATTTGGACTTGAGATTCACTCAGGAGTTCTGCAGCTTCTCACTCACCTCTCCCAAGCTCTAGAAGCCAGGTGCTGCCCGGGTCAGACTAGCCCGTTGGAGAACTTCATGTAGCCGCCATCTGGACTGCTGATATGGCCACTGATGGTGAAGGGTGGCCCCACTTCCAGATCCTTCAGGGTCCTGAGAAAGGTTATCTTATTAAGCTCCTAGAGCTGAGAACCCAGCCTCTCCCTGGTCTAGACATAGGAAGACATTCCTGGCTGTGGGGGCCAGGTAGCTGACCTACTGACTTATCTTCCAGAATAGGACTAGTCCCATTTCTCAGGGCCAGGAGGAACAGGACTGCAGGAAATAGATGAGATGACTCAGCCCAAGAAGACCTTCTGACTCCAGCTCCCCTCTTCCCTTTCTTTCATTGCTCCTCTTTTAACACCATACTGTGCCAAAGATGGCATTGTTCATGATCACACCTGTCTCCGGCATAGACAGTGAAATGCTTGAGGACAGAGAGAATATCCAGCCACCTTTGTCCCCTTAGGAATGCATACCACAATACCGGCCACACTAGAACCTTACCAAATAAATGATGAATGGATGGGTGGATGGATAGATGGATGGGTGGATGGATAGAGGGATAGACATTCCCTGCCTGAGAATGATCCCTGCTAAGAGGATCACTGTCATTAGGATCTCACATGGTTCTCTCTATGCTCAAGTTTTTCCATGGAACTTTTCTAAGTGGATTCTATTTGGTTTGCGTAGGGGTATGGAAAGGAGATGGGGAAGGAAAGTTCTGGCTCCATCTTTGAGTCTTTCTTCATCTTTGAGTCTTAACCCCCAGTGCACACCCCACCCAGATAGGCCCTATATCTACTCACCGGATTTGGTACAAGTTGAAGACAAAATTAGGCCCTGGGAAAACAACCAAAAAGAGAGTTAGTGCCTCCAGGGAAACTGTCAGGACCCTTCCAGAATGATCTGGTACTCCCTCACCCCTGTCTGGAGGAGCAGATGACTAGGCCTTGGGATGCCCTGTGAGGGCCTGAGGCTTCTCAGGGCCCTGCCCCTGTTGGGAGGGAGGCAGTACCAGCCTAGAGTTCAAAAGAACCAGGCCTCGGTTTCAATCCCACTCCATTCTTTTCCACCCCTGTGACTTTGAAGGTTAAAGTCTTCAAAAATGGAAGCTATAATAACTTTGTCCTCACGTGGAATTTTTAAAAAAGAATAATATTAGGCAAAACATTGTAGGTGCTTAACGAATATTTGTAGACACCGGTTAAAGTTTACTATAGATCTAAGAAATTTTCACTACCTCTAGTCATTCCATCATGCCCCTCTCACTTTCCCAGAGTCCTATGAAAAGCACAGATTTGTCCCCAGAATTGAGAAGACCTCAGTGAATTCCAGGAGACTCCCAGGGAAGCTGGAACGTCAGCACACTTAGGAGAGGCCCCAGGACCCACGGATGGGGCAGGGTCTCCCAGGAGCCAGACAGGACCACCTGGAACTTGGCCTGCCAGTCCCTTGCCCTTGGCCTTGAGGGCCCACAGAGGCCCCTGGGAGAGACCCCTGTGGGCCATGAAGAAAGGGGAAGCTGGCTGTTTGCTGGGGTGGGAGGAGCCCCCATTCTTTCAATAAAGGTCACACGGCCCCACCCCAGCCACTTCAACTCTCAGCTGTCCAGTCAAGGCTTCACCGCAGAACTGCCACAGGAAAGACTTTTGCATCCCGCAGTGCTTCAGGGCTGGCAGTTCCGCCGCCTTGGCAACCGCTGCAGGACAGGTGGGGCTGGGCAGAGCTGGGGTGACGGGGGCCAATGCTCACTTACCCTCCCAGCAGTACCCACGCTGGTACCACTTGGCCAGGCTGTAGCCGAGGATGGACACGAGCAGCAGTGACAGCCCCACGCTGAGGATCAGGCCCAAGGTGCTAATGGAGTCCTCCCCTGCAGAGGGACACAGCAGCCTCGAGTCCTCTCACAGCCCCTCGCACTGGCTGACCTGCACCATGGGCCACCGCCCATCAAAGTCACTGTCCCCTGGAAGAGCTAGTTCACTCAGCCCGGCCACACTACCACATAAAACTCAGATACTTAAATTGCTAGAGTGAGACATGCAATAGGTCCAAAGGAAGTGACCTCTGATAACAGCTGGGAGCTGGGAGGCATCCTGAATCCCCAGGCATTCTGCTTGATGGAAAAGTCATTGCTGTTGGGGGATGAGCCTGGGACATCAGCTTTGGCTTGAGTGACATGGTTGGGAGGGGCAGGCTGGAGACGCCCAAGAGCACAGACCCGGGGAACTGCTTTCCCCTGTCTGCTCTTCAGAGCCCATGTGCCCAGCAGCAGGGTGAACCCTGGGCTCTGTCTGCTGCTGGTACTTGCCCCTTCTTCCCTTTTTGTGGTATGAGCACTTGGCTAAATTTATATTTTGTTTGTAAAGCTAAACCAAGAGAAGGAAACAGACTGGAAATATGTGGGGCCAGAGACGAGAGAAGCAGAAGCAGAGAGAGAGAAGGTTCTGAGGAGAGGCCGAGGGTAGGAGCACCACGGGACAACCCACCTGGGGTCATGGTGCTCATGAAGGGGAGAGCAGACCCCTCCAGCCCCATGAGGCACCAGGACTGTGGCAGAGCACGATGATTTGCCTCCATGACCTAATAGCTTGAGGGGTGTTGCCAAGAGGTCAAGAGGTACACTGGTCAGGCCCAGACCCTGGGTGCTGGCTAGCATCTGAAGTCCAGCTCTGTCACTTGTTGACTCTGGGGCCCATGTCGCTCCCTTCACCTTGCTAACAGTCAATTGCTGTGATGTGAAGTACGAGTAAAATAAGTACACATAGAGTTATTGGGATGACGAAGGGAGATGTTGAGGAAGGAGCACTGAGAAGAGGGCCTGGCACACACTAAGTGCTTAATAGATGCTGGTCATATCATTGTTGTTGTTGTCATTAACATTATCAATAATGCAAATACATTTTTATTTGCTTTTTATTTATTCTGGTGGTGGGGATTGAGCCCAGGGGCACTTTATCATTGAGCCACGTCCCCCAACCCTTTTAATTTTTTTTAAATTTTGAAATAGGGTCTCACTCAGTTGCTGAGGCTGGCCTCCCAGGTGGCTGGGATTACAGGTGTGTGCCACTGCACCCAGCTTGCGAGTACATTTTTAAATACTTCACAGTTCTCCCCACCCACACCTTTCTGTCTTTCATGCCCCTTGGTCCTTGCCGTTAAAGCAGCCATGTGAAAAGAACATGACCACCAGATGCAGAGAAAAGGGAGTCTCTCCTCTGTCTCGAAGGGATCTGTCCCCTGAAAATCTCAATCAGAGCTAGTTCACTCAGTCCAGGCCCTCAGAGAAACACAAAGAATAGACAAAAAATAAGTGAGCCTAAGATTTACCTTCTTGGTCAAACTGTTAGTGCAGTTTAGCCTACCTGGCCAATAAAATTACTAATATTATTTCCTCCCCTGGGATCCTCAGCAGCTCAAGAGCTGGATAAAAAGAGGAAGCAAGAGATGACACAGTCTAAGGAAAAAAGATATAGGGAGCGACCCACCAGTTTCTCACTGGGGGGTTCTTCTTCCTTCGGAGGAGGGTGTAAACCACCTGAAAACTTAAAAGTCTGAAATAATTAGTGAAGAACAAAAGACAAAGAGTCAGAAATGTATTTACAAAAGCAGAACCCCCCCCCATAAGTCCATTCCACACGACAGCTGGAAGTAGACAAAGGAAAGACGGCTCCAGTGGTTTATTTAAGGGGTACATTAAAGGCAGGGATAAGGTTTAGGGGCAGACTCTTGCTTCAGGATATCTTGTAGTCAGCAGGTTGATTGGCGTCTTGGCAGGTCACACCTGTCTCAGGTGCTGTGTGGGACTTGGCAGAGCGGGATAGGAATTCACAATGTGTCAGGGCAGTTAACCAGAGGAAGTGTCCACTGGTTATTCCCAGACACAAATGCTCCTACCACTAGGCTCGATGCTCAGTGGCCCACATGAAGCCCATGGATGGCTCCCCACAGAAAGGCTTAGCCCATGCCAATATTGGAGTCCAGCACAGGAGCCAGCCACAGTGCCCCAACCCAGAACCCAAGAGTAGCTTAGAAGCGGCTGCGATGGTCTGAACTCATCCTCCAAAATTCATGTTTAAATGTAATGGCTAATGTGATAGTATCTGCCATGTGAGGACAGAGTCCCCACCTGCTTGGAAGGACACAGTCACAGGATGCCTTGTTAAACAGACAGCAGCCCTCACCAGACACCAAACCTGCCGGAACCTTGATCTTGGACTTCCCAGCCTCCAGAACTGTGAGAAATAAATTTCTATTCTTTACAAATTAGCCCCAGTCTCAGGTGTTTTGTTATAGCAGTAGGAATGGACAGAAAAGCAGAGCAGTGGCCTGTGGAACTGGAAGGTACCTCAGGGGAGACAGCTGCAGGCGGGTGGGGAGGGGAGTGGACCATGTAACAGCCCCTTGCAAGGCCAAGCAGCTTCCAGCATTCTAGAAGTATTTGATCTCATCTTCTCTGCACCAGGCACTATTGCAAGCACCTGAATTACAGCAATAAATAGAGCCAGTAAAAATCCTTGTCCTTATGGAGAGCACATTCCAGTAGAGGAAACAGGCAATGCACAAAGGAATAAATTACATGGCACCTGAGAAGGAGGTGCCTGCTAGGCTCGGGGAAACAGAGAGAGTACTGTGAGGGTGGAGGGGACATTTTAAATAAAGTGGTCAGGGAAGGCCTTGTGGAGAAGGCACAACTGAAGAGCAGGGATGTAAAGGAGGTGAGAGAGTGTTAAAAGGCTGTGGCTCTCAACAAGAGAGAGGAGGAGGCCATGCAGATACCAGGTAGAAAGGTGCTAGGCAGCAGAAGCAGTAGGTAAAAGGGAGGCAGGAGCAAGCCCCGCAGGCCCAGGAGCACAGGGCAGCCCTAGTGGGGAACCAGAGAGCAGTAGAGGAGGTGGTTACGGGAACCACTCCTGGGGTTCCTGGAAGGCAATGAGGGGAACTTGGCTTTTCCTCCAAACATGATGGGGAGTCCTAGAGGACTTAGAGAAAGGACATGACCTGAAGTTTTGAAAAGATGTCACTAGCTTGCTTCTCTGTGTTAAGAATAGCCAGGGGGGGAGATGACTGAAGACATGTTACTGAGGCAACCTGAATAACCCCTGCAGCTTCACCTGCTATAAATTAACTTAAAAATCATTAATTTGGGAGGTCACACCACTGGACGATACGTTATTAGTCTCCTACTGGCTTTGCTATAGGCAGCACTTCTCATGTGGGTTTTGATGGGAACGGTTGCCTAGGTTACTGTGCAGGGACCTGAAGGCCACTTTTGCTGCCCAGGTCCCGTGGGTGGCTGCAGCAGGATGAAAAGCTTGTCACCTCTGCCTTCATATTGTGTCTGTTGCCTTTGCTGCCTTAACCTTTGAGTCAGGTTTTACTCATCTCTGCACGTAGATGGGGACGTTCTTTTCAATGTTGATCAGCTGAGAAATGTTTTGTCCATAACTATAATATAGGGTGTTAAGTTGACCTAGACTTACCAAGTCTCTTTTTTTCCCTCTTCAAGACAAAAACCATCTATCATCTGCCATGTCCAGAAACACCAGACCATGAAAGAAGCAACAAGAGGTAGAACCCTAGTTCCTAGAAGATCTCAGCCTATTTCCAAAAAAGACACGAATATCTCTCCCCTTCCTTAACCTCTCTCCCTCATTATTTCTGACCTGTATCTGTAACCCTTCAACTCCTTGGAGTTGAGAAGTTGATTTGCAAGCACAAGTCCTGCTTCTCTATTCTTTGGACACTCTTTGAATAAAGTTCTTTCCTTTCCCTTTTGAGTCTCTGGCTTTATCAAGTGGCAGCAGAATCAGATTTTTATTTTCTGTTACAGAAAAACAGAAAAGGGGGGGCTAACTGCAAACATCTAAGCAAGCAATGATCTTTGCAAGAAAGTAGGGCAAGAACTAAGACAGGGTCAAAGAAAGGTCATCTATGTGGGTGATCAAGAGAGGGAGAGTGACCTAAAAGTTCAGGTCTTTAAGAACTAGGGAGTGGTGACCCAGTGGGCAGGGCCCGTGACTCAGCACGGTGTGATAGTAGTAGTACTGGTAGTGTTTGTGGAAGTTGGGGTTTTGAAGGGTTTCATCAGAGGAATGTCAACCAGGGGTTGAAAGTACCAGAGGAAAGCACCAGCAGGGGAATCCCGGGCCTTCCTGACATCCAGAGGAGAGGCAAGGGGCGGCTGTCTCGGTTTGCTGCTCTTTGACCACCCCTCCTCCCAGGAGCGCCTTTGGCCTACAGGAGCTGGCCTTTCGAGGATGTGCCCTTAAGTAATATTCCTAGTCGCCCTTTATCTACCCTTTCACTTTTATTATAAAATGTTTCATGCATGTAAGTACATAGAATACCATAATTAACATCCATGTAGTTATTACCAATTTTAAAAAAAATTCTAAAATTTGCCATTCTTTCTCCTAAAGCATCTCAATCTCAGAGTAGTCCTTTCTTCTCACTCCCTTTAAGTAACTGGTCTTCCAAATTTGTTTATCTTTCCTATGCACATTTTTTAATTCTGTCGATTGATAGTTTTTCCATAAATCCTATAAAAATGATAGCAGAACTACTTCTGCTTCCAGCCATCGTGGAATAATAGGGACCTGATTTACACTCCCATCTTCAATAACTAGAAAACCAAGCAAAATATGTAAAACAAGTTCAAGGTAGTAAAGGACGGTGGTCCTGAAGGAAGAAAATGAAATGAGCCATCCTCTGAGATTGCCCAGTTTACTGCCCAGGTGGATTTCCAAAACCTAGTACAGGGAAGAGGAACCCACAGAAAGCCAGGCTCAGTCTGAAGTTGAAGAGACAAAATCTGGAGTTCAAGGAAATCAAGGCAGCTAGCCAAAACCCCAGAGAGGAGGGAGCTGGACAGAGAGAAGGATTTCCAGAAATCCATCAGCAAAGAGGACCTCAGAGTCTTGGGCTGTGGCTTGTCTTTTAGTTTTATTTATTTTTTTTTTTTTCAGCAGATTTTTAACTTTTATTTTGGTCCAATTTGTCCATATTTATATTTCTTATAAATCTTAAAAAACTCATCACTAGTTGGATATATACCCAAGTTTTAAAGTTTGTTTTTAATAGTTATACTTTACCCAGCGTTCATTTGTTATTATATCCATTCCATAATTTTTATATGGAAAATTCATTTTCTTTCTTTTCCCTAATACTCTTCATTGCTGCTGCATTCAAGTTTAACAGAAATGAAAGCTTCTTTTTCTGGACTTAATACTATCTTCTGCTGCCATAAGTGTCTATCATTTACCATTCCTACATTGTATTACTTACCTATGGGCTCATAATATATCTTGATAGCTGGTAAAATTAAACACTTCAACTTATCCTCCCTCAAAAACACATTAGTTATTTCACTACTTTGTTCTTTCTTGCAAATTTTGACATTAGTTTTCAAGGTTAATGAAACTATGTATAGAATTTTGTTTAGAATGGTAATGGACATATAGTTTCATTTGGGTAAAGCTAATATATTTATTATACTTAATCTTCAAATCTATGAATATAACAAATTTTTCATTTATTTGGGCCATTTTTAATATAATGTGTAATTTTTCCTTTAAATGTTTGTTCCTCCTTTTTAAAAAATGTATTTCTATATATTTATAGTGTTTTTTTATTATTTTTTATTGGTTGTTCAAAAACATTACAAAGCTCTTGACATATCATATTTCATACATTAGATTCAAGTGGGTTATGAACTCCCATTTTTACCCCAAATACAGATTGCAGAATCACATCGGTTACACATCCACATTTTTACATAATGCCATATTAGTAACTGTTGTATTCTGCTACCTTTCCTATCCTCTACTATCCCCTCTCCCCTCCCCTCCCATCTTCTCTCTCTATCCCATCTACTGTAATTCATTTCTCTCTTTGTTTTTTTTTTCCCATTCCCCTCACAACCTCTTATATGTAATTTTGTATAACAATGAGGGTCTCCTTCCATTTTATTTTATTTATAGTGTTGTTGCAACTATAAATGGGAGCTTGCCTTGTATATATTGGTCTTACATGTAGCAATGTTATGAACTCTCATTCTGATGGTCTTGGACACAAAGATTATACTGTCCACAAATAAAAGGTAATTTGGTCTCTTAGAGTATGTTATTATATGTTTAAATTCACTTTTTGTTTTATTGTATTTATTAGAATTTTCAGTAGAATGCATCTTAAAATGTGTATTTAATGCTCCAAATTCCCCCCAAGTATCACTTTAGTTTTATACCATAAGGAACGAAGATATGTAATATTTTTACCTTTATCTGACCTAAATGTTTCGGAATATCCTCTTAGACATCCTCTATAACCCATGAGTTCTCTGGCAGTGACTTTTTAGTTTCCAAATAGATACAGTAAGGTGTTTATCTTTGGGTGGTTTATTAAGATAGATGTTGACTATATTGTCATGGCTATTACTCTTCATAAGAAAAGAGAGTAACAATTTAATCTCATAAGGCTTAATGCTTTCATGTAATTTGTGAAATCAAAATAAAGTTTTTGAAAACTCATTCTGTAGAAGGTAAAACATCTGAAATTATTACAAATGTTATTGAAGATTCATATTAAAGATTTAACATTAATAATTAAAGTATTTTTTTGCATTTTTCATACTTTTGGCACTCTGAGCTTTAGTCTTAGATATTTATTTCTGACCTATGTTGTAGTTGACTGGTTCTTCTCCAGTCATATCTAATCTGCTATTAAACCATCCTTTATGTTCTTGATTTCAATTATTATATTTTTCATTTCCAGAATTTCTATTTAATTCTTTTTAATAATTTTCAATTATTTTTCACAATTTCCTGTCATATCTCTTAATTTCATATTATTTGATATGTCTCTTTCCTATATTTTTATTGGTAGTTCTAGGGTTGATGTCTCTATCTTATCAGAGCCATGTATAAGTTAAAAGAAAAGAATAAATAAAGGTATACCATGTAAAATACTAATCAAAAAAACCCAAAGTGACTTATTTACATCAAAGTCGATTTTAGAGCAAGAAATATTACCAAGAATACAGAAGGACGTCTTATGATAAAAGAACCAATTCCTCAAGAGGACATAACAATCCTAAATGTGCAAGCATCTTCATTATGTGACTTTAAAATTCAAGAAGAAAAATTGATAGAATTGAAATAAATGCTAGAAAAGTCCATTATAACTATAAGAGAAGTCAACTCGTCTCTCCGTAATTACTGAACAGGAAATCAGTAAGGTTATAGAAGATACAAACAATACTACAACCCAACTCAATCTTGTAGACATTTACAGACCATTATATCAAACACCTGCTGAATATACATTGTTTTCAAGGACACATGAATCATTCATCAAAATAGATCATATGTTAAAACATAAAACTAGTTTCAATACATTTTAAAAGGCTGAAATCATACACAACACATTCCTTGACCACTGAATTATATTGAAAATGGACAACAAAAAGATATCAGGAGAATTTCCCAACATTTAGAAATTAAACAACATATTTCTGAATACCTCAGAGGTAAAAGAAATATCACAGAGAATATTGGAAATACTTAAACCGAATGATATTAAAAACACAACAGTCTGAAAAATACGAGCAGGTAGTCCAAAGCAGCTGGAATTCATAGGACAGAGGTGAGAGCTCTGCAGATAAGAAACTCGGGAAAGTACAGACAGGCCCTCAAGGAGTGGCTCAGTGCACATGTGTACTCAAACTACCCAAGGCCAGAGAGGAGATCTCATGAAAGGAAAAGTTAAGAACCGTATCTAGAATAGACATCATTAAAAGCTTTTGGGAACAAGGCCTGTTCCCAAAACCAGACTGGAAAGACTTATAATTCACAGGGGATTTGATAGAGAGTGAATAATATTTTGCCACAGGATGGTCCTAGGCCAAACCTTGCTCTGGACTCACCTAACAGATCACAAAACAAAAGGGGTCAAACTGTTTCCAAATAAACTTAACTGCTTCCCAGAATATTTATAGGGAAACAAAAATACCCAGTACTCAGGCAAGGTAAAATCCATGAGATCTGCCTCCAATTAAACCAATTTGTCAGACAAAAAAAAAGGTCTAGATTTAGTCACCCCAACAAATGGCATAGCAACCACACAAGCAAAGCACAACACAAGTAAGTAGATAAAACCAGAGGAACAAAGACACTGGCCAAGAACAAACATCACTCCAGTAACAGAGGAATTTTCTAAAAATGGCTTCTTCTCTAGAATCCACTTAACAAAAACATAATTAAAACAAAGGAAATGAGATGTTAAGGAAACAAATTAAGAACAAAATAATGTCAGTATAGAGATAATACGTTCAATAGAAATAACAAGGACTAAAATAGAGAAGAATAGGGTAGGGTAGAATAGACATCATTAAAAACTAAATTACTAACAGAAGGAGCTTGAGATAAGCATAAAAGATGGGGAAGAAAAACACAAAGAAATCAAAGCAATTAGAGAAAAAGCTAGCAGTTATGGAAGACACAGATAATCTAGGCTAAGGAATATGGGCAACCCTGAGATAGAGAACTCAAAAAATTAAATAGAAAGCGTTTTCCAAGCTATAAAAGAATTTCCCTGAAATGAGAGGAGAAAGAGAATCTGTAAACAAAGAATGTAAAAAGTTCTAAGAAAATCTGACTCAGAACACTCAAGATACAGCCTAATTAAAGTGCTGTCCCAGGTGTTCAGCTGGTTTGCTCAACACCATACCCACTGTCTGTATTCAGCCTGACGCTGCTGCTGGGACCCTGCAGGCATTCCTTCTGGTAAGCTGACTGACGCCCTGCTAACAGCAGGTGACAGAGGGTGCCTGTTTGCTTCCTGTTGTCTTCCTGTGGATTTCATGCTACCATCAGCATTCTCTAATGCTAACATTCCAGCATTTCTTCCAGAATCAGTCTATTTTGCAGTTTTTCCAAATTCATAGAACCAATTTCATGACTTCCTACCTCTGCCCCAGAAATAGTGCACCAGTCTGCCTAAGCCTCCTCCTCCCAGAGTTCTGAGGGTGTCCTCCAGGCTCTGTGTTTTAACACTCCCAAGCTCTTCCCTTTATTCCCCAGACCTAAAGCTGGTAGCTCCTGCCTGTGATTGCTACCCTTAATACTTAGTGTTCTCTAGCTACCTTTACAGTTCCCTAGTTAATAATCCTCCATAATAAATTATCTCTGTTCCAATAACTAATACGGTTTTTTTTTTCGTACTAGATCCTGACTGTCTGGAAGAAATATGAAAATATCTTGGGAAACAGGTAGGGGGATGCAGCATAATTTAGATTGGCCTCAGATTTCTTCAAGAAACTCCAAAAGATTTTACAAAGGCAAGAGGTTGTTAAAATATAAAAGCAGCAGACAGATATTCCCAAATATGAAGGTACTTAATAGAATAGGTACATGCTTTCCTTGCACCCAGCTTCTGCTGGTTGGCGGGCAGCACCAGGTCAGTTCTTAGCAAATAAGAAGGATGACCGTGGAGAAGCGCTGCTCCACACAAGGTGTCTGATTCCAAGTTGGGAGGACAGTAGCCACGAGGAGGGACAGACCGGTGTGGGAGTCAAGGCTGAGCAAGAAGAAGTGGGCATCCATGTAGAGAGCAAGGGAAGTCTGTGGGGCATCAGAGCCCAGGCAGGGTGAAGAGGGCATCCCCGGAAGAGCCATCTGGCCCGTAAGTCAGGACCTGAATGAGATGAAGAGGAGGACATCCATGGCAAGGCTGGGGAAGGTGGCCCAGAAAGCAGAGTCAAAGACCACACAGGGTGACGCCATGACTGGGCTTCCCAGTAGGAAGTGACTGCCTGAGCAGAGGGAGATGGGCATCAGTGCTGGAGGGGAGATGGCGGCAGAAACAGGGCATTGATTACATGCAGGGGATTAATTAAATGAATAAATACATTAAGAATAATGAAAGCCAGATTTCATACTCTGGGGAAAAAAAAGAATTACAAATACTAAAAGAGAAACCTAGAATAAACCCTGTGGTGTTGGATTAGAACTGAAGTCGCTGGTATGGATAAAAGCTTTCTACCTATAAAAATAGAAATAAATGTAGATGTGTATGTATGTATGTATGTGTGTGTGCACCTCGGTTCACCAAGAGGCTTGGGAGCAGCAATGTCCCAAAATCACTGAGCACATCCACCACCAACATTTTGGCTTCCAAAAGCCATTTTACACTCAAAGAGACCAAGACTCCTTGGAGACATAGCTGATTTCAGGGCAGGCAAGGAAAGCCTAGGAAAAACTTGACTCCTCTTCCTGCACTAAAACAAGAAGAAAGGGCACAGAGAATAATAAAAATGTGTCCAAAAGATATATAAGCCAGCTATTTGGCAAATCATTTATCATTTGAGCATCAAAATAAATAACAGTAGTAACAATCCACTGAATAAAACAAAAGCTCTAAGTCCATGCAGACATTAATCACTCAGTTGATTAAAAGAATAATGCATACTCTGTGACGTTTACATAGTTTTCAAGTATTCCACACAAAATATTTATTAATTATAAAGAGGACAAAAAGCTGTAACTTTACAGAGGGGCAAAATCCCCCTTCATCATCAGTAATAACACACAATGATGTCCCCGGGAGGATGCAAGAACCCGATCGCATCTTGGACATTCCTGCCAAAGATATAAGCCTGAATATGATCATGGAGAAGCATCATACAAATTGAAATAAGCAGAGGGGCAAATAATAGCTGAAGTGTGATCTAAAATGTAGGTCACTAAAGTCAAGAGAGGAGGGAGGAATGTTTCTCACTGAAGCCCACTGAAAAGACATGGACACCCAATCAACTCTGAACTGGATCCTTTTACTACAAAACCTTAACTGGGACAAAAGACTTGAAGAAGTGAGGATTAGATGGAACTAGTGAACTGATGTTCATTTCCTGACTTTGATCATTGTATCGTGGTTATGTAGGGAATGAGTCTTTATGGGAAATTTGTTCTAGAGTATTCTGAAGTGATGGGACATTGGGTGAGTAACTGACTCTCAGACCACTCAGGAAAAAAAATTAGGGGTGGTTTGCTGTTTGCTTTTATATATTTCAACTTTTATGTATGTTTACAGTTATTTAAAAATGAAAAATAGTGATTTTTAAATGCATTTTGCTATAGTTTGGATTTTAAGCGTCCCCCGAAGGCCCTTGTGTGATAGACTTGGTCCCCATTGTGGTGCCACTGTGCTGGAAACGTTCTGAGGCGACAGATGTTCAGGTCACTGGGGAGGTGTCCTTGAAGGGGATGGTGAAATCCCAGCCCCCTCCTCTTCCTTTTATTTTTGTTTCCTAGCCATGAGATAAGTGGTTTTGCTCTACCTCATGCTCCCATCACCAGGTGCCATCACAGACTCAAAGCAGCAGCACCAAGGAATCAGTCAGGACTGACACCTCTAACACTATGAGCAAAATAAACCTTTTCTCTTTCTAAGTGCATTATCTCAAGTATTTGCTACAGTAACAGAAAGCTGAGTAACACACAGTTGGTCTCTCTTTACTGGCTAAGTCCCTAAGACAATACATATATAAAAAAACAAGTCAAGATAGACAAATTATCATAAAGATATATATAAGATATATATATATATATATAGTTTCTGGACATACGTAGAAGAAAAATAATGTTATGACATTGGAAAGGAATCAGACTGTGGTTGGAAAGAGCTTTTATTTTACATTTTACATCTTCCTACAAGGTATTTATTACCAAGCATGCATAATATTCTAACAAAACAAAAAGTACCCCCAAAAATCAAGAGTTTTCTAGAAAGTGGGATTATGTGACATTTTAATTTTTCTTAATCTCTTGCATTCAAAATCTAATAAATAATAAAAAATGTTCAACATTTGGATGTGTACACCCTGATTTCTTTTTAGTTTTCTGTCTTTAATATGGTAAAAAGTTAATAAGAATCAGTTCTCATCAGTTAAGTCAGGTTTTGAACAATCTTTGTGACAGAAAGTCTTTGCTTGGAATTTTATTTAATTTATAAGGCTTTTTAATTTAAAGATCTATATGAGGGATTGTTCTTGGCTACCAATTAACAAGAATTATGGAACACCTAGACTTCAAGGCAGTTGAAGAACCACGGAGCTGAGAAAAGACTTTGGTTTCAAATTTAGGTGTTTCCACTACTGTTTTCACCCAAACCTCATCTTGTGGAATATATTTTAAAATCAACACTCCAGTTTGTGTCAAAGTCATCAGATGAGCACTTCCCAAGCTTAAAGCTTTTGAAGGTAATAAGTTTAAATAGGCTTCGATTTGATGAGCCTCTGGGTGTTTCTTCCACATGCCGTCCCACACTGCCTTCTTGGTCCAGAACATGCCTTCTTGTGGCAGTAGTGGTGGTGGTTCCTGACAATGTCCTTGTAAAATCAAGAAAGTCTCGAGTAAGACCCTCATCCCCTCAAACATGGAATGTCTAACGGATTTTGGTTAAGGATCTCTTGATAAGAGATGAAAAGAGAAATACCTTCCTCTTTCAAGGCCCCTAAAGATGAAAGTTTCAAAAAGTTTCAAAAGACACTCCAGATGAAAGTTTAGAAGTTTCAAAAGACCATCAGACAGCAAGAAATCGCTTGCAGAATGCTAGAATCCTGTGGCAACACAGAGGAGTTTAAGAGTTGGGTGCTTGTGTCAGACAGACATGAATTTGAATCTCAGCTTTTCCATTTACTGACAATGTGTCCTTGAGCAAGATACTTAATCTTAAATAGAAATAATAACAGTATCTACCACCTGGCATTATCACAGATTCATTGAAATAACACATCAGCTACAAAGAAAATGATAAATATTAGTTGTTATTATTGCTTTTTAAAAATTATCGCTGTCTCAATCTATATTTCTCTTCTCACAACTCTATGGGTTAAAATAAGTTCAGGAATCACAATGTCAAGAGTAAAAGTAAGAGGGAAATGGCTACACTGTATATTCACCGAGAAACTCTTCACTAGAATGATAAGTGGAAAGAGAAGTCAACCACCTGATTACAACACCAGCCCAAGGACCTGTAACTTCCTTGGACTATGTATCCATTAGACTGTCGTCAGTAAGGCCCCGTTGTTATTATGAATAGAGGGGGTGAGAAATTTTCTACTAAAAATGTATAGAACTTTTCCTCTGGGTTTACATCAGCTCTAAGAAAAGCCCCTAGAATATCCCTTCTCACACCAGCCTCAGTATTCTGTGCTCCAGGAACATGTATTCCCAGTCTCAAAAGATTTTCTATGAGCCAGGCCCTGCACCCAGTCTACACTGGGCACAGAGTAGTCAAGGCAGAGGAACCCTGCCTTCAGGCAGCCATGTTCTATGGGGAGGTATGTTAAAGAGATAACCACCCTAGTAATCAGGTGCTCAAAAACATATATTCGATGAAGAAGTGCAGGGATCAGAAGAACAAGAGACCTCTACTGGTCTTTAAGCAAGACCTGAAGGATATTAGGAATAATAATAAAGAAGTTTAGAATAACATTTTAAGCCAAATAAACAATACATGCAAAAGGCCCGAAATAGGGGAGAGTATAAGGTATGGACAACGAAAACTTGAAAGATTAGTGTGAAACCAGAGAACACATTGGTGTAGATCAAGAAGTGAGGTGGACTGGATAGTAAGGTGCACAGAGAAGGGGGCATGAGAAGAGGCAGAAGAAATACATGGGGCCTTGTAGTTCTTGTTAAGAATTTTGAACTTCATTGTAAGAACAAGAGGAATCCCTTGAAGTATTTAAACTAAAGGTGTTCTTTCTAAAAACTACTCTGGATTGCTAGGAGCCACAGCAAAAGTATTATGATACATGGCACCTTTGGTTTAGGTGACTGCCAGCTAGCCATTGAGATGATATGATTATGTTAAGATTTACATTCATATGGAAATTGGACTCCTGCTGTTCACCTCGCCTGCTACTTGGGACTCCCCAGAGAGTTCCCATTGGTTGGGGAAGGATAGTAGGAGGGAATTTCCGGGGGAGGTCCGGGGGCCGGTTCCGGTAGATGACACACGTGTGTGGACCAGCTTGCTAGCAGGGCGCACACGGGGCACTGGCAGCCTTTTTAAAATAAAACTTTGTTTCTGCTTGAGCGGCTTGTGATTCTGTGCCCAGCCGGGTTGCAGCACTGGATGCCATATTTAGAATAATTTAAAGCTGGGCATGGTGGCACATGCCTGTAATTCCAGAGACTCCGGAGGCCTAGGCAAGAGGATTGCAAGTTCAAGGCCAGTCTCAGCAATTTAGCAAGGCCCTAAGCAAACTAGTGAGATGATGTCTCAAAATGAAAAATAAAAAGGGCTGGGGATACGGCTTAGTGGTAAAATAAATAAATAAATAGAATAATTTAGAGCAGAACAAAAAATAGAGAAAGGTAGACCAGTTGGGAGACAAAAGGAGACAGTGATGTGACCTTTAGTAATTATTATCCCTGCTGTAGAATACATGGAATAAGGACTGAGCATCCAGACAGCTGAACAGGTAGCTCTGGTGGGAGGGTGATATCATTAAGGCTTATATTCAGTTAATTAGGAAAGCAGATCAGGCCAAAGCAGAATTTTATTGTCTTGGCTCAGGAGCTTTCTAACAATCTCTCTGGGGTTATTCAAGAGTAAATGAGCCAGAGAGAGAAGATTCTGGCATGACAGTGTGAGGAGCTTCATGGACTCGCTTCCCAGTGAAACAAGGTGAGACTTAATTTTTATATCACAATTTTTATTGGTTTGTATTAATTATACAGAATAATGGGGTTTTGTCGAGGCATATTCATACATAATTTTATTCTTTATAAAATAACCATTTAAAACCTACAGGCAAACAGTAAACAAAGAAACATCTATTAAAGAAAATCTATGGAAATTTAGTAAGGAAGACAAGAATCTCCCATCATTCCCTGTGTTCATCCACGTAGAAACTCCACCCCAGACTTCTCAGACCCGATCACAGAGCTTCCTGTGCCCAGTAATAGTAACAAGACTTGGAAGGGAACAAACCAGGATCCAGAATTGCTGCACTATATCATGTAAAATGTTCAGCTTTGGAACCACCCAGCAAAACCACCCCTGAGACTGATGAGACCTCACCTCCACCTGCTGGAACTGAGCTTTTTCAATCTCTGCAGTGGCTCCACCCTGGAAGCACATCAATCTGGTCAGTGCAGACAAAGCTCCAGCTGACTGTCCTTCCATCCCATCCTACCTCATACTGGAGAAGGGAACTCCAACTTGCAGCTTGTTGAGCAACACACACACACAAAAGAAGGGTTCCACAAGCCCAGCCCTTGCTCTTGCTCTCTGTAGGAAGGCCAAGAAGAAATGGAAAGAAAGACAGTTGGCCATAGACAGTGTCCATCTATTCTTGTTGACTATTTTGACAACCTCAGTGGAAACAATGGCTTAATTTTTCATTAAGATTTTTTTCTTTTTTTTTTCTTTTTGTCTTTTGTTTTTGTGTGTTTGTGTGTGTTTATTGTGCTGATTGGCACATGGATACAAATACATACACATATTTGTTCTTTTTTCTCATTTTTTAGCATTTTTAAAATGTAGTTATTTTTCCTTGCCTCTGTCTTTCGAGGGTTAGAGGTTTTGGTTAGTATATTTTGGTTTTGTTTCATATTGTTTTTCACTTGTCTGTTTCTCTTGTTTCTCTTCCTCTCTTTTCTTCTGCTAACAGCCAAATTCTATTGTTCTCCCTTTCTCTCTCCCTTTACTTTGTTATTTCTATTTTTTCTCCTCCTTCAAATGCTACATCTCTTCTGCATTCTCTTTGTTCACTTTTTGAAATTGTAAACTCTTTTCTACCTTCCTATTACATTTTCTTTTCTCTTAATTAACTGTGTTCTCATCATCTTTTAGCACTAATTGGTTTATATAACTCCTGCCCCTACCATTAATGCAGCTGCAATTACTACTGCTGACACAGTTGACACCTGTTGTTTGTATTAATGCCAGATACAGTTCATGGTTACTTATTGATTTTGCTGTTAGCAATTGCTGACCCTACCATTTCTGTTTTTTTGTGGCAGTTAATATTGCAAATGGCATAGTAGGAAGCAGTATTTAGTTTAATGCTGTATATTGTTTGAATTAGTTGTTTCTATTATTTGTTTCCCCCTATTCTATAAGGTGCTGGGAATGTACAGGGTCTCTACAAGTTTACAGGGGAGAAAACTCTTCTGCTGAACATAACTTAACCAAAAGAGTACACTTTATTCCACAAACAAATTAATGACATTCAATCTTCAGCTATACTTTAATACAAAGAATAGAAGAGATAAAAACTCAAACAAACAACCAGGCCCCAAGTAGAAACAGCTAGATGTGGGCCCCCAGGTTCCAACTGTGGATATCCATTAGTTTAGCAGAAACTGAGAGAAATAACAAAAGGCTGTGGATACCACACCTACACAGGGGGTCTCAACCCAGATCACTCTAGGACACTTTGACAAATGAAGAATATGCCCTACACAGGTCCACAATAAGAGAAATCCCTTACAACAGAGGCATAAAACCCAACATGTGGTCATGTGCAGTGGCCCATGCCTATAATCCCAGTGGCTAGAGAGGCTGAGTCAGGAAGATCATGAGTTCAAAGCCAGCCTCAGCAATAGTGGGGCACTAAGCAACTCAGTGAGGCCCCGTCTCTAAATAAAATACAAAATAGGGCTGGGAATGTGGCTCAGTGGTTGAGTGCCCCTGATTTCAATCCTCAGTAATCCAAAAAATACCTAATACATGAATACAAGAAATATGAAAAAGCGAATTAATACAACTCCTCTTAAAGTTCATAATTTTCCAGCAAATGACCCAAAAAATATTGAAGTGGATGAAATATCAGATAAGACACCCTAAAAATATTATAAGAATGATCAATTAATTCCAAGAGAACACAGAAAAACAACTGAATGAACTAAGGAAATCAGTACATAATAAGCATGAGAAATTCAATAAGGAGATAGAAATATTGAAAAAGAGCCAAACATAAATCTTGGAAATAAAGACACAATAAATCAAATAAAATGTTCAGTCTCTGTAACAGAGTAGACCACATTGAAGACAATCTCAGAGTCAGAAGAAAAAATGTTCAGCCTTGAACATTCAGAGAGGGTTAAAGAAAAAGTTAACCATGATCAAAATACAAAAGAAACCTGGGACAATGAAGAGACCAAATTTAAGAATCACTGGAATTGAGGAGGGCTGTGAAATGTGGGCTAATGGAATGGATAAACTCTTCAAGGAAATTATAACAAAAAATTTCCAAACCTTCAGAATGAGATGGAAATTCAGATACAGGAGGTATTCAGAACCCAAATAGGCAAGATCAAAAAAGAACCTCTCCGGGCTGGGGATGTGGCTCAGGCGGTAGCGCGCTCATCTGGCATGCGTGCGGCCCGGGTTCAATCCCCAGCACCACATACCAACAAAGATGTTGTGTCCGACGAGAACTAAAAAATAAATATAAAAAAAAAAAATAAACTCCTTTAAAAAAAAAAAAAAGAACCTCTCCATGACACATTATAATTAAAATACTTAACATAGAGATCAAGGATAGAATTTTACAAACCTCAAGAGGAAACATCAGGTCACATTTAGAGGCAAGAATCAGAATCACTTCTGATTTATCAGCACAAATTCTACAAGCCAGGAGGGCTTGGGAAATAACTAACAACAAAAACTGCTTTATCATTCAACATTGAAGATGAAATAAAAACCTTTCAAGTTAAGCAGAACTAAAAGAATTCATGACTGCTAACTGGCACTACAGAACTTACTTAAAGAAATACTGCACACAGAAGAGATTTAAAAAAAAAAAAAACCTCAGAGCTCACAAAAGAAAAAAATATCTTTTGAAAAGTAACTAAGTAAATGAGAAACAAGACCAAATTAAACACAATAAATAAATCAAAATGGAAGAAATTAATAAACATCTCTCTATAATAACATTGAATGTAAATGGTCTCATTTTTTCCAATTAAAAGACATAGACTGGCAGAATGTATTAAAAGACAAGACTCAAGTATATGTTGTTTGCAAGAGATGCACCTTACAGGCAAAGACAGCCACAGGCTGAAAATGAAGAGAGGGAAATTGATATACCATGCAAATGAAGCCTGAAAAGAAGCAGGTGCCAGGTGCGGGGGTGCACATCTGGAATCCCAGTGGAGGCTGAAGCAGGAGGATTTTGAGTTCAAAGCCAGCCTAAGTGTTAAGCAACTCAGTGAGACCCTGTCTCTAAACAAAATACAAAATAGGGCTGGGCATGTGGCTCAGTGGTTGAGCACAGGTCTATGTTCAATCCTTAGTACCCAAAAAGAAAAAAGAAAAAGCAGGAGTGGCTACTCCATAAAGCAGATTCACATCAAAATTAATCAGAAAAGACAAAGGTCACTTCATATTGGTAAAGGGAATAATCCAACCAAAAGATAACAACAATAAATATTTATGCCCCAAATGTGGGTGGGTGCAACTAATTACATAAAAGAGACACTACTCAAATTGAAGCCCTAGATAGACCCTAGTACAATATTACTGGGTGATTTCAACATACCCCTCACCATTAGATAGGTCATCCAGACATAAACTCAGTAAAGACTCTTTGGACTTGAAAATATTATAAATTGAATGGGCCTAACAGACATCTATAGAATATTTCATTTAACAACAGCTGAATACACTTTTTTCTTAGCAGTTCATGAAACCTTCTCCAAAATAAAGCATATTTTAGGTCACAAAGCAACTCTTTGCAGATTAAAAAAAAAAAGAAGAAGAAGAAAGAAAGAAAAAAGAAAGAAGGACAGAAAGAAAGAAAAGAAACAATTCCCTGCATCTTACCAGATCATAATGGAATGATATTAGAAATCAACATGACCAAACCCTACGGAAGCTGTATAAACATATGGAGATTGAATAATACACTTTTGAATGAGGAATGGGTGATAGAAGAAATCAAGGGAGAAATATAAAAATTCTTAGACTCAAATGAGAATAATGATACAACATACCAGAACCTTTGGGGCACTAGAAGGCAATTCTAAGAGGAAAGTTTATAGCTATGAATGCCTACATAAGAAAATCAGAAAGATCCCAAATACACAACCTAATGATGCATCTCAAGGCCCTTGAAAAAGAACAAACTAACTGCAAAACCAATAGAAGGAAGAAAATAATTAAGAACAGAGTTGAAATTAATGAATTTGAGGATTTAAAAAAAAGGATTGATGAAACAAAGAGTTGGTTCCTTGAAGAGATAAACAAGATGATAAGTCCTTAGCCAAATTAACCAAAAGAAAAAGGGAGAAAAACCAAATTAATAAAAGTAGAGATGAAAAAGGAGAAATTACTACAGACATGTCAAAAATCCAGGAGACCATTAGGGACTATCTTGAAAACTTATACTCCAATAAATCGGAAAACCTAGAAGAAATAGATACATTTCTAGACAAATATTTTCTGAATTAAGAGGACAAAAGAAAAACTTAACAGACCAATAACTTGAAATGAAGTATAAGCAGTAATAAAAAGCCTTCCAACAAAGAAAAGCCCAGGACCAGATGGATTCTCAGCTGAATTCTGCCAAACCTTCAAAGAAGAGCTAATGTCAATACTCCTCAAATTATTCTATGAAACAGAAAGAGAGGGAACACTTCCAAACTCACTCTATGAAACAAGTATCACACACATACCAAAACCACCAGATAAGGACACATCAAGGAAAGAAAACTACAGACCAATATTCCTGATGAACTTAGATGGAAAAATACTTAATAAAATATTAGCAAGTCATGTTCACAACATGTTAAGAAGATTGTACATCATGACCAAGTTGATTTTATTCCAGAGATGCAAAGATGGTTTACACCAATCAATAAATGTAATTCATCACATTAACAGAATTAAGGACAAAAATCACTTAAGTTATCTCAATAGAAGCAGAGAAGACTTTTGACAAAATTCAGCATGCATCCATGATTTAAAAAAAAAAAAACACTGAAGAAGTTAATGATAAAAGGAAACCACTTCAACATTAAAAAGGCTATGTATGAAGCCAAACTCATAGCAAATGGGGAAAAACTGAAAGAATTTCCTTTAAAATCTAGAACAAGGATTTCCACTCTCACCGCTTTTATTTAAAAGGTGCTAGAAATTCTAACCAGAGTAATTGGGCAAGAGAAGGAAATAAAAATGACAAAAATACTAGAAAAGGAAGAGGTCAAATGACCACTGTTTGCAGATGATATTATCCTATACCTAAAAGATTTAAAAAAAAATTCACCATAAGACTATTAGACCGTTATTACAAATTTGGAGAAGTAACACGTTACAAAATCAAAATATAAAATTCAATAACTTTCCTATACATCAACAATGAATTTGCTGAAAAAGAAATCAGGAAAAAAATTCCATTCACAATAGCCTCAAAAAATAAAATAAAATATGTAGGAATAAATCTAGCCAAGAAGGTGAAAGACCTCTACAATGAAAACTATAGAAGATTGAAGAAAGGAATTGGAGAAGACTCCAGAAGATGGAAAGACCTCCCATATTTACGGATAGGCAAAATTGCTAAAATGGATATATTATCAAAAGCAATATGCAGATTCAATGCAATCCCCATCAAAATGCCAATGACATTCTTTACAAAACTAGAAAAAAACAGTCCTGAAAAACATTTGGAAGAATAAAAGACCCAGATATAGCCAAAGCAATATTAGGAGGCTGGAGGCATTACAAGACCTGACTTCAATTATAATACAGAGGAATAGTAACAAAAAACTGAATAATACTGGAAGGAAAACAGACACATAGACCCCAGTGGTACAAAATAGAAGACACAGAGACAAATCCACACAGACACAGTCATCTGATCCTTGACAAAGGCACCAAAAATATACATTGGAGAAAAGACAGTCTTTTTAACAAATGGTGCTGAGACAACTTGTTATTCATATGTAGAAGAATGCAACTAGACTCTTAACTCTCACCCTGCCCCCAAATCAACTCAAAATGGATCAAAGACCTCAGAATTAGACCAGTGACTATGCAACTTCTAGAAGAAAATGTAGGGTCAACACTCCAGCTTTTAGACACAAGCAATGGCTTTCTCAATAGGAATCCTAAAGCTCAGGAAATAATGCCAAGAGTTAATAAATGGGATGGCATCGAATTTAAAAGCTCCTACACAGCAAAGGAAACAATTAGGAATGCAAAAAGAGAACCCACAGAATGTGAGAAAATCTTTGCTAGCTACTCTTCTGACAGAAGATTAATATCTATAATATATAAAAGCTCAAAAAACTTTACCCCCCATCAAATAATCCAATTAATAAACGGGACAATGTACAAAACAGACACTTATCATACAAATGGCCAAAAAATACATGAAAAAATGTTCAAATCATTAGCAGTTAGGGAAATGTAAATCAAAACTATACTGAGATTTCATCTCACACCAGTCAGGATGGCAGTCACCAAGAATATAAATATTAATAAATGCTGGAGAGGATGTGGCGAAAAAGGAACACTTTTACACTGTTGGTGGGATTATAAATTAGTATAACCACTGTGGAAATCAGTATGGAGGTTCCTCAAAATACTAGGAACAGAGCCACCATATGATCCAGCTATCCCACTTCTTGGTATTTACCCTGGAGAATTAAAGACATCTTAACTACAGTGATACATGAATATTCATGTTTATAGCAGCATAATTTACAATATCTAAATATGAAACCAGCCTATGTGTTCACCAACAGATGAGTGGATAAAGAAAATGTGCTATATGTACACAATATAGTTTTATTTAACCATAAAGAAAAATGAAATTATGTCATTTGCAGGAAAACGGATGGAACTAGAGACCACCACGTTAGGCAAAATAAGCCCAACTCAGAAAGTCAAAGCCATATGTTTTTTCTCATATGTGGAAGCTAGAGAGGAAAAAAGGGAAAAAAAAGATGGTGGAGGTGGCGATCTCATGAAAATCAAAGGAAGATCAGAAAGGAAAGGGATCAGGGGGTGTGAGGAAGGAAGGAGGGGGCAGAGCTGGGATAATGGCCAAATTATATTGTTACATTGTGTGCATTTCCAAATATGTGACAACAGTTCTCATCATTATATACAACTATTATGCACCAATAAAAAGATGTGGGAAGGGGCTGGGATTGTGGCTCAGCGGTGGAGCGCTCGCCTAGCATGCACGGGGCCCTGGGTTCGATCCTCAGGCACCACATAAAAAATAAATGAATGGAATAAAGGTATTGTGTCCAACTACAACTAAAAAATATATATTAAAAAAAGATGTGGGAAAGGAAATAAAGTGAATTATATATGGGTGAATTATATGTTATGTGAAGCACATCTAAATAAAGCTGTTAAAAACAGTTAAAAAGCTACATATTGTGGTCTATACCTCTAATCCCAACTACTAGGGAGGCTGAGACAGGAGGATCACAAGTTTGAGTCCAACCTCAGCAAGTTAAGCCCTACACAACTTAGCAATACCCTGTCTCAAAATAAAAAATAAAAAAGGGTCAGAGATGTGCCTCAATGGTAAAGCGTTCCTGGATTCAATCTTCAGTACCAGAATAAATAAATAATTAAAACCCATGCAAAAAGCAGACATCTCAAGATCCTTACAGGTAAGGTAAGCATCTCTCATCAATTCATCTGCTGATGTCCTAGGATAAGGGTCTTAGCCATGGGAAAATCTGCCCAGATTGAGAAAATACACACATCACCATCACGCAGCATAATGTTTGCTAAGCCATTGGGATGAACTGACCTAAATCCAGATCTTGCAAATGGTCAGCCCACCACTCACCCACCTAGATCATGATTTCTTTCTAGATTCCCCATCAACCATCATCTAAAAGTTTATTCTACAAACAAACACCCTAGTTAGATCACTAAGATGAACCTTCTAACAAATGGATGAATATCTCTCACTTTGACCTTCATACTGCCAAGGAGCTTTAAAACAAAACAAAACAAAACAATCCCAGGATAAGAGCAAATACATCAAAAAAAAATCAGAGGAAAGTGCTAAAATTCAAACCTGAGCAACAACAAACCCCCATGGGAGACCTAGGCTTGGCTATCAGATGAATGGAGAGATGATATTCATCAAGCTCCAGCTTAGACCAAAGAAACCTGTCTCCTGGTTTTTCCAGTGCTCCAATACACCTAGTTTTATTGAGCCTAACTTTGCCCCAGCTGGATTCCAGAATCTTCCTTCTGTTGTTCATTTGAACAATGATGTAAACTTAGGTTCCCCACCACCCACCAAAAAATACTGCTTAACAAACATCTTCTGAACTATAAACCCTAACTTTTTTTAAATTCCAATTAACTCCTAAGTGAGAACCAGCTCCATATTAAAAAAAAAAAATCAACCCAAGTTGCAGAAGGTTCTGTTTATGCTGAACTATATGTAAGCATATAGTTCTGTTTATGTTGTATACACAGGTGTGCAGAAACACAGAGCTCTATAGGGACTCATACCACATTATATGGGAGGAGATATAGGCAGGAGTAGAAGGAGACTTAAATTTTGCCTTCATATGAGATCGAACCATAGAAAATTGCCATTTTAAAGTCAAGAACAAATACTACCAATTTCAAACGAATTTCATCTTTTGCAACATAAATGTATATTAAAAATATTACCAAAGAATAACAATCATATAATAACATTAAAAGATCAAGTATCTCTGCATTGTCCCTAAAAAGGGGTGAGGGGACAGTAAAAAACCATGTGCCTGAATGCCCCTTCCTGTTCCAAAAAAAACCTAGTCAAGGTAAGAGAACAATGAGATCAGCCTGGACCATAAAGTCTAGGTACATATTATCTTGAAGGATGCTGACTTTCTTATGCACACTGGAAACAAGGATAAGTTAGTGTTATCTGTAGAAAGTTACTTTCTTGCACGTACACAGGACAATTGCTCCTTGGGATGAGTCAGCCGAGCAAATGAAGCAAGCTAATGCTGATGATGTCACTGCTCCTACAGCCTAGCCTATAAAGCCCCTCTCAGAGTGGGAACAGGCGCAGAACTGAGGGTACCTTGGAAAGGATCCATGTCATTTTTTCAGTTAGCTGTCCTTGGACAAAATATGTAGGGGCCTGGAGTTGGTGCTTGGCAAAGTGCTGTGATGAACAGAGGTGCTGTATGTTTGGCTGCCACCACAAAACTCTTCTTGGAACTGTCACCAATCTCTTGTAAATTTTCCCCAGTAAACCATAGTTACGCACTCGGTCTCTGGGTACTTCCTTGGTCTCTCCAAAACCCACCCCACTGCCTTGGCACAACTGGGCTGTGTACAGTGTGGCTCTGAGTGCGTCAATAGAGTGTCATAAAGGAGCAGACGGTAAATCGCAGGCAGATCTATCACTTGGCCACCAGAATACTAACTTTAGTGTTATGTGACCCTGGCCATCATTGCAATTTTGGACAAGATCAAGTTTAAATCCTCTCCTGTGTTGAAATGGAGATTAAGATATTAACTTCATGAGGTTATTGCAAAGATTAAGTGGGATTGTGTGTGTAAATATGTGTGTGATGGCTGGCACATGGAAGATATACAATAAGCTACTTTCCTTCTCTTGGAGTGAAAGTTTCTAGACCAGCTTACGAGTGTTGGCAGGTTTTCAGAATCTATCATTTGCCTCTAAGCCCCAAAGACAAAAACCAGCTAAGCACCAAGCCCTGTGAGCCTACACAGATCTCTATCTACTGCCACCTAAAATCTGTCCCTAGGCCAGGCCTAGTGGCACATGTCTGTAATCCAAGTGGCTTGGGAGGCTAAGGCAGGAGGATCATGAGTTCAAAGCCAGCAACTCAGGGAGACCCTGTCTCTAAATAAAATTTTTAAAAGGGTTGAGGATGTGGCTCAGTGGTTAAGTGCCTGTGAGTTCAATCCCTGCTATCAAAAAATAATAATAATCTGCATTTGGTCCCTAACCCAAGAATGAGAGTGGCAGAAACGGCCACCTGACAGATCACAATCTCCCATGACACAAAACGAGGTTCAGTGTTGAGTCCCTTCCTCTTTAAGCAATGCCACCATGGTCTGATACTACTTATAGATTAGATGGAGATGTGATTCCCTTGCAGTCATGTCAGAAGATGAGCATCAACCTTTACACCGATGACAAGATGCATTTATGAAAAATCAGGAGGAGTCCTCAAGAAACTCTGCTGCCTGGTCGTGTTAGAAATGCAATCTTAACGTCAGCTGGTTCTCTGCCCTCTCCGCCCTGGGCCTCACTCAACACACACCTGGGTGTCAAGGGCCCCATCCTGAGTCTGAGGCAAGTTCTCCCTACAATTTAGGCAATTCGGTGCAGCAGTGGTGCAGGTGTTCCCCATGCATCAGAGACTCCCCCTCACCCCTCTCCATGATCTTTCAAGGAATGGAGCTACCTAAGACCCACTCCACACCTCACCAGTCAAACTCTCCTCAGGTGGACCCAGGAATCTAGAGTTTTCATTAAGTTCAGGCAACGCATTTGTAGCCACACTGACACCACACTGACACCATTTGGGTTTGGAGGACAGAGGAATGGGTCCACCAAAGTCTATCAAGATGAAAGTCAGTATAGGGAGTTTCCCAAAGAAATAGTTCTGATTGTATCACCTTAAGGAGGAAGAAGGTGAGAGTCATACCGAGTATACTTAATTCAGACAGAAAGATACGTACGTTTGGAAATGTATTGTTTTGAGTAAAAGGGTTTAAGATAAATAAACACTTTTGAGTTCTTGGTAGATGGCAGTCCCAAGAATAACTTTGTTTTACTACTCCCCTGAGCAAGATAAGGTCGACAAGAAAATCAGAAATAAGGCTCGTTACTAACAAGCGAGCTTTATGAATAAATTGCCAGCAGAGAGTTAACCTCCACTCCTAATGTGGCAACCTGGGGAGCAACAGCCCAGTAGTGTCTGATGGCAGAGGAAAAGAGAGATGAGAAAATGCACAAAAATTGAGCTCAGGTCCCAGCAGGACTGCTGAGTGGGCATGCGGGAGCATTCTGACAGGTGGCATCCTGAAGCTCAGCTCTCCTCCCCGGGCTCTCCCTGAACAGTCATGGTGGATCCCCAGCATCGAGATGTCTTCCAGGAGCAGGCACAAGTACTGCATCCACACATGGCCAGCCACTGCCATCCCAGAGGACCTCAGACCTTAGACTGTCCTACCCAGGGACCAAGCTTTGGGAGACCTAGAGAAGATGTTGTTTCTGCTTGAAGTGTCTGGCCCCCGTGGACAGGAAAATCAAATAAAAGAAGTTAGTCGCCCAAACAAGACTGTGATCCCATCCCAGGTTGCAGTATAAGCTGCGGTCACTCACCTTGAAGGAAGGGCAATGTCCCTTGACATCTGCCTAAGCAAATGATTTCTATGGCCTCAGATCACTGTGACCCTCCATCTCCAACCCAGGGCACCAGTTTTGGTACCCACAGTTAGCTAGGGAGGTCTGTGTCTTGTGAAGTGTGCAGAAAACATCCCAGAGTGTTTCAAAGGGTCTGTTGGTAACC
This sequence comes from Ictidomys tridecemlineatus, assembly GCF_052094955.1. Classification (NCBI taxonomy): domain Eukaryota; kingdom Metazoa; phylum Chordata; class Mammalia; order Rodentia; family Sciuridae; genus Ictidomys; species Ictidomys tridecemlineatus. The sequence goes on from NC_135480.1 coordinate 101,439,648, forward strand.
TCTTGGGGCCCAGCCAAAGACTCTCCCTCCACTCGTCCATGTCAGTGGTCCCCAGAGGGCCAGGCCATCCAAGAGGTAATTACCTTGGTACCTGGGGACCCTTCTTGTTAGAGTCTGTAAACAAGTCTGGATGGCGCCTGGCAAAATGCCGGAGGGAGTGGTTTGTGAAGTAACACCAGCGAGCCATTAAGTGTGGAGATTTCTTATTGGTTGACTGATGTATCCAGTTTATGCTAATTAAGATAAGCTGTGTGGAATGTATAAATACCCCTCCGGTCCTACAATAAACAGCTCCCACTCCTGCTGTATCAATGTACACAAGTTGCTCGTCATCCCCTGGTTATTTTGCTGCAGCTGGACTGCGGCACCTTCTCTGTTTTACTGGTTATGCATTTATTTCAACCTGTTTAAAGAAGAAACATAATTAGCACATCAAGTCTGGATTTTGTAAGGTTTATTGCTTAAGACAAGAATAAAGGAAGTGTTGAAAGTGAGTCCTACTTAAGTCCGAAGTAAATAATGGTACAGGTGACCAGAGGATGCAGTCGTAAAGCATTGAAGAAACACAGCCCTAGATTAAACAGACGAGTGAAACTCAAACACCAGTGTACCCCAGAAAAGATGGAGCTCCTCTGGGCAGGATATGTCCTAAAGGAATAAACTGTCATAGGTCCTGAACCAGGATGGGGAAGGGAGAAACCTGCCCCTCATTATTGCCTTTCACTCACAACCTCAAGCCAAGATTACAGAAGTATATTGACCGAGTTATATTGTTATATCCTGTGCATGTACAAATATGTTACATATTACATAATAACTGTGATTATCATGTATAATCACAATACACTAATTAAACATCTATGAAAAAAATAAAACACCCAAATGTTTTTTAAAAGAACAAGTGAAAATGACAACCATCCTGTCAATAATCACAATATGCTACTTACACAACCAAAATAAATATTTTTAAAACTAGAGATGCTATCTCACTGAACTTCCCATTGAGGCTGCAGGCATGAGCTCCGGCAGCCATAGGAGCCACCGCCAAGAGGCCCCAGATGCCAGCCATGGGGGGCAGTGAGTTTCCTTACTGGGCTCAGCAGGGTTGTCCCACCTTGGCACCACAGCACAGGGATGCAAAGCCATACTGAGCCAGAGAAAATGCTGAAGGGTATCCCAGATGGCTGGTCCCAACAATGAGCCCGAGACGCTGTCGGGGGACAGAAAGAACTGTCCGGGAGTAATCTAAAAGAGAAGTTTGAATCCTTGCATGTTTGTGCCATCCTCACCGTTTTAAATTTGTATTTTGTGTGTGTTACAATGGTCATGTGTATTTGGTGTGTGAGTACAAGTATAAATTTGAGATATGTAAATATCAGGGTTCATGCTCAAAATTATTTTCTGAATGGAGACTTGGTCAGAAAAGCTGTTGACTCCAAGTCTGTGGTCTTCTCTAACTGCACCTGCCCTTCAATTACTGTCAACACTTCCTCTGTGTCCACTGAGCCTCCCACACCGGATGTTGAGGGAAGACAGTAGGGGAGACGTTAGAGGAATCTGTGCCTCTGAGTTCAAACCACTCGCCTGCTGTGGTGAGGCTTCTGGGACTGGAAGGTCCCCAGGGGCCCAGGCTCCTTGCAGGAGAGGATTTAAAGATGCTCTGTAAAGTCCACTGCAACACCAGAAGGAGCACAGGGCCTGCCTTCAAAGGGGCATTCACTGTAGCTCCAGCCCCAGCACATACCAGTTGCATGACGTTGGGTGAGCCACTCTGACCTTCAAGTTCATCTTCTGTGAAATGAGTGAGTATGCCTCATGGTGATGTGGCAGGGCTCACATGAGGTAATGGAAGAGGAAAGGGGTGGGGGGGATTTCGGGGATCATAAAGCATCTCCATCCAGGCAGCCTCCCAGTCATGAGATGGCCCCACAGGCCTCCTGGGTTTCATGACCTGCAAAGAGAGCTTGTCAGTGGGCTTGTCAGTGGTCACCCTACTCAGGTGACCAAAAGTCAGACCTAGCTCCAGTGAACTGAGGCATGGGCTCCCAGCTACCCACACCAGCCGTCAGTCACCCCTGCCATCTCCAGATTCCTGGAGCTTCTGAGGAAGTTCAAGGGCAAGAATGCTTTCACTCTCCGACTCCTCTTGTTGGTCCCTTCCAGACCTAGGGGAGGGAGTTGGGAGCGGAAACAGCTGACAGACACACAGAGGCATCACCCATTTGCGGAGCACCCAGGTCCTCCCACTGCCCCGCCTCCATTTCACCCAACCCCTCCTGCCTGGCCTCCGCCTCTCACTTCCTCACCATAAACTCTGGCTGACTCACGCACTTGACAAAAAACAGTGAGCCAGGGCTGCTTCATAGGGCTGCAAGTTCAGAGGTTTTAGGGTTTCTGGATCTGGCCTTGAAGCATCTAGAAATACTTGGATAGTTGGATGACCCTCCTTTCCTGTCACCCCAGTCACCTGGACACACACTAAACCCCAAGCCAGAGGCTCCCATGGACCTCCCCCCATCTATCCCTACCCAGTCTGCTTGCTCTGAGTCCCTGCCAGAGGACTTCTCTGGCACAGAAAAGCTGCTTTCACTCATTCCATTCTATTTTTGTTTCCTGTCATTTGGGGAAGCAGGGTTTGCTCCAGGCTTTTGTGAAAACGTCTGATGGACTTAGAGGTGGGTTCATCTCAGCCTGTGTCCAGGGCCAAGAATGATCAGTGGAGGTCAGAGGTATCTGTTCACTCCAGATGGTGGCACGAGAAGCAGAGAACGTATCCTACCCACTCTTGTAGGGCTATGTTATGCCTTCTGCTGTTCTCTGTGGATTCTGAGGGAAGGAGGCCATCCAGAAACACACAGGGGCTTCTCTTGCTCAGGCACACAGTTCCCCCTCCTGGTTCCATGTACCACGGTCCAGCTCAGCCCCTGGCACACAGGCTTCATCCATGGTTGCTGAAGGGAGCCTCGAGGACCAGGCTATGCCTGATACGGTTCTGTCCTGGAACCACAACTGGAGGCTTGGTCCTCTTTATGGGTTAGCAGACAACCCTCTCCTCTCCCAGCCCTGGCTGAAATCCCCCAACTGGACACCTAAAAGCTCTTGCAAACCAACACTGAGTCGCAGAGATCCATTGCACAGTGAAAGCCTTACATGGAGGTTTTGACCAGGTGAGAGGTCACCCAGTTGCCCAGGAAGGGGTAAAGTGAGAGAGAACTCTACCTCAGAGCAGTGCAGGCAGTCAGGGTGGAAAGGGCTCCGCCCTACCTGTGCATGTGCTTACCATCAAAACACACTGCAGGAAGGGAAAATACCAAAGCCAGGTCATCTGTGGTTTCACTCCTAGAGTGACACATTTCCCTGTACAGGTGCCCAAGCGAGGCAATCTGGGCTTCAATACTGTTGTGTCGACTTGAACAACAAGCACAGGATGGAGGATGGGGGCAGCTTAGCAGCCCTGGACATGCTCAGCCAATTGTGAATCCTCTGCAGACAAAGGTATTGCCTGTCCCACTGGGATTCACAAGAAAGACTTGGCAGTGGCACACTACTATAATCCCAGAGCTCTAGAGGCTGACGCAGGAGGAACGCAAGTTCAAAGCCAGCCTCAGCAAAAGCGAGGCCTTAAGCAACTCAGGGAGTCCCTGTCTCTAAGTAAAATACAAAATAGGGCTGGGGATGTGGCTCAGTGGCAGAGAGCCCCTGAGTTCAATCTCCAGTAGTCCCCCGCAAAAAAAAAAAAAATACTTGGCAGATAGAAAAATCTGTCACACCTGTATGTTGTTTAAAGCATTAAGGGGAGTGGGGCACAGTTAGATTCAAAGCTCCCCACTTGAACAATTGGGTGGCACATCTACCTAGATTCCAAATGAAAGGTCACCCCCCCGACCTCCCATCCCCCCACCTCCACCACCCCCACAGTGCAGTTCTGCCCCTCTCTCTCTGGATGAAACCCTAGAAGCTGGCTCCCTAAGTCCAGCCATCCACAGCTGCTCTGGCTCCAGGAGACCCATGAAGGGAACCAAAGGGAAGGAGAGCAGCACGTGCTGCCAGCAGGGAGCTACTGAAGCCAGAGCCCTAACAGGAAGTCAGGTCCTCCAAGAGATGTGTCTCCCACACAGAGAAGGAGTCACCATGAAGCTAATGAGTTTGGCTTCAGATGCCTTTGCCTGCATGGACCCTCCCAAGACCCTCTACCTAATTTTGCATTCATAATTTTGTATTCTTGTTCTAAGAAAGCATCTAAAATCATATGAACTTCAGGCCCCACAAAACCAGGGTCTGCCCAGAATTGCAGAAAGGACTCCTTTGTCCTCTGAGCCCCTAGTTCTTCCCCAACCTGGCAGCTCCATCTTCCTGCCTCATCCCAGGACCCCAGCTGGGCATTCTTCCGTCCAGCCAACTTGGACAGGTCAAACAGGCTCTTGCCTCTGGGCATGGACTTAGGATGCTCTCCTGCCTGCCTCTTCCCCCCAACTTTTCAGTTAGTTGCAATCTTTTGTGTGTGTGTTTGTGTGTGTTGGGGGGAGGCTACTGGGGATTAAACTCAGGGGCTCTTGACCACTGAGCCACATCCCCAGCCCTATTTTGTATTTTATTTAGAGACAGGGCCTCACTGAGTTGCTTAGCACCTCACTTTTGCTGAGGCTGGCTTTGAACTTGCAATCCTCCTGCCTCAGGCTCCCTGAGCCACTGGCATTACAGGCATGAGTCACAGCACCTGGCTAGTTGCAATCTTTCTAACCCTTCAAGACTCACAGCAAATACCGCCCATAACACCAGGAAGTCTTTGCTTGAATCCCAGACAGAATGCACACTCGATCCAGGTTCCTGCCATGCTTATTCAGTATGTCCCTCTGTCGCAGCCCAAATTCCCTGTCTAGAACTGAGGTTTTGAGGGTCTGCCTCCCTGTTGAGGCTGTGACTCCCCAAGGTCCAGATGTATCTCTATCCCCAGAAAGCCTACCAGCTCAGAGCTGGCCCCACCCAAATACATGATCAATCATGCTCTTAGTGCTAGAGACAATGACTTTAAAAGGTCAGAGCGCCATCCTAGAATCACACCTGCCTTCCCGCCCCCTACCCCACACACTCCCCTTGTCCCAACATACTTCATTCCTCGCCTTGAAGCAGAGTCCTGACAAACCATTTTTGGGACCTCTGCGCCCTCTAGTGGCAAAAATGTTCATTCCCAAAGAACCAGAGGCACTGTCAGGGCGGGGTCTTTGAATATCTGCAGAGCTCCCTGACCCCGCAGAACATGTTTACCAGGGTCTTATCTACCTGGATGTAGCATTTATGCTACAGTTTCTGTAATTTCTTGGCCTGGATGGTGGAGGACTCATCCTTGGACCCAAAGACCCTCACCATAGGCCCCATTCCCTGGACAGTGATGATGGTCTCCACACCTGTCTACAGGGCCTCAGAGAAGAAAAGGGAAGGCCATCCCTGCTTACTGTGTTGTCTCTGTTCTGACATCTCTGCCTGTGACTTCCAAGGCCAGTCTGGCTGCCTCCAAGTGGGTACCTCAAGTCCCAAGGCCTCAAAGCAGGACTTTTGTGCCAGGGCCAAAATGAGCTCTGAAGACCCAATCCTGCAGGGAGTCAGCGTGGCAGTCACATGTGCTCCTGGTTTATTAAGCACCCACCTGTAAGTCATCCCAACAGCCTTAAGTCATTCTGTGTACCCACTGCCCTCACCACCTACCCCTGCCTCCTCCAACTCCTCCAACTGGGGAAAGGCTCTGTGCCTTGCGGGACCTGGACAATGCCAGGTTCACACTTGCAGTTGAGGTCTTTTGGCAGAATGTGCCTTCTGTGGGTTCCCCCCAACACCCATCATGTGCATCTAGTCTTGTCCCCCAGCCGCCCCTGGCTTTGAGAGGAATCTGAACCTGAGACCCCCACACAAAGCAGTCCTTGCAGCCCATTTCACAACTACCGACAAAATACCGCTTAATAATGGCACCCCCTCTACATACTATAATGGCTGAGCATGGAAGTTCTGAGAGCACAGAGAGGAACCCAGACGTGGGGGTGGCATTGGGAGAGCTCCCCTGGGGACTGGAGACCCTGCCACTGCTCTGCTCACATCCGTGTGGCCGCAGGATTGTTCCGCACCCAGGTGCTAGGGGTGCAGGAGGATGGGTGCTTGCTCCAGGGTTGGAGCTGTGCTGCCCAGTGCGGCAGAGAACGGGGTGAGGGGCTGTAAGATGATGGGGTGTCGAGCAGCTTCGTCCTGGGAGAGGGCAGGAGAAGGCAGAAAGCAAAGCCTGGAAAGGGCTGATGGATTGGAGAAACTAGAGGAGTCAGGAGCTCTACTCCCTGGCAGGAAGAAGAGTAGGTGTGAGGAAAGGGAGTGGGAAGGCCAGAGGGGAGGAGAGCGTGACTAAAGAATGAACAGCTGGACACTGAGTTCTATCATGCCAGGAGGAAATTTTTGTGAAATTAAACATAAGCAGCTTAAAAATAGACCATTTTATTTACCTTCAATTCACCCAAGCCTGTAATTTGACATCTGGCCTCAGGGGTAGAGTAACCACAGGCAAGAGATTAAATTCTACTGGCCCTATGACCTAGCTGTCATCAGGTCGAACAATTGGGACAATAATTAGTTGTCTTGCCTAACTAGAACAAGTTTGATAATTGTTTAAAAGAATGGTCTCAGGCACCTGGAGGCCAGACACCCTGTGATGCTGAAGCAGAGAGAGTGGCCTCCTGGGCAAAGGTTGGGTGCTAATCACCTCTGGGGACTTCCCTGTCCTCCCCAGGCAATCTACTATCCCCTCTTCCTGGTCCCCTCCCTCCATCAGGTTCGTCTTCTCCTACCCCAACCTCAGGTTCAGTCACTACCCCCAGGGCTGGGTGTTTGGGGAAAGGGGTAAGAACTGGAAATGGACCCCTGGACAGCAAGTTACAGGCCTAGGCATATGTATAAGCTCAGAAGAGGGTGCCCAACTGGTCGGTGAGAGGCCATGTGGCAGGGGCATGGAATAAGGACTGTGTCGGCTTTCTGTTGCTGTCACAAAATAGCTGAGAAAGTCAACTTGAAGGAGGAAAGACTTATTTTGGTTCGTGGTTCCAGTCTGTAGTCACCTCTCCCCATCACTGTGGGCCTGGGGCAAGCAGAACACCATGGTGATGAGCACTCAGTATAAAACAAAGCTGCTCCCCTCCCGGTGGCCGGTGGCCAATAAGCAGAGACACAGGAAAGAGACAAGGTCAAAGGATACCCTTCAAGGACATACCTCCCAGTGACCTATCCCAGGTCCCACCTTTCAAAATTTCCATCATCTCCCAGTAGTGCCACAAACTGGCAATCAAGCCTTTAGCCCGTGGCTTTTAGGGTACGTTTTAAATATAAAAAATAACAAGGACTATAGCAGAAACCCATGTAAGACCAGCCAAGCTCCCCATCTCCCCATCACCCTGGGGAGCAGGGAGAGTCCCAGGCCTCCTTTCTGTGCTCTCCCACCTCCTCCTCAACCCTCTTGCAAACCTCTCAGTGCTAATGAAAAAACATGAGAAACTCAAAATTGGAGGATGCCTTATGGGTAAGTGACTTTCTCCTAAAATAAGGGCAAGCAGGGGAGGAGCAGTGGCTGGCAGGACACCGCCAGAGTCCAGCCCTGACTCCAGGGCTGCCAGACTGCTCTGAGATGTGACCACGAGCCTCGCTCTGGGCCCGTGGGACAAAACAGGGGAAGCTCCTTCTGCAGAAGGGGAGACAGGGTTTTCAGAGTCTTTCCCTTCCTGGCCCTCAAATGGAGCCCAGAGCTCTTGGGGTGTTGCTGGTAACACAGGGAAGCAGGAAGGAGGTGAATAAAGAGCATGATGGGGAGCGGTAAGTGGGACAGAAAGGATACCAGGGCCTCGGCAGAGCTCACCAAGGCCTTTCCCAGGCCAGTCTCGGCTGCAGAGGGGACTTCCCAGCCCCTCCACACTTGTGTTTGCCCCAGGCTGGTGCGTCCAGGCACAGCCTCAAGCCAGTTCACTACTCCGTCCAGTGGGAGGATCTGCAGGCGCGAGGCTGGGCCACCCCGTCATTCCATGAGGAAGCTAGAGCCTGAGGGGAGCATGGGCCTTCCCAGCCATAATCGACAGCTTCCCATTGCACCCAGCTGATGTGAGAAATGAGGGAAGAGGTCCCACATGTGAAGAGCTCTATCATTGTAACACTCAGGACTGTGTGTAGACGGGCTTTGGTCTGGGAAGGGGAAAGGGTGCCGAGCTCTCCCTGCTGGGAGCCCAGCTCTGCCACTTGCCGGGGGCCCACCTCTCTCCTCTGGGTTTATGAGAAGCCTTTTAAACCCACCTCAGAATATCCTAAGGGTGAGAAAGAAATCGTGTAAAAATGCATTGCCCACTGCAGCAAACTGCACAGACCTGGCCACCACTGTTAAAACAGGAGCTCAGGCTGTGCCCTGGGGCCTGGCAGGACCTCAGTCTCAGTGGGCCCTCCGATAAGGCTTTACCCCTATTCCTTTGCTATCTCCCCCTTGAAAAGCTGTCCTGATTCCCTCAGCCCCACCTCCCTCAGAGCCAGAGTCGATGCCAGGTGTTGTTAGGAACCCTCGATCTGGGAGGGGGGGCAGTTCTCAGCACTGCTGGGTAAACCAGAGTTTCCACAGAGGCGCAGGGCCTGCTAGAGAGCAGAGAGCTCCCACTCCTTCTGCAGTGGGGAAGACTAAGTGCTGACTACCTGCAGGTAGAGCATTTGATTAGCATTTTATCTCTTGGCTTGGGAGGCTGGCCCTGCCAGATAAACCTGCAAGCCTACCAGAAAGGGACACGGAGAGGAGCTTGGGTGTGGGTCTAGGTGGAGCAGGGCACTAGGCGGCAACCAGGACTGTGTCTGAGTCCAGGCTCCCAGCCACCACCCAATTCCCATGCTCCAGGGACTCTCTCAAATCCCGTCCAGTAACATCCCATCCAGATGGCCCCTGCCCTGGAGCCTCGGCTCAGAGACCAGAAAACTCCCATCTCAGGACATCCCTGGTGAGCAGGGCTGGGGAGGGAGGCTGGGCCTTCCCACCAATAAGTGTCCCAGCTCCCCTTTCCATACCCACTTTCACAGCCCCCTCAACCGTCTTGCAATCAACTCTTGGTGCTAAGAGCTAGAAGATACTAAAATACGTTTTACTGGTTATGGGAAGCATGATTCAGGGTTTTGCTGCTGTTCTGTTTTGCTTCTGCAAATGTTAGAACCACTTTTCTTCCCAGGATGGTAGTGTAGGGCCAGACAGGAGTAAGCAGCCCTGGGAAGTACGGTGGTTCCCCTGGGAGACTGTCCTTGACTTCCTGTCCCTTCCAGCTTTAGCATTCTGTGGGCCTCTGGGTCCCTGGCGTAGGGGAAGGAGAACACAGCTGCCATTGGCCATCTGAGCCTCCTTGACAGAGCTGGGGTCTAGGGTTCTCTCCTTTCTGTTCCTCTTCCCTTCCACCTGCTCTAATTCCCTGCCAGCTCCAGGCCTCCTGGAATTCAGGTCCCAGTCTGGCTTCTCCCTACAGATATCATCACCGCACCACCCACCACCACCTCCCCACCTGCCTGGCTGCCCTCTTTCTGGCCCCCTTCGAACTTTCTCTTATTGATCTAAGAGCAAGAGAAAAAAGAAGTGCCCCCTCCTGCTCCTCCAGCCCTGTGACCTCCCATCACAGTGTCCTGGTTGAGGTTGGAGGGGCTTTGCTGGGGAGACCCAGTGCCAGCAGGGCCACCTGGAGGTACTGCCACCACCAAGTCTCCTGTTCCAGCACCTGTTCCCAGCCCTGCTTGTCCATAGATGGGACTCCTGTGTGCCACCCAAGGTGGGGATGACTAGAGACAGGCCAGGGCTCAAAACCCAGTATTATCCCCACTCTACCCCTGGAAGAGAAAGCACTGGCTTCAGAGAGACCCAGCTTCAAACCCGTGTTTCTAAGGATGGCACGGCATGTTCACATATAGTGCTTAATACATGCTTACTCCATAGTGGCATTTCTTGCCAATGTATTATCTTTTCAAAAGTAAATAATTCCAGGGACTAGTATGGCAAGTCCCTACCTCTGCTTATCTCCTTCTTGGCATCACTGTTCCAGGGAAGCAGAATCTGTCACTGTTACCAGATGAGCACACAATCAGATCAAAGGAAGTGGGAGGGGGCGGGGGAATGCTTCGCCTGAGCTCCCGGAAGCCCCGCAGATGACACTGGCCTCATCAGGGGACACCCTCCAGGACCAGGACTGGCTAGTGGGCCTTCTCCATGGCCCCTCCTCTGGCCTGGAGTGCTGGACACTAACTGGCCAGAGAGCTCCTTCCTCAGCACCCCGGCACCTGCCTTTGATGGCACATTCCTCTTCTAGACATATGCCACTAAGCAGAGTGGAGCTCCGTCCACTGAGCCTCCCTATCTCCTCCCATTATGAGTTGACTTCACAAAACCAACCCTCTTGTCCTCCGGGGGTTCCCACTGCTGCAGCCCAGAGCCTGGCTAATGAGGCCACTCACCAAGCTTGGGTGTGACTCCACCCACGGCCTCCGTTGGCTTCTTACAACCAGTCTCTCCCTCTGAATTGAATGGTCCTTGAATGCCCACCAAAAGGACTTTCAATTGTGCTCCAACGGAAAAGCAGGTCAAGGGAGACCCCAGGGGTGGATACAGAAAGTCAGGCACCCCCTCAGCTCAGGATCCCTGGCTGCACACAACCCGCTCCTCTCCAGCCCCGTCCCCTGCCCCAGCGAAGGGACGGCTGCCACCGCACCACTTCCCACAGCCCGGCTGCTGTAGGCAATGGACACAGGCAGTTCACTCAGGCCTTACTCCTTCAATTTTGCATTTGGGGACCAGGCACACAGGTGGGGAAGAAGGACAAGGGCTCTATCCATCCAAGCTGTCCTCTCTTTCTCCCCAACATCACATTCCTACTTTTAGCTCCTCTCTTTTTTTCCGAGTTTCTGTCTCTTTGTCTGTTTGCATCTATTTTTCTGTCCATCTCCCTCACTGCCCGTCTTCTCCATGTCCTAATGCCACCTTTCATTATGTTTCCTACAGTTGGCCATTTTCTACTCTCCTTTCTGTTTGCTGTCTCCTCCAACTCTCTCATCACCATCTGTCAATCTTTATTTCTAAATCTTCTTTACTCTCTTAATTTTGAAACTTTTTGCCTATCGTTCTCAATTTTCCTTTCCCTCCCAAAGAAACATTTTTATAGCCAATAACCTTTCATGGATTTCACACACCATCCCCACCCCCATGCACAGAGAACTCTGAGTCCTGCCAGAGGTTCAACTTGGTGGTTCTGGGTGCCACCCCCACAGATGTCACTGATAACAAATGTCAAGCCTCAACTGGTCTCTCGGTGGAGCACATCCTGCAGCTCAGATAGCCCAGCTCAGAATGAGCAGGTGAGGCCAGAGTGGAATGCTTCCATTCTGAAATTGACCTTGATGGAGCCATTCTCCCTGGCCAGCCACCTGCCCCCACCCAGCCTGGCAGCTGCACAGCACCCATGCCCCTCTGCCCCACCAGTTGCTTATCTCAGCTCTGATGGTTCCAGCAAGGACTCCCCCAGCCCAATCAGGATTTCCTAATGACTTGGGCCTGGAGCAGCACCCGTAAAGTGGCCTGACTCTGTGCAAGATGGTGGTTCAGAGGAGGAGGAAGACACAGGGTCCCCACACTTTCTGTTTCCCAGAGATGGAACATAGGAATGGTCAGCATATGATCCCAGGGCCCTGGTACCCAGTGTCCTGGCCAGACTTAGGAGGCCCAGGCAGAAGATCCCATTTCTTCCTCTTTACTCCTACCATTTCTTCATGTGACCACCACTCACCAGGGCCCTGCCCCAAACCAGCCACAGGACCTCCAGAAGCCCGACAGGCAGGACGGTTCCACCCAGTGTTCTCCCTGGCACGTCTGATTTAGCCCATCATCTTCTTCCCCAAACCCACCCCTCACCTCCACTTGCCATCTTGATAAATAAAATGGTGCCACTATTTTCCTTGTCACCCAAAGAACAGAATATAATCCCACATCCCCACTTCCTTGTTTACCAAATCTAGTGGGAATTTCTGTCTACTCTCCTGTTTCCTCTAACCTGGGTCAGGGACCTCCTATTCTCTCACCTGGACTTCCTTGCTGGTCCCTGCCACACCCTCTCCCCCAGCATTTTGCTCCACAGGGTGCCAGGTGCTCTTTGCAAACAAACAACACAGAAACAGAGGTGTCATCTGCTTACACAACCCCTACTGGCTCCTTATTGCCTATAGCTGAGGTCTCCAGACTCCTTTGATCCCTGCCGATGACAAAAAAAAGTTTTAGTACACATCTCCAATATACATAGGTTAGTTTATGTGTAAATTGTGTTTCCACGCCCTGTCGCTTGGAGCTGATATCTGAAGGCGCAATAAACTTTGATGTGAATATTACAAACATCAGATCTGAATCTGTATTTCCAATGATTTCGACAACTTGGAATTTTTTAAAATATTTTTCTCTTAGATGTTGATAGATCTCTATTTTATTTATTTATACGTGGTGCTGAGAATCGAACCCAGTGCCTCACCCATGCAAGGCAAGTGCGCTACCACTGAGCCACAGTCCTAGCCCCAACTTGGAATTTTCTTTGGCCATTTTCTATCACTTATGATCATATTTTGCAAGTTTTAACTCAAGATGGGAGATACTGAAGGGCCCATTCGGAGCAGGGGAGCAGTGGCCTTGCTGTTTTCTTGCTCTCTGCTCATGCCTGCCTTACTGGCCTTCTCTTGACCCCAGTATCTTTTCTGAAAATTTACTAAGTGCTTTGTCCACTGTGTGAGGATTAATCCAGTCGAAACTACATAAGATCGCAGATTTGTCCACTTTACTGAGCCCGTATAAATATGTCACAGTAGGCTGACAGTAAATGAAGATTGGAGAACCCCTCTGGCCTTTGTTGTGGAAATCTTGTGCTCCATTTCCCCTGGGCCTTGCATGTGACAAGTGAGTCTGGCCTGGGACTAAGCACAGACACCTAGGACATTGTAAAAGTGTAAATGCTTTCTTTGTTCTTAGTTAACAAATATACATGATTACAAGTTTAAGTGTTTTTACTGCTATTCCAATAGGTTATCCTTCATAGTCTAGGGTTCAAGAACTTTTCTGTGGAGACTTCTGGCCTGTGTCAAAGGCCAGTGGCCCAGTTCTTTAGCCATACAAGTCCTTGGGAAGAAGCTGTCTTTTGCAAGTTTCTCTTCATCCGGGTCATACATTATTCATTTCCCCATCCCCAGCACAGGCTGGCTTAGAGAGGGTGCTAGGCAAGTATTTGTGGAATTAATCTGTTTCCCCAAACACACACAGGCTCCTCTCTGGGATGGGGATACTCCTCTCTCCCTTGTGCCCCCTGTTTCCCACCTGACAAAATCCTGTTCATCCTCATAAGCTCAGTTCAAATGGTACTGCTCGAGGCAGCCGCCAGGGCCCTTCTGCCTCTGTTTGCTCTCAACTTAGCATTTACAGTGGGATCTCAGGGTGATGTCTATGTCCAGTCTCCTCCCCGCCCTGTTAAAGAGCTTCAGAGGCAGGGAAAGGGCCTTATTCATCTTAGTGTCCTCAGTGCAACATACTGTAGGTGCTTAGTACATGCATGATAAATGGGAGGGTCTCCCAGAGACCCGGGGATAAGGTCCAGGGACAGGTGGCCCAAAGACTTCAGGTTCAAGAACCCATTCTGGCCTAGAACCCACTGTTCTGCATGCAGCCTGGGTAAGGGGAGAAGGGAAGGGGATGCATCCAGGAGGGCTCTGCATATCAAGCCCCACACAGCGCTGCTGCTCAGTGGTGGTGAGGGGGGAAGTCTGATTGGAAAACCTGGGGCCCTGGGGTGGAGGAATGAGCTTCCACCACCTGGCGGCACTGTGTCTGCATTCCTGGCAACCCCACAGAGACCGAGTGGCATCCAAGAGCCACTGGCCTCTCCAGAGCATCATTCTGTGGCCAAAAGCACTCAGTCAGGCCAGAGGCACCAGCATTATCAATAAATTATCGGCCACAGGATGTGCCAGAGCTGGACACAGACAATCTAAAAGCATTTTCTTCTCCAATGGGGTCAACCCAATGAACTCATCTGCTAATGGCCCCCCACCAGCTCCATCACCTATATGGAAACCTGAGTCATCTCCAGTTCCTGCCAGAGCCCGTCCTTTTGATTCTGCATCAGCAAGATCTCTAAACTCCAGCAGCCCAGCACCCTGCACCCAGCTCGCCCTCTGGGTCTGCCTGCATTGCAGGGCTGTGCAATGGGCCTCAGCCCTCTCGTCTAGAAAATGGAATGTTCAGACTTTGTTTGCAAAGTTATTAGGACAAAATTAGACATTGTAAATACAGCAATAGCACAGGGCACGACAGAGCGGGGGCCACAGTCAACACCATTTCCCTTCCTGGTTCTTGTCTTCAACCTTGTCCATCTTTCACCTGAACAACAGCAATTATCTCCTACCTGATCTCCCTCTTCTCCCCTATACCACCGAACTCTCTTCTCTGTGGCAGGAGTTTGTTTTAAGCTAAATTTATGCAGCCAACATTCAAGCACCTTTTGTGTGCCAGGTACTGTGCTGATGCCACAGATACAGAGATAAAGAAGCCTGAGGATGTAGCTCAGTGGTACAGCACCCCTGGATTCCACCCCAGTATTGTAATATCCTTAATAGGAATAGTAATAATAATAATAAAAGGGCCTTCACAAAAGGAGGGAGTCTCAGTCCCTCTCTCCTCTCTGTCTTTCTCCACCCACCTTCAGCACATGGATAAGTAGCACAGTCCCAGCATAAAAAGACTCTCCAGGGACTGTGACTGAAACCATAAACAGGCAAAGTTTATGACATCTGCAAACATTGGGCTCAACAATTCTCAATGGTGAAGGAGAGTGAGAGGGTTATTTCCTTCCTCGATCTCCTCCTATAGGGAGCAGGCTAAGCAAGATCAGACCCTCACTCCAAAGGATGTTCTCAAAAACAAGCAAAAGCCAGGTCTGGTGGCACACAGCCGTAATCCCAGTGACTTGGGAAGCCAAGGCAGGAGGATGGCAAGTTTGAGGCCAGCCTCACCAACTTGGCAACCATAGGGAGACCAGTTCAAAATAAAAAATGAACAGGCTGGGAATGTAGCTCGGTGGTAATGTGCCCCTGGGCTCAATCCTCAGTCCAAAAACAGCAGAAAACCCAGCGCCTCTGCCCAAGAAAGCCCCATGGCCTCAGGTCCTTGCCCAGCTTCCTCAGGAAGCATTCATCCAGTCTGCATTTGAAGACCAAGAACAAGATCCAGAATGGCCCCTTGTCCCTGCCTAAAGCCTCCACCCCCAGGAAGATGGGCTCAAGGAATTCTCTGTGGGTTCTGCAAGCCTGCAGCCCACGCATGATGCCGGCATCACCTCTTCCCCTCACAGAACATGCACACACGCCGAACACTGCATGCATTTGAGGCAGCAGATTATACTGAATAAAAGCAAATCAGATTAGACAGATGAATTTGTGGCAATAAATATAATCCAGGTCAAGGATTGAAACCTCGTCTGCAAAGGGCACAGGCTGCCGGGATCTGGCTGCCGCGGTTCAACTGTCAAGGAAAGGGATAGCACCAGCCGCTCTGGAGGAAACACCCAGGATCACAAAGAAGAGATAGACACAACCCTGCCACGCCCCATGTTCATTTCCTAGGGTACAGGAACAAAGTTCCACGGGTGGATGGCCTCAAACAGCAGAGACTGGCGGTCTCGCAGTTCTGGAGGCCAGAAGTCTGACATCGAGGTATCCTCGGCCCACACTTCCTCCAGTCTCTGGGGAGACTCTGTCCTAGTCCATTTTGTACTGCTATGACAGAACCTGAAACTGGGTGTGTCGGTCCTCTTCCATCACTGTGACATACCTCAGAGAAGTCAACTTACGAGGAAGAAAAGTTTATTTTGGCTCATGGTTTCAGAGGTTTCAGGGCACAGTCTGTAGGCCCCACTGTTTTGGGGCCTGTGACAAGGCAGTCAAACCCTAGCTGGATCCTTCCTGGAGGCCCCACTGCTTTAGGCCTGTGACAAGGCAGCAGGTGTGGTGACCAGGAATTGGAAAGAGAGAAAGGGGATGGGCCAGAGCCCCCAGACCCCCTTCATGGGCTTGCCCCAACATGACCAGAGGCTTCCCACTAGACCCACCTCTTACAGGGCCCACCACTTCCCAGTAGTACCACAGGCTGAGAATCAAGCCTCTGACACAAAGGCCTTTAGGGAACACTTACCCAAACCCTAGCACTGGGTTTTCTTTATTAAAAAAAAAAAAAAAAAAGAGGGCTAGGGTTGTGACTCAGCGGTAGAGCACTGGCCTAGCACATGCAAGGCCCTGGGTTTGATCCTCAGCACCACATAAAAATAAATAAAAAATAAATAAGATGAAAGATATTGTGTCCGACTATAACTAAAAACTAAATATTGAAAAAAAAAGAAAGAAAGGAATTTATTTCTGACAGGCACAAAGGTGCACACCTGTAACCCAGCAACTTGGGAGGCTGTAGCAGGAGGATCACAAGTTCGAAGCGAGCCTTAGCAACTTAATGAGGCCCTAAGCAACCTAGCAAAACCCTGTCTCAAAAAAAAAAAAAAAAAAAAGAGCTGGAGATGTGGATCAGAGGTTAGGTACCCCTGGGTTCAATCCTGATGGAAGGAAGGAAGGAAGGAAGGAAGGAAGGAAGGAAGGAAGGAAGGAAGGAAGGAAGGAAGGAGAAAAGAAAAGTCTTTCTTACAATTCTGGAGGCTGGGAAGTCCAAGGGCATGGTGCCACATGTGGCAAGGCCTCCATGCTGCCTCATAACATAGCAGAAGGGCAAGGAGTATGAGAGAGGTGAGGGTGCAGGCAGGCTGACTTACCCTTTATCAGGAACACATTCCCATGGCACCTAGTCCATTCTTACAACATCAGTATTGACCCACCCATGAGCCCTCCTCTGGGCTGACCACCTCCTGATGGCGGCACCTCCCAGCACTGTTGTGTTGGAGATTAGGTTTCCAACACTTGCTCTTTAGCAGGCAGTCAAATCTCAGCTGGATCCTTCCTGGAGGTGATGGTTTATTATCTTAAATGAACTCAGGTTATTTTGTTAGACATAAAGTCGGTGCCTCTGAAGATCCCAGTAGGGTCCACCGAAAGATGTCGCAGGGGAAGATGTGTCTCTGAAGAAGGGTCCCACAGAATTCCCAGAGAGAAAGGGGAATTTGATGCAGGACCAGCAGGGTTCTTGGCATACGTGAGGAAAAAGAATTTTGTCAGCGCGTGCCAGACAAAGGCTTGGATAGAAGTAGATATACATTCAAGGGAAAATGCAGGATTTCTCAAGAGCCCCTTCTCCTTTTCTTATAAGGAAAACAGTCACATTGGATGAAGAGTTCATCCTACTCCAGCCTCACCTAACAGTCCCCCACCACCACCAGACAGGGTCTCCCTAAGTTGCTGAGGCTGGCCTCCAATTTGTGATCCTCCTGCCTTGGGCCCCGTGTAGCTGGGATTACAGTTGTGCACTACTACAGCCAAGCACTTTTAACTAATTATGGCTGTAGCAACCCTGTTTTCAAAGTGAGATCGCATTCTGACTTGAATTCTTGGGAGACAGTATCCAACCCTGTACAGGCAATTATGACCCAGCAGAATATTCACCAAGTTGCCAGTTAGAGACAGAATAAAGAACCATGAGAAGGGACTTGGGTCCAGGTTGGTTCCAGGGGGATGATTCAGTAGCTGTGGAATCCAAAACAAGCCGGTCAACCTCTCTGAGCCCCATTCTGTCATTGACTACACAGGGTGGTTTTAAAAGTCAAATGAGGAAAAGTATTTTGTTACTGTAAAACATTGTACAGATCCTCCAGATGTTTCTTCACCCGTGGGTGTACTCTCTCCCTCCACAGCGCAGATAAGATGCCAACACCCTCGCAGCCTCTTTCCAGACCCACTGCTCCTGACCTGCAGGGCCGTCTCACACCAGCCACACGCTGACTTCCTGGATGAGGTTAGGGGCTGCCCTGACCTCACCCCAAACATTGCCAAAGCACCTCTGCTTCTGCTTCTTAGCAAAGCTCAATGACCCTATGATCTGGGGCTTCTCGAAGCCATCCTTCATTGTTTCCTCTGGATCCCTGAGCCACAGGGTGTCAGGACACTCCCTCCAGCACACTGATCCTCGGAGAGGTGACAGAGCCGATAATGCCTGGAAACCAGTGCGGGGGGTTGGCTGGACCTCGTCCAGAACTAGCCAAGCTCACAGCTGGACCAAACAGAGCTCCGGGCAGGTATGGAGCCTCCAGGGCAGTTCAGCCCACCAGAGAGGGGCACATTGCTCGGTTTCCCCGCTATCGCCTCACATGGCCACTACTCGGTACAGTGGGCAGAGCCCTAGCGCGGCCTTCTGTCTTCTGATCTTCATCCCTGTGCGCATACAACACAGCACCGTGGTGGACCGTACCGCTATTCAACCCTGCAGGCAACTCAAGCCAAAGTGGGGAGAGCAGAGAGCAGAGAGCAGAGAGAGAGAAAGAGGTCCTGCCTACCCACAGCAGGCAAAGGGAGCTGGAACTCAAATGAAAACACAAGTTGATGAGACAACCAAGAATGAATGATGTGTATAGAACCGATAGTGGTAATATAGAGTCATTTAAAAATACATTTTGATGGGAATGATTCATTTTACTTGTGACTGAAATAATGATCATTTTCACCTCACTGAAATGTTTATATGACTCCTTACTATGTACCAGGTACCACTGCAAGCACTTTACAAGATGTTAAGTGACTTAGGGTTGACAAAAGCCCCAGAAGGCAAGTCCTATCATAATCCCCATTTTACAGATGAGGAAAGTGAGGCCGAGAGAGGTTAAGTAACCCACCCATGGTGAGACCGCAGCAGGCAACAAGCCATGATAGCTAAGATTAAAGCTGTGTATGAAGATTATTCTGAGCATGTGTTGTTCATTATCTAGAGCATGAGGAAATAAATGTAATAGAGTAAATCTATACTATTTTTTAACCAGATTCTTTTAAAAAAAGAAAAGAAAGAAGAAAGAAAAAGAAAAAAAATCAAAGTTCTATCTGTTAGTGGTCTCAAATCTATATATAGCACAGTTAGGATGAAAAGCAGAATCTCCCAACCTCTTTGCCCTCCCAGGGTCTTCAGTGCATTGGGCTGCCTGGGATTAGAAGGGTGTCCGCCAGAAACAATGGGCCTGGGGCTGGGCGTAGGGTTCCATCCTGAGCACCAGGAAGGAAGGAAGAAAAGGCTGGACTCGGAAGTCACCTGAAATGCGTTCTTCACCTAATGAAAAGGTGTGTCGCTGCCTGTCATCAAAGTACAGGAGCAAGATGGAATCTGCTCCCTGAGAGCCAGGCCCACCCCCCTGCGGGCTCTGGTGCTCTAAGAGCTTTGGTGGCTTCTCAAAGTTTCCTGGAGACTGCAGAGGCCACAATCCACACAGTTCCTGCTGCGCTGTGCAGAGCAGGCCTGGATGTCCTGGATTATGCCCCACCTGATCCCAACCCTGTCTGAGCCTCAGTTTCCTCCTTTGTAAAATGAGATACAACAGCACCCACATCACAGAGTGGCAGCAAGGACTGAATGACTCCCTGTGACTTCTTTACACAGGCCTAAGAACCTGGCCCACAGGAGCACATATGATATTAGCTCTTTTTACTATTTGTGGCTTGTCTGAAGTAAATCTGCCTTGTCATCCATCAGACTCACACCTATCTCTCGCCGCATATACACACACACAGCCTTAAGTTATGCACAGGTGGAGAGGAGCACCTGCTCACCTGGCAGGGCCACAAGAGGAAGGTCAGCTCCCAGACAACCCAAGTAGCTATGGGGAGCCAGGGGTTGGCATTCTCTGTCCCCCATTTCTTCTTTGGTGCAGACATTTAAGGATTCATCTGCAAGTCTCTGGGCTTAAACCACATCATTGGAGAAGGGTCACCAAGCAATGAAAATTCTCTCTAGAAAGTCAGGGAATTAACAAAGGACCACACTTCCACCCCCTGTCAGTGAACCCAGGGCAGCTTGCTGTCCCCACGGGACCCTGCATTGCCTGCACCCTGCATTCCACAGCTGCCTGGCACAGGAGACGTGGTGGAGGTGCTGCCAGCTCCTGCCCACCTGCTGTGCTTTTCTCCTCCTAAATCCTTGGAAGAGACTCCAACAAAAGAGCCTGTGGCTGAACTAGATCTCACTTCACTTGAGTCCAGAGGGAAGAACTGTAGGCTCTGAAGGCTGGAAGGAACCCCAGGGGTTCTCTATGCTAAGCTCTGACTGAATTCAGCTCACTCCAGAAATGACAGCTTCAACCTGCCCCTGAGCGTGGGAACAGACCTGGAATTGTGTTCTCAGGCTTTAAGGGCACACGCCTCACCTGGAGATCGATCTTGCATGGGCTGGGGATAAGGTTGGAGATTCTGCATTTCTAATACTCTCCTACGTAACATGCCTAGGACACACCTGGAGCAGGATCTAGAGGACTTGCTGTCCCCGGAAGGTCCTGCTTTAATAGAGGAAGCGCTGCAGGCAGGCAGACTGAGCTCCTTAAGAAAGGAACTCTTTAAGCTTTCTTCCACCAGAATCTAACCACACTGACGGATCACACCATAGAACAGATCCACAGGCACAGGGGACATGGCTGGCCAGGTGGGCAGGCATAGGTAGTTGACTGCTGATATGAAGATCAAATGCAAAATCTGAAATAACAGTCCTATAAATTTTATACCTAGGTAATACCACCCTAGGGACCAAACAGAGACAGAGAGAAGGAAGGAAGGCAGGGAAGGAGGGAGGGAGAGAGAGGAGAGGACAGAGAAACATGAAGAAGCTTCTCTAAACCCCCAAAGAGGTTCTTTGTTTTATCTCTACTGGAACATCTTTTTAAACTTAGCATGACTGATGGAGTGTCAATCTCCGCCAGGAGACTGTGAGCTGTGTGTATTCAGGGCCTGCACTTTTTCTCCTAATCCCCAGGGTTTAGCACAAGAACTGGCTCTAGCCAGAGCTCAGTAAGCCCACATTTTGGGAATTAAAAGGGATAATAGCTCCATTCACAAAGTCTCTTTTAGGTGCCAGACATGTCACAGACATTATCTTATTTAGTTTTGATAACAAACCTTAAGAGGGCAGTGCTATTATTATCCCTTTAGAGATGAGGAAGATGGGGCTCAGGAGGATTAAATAAAACGCCCACACTGGCATAAATAATTAGTGGTTGAGATTAGGACACAGGACTCCAGGTTACCAGAATCCATGCTCTTCACCAAGCTGATCAGGGCTGAGAAGGCCTGAAGTTTACATATTTTAAGGGGCCATTAAAAAAAAAAAAAGGTATACCAAGTACATTTACAAAACATATGACCATGTGAAACGCTGCTGGGACCTTCCCTGGGGCCTTGGAAGGGGACTTCAGTGAGGGGCTCTGAAGCTTGAGCTGCATGACAACTCTGCCCCTGACCTTGACACACTTGCTGGAAACAGAAGAGGAAAAGGAAGAAGAATGAGGAAAATCCCTTAAAAAAGAGAAGAAGAGATAAAAGGGGACTCAAAGGAAGAAGAGGAGGAGGGGAAAACAGGGGGAGAATGTAAGGGTTAGTGAAGAAACAGAAAAAACACGATAGGTTAGGGACAGGTTAGGGACGGAGGCCCCTCTGGAAGAACAGGGTTCCGGCCTGGCTGTGGCTCCTGGCAGCTGGGAGAAGCAGCCTCTGCTCTCTGCAGGCCACAGAGCCTCTACCCACAAACCCCTGGAGCCTCCTCCCGGCTGTGTCCTCTCAACGTGGCCTGCCCAGCCCTTCCCACGTGTTTCTTTCTCTGGCCTTTCCACTAAGAGTTGGGGCCAGAGCTAGAGGGAGGGCTGAGTAATCACCCTCCAGCTAGCCCCGCCCAGCAGCCTCCTGCCCAGGCAGCTCCCTCTTTCCTGCTTCCCCTGAGCACCAGGTGAGGAAATGGAAAGCTGGGCTCTCAGTGCTTATCCTGGCACCTAGAGGAGCCCGGGCAAGGGAGGCCAGGCCTCTCCCCACCCAACTGTGAAGTCTTCCTTAAAAGGGAGGGGCCTGCACAAAGCTTCACAGCCCTGTTCCCTGAAGTCATGTGTTCTGACACCAAAGGTTCTCAACTCTGCCCCAAACTTCCAACTCTACAGGCCACTGCCCTGGGGTGGGGAAGGGCAAGGGGCCACTGGGCTCAAGAGGCCGCCCAGGCCAGCCTCAGTTCAAGCCCAAGGGCACCGGCCCTGATCAGCCAAGATGGGGCCACAGTCAGTTCCATCCATGTGGGATTCTAGGCATCACTGGGGTCTGCCATGGGCCATACCACCCTGGACCACATGCTCAGGGCTTCTAACCCTTGTGTTACATTTAGTCTATTTACATGGCTGGCAGTGGGAAGGGACTCAGGCTTCAGCCCCAACTCTGTCAGAAGACATGGTCCCCTCAACTGTCAAACAGTGCAAAATAACTCTTAATGAGGTGATTGTGAGAATTAAAGAGATGACACATAAAAGCACATTTATCACTGGAAAGGCCAATACAATTTTTGTCTAACTTGGAATCTCAGCTATTCAGGAGGCTGAGGTAGGAGGATCACAAGTTCAAGGCCAGCCTCAACAACTTAGGGAGATCCTTTCTCAAAATGAAAACTAAAAAGAACGGGGGGATATAGCTCAGGGGTAGAGCACCCTTGGGTTCAATCCCCAGGACTAAAGATAGATAGATAGATAGATAGATAGATAGATAGATAGATAGATAGATGGATGAAAAGACTGAGAAATGGAAGATTTGGATTTAATCCAAATCACAAATTAACCTACTGTGTGACTTCAGATAATTGACTTCACTTCCCTGGGATTTAGTTTTATCACTCACAGAATGGAAGAATACAAGTGAACAAACCCCCAAGTCCCTTCAGGCTCTGTGGTTTGTGATTCCAAGGTTTCACCTTGCACATCCCCTGACCATCAGGATGTGGCAGGGTAGCACCAAGAGCGATTTGCAAAAAAAAAAAAAAGTAAATTTAATAAGCAGTGAGGCACTTGCAAAGGACAAGTGCTGCCTATCAGCCCTGGGCCAGCCAGCTTCACTTCTGGGTCATCTTCAAAAGGTAAGAAACCCCCTCCTTTTAAGGAACTTTCGAATCCTGTCGCTGCACACATGGCAACAATCCCATTCTATGGATCAGCAAAATCCATCATCCCAACCCCGGACTCCTCCAACAACTTCCCTCATGCCCAAACGAAAGCACCCACACAGTGAGAAGCCACACAACTGGGAGAGAGAGAATCTTCGTCAACACCCTGCTGGGTGGAACCATTCAGGTGGGAGAAGGCTTTTGTAACATGTTAGGTGTGTCACCTGTTCTGAGGCCGAAGGGCCCTTGAATGACTTCAGGTGTTGTTCCAGCCCCTAAGACGGGTGTCAGGTTACAAGATACATAATCATTCCAGTTTGGCAACTTCACCCGTAGGGTTGTTTTAATCAACCAGCCCCACAGTCCCCAAATCACTCCTGGAGTACGGCAGTAGGAGGTGGCCGGCCAACGCGCTGAGGGGAGAGGATGCTGGCAATAAGGGGCCAAGGCCAGCCCTGCACCGAGGCCTCTGCCAGCCAGTGCTGATCAGGGGCTTCTGACCTGCTGACCAGCCAGGACCGGTTGGAAAGGCTGTTCTCCTGCCCATCGCAGCTCCACGGACCACAGGAAAAACAGGAGGATCACAGAGCCATCATGGTGAGTGTGAGCCCATGAGCCCCTGAGACTGGGGGAGGCCAGTGCTTCCTATAAAGAGCCCTTCAGGCAGCTTGAAGGGTCATCAGCCAAGAATTTTATAACACATTCCAGGTTTAAAAAAAAAGTCACATCTAAATTACCCCCAAACCTAGCACCTTACATGTCTGGTACTCACCTGCCCACCCCTCTGCCCCCATTTCCAACTGTCCTTGGATCAACCCATCAAAGAAGCTGTTGTGCCATCCCGCCCCAGATCCTGCCTGCCAGTTTGTACAGTGTCTCCTGGGCTGACAGCTAGAGGTTAGCATTATTTTTTTTCAAGGCTGGGGAATGCTTTGATGCCACGGTGACCCTCTGCCACTCTCTGGGTTTTCTTTTTAAAGGAAATAATGCAGGCTAGAGTTGTAGCTCAGTGGTAGAGCACTTGCCTCACAAGTGGGAGGCACTGAGTTCGATCCTAGCACCACATAAAAACAAATAAAGGCATTGAGTTCATGTACAACTAAAAAAAAATTTTTTTAAAAAAGAATGCAGAGATGCCCCCAAAACAATCTAGGAAGCTTGGGGAGATCTTCTGCTTATTCTCTCTTGAAATTCTCCTCTCCTTTCCTCCACCGAGTACCTAGAGAATCTTCACTGTCTTGGGGCATACAGAATCAACTCCATTTTTCAAGCACAATGAGGACCAGGAAGGGGAAGAGATAGTATCTGGCCAAGCTGCAATTGCCCAGCAACCAAAATAAGGAAAGAAAAGGGAAAGGAAGGGAAGGGGCTGTCCAAGGGAGAGGGGTGTCACCTGCTGGGCCTTCAAGGGACCTTCTCCTGACTCCCTGCCCAAGCCCTTCCATGACCCGCTAATGAAAAGTCTGGCAAACTGCTAGTTCCTAGCGAGTTTCTAGCTTTCTTAGCAGAAAGAGGGGCTTATCTGCTCGATGCTGGTACAGAGCCCTGCTGTCCCATCTGAGGAGGTTGCCCAGAAGCTCAACCTGAATGCAGAAGCACCATGTCTGGGGAATCAGAGAGAGGAGCAGTTCTGCCTTCTGGTGGCAGCTTCTGCTGCTACTGGGTGGCACTGAGGAAACCTGGGGTACCTCTTGAGAGAGGAGCAGACAAGAGAGTAGTTTCTGGGGCAGGTCACAGGAGAAAGCACTGCAGAATCATCTCCCTTATTAGCTGTGCTGTCTAGAGACTTCAACCTTTCTGAGACTTGTGTTCTCCCCCTGTAAAATGGAAATGATATGATCCATGATCGCCCCAAACATACAGGGGGCGAGTGGAGAGACTGAATAGGCTCGTCTACGTGAAATAGGCTCTGCAAACCAGGGAACCCTACACACATGCATGTCCTGTGACGACAGAGGCATCTATTCCAGGAAATGACAGCTAGTTGCCACATCTAGCCCTGACCCTTTGCCACCCAGGATAGAAGCTGGGTGTTGCTATATGAGAGAAGGAGGGCAGGTGGGCCCTCCTGGGGTCAGAACTGGAGCCCAGAATGCAAGGCAGCAGGATGGCCAGCCCCTCCTGGGTAGGGTAGAGAGATCTTGTGGCCTTGAGCTGCCCACTAACCCACCTGAGCCTAATAACCCTGTTCTTTCCCACTAATGAAGCCAGGATAATCACAGCTCCCAGCACTGGGAGAGGTTGGGGTAACTTGGGGTCAGGCTCAGCCCTCCCTGCCTCCTCCCTTATCCATAGGCCCCTCCCTGGCACAGAGGGTCAGAGTCCTGCGTGGAGTTTCCTCTTACCAACAGCACTGCCTTGGGCCTATTTAATGGGCATGCCCAGAGAGCTGGAGCTGGGGACCAGCCCTGGGCAGAGGTCAGAGTTTGGTATCTGGCCCAAGGGGATGGGTCCCTTCATCTTCACTCTGCCACTGAGGACGGGGAGGAAGTCAGGGACCCATGACTGGCTTTAACTCATCACTGCCCAGGACACCCCAGACACTCCATCAGCCTCAGCTAAAGGTATGAACACCTGGGGCCTAGCTGCTCTGGGGTCCCTCTCCACCCTCCCCACTGCCTCCTTTCCTTGCCGGTCTAGTGCAAAGGGATTTGGCTGGGACTCAAGGGATATGGCAAGATGGCAGGTCAGCCCACTGGCAGTGGGGTCCAGGGAGCCTGTGCAGGGCCCATGCAGACCAAGGCAGAGCCCATAGCCTTGGTGAGCCATCCTGGGCTCTGAGATGGCACCCTGAGAGATGGACAATGAAAGATCCTAGAAAGAGAGAAGAGAGGTTTCCCTCCTGCTTGCTGTCCTGGTCATCTCTCTACCCAGGTGAGGGGGGCCTACTGTCACTGTGACTGGTTCTATTTCACTGGCCATTGGTCAGCTTCTTAATAGGGGCAGGGGACAAGGTCTAGGTCCTACCCTAAAGGTCCTCTAAAAAAAAAAAAAAAAGTGTGACAAGTATATTCCAGAAGTGATCTGGTAGCTGAGAAGGCAGATTCCCTCCAGGGTGGCCAGGAAGTTGTTCAAGAAGACAAAATATTTGCATTGAACCTTTAAAGATGAACCAGCTCCCTCCAGTCAGGCAAAGCAGGAAGGGTGTTTCAGACAGAGGGAACTGCATGCAGCCAGCAAGACACAGTGGCAGTGTGGGGAGACAAGCGGCAGTATGCTGTGGCTGGAAAAAGTGCCTAGGGAATAGAGGGGTCTCTCCCCATGTGGTGGGCACTGGGGCCCCTACGGCAAACTTGGGTTTAGGATCCTCACTGTGCCCTAGAGCTCAGCAGGGCTGGGAGGGGAAGGACCCCAGTAGCTGCTAAACAGAGCCACCTCCAGAACTTGGCCCAGGCAGTTTTCCCCACCCGGCAGGACAACCGATGTCCAGCATTCCTCACCCCTTGCACACAAGGGCAGTGATGTGCCCATCTGCGCCAGGCTCTAGAGATGTACCGGCGGGTGAGAACAAGCAGACTTGGGTCCTTCTCTCAGGGAGCTCCGGGTCTAGGGGGGTGGCAAGTGGGGAGGGACAGACACTAATCACATAATCACACAACCCATGTTTATTCAACAACTGAGATGTGTACTGTGATGCAAGATAAGGAGCTGAGAAACTAAACCAGGGTGCGGCCTCATGGGGACCAGAGAAGGCTGAGAGTAGGAGCTGGGGAAGGGGGAAGGGAGCCATGTGGGAAATGAGGAGGGGCGGGAGAGGAAGCTTCACAGTGGGAAGAGATGAGAAAAATGGACTACAAACAGGGCTCTGGAACTCTGGACAAGCTTCCCAAAGCCCCAGAGCCAACCAGGAGAGCAGGTCTGAAAACCTTCATGGGGCTCAGATTCCCAGGCACCTGTTCTCTTCTTGGTCTTCTGTCTTGCCCAGAGAAAACCAGCCTCAGTGGAACACGGAGTTTCCACTGATTCTCTAAACAGTGATCCCCAACCTATCATGCACTCATCTACCACGTTCTAGAAACCTGTTACCTCCAGACCATGAGCTTCTTGCAGGCAGGATCTATGTCTTTTAGTCCCATGTCTTTAGCACAGATCTGGCTTGGAAGAGTCACTTGGTAAATGTGTGTGAGTGAATGAATGAATGACAAATGACCCAAGACCAAGTCCCCTCAACCAGCTTTTGATCTATAAGATACTGAAAGCAAGCTCACCAAGTCCAATCACAAACACTCCCAGTCCTACCAGAGGTGAAACCAAAGACTTTCCATCCCAGAAAACCAGGGCTGAGGGTTAGGGAGGGACAGGCCTGAGCCTGCCTAGAAACCCCAGTGACAAGGAAAAAGGAGAATTGCACCGAGCCAATGTAGCAATCCCCCTGAGACGTGTCGGACTCTACCTGCCAGTTTACCACTCTGACTAACCATCATGATTGCAGCACAGAAATTGGTAAACGAGGCACAGCTGCAAGACCCCCAGCCCTACACCCAGCTCCTAGAGCAGCTTCCGGCTTCCTAGGGTAACTCGCATGCAGCAAAAATTCACAGGTGGCAGATGAAAGGAACACTCAAGGAAGAGGGTGAGAGATTGACATGGCCTCTGACAGCAGTATCTTTGGTCTCAAAAGTAGCCTGCCACACATTGGTCTAGCTGAGCTTGGCTCGCTGGTGGGGCTGAGATGACTGATGCTTTGGGCACTTCCTGGGGTCTCAATTTCCTCCACTATAAATATGCATGCATGTGTTCATTCATTCATTGAGCATGGGACCCCTGAGCACTTCCTATGGACTAGGGATTGGCAAGACTCTGTGGAAGATTCAAAGATGAGAATGCAAAACGTAGACCCTCAGTTCTGATGCTCTGTAGATGGAACGGGGACAGGTTAAACTGCTTCCCCAACCCCAGAGCAGTTCACTTGTTCACTCACAGATGACAACAAGGATTAAAAGGAGCTGACGTCAGCCCTTACCTTCAGCCCACTCCCACCGTGACAACATGATCATGTCTCCAGTCCCCAGTGAGATGGATCCTGCCAGCTTCTGAGGTAGGAGCCCCTGGTGGTCTCACAGAAAATACTAGCAACAGCAGCAGCAGCTCTTCTCCAACCTAATGCAGCGAGCTCAGGATTTTGTGGTGGGAGAGGCACCTTACATCCAATATCTCCCTTTCAGTGTGACACCAGCTCTCTGGGACATTGAAATCTTCATTCTACAGATGAGGAAATGGAGGCACAAAGTGGCCATGTGACTTGAAAAAGGGTGGTTCTGCCCAGAAGAGACAGAGCTGGGACTCTAAACTTGGGAGTTCTCTCCTCCTTCCCCAGGATGAGGCCCTATAAGACCAGCACCTGGAGTTGCCCAGGAGAAGGCAGACGCAGGTGCCCCACTGTCCCGCCTGGAAGCTGACAAGAGCCTGTGGCACAGTGTGCCCTAAAAGAAAATGGTACAGCTGACGACGGGTACAGCTGACGACGGGACGGAGCAAAGAGGTGGCTTCTGCAAGGAGACTCCATCCCTCACTAACCTCCTAGCAATCTACCATCTTCTCCATCCCTTGCTAATCTACCAGTGATGACAGAAAAAGGTCACAAAGAAGGAAGCAAACACATGGCAAAAGGAAGCCTGTGAGCATAAATAACTTGGACTTTCAAGAAGACTAGAGTTTCCTCCCCAGAGCTGCTCGGGGGGAAAAACCACCAAGTTCCCAGGAGACCACGGAGAAAAGTGGACGGGAATGAGACCTAGGACTAGTTTTATCTGGGGGAGGAGACACGAGAAGTTAGGCTAGCAGCAAGGTCTTCCCAGTCATAGGCCTCAGGGAAGAATCTTAAAGATCCTCCAAGTGATGATTCTGACCTCAGAGGCCACCGCAATCTCACGCAGAACCCCACGTGGAAAACACGCGAGAGGACGAGAGGACGCCTAGGAGAGGCCCCGCCCACTCCGGCCCCGCCTCCCTCCCCTGGGGACCCCCTGGGGCTCCGAGTGATCCCCCAGGGCGCTAGAGCTGGGCCTGCTGCCTTCACCGTCCAGCTTCTCCACCGGCCTTCCTTTTCTAGAAAGCTCTGGTTGTTTTAACAATTTTCTCTTTGCCAAGAGAAAGAGCCTCCTGAAACCCCCTCATTCCCCCCCCCCAGAAACACTTGCGCCTCTTTCTGGAGAGGGTCATCACATCTTCAGGGACCCTGTTGGTCCTGTCCTTCCCTTGCCCTTTGCCCCTTTGCCCTCTCTTTAGAATGTCCACAGAGGTCACATGACATCACTTTGGGTCCCCTAACTGCCCTGATCACTTTCCCTAATACACCTAGTCCATAGCTGTCCCTCCTGCTGTCAGCCCCTTGGCCTATGAAATCCTCAGAATAGCTACCATCAGTCCACGTCCTGTCACATACATGTCAGGCCTCTACTCGGCTCATTCCCATTAATAATGAAAGGCCTTTGGAATATCTACTATATCAAGCACTTACCAAGTTCCATTTCAATATTGTTATTAATTATTAAAAACAATAATAGAATAGCTGCTCCATGGGCAGAAGAACTTTGCCTCCTTTTCACTGCTGTGTCTCCAGCCCCACCAAAAAGTGCCTCACTGAATGAATAAAATACTACTATTATTGTAACTAGCAGTTACTGTACTTGTTCTCTGCACCAGGCAATGTTATATGCTATGCATATTTGGGGCTCATTATTGAATCTATCTCTTTCTCATACACATATAAAATTGAGGCTCTCAGTGGCTAAATAACTTGCCGAAGGCCTCAGGCCTGTGAAGTGGGATTCAGGCCCAGGAGGCAGGATTCCAGGGCCTGTGTGCCATTCCTTGTTAACACCCCGTCTTCTAGCAAATGGCATCCCAGCAAAGAGCAGCTTCACAAAGTGCTCACAGAGTTCCATGAGTGGGCAGTAAAGTGGGAGAGGAACACCAGGTTGGGAAACCGCAAAGTATTAATGCAGAGAAGTCACAGAAGCCCCACTGAAGCACTATTTATAGGATCATGAGTTCAGAGTTCCCAGGAAAGTGAGCGAGGAGTCAGATTTTAGTTATCATCGAAGCACTGAGAACAAAGGAGGCTGCTCGTTCCTGCCCTTGCACAGCCCCAGTGCAGACCCTCCCTGACATCAGCTGCAGTTCTGCTCCCCAGTTTCCAGAGTAATTGGAATGGAGGGGACCAATGTCCACTTACCAAACTCCTCTGTTTCAAGCACCAAACCAGGCCTGCCATAAGACCAGCACCTGGAGATGCCCAGGAGAAGACAGAGTAACCTTTCATTTATCCTCACCAACCACCTGAAATAGATCATATCTTCCCCACTTTACAGATGGAAAACCAGAGACTCAGAACAATTCACCAACTAGCTCTGAGAAGGCTGATATTACTGAGAAGGGGCAGGAAGGAGCAGGCACAGGGGACACCTCACCTTCTGACCAGAGCAACTGAGACCTTCAAACGCAAATGCCAACCAAGAAGAATCATAGACAAGTCTCTGTGAGATTGGGAGAGGACCAGATAAGGTTCCAACAGGCTTGAAAAGGCACACTGGGTGTGCCAGGAGACCAGAGAAGACGGTACAGCTGACAATGGGACAGAGGAAAGAGGACACAGCAGCTCACAGTGAGGTTGGGGTGATGCTGGTTTGGGGGTCAGAGAGCAGGAAGAACTTTCCAGAGTCTCACCCATCATCCAACACTCAAGAAGTCGCATGTATCCCACCTGTGTTGCAAAGAGGGGGAAATGGGTCCAGGAGATGGAAAGCACTTTGCCTTTCCCAGGCTGCTCAGCACACCAGTAGAGGAGTCAAACCTTCTACCACCAAACTCCCTCGTCCCACCCCACCACTTTCCACCTCCTTAAAGTTTAAGGGACAATTCAGGACAGCTAAAAGGAAGTATGATTTTTCAAAAACAGCATAAATTCTGTGGGATTCTTTTATAACCTTCAGACCACATCATGGATGAGAGCTTCTTGGTGCAGGGTAGGAACCCCTCTAAACTTCATGATCCATCAGCCTTTCCCAATGGCAGCCCCCAAGAGCCCTTGTCAGACTAAGTGTGACCTGACCCTTGTTGGCTGTCTTCAGTCCCTTCACCGCTGGCCAGGCTTTGTCTTCAGGTGTCCCGAGGTGGAGCCACCTTCCTTCCCATCAGACCATGCTGGGAAGGGAAGGTGGACTCCGATGGACCCACCACCAAGGAACGGAGGGAAAGCAACAAAGTAGAACAATTGAGAATTCAGAAAGGCAGGAGAAAACTTGGACTGCTTCCCTTGGGAGGGGTGTGCAAGAACTGGTTACCTGCCTGGGGCCAAGCATTCTGCATTCAGTTCCACCCATTGGGCCTGTACTAATGTCCCACTCCTCCCCCTCTCAATGTCTTGCCATGTGACAGTGGGCGGGGGAGCATAACCACTGTGCCTCAGTTTCTCCACTTGTGAAACAGGGATAGTCCCCTTGCCACCCTCTCTCCAGGCCCTATCTGGAGTTAAGAGCTACACCTGAACACAAAGGCTAATTCTTAAATGACAGAGCTGAACAGCAGGCTGGCAGCAGGATAATGACAGGCCACCTGACACCTCTTGTCTGCCCCAGGCCCTGCCCTGGAGCCATTATACGCTGAGATGGGGACTGAGGTGCCCAGCTCAAATTGCCAACAGGTCAGCACCTATATAGCTTAGAACAAGGCAAAATGGTTTCTAATGTAGCAGCTGAGGCTGAGGTTAGACCTGAAGGAGAGTGTGCAGCTCTCAGCACGCCTAGACCCAAGGCAGAGTCCGCGAGGCTGCTTCCCGTGTCTACTTTTCATGACAGCCTGTGGTAGCCTGGGCTGTAGGGGACCTGCTAGAGCTGAGGTCCCAGGTCTGAGGTCACTCGGAAGCCAGCATGAGTGTCACCTCTGAAGCCTTCCCTGCACTCTGGGCTGCTGCATCACAGCTGGGCTTGTCCCGCAAGCCCCCTCCCCTCGTCAGAGTAGCAGCCCTCCCTGCCGCCTTACCTGTCATGGCTGAGGCCCCCCAGAGACAGGATCCTGCTTCCAGCTGGGCAAAGGCATCAAACCGCCCACCCCAGCTGCAGGTGGAGAGGACACAGCAGCTCACCGTGAGGTTGGGGGCATGCTGGTTTGGGGGTCAGAGAGCAGTGCGAGGCTTCCTCACTGAAGCCCCTAGCACCCGACCCAGCCTGGCTGAGCCCTGCTCTTGGAGCTGACTGCGAGCGGCCTCTGGTCTCCTGGCACACCCAGTCAATACTCCCACCCCTCCCTCGGGCCTTCCCCCCCTTGTTACTGGCCTCAGCAACTTCACTGCCACCTGCCAGAGCCCCAAAGGATCTACTTATCCCATCACCTAGCAACAGCAACATCTCTGACTCTAGGTTTTCCCTCTGAAATCATGGAAGCCAGGGCCTTGGCACCCATGGGAGTCTGAAGCTGCCACAGGCCAGCCTGGGGTATATAAAGTCCAGCTCTCCATGCTCCTGCTAGTCTGTCTTCACCCACACCTCAGCCATTCCAGCTCTGCCCCTGCTGACTTCTTTCCAGAGAAAGGCAACGGAAAGTCAGCATTGCAGAAGGAAGACAGAAATAAGGCCCTGGGGGACAGGCTGCTTGCCAAGGAAGGCAGACAAAGGAGCTGGCCCCGCTTCTGTTCCTTTGGCCTCCCTCACCATTATTACCCTGGTGCCACACTGGCTTCTCTGTGAGGTTATACACTTTTTCATCACCTCTGGAAGAAAGTTCCCAATTACCTGACATACCCTGAGGTTCAGAGAGGTTGAAAGGTGTGCTGAAGGCCACACAGCAAGTCAGAAGAGGGGGTGAGAAGAGAACTCACATTCCCCAGGCTGGTTCTTTGTAGCTTCTCTGCAGCACTTAATCGCCACCACACACACACACACACACACACACACACACACACACACACACACATACAAAAGAGTTACCTGATGTCTGAGCTCATCATTTCTGAGTTGGAAGGAAAGTAGAACCCTGTCGCCATTGGATCTGAGTTAAGCCCAGAAGTTTCCCCAAGATCTAAAACATAATGGGGTGGGGAAGGAGCAGCAGAGGTGAAAGGTGCAAGCCTAGGGGAGATGGAAGAAGGGGTGCTCGTATCAATAAATCCCCTTCTGGGTGTCCAGACCTACTCTAGGCTGTTTTGTCGATATGTTCTTGGAGGGACATCTCTTGTCTTCCCCTAACCCAGGAACCAAGCAGAGATCACCGTGCCTTCCAACTAAGGAAGGGCTGGGAGATGCAGGGGGGCAATCTCTGCATGTCGATTGCAGCAAGACAACACCGAAGGGCAGTAGAGAATCAAGAGAACCCAGCACCAGCCAATGACCCTTGCCCAGATGGGTTCCTCAGGGAAATGGAAACAGTTTCCTGGGTCCAGAAGCCCAGCAGGAGGCTGGGTCTTTCATGCACTTTCTCTGAAGCCATAGCAGCCACCTCAGGTACATGAGCCTCGGTTTCTTCTTCTGTTAAATGGGGATAATTTCTCTAGGTTGTTCCAAGGATTAAATCAGATAGCATTTATGGGGGAAAAAAAGGATATTGTAAGCTATATAACAATACCTAACTGCAGTAGATAATTGTTCTGCCTCCACAGTTAGGTCCTAGATTAATGTCTTTCTTCTGCCAATGACTAATCAAGAAGCAGAGAAGGAAGATTCTGAGCTCATCGGGTGATGGCAGGTGTTCTCAACCATCAAACACCCGCCTAGTCCCATCTCCACCTCACCCTCCACCTTTTCTGGCTTGGATCTTCCTGGGCCCTCAGGGCCTGAGCATTCCTGCAGTGCTCCACACAGCAGGGGCTGGATTCCCAGCTGATCCCCAGGTTAGACACAGGCTAGAGGAGGCCCATGAGTCAGGGCCCTGCAGTAGACTGAATCAATATCGGACAGGTCTGGCCCAGACAGCATCTTACACAGAAGGGGAATTCTGCCAAGGTTGCTTGGTCTGGGCTGGGGCAGTTGTGAGCTGGAGCTGAGTTCAAGTTAAAGATAAACTAAGATGTTTCCAGCAAAGCAAAGGTGCACAGTTGGTCTAGGCAAGACACATCCCTGTCCGGCCTCAGGTGGAGTTGTCTGGAATGGTCTCTAGAGACCTTTTCAGCTTTGCATCCCTGACATGGTGGCAGGGACCCACCAGAGTGATGGAAGGTGCCTGGATTTCCATATCTCATCTTGTTCCCACGTGTCTCAGCTGCATTCTCTCCTTTCCTAGGCTCAGGATTGATTCTAGGCTAAAAGAAATGGGGCTAGCTGTGAGTTCCTGTTTCTGTCCTGTTCTGGAATTCTCTAACATAGACAGTCCCCCATCACTGCTCGCAGGCCTGAATGCTCCTACCTCCCCGGCGATTAGCCCTGGTATCCTTGGCCTTCAGCAGCTCCCTTTCCCATCATCTCTGATCTCTCTGCATCAGAGATGTTTGTCCAAGAGCTTCAAGAAAAGCCAAAGAATGAGTCACTAAATGGAAAGATTCAGGCTGCACTTGAGACAGGGGAAAGCACTGTGAGGACAAGCGTTTGACCTCCCCTGACCACTCAGCACAGGCAGGGGGTGACTTTTTACTTTCCCTTTGAATCTTGGGTGCATAGCATTGCCAAGATCACCACCTTCAATTCATGACATTTCTCACTCCTGACCCACGCACTCTGTTTTCACTATTAACCTACTTGCGTATTGCTGATTTAACAATGTAGTTAGCCTCCATAAACCCACCAGCCCCAACAAAGGCCAGGACTTAGACAATGACTTTCATTCGGTCCTGGAATCCCTCCTCCCCGTTCCTTGGTACATGCATCCCCTCCTGAAGTAGTAGTAGGTCTCTCTTGCATATTAATTCAAATACTGAATGTACATTTTTATTTTTTTAGATATACATGACAATAGAGTGTATTTTGGCATTATTATACATAAATGAAGTATAATTTATTCTAATTAAGATCCCCATTTTTGTGATTATACATGAGGTGGACATTTCCATATATGAACACAGGAAAGTAATGTCCAATTCATTCTACTGTCTTTCCTATTCCAATCCTCCTTCCCTTCCCTTCATTCCCCTTTATCTAATCCAATGAATTTCTGTTCTTCCCTCCCTGCTTATTATGTGTTAGCATCTGCATATCAGAGAGAATATTCTGATTTTTTGGTTTGGGAGGATTGGCTTATTTCACTTAGCATGACAGTCTCCGGTTCCATCCATTCACTGGCAAAAGTCGTAAAGTCATTATTTTTTATGGTTGAGAAATATTCCATTGTGCATATGTACCACAATTTCTTTATCCATTTATCTGTTGAAAGGCTTCAAGGTTGGTTCTATAGTTTAGCTCTTGTGAATTGAGCTGCTATAAACATTGATGTGGCTGTGTCACTGTAGTATGCTGATTTTAAATCCTTTGGGTATACGCAGAGGAGAGGGATAGCTGGATCAAATGGTGGTTCCATCCAAGTTTTCTGCAGAATCTCCATACTGCTTTTCCATAGTGGTTGCACCAATTTGAAGTCCCCTAGCAATGTTTGAGTGTACCTTTCCCCCCCACATCCTCACCAACATTTATAGTTACTTGTAATCTTGGTAATTGCCATTCTGACCAGAGTGAAATAGAATCTCAGTGTAGTTTTAATTTGCATTTCTCTAATTGTTAGAGATATTGAAAATTTTTTCATATATTTGTGGGCCATTCATATTTCTTCTTCTCTGAAGTGCCTATTTGTTTCCTTTGCCCATTTCTTGATTGGGTTATTTTTTTATGGTGTTAAGTTTTTTTATTTCTTTAGGAGATTTATGCTCTAGCTGAGGTGCAGGTGGCAAAGATTTTCTCCCATTCTATAGGCTGTCTCTCCACATTCTTGATTATTTCCTTTGCTGTGAAGAAGCTTTTTAGTTTGATACCATCCATTTATTTATTTATTTATTTTTAAATTTTTTTATTGGTTGTTCACAACATTACAAAGCTCTTGACATATCATATTTCATACATTAGATTGAAGTGGGTTATGAACTCCCAATTTTACCCCAAATGCAGATTGCAGAATCACGTCGGTTACACATCCACAATTTTACATAATGCCCAATTAGTAATTGTTGTATTCTGCTACCTTTCCTATCCCCTACTATCCCCCCTCCCCTCCCCTCCCATCTTCTCTCTCTACCCCATCTACTGTAATTCATTACTCTCCTTGTTTATTTTCCCATTCCCCTCACAACCTCTTATATGTAATTTTGTATAGCAATGAGGGTCTCCCTTCATTTCCATGCAATTTCCCTTTACTCTTCCTTTCCCTCCCATCTCATGACTCTGTTTAATATTAGTCTTTTCTTCCTGCTCTTCCTCCTTGCTCTGTTCATAGTTGCTCTCATTATATCAAAGAAGTCATTTGGTATTTGTTTTTTAGGGATTGACTAGCTTCACTAAGCATAATCTGAATGGATAAAAAAAAATGTGGCATCTATACACAATGGAGTGCTATGCAGCAATAAAAAATGACAAAATCATAGAATTTGCAGGGAAATGGATGGCACTAGAGCAGATTTTGCTTAGTGATACCATCCATTTATTGATTCTTGATTTTACTTCTTGCACTTTAAGAGTCTTGTTAGGAAGTCAGTTCCTAAGCTGACATGATGGAGAGCCAGACCAGGGTCTCTGGTCTAATGCCTTGTTCCTTGATCTACTTTGAGTTGGGTTTTGTGCAGGGCAAGAGATAGGAGTTAAATTTCATTTTCTACATATGGATTTCTAGTTGTCCCAGCACCATTTGTTGAAGAGGCTATCTTTTCTTGAAAGTATATTTGAATGTACATCTTTGATATACAAGGCAGGAACTTTGCTAGACCCACTCTGCCAAGGTATTCATCATCCCAAATCCCACTTTCATCAATACCTTGCTTCTTTATGAAAGAGATTCTGGGCTATCTGTAATCTTTGGGGGCTTATTTTTCCCCTCAGTGTTAAATTGCTAAGCCATCTATACTATTTTATGTCACTGTTGTTCATTTCTTTTGACTAACACATAATATTTTAGTGTGCAATTATACCACAGTTGGTTTCTTGAAGGCTGGTCTGAGTCTGAATCATAAAATTGAGATAGGTTCATGAATTTTCTCATCCAACAAATATTTAGTCAACACTCACTATATGCTGTGCCTTGCAGGAGACATTGAGGATGTCATGATTAACAAGACATTAATAGTCCCTGTCATTCCAGTGTACAGTTTGGATTTGTTTCACTTTTTTTTCTTTCTCTATTGTTTGCAAATGGATGTGGAATGTTTCCTGTTCTTGTGGTTGTACATGATGTGGACATGTATTCATATATGAACACAGGAAAGTAATGTCTTCAGTGGACAACAGCTGGAAACATTAGCCACTGTTGGGGACTGGGTCACTTGAGCTCTCGGTAAAGAGCAAAGGCCCAGGGAGGTGCAGATGGTAAGCTTTCTGTTCCCTCTGTGTTTCAGCTTCTAGCACAATTTCTGGTCCATCAAAGGGTACAGCAGATGTTCACTGAATTAACAATAAAGAAAAAAAGACTTGTACTACCTACCTCAAGTAATCCAGGCATGTATGCCCAGGTGACTCAGTGGAAAAGAAGATATGATAGGGAAGGACCCACTAGACAGATGCTCTTAGTATCCTACCAACCAGTCCCCCTCTGGCCTTCGACATCTAAGCAGACATCCTTACCCAAGGGCATCCAGTGCATTGGCAATGCCCGTTGTCTTTATCTCTCAAACACGTGTGGAGTCTTTCTACCCCTAGCCTCCTCCTCTCTCCTGACCTCACCTCCCTCTCCATCCATGCCAAACTCTCTCTCTGCCTCCTCCCCTCTCCTGCAGTTGAACCCAGGGCACTCTACTACTGAACAACTTCCCCAGCACTTCTAATTTTTTTTTTATTTTGAGGCAGAATCTTGCTAAGTTGCTGACGGTGTCTTTAAGTTGGTAAGGCTAGCCTTGAAATCGTGATCCTCCTACCTCAGCCTCCTAAATCGCTGGGATTACAGGCATGCATCATCTCACCTGTCAAACCATGCCAATCTCTAGGCAGTTCCTCCAACA
Organism: Ictidomys tridecemlineatus; assembly: GCF_052094955.1. Classification (NCBI taxonomy): domain Eukaryota; kingdom Metazoa; phylum Chordata; class Mammalia; order Rodentia; family Sciuridae; genus Ictidomys; species Ictidomys tridecemlineatus. The sequence goes on from NC_135480.1 coordinate 101,477,846, forward strand.
CCCCTAACATGTTCCCACCTGTCCCCTCCATCCAGCATGGGTGATGACTGAGACGAGGCAGCTGGGAACCAGCTAAGGTGCAGAGTCTAGACAGCCATTAGGTTCAGTCATTTATTGAGTCATTACTAAGTACAAGCCCAATGCCAAACACTAAGGTTAAAAAGGCAATAGGAAAGAGTGACAAACAGAATTACTATTTGTCGATTTAAATTAAATTAAAGAAAAAGAAAATCAACCAAAAAAAGAAGAGAGAGAGAAAAAAAAAAAAAAAACAGTAACCACCCATCAAAAAATGTGCTTTGTATGGGGATTTAGCTCAGTTGGTAGAGTGCTTGCCTTGCACGCACAAGGCCCTGGGTTCAATCCCCACCATCAAAAAAAGAAAAGAAAAAGAAAAAAGAAATGTGCTGTGGTAAAAACATGTACCAGAGCATAGAAGCTCGGAGACTGGAGGGGAGCTGCATGTGTGTCTAGCACTTTCTACCACACGACTCATTTCATCCTCCCAGGAGCCCTCTGAGGTAGGTGTTTTTCCCCCCACTTTTCAGAGGGTAAATCTGAGGCTCACAAAGATTCAGAAACTTTCTGAGGCACACAGTTAACAGGAAGTAGAGCCTGTGTTCCAATCAGCCCCTGCAGACTCCAGCTACATCAGCCAGTCTTCCAGTCAGTCCGTCATTCCTGGCCCAGTGACACCAATGGGCAAGATGTCCCTCTAGCAGGCTAGATTTGCACTGGGAATGGAAGGAAGGAAGGAGCTTTCCCTCCCAGTCCTTGTAATACCTACCTCAAGTCATCCAGGCAACTCCAACTGAGACCTAGCAGGAAGAAGAGGACACAGATGAACCAAGACTCTCCCCTAAGCTGCCAGCCCTGGTCTGAGGAGTTCCCTGACACCTATCCAATCTGGGACACCAACACAGGGCTCAGAGGAGGCCTTCCCACTCCCAAGTGGAACTGGAAAAATTCCCGGCCAGAAATGTACAGAGACCTGCAGCTTCTTCAGCCTCCATCGGGGCTGACCATGATCTCAGCACAACAGGGCAGGCCAGTCCCTGGGTGGAAACCTCGACCCCAGACAGAGCCCAGGGAGTCCTTCCACACGCTCTGCCAGACAGGGAAGGCAGGAAGGAGCAGAGGCTCCTGGGAGGCGTCGAGAGTGAGGGAGGTGTTCAGGGAGCAGGGACCTGGACGGCACCCCCAACACACAGCTTGACCTTTGCCTGGCAGGAAAGGGGGTTTGTGTGCTTTGCATATGAGCCTTGGTGTGAGGGGCGTGTGCTGAGTGCACACGTGAAGTGGCGTGAGCAAGCGTGAGACGTGCCTGTGCCTGTGCTCATGTACACGTGTCAACAGAGACCTAGGACACACTCTGAGAAATACCAGAGTCCTCGGGTAGTTTTTTTGGTTTTGCTCGTCTGTTGTTTCACTGGGTTTGACATAAATTCAAAAAAGCACTCAAATTTGAAGTGTTCCACTCAATGAGGCCTTCACACATGATCACCCGTGTCGTCAACACCTAGAACAAGATGTAGATGTTTTTCAACATTCTAGAAGGCTCCGTGGTGCTCCTTCCAATAATTTCCCCCATCTCTCCAGTAGAAACCATTCTGCTGACTTCTATCATCCCTCAAATTTTATTTCTCATCTTCATACAAATTGAATTATACAGTGTATACTTTTTATGTCTAATTCCTTTCCTGCATCATTATGTCTATGAAATTCATCCAGGTCATTGCATTCAGTGCTAATATATTCTTATTGTACTAAAATCATAGTACATGAGTAGACCACAGTTTATTAATGTACACCACCAGTGATTGACATTAGGGCTTTCCTGATGTTTAGCTTTTATACATGAACATTCATGTATAGGTTTTTTTGCTAGCCATATGCATCCATTTCTCAGCTACATCCTGCAGTAGAATTGCTAGGTCATGAAATCATAAAATAGTCATAAGCTTAACATTTGTAGATTTTGCCAAATATTTATACTTGCTTACCCTCTTTAACAATGTTTGAGAGTTCCAGTTGTTCCATGTTCTTGTCAACGCTTAGTATTACCAGCTTTTTTTTCTAGCTATGATGGTGTCTATGCAAAGATACTTGATTGTGGTTTGAATTCACACTGGGCCCCTTGGTATCCCCTTATGTGAAGTGTCTGTTCAAGTTTTCACAGAAATACAGTAACTACAAAAAAAAAAAAAAGAAATAGACAAGTGATTGGCAAAAACAGACAATTGAGAAAAATAATATTGAGAATTCAGCAATACTCACAAAAACCCAGTAACCAGTTGTTTCTATAATGGCTGGCTAGTTACAATAATTAGTAACCTAGTTGAGCCAGGTCAAAGAGATACATGACTGAATTTCTTCATTTTTGGATCTCCCAGAGAACTCCAACTTAGACCCAGCAGGAAGAGGAGGACACAGATGAACCAAGACTCTCCCCTAAGCTGTCAGCCCTGGTCTGAGGGGTTCCCCAACTCAACTCAATGTTTTTCCTTTAATTTACAGGATCCTGGCAGTAACCAACCCCTGAACAGCCCCGGTAAGCTCAAGCCTGGCTTCACTATGTCTCCTTCAGCTTCTGCTTCAGTTACCAAGTAGACCCTGAGCCACCCTTGCGTGGCCGTCACCATCTATCCCAAGTGCTAACTGCTGTGGGTGTCATCCATCCCTCATCCATCATTCAAGAAGCATTAAGTACCTGTGAATTTCAGGATTCATTCTAGAAGTAGGAGGTCTGGTCTCTGGGGAAATAGAACCCACAAACCACAGCCCCAGGAACAATGATCCCCCAATTCATTCCTTGTGCCAGGCCCTGGGCTGATGCTGGGCTACAGCAGTAAGCAAGGTCCTTGTCCTCATGGAGTTCACAGCATGTCCATGCTAACAAGAAACCATCTGGACACCAGTGTTTTCACCTGTAGAAAAGAAAGTGGCGATGTTTGCCTAATTCGTAGGAGAAAGATACGGTCATCAGCAGAATGTTCTCAAATCTAAGGGTTTTTTCCTTCCATTACATCTTCTTTTTTAAAATACCTTTAGTTGTAGATGGACACAATACCTTTATTTTATTCATTTATTTTTATGCGGTGCTGAGGATCGAACTCAGTTCCTCACACATGTGAGGCAAGCACTCTACCTCTGAGCCACAACCCCAGTCAACCCATTACATCTTCTTAAACCATTGATACCTATTTCTGATAGCCTGCTAGAACAGCAAAACAAATGAGCAAGGAACAGATTACTATGCACAGATCATTAAGAAAATATCCAATCCTGCTTAGTTAGCCTTTTTCTCAGTTCAGGGTCACAATTAATAATGTTCACAATCAATGGAATCTTCAGCAAATAAAATACAGCACCTAGTTTGTACTTTGGAATTAATGTATCAGAGGCCATGGTGTCCCCCAGGAACACTACACCAAGCTTCCCAGTGCTTCACCCCCTGAATAAGCCTGAGAACTACCAAACCAGAAAGATCAGTGCTGCTCCAGGGGTCAGGCAGAGTGCCTGGGCCAGTCCTTGCAGGATGAGTAGCCTCTCAGGGGCGAAGAGAGTGACGAGTCTCAGTGGAGGAGGGAAGGGGCCAAGCTCGTAGAGGCAGAGGTGAGAATTAATACCAGTCATTCCAGAACCAAGGAACAACCCTGTCTGGGAAGAGCTGGGAGCTGGTGGGGACTAGCAGTAGAAGCCCACTGAAGAGCAAGGCTAAATCACCCTGGTTTAGAAAGCACAGACAGGAGCATGGTCCAGATGTGCAAGTTGTAAGGATCTATGATAAGTTCTCAAGGGGAAAGCAACAGGCCCAAAGCCAGCTTTTATGAAGCTCTATCCAGCAGCAAGGGCAAGACTGAAGGAAAACACAGCGGCAGGCAGGGAGGCCATTTCTAGCTCCGTGGGTTCTGGAATCTAAACTAAGTATGAAGTCCCTTCCCTTCCTGATGAGGGGAGCAGGACCTTCCTGAGAATGCCCTGGAGGCAGAGGCCTTGAACCCTGGTCACAGGAACTCATGGCCCCTGGTAGGTCATTTGCTCTCCTAGAAAACAAGCCATCTCCTGCCTCCAGAAGTCGGGGCTCAGACCTAATCATGCTGAATGAATGAATGCCTCTGTGAAACATTTCCATGCACACAGAAAAGAGAAGAGCTTGGCTGCTGGAACATTGAAAAATGATGATATCAGCTAGCATTATTGATAAGCTACTTGGTGCTATGAGGAATCCACTTTTTTATGGAAACATAAATTTTCAGCTTTCCCTTATCAGCAGAGTCATTAATATCAGCATTTATGGGACACCAGTCTCTGGCAGAACGCTCTTTGCTTTTGAAGAGCTGAGGAGAAGGATAGAGCCAGACACCTGACTAGCTACCATTTAAGGCAGAATAAAATGAGACCTGGAAGAAAGATGGAAGGGTGTGCTTACAAGAACAGTCGAGAGCAATTCCTTTGTTCATTGGACAAATAGTGGAGTGTCTGCCACGGGGCAGGCACCCTTCTGGGGACCTAGGACTCATCAGTGCACAAAACAGACACAAAGTCCTATCTCATGGAGTCTTCATTACAGGCACAGGTAGAAGAGACAGAAAATACACAAAATATACAAAATGTAGGGTATGTTAGAGAGGATGAGCGCTTTGGAAAAAAGAAAACATGGAAGGAGGATGGAAAATGCTAGAAGGTTTCATTTTAGGTAGGGAGATCAAGAAAGGCCTCACTAAGACTGCAGACTTAAGGAGGATGAGAGAGTAAGTCACATGGGGTCCAGGGCGGGAGGGAGGCCTATGGCTTTCTCAGGGTGCCCAAATTCCTGTTCCAGCGCTCCCTGAAGGGGAGGTCCCTGCACCCCTTCAGCTTATGGCCCACAAGGAGAGGGGACTGAAAAGGACCTATCTCTGCTACCTCTTACTTCCTGAGAACCTAGCATTTCCCAGTTGTTCCCAAGTCCCCTCTCCCTGAATAGCCGTGTGAAATGGACACGGAGTTATTATTACCCCTGTTCTAGGCAGTGAAGGGCTCTAACTGCTCCCTGATCCCAGGATCTTTTGTTCCAATTCATCAACTCCCCAGCGAAAGATTCCTCTTTCTAAATATTAATTTTATCATGTCTCTTCACTGCTCAAAAACTTTCCATGGCTACTCACCACTTTCAAGATAAAAATTCAAACTCAAACACCTAAGCACCTTTTTTTTTTTTTTTTTTTTTGTATCAGGAACACTTAACCACTGAGCCACATCCCCAGCCCTTTTTCTATTTTAGTTTGAAACAGGGTCTCACTAAATTTCTGAGGCTGGCTTCAAACTTGGGATCCTCCTGCTTCAGCCTCCCAAGCCACTGGGATGATAGGCATGTGCCACTGCTCCCAGCCTAAGCATGGTTTCGAGAGTCTCCACAAACTGACTTTACTGTCCTGCCTCCTGACATGCTTTGACACCTCAGATTCCAGGACCCCACCCCCTCACCGTTCTCCACCTCCATGCCTGTACTGGGGCTGGCCCAGGGTCCAGGTCCTCCTTTCTACCTATATCTAAGCGCCACCTGCTCGGGAAGCCCTCCTCAGTCTGCTTTTGGCCTTGTATCTAGTAACGTACACGGTCTTCCACCTGGTGGTACTGGCATTTGCTTCCCATTTCTCTCTTCTCTGAATCGCAATCTCCTTAAAGACAAGGGCCATGCTGGGGACTCACTGCTGTTGGTTTGACTTGGAGATGGAGGCTGTCAGGGTGCACAAGATTTTATTTATTAAGCATCTATTAAACGTTCACTGTGCTGGAGGCCTCTGCCCTCCCGGAGCTTCTATTTTATTCAGAAGATAAGTTGGGTGTGGCTGGATAGGAGAGATCATATCTACTGTTCTATAGCTCAGGATGGTGACTGTGGTTGACAACAATTATATTTCAAAAGAGCTAACAGAGAGGATCCTGAATGTTCCCAGCACAAAGAAATGGTAAATGTCTAAGATGACAAGTATGTCAATTACTCCAATCTGATCCTTATATATTGCATACATGTACTGAAATGCCACGCTGTACCCCATAAATATGTACAATTACCCTGTGTCAATTAAAAATAAAAAGATATCCAAAGAACGACAAGTCAGGAAAAGGGTAAATGATAGCACAATAAATGAGGATGTGCTCAAGTACATGCCCCAGGGGACTGGCCTCTCCCAAGGCAGGCACAGTTCAGACCTAACAGGGTGACACATCCCAGAACAGGTTAGGGCAAGACGAGGGGGAGGCAGATGGGCTGCAGGCTCATTTCAGGAGCACTTAGGAAAGATGGGTAAGCCCAGGTCAGAGGAGGTGGGTGGCCGCGTGCTGATCAAGCTCAGCCTCGTCTGCAGGAATAAGCCCCCAGCGTCAACCAAAACTGTCCCCAAGGCATTCCTGCCACAGGCCAGAGGGTGGGAGCTGTGGGCCTTGGCTGGGGTGGGCTCCGAGCACTGACTGCACACTCTTGCCCTCCTCACACCTCCTGACAGATGCCACCACCCTGCGCAAACCCCGCACTCCCCTGGAGACTTTCAGAAAGGTGGGGATCCCCATCATCGCTGTACTGCTGAGCCTGGCGACCATCGTCATTGTGGTTATCCTCAGTAAGTGACAGCCTCCACCCAACTTTCTTTCCCTAAGCAGGTGACAGTACCCTCCCTCACCCCCTCAATAAGTGGCAGCCCTCACACCGCCCTCACCCCTCAGTAAGTGACAGCCCCCACCCACAGCCTCCACCCTCCCACCCCCACAGTTACAGGCAGGTGATCTGCATAAAGCTTTGCCTTAAAAAAAAAAAAAAAAAACAGGTGCCTCCACATGTATCCGCCCCTGCTTTGAAGAGAGCCTTCTTCCAAGAGTGAAAGGGGAATTGAACTCGCCCCCATCTCTCCCAGATGGCTTCTATCCCAGAGAGAAGTTCCGCTACACACGTGGCCCATGTTACTAACCCACGCAAGCCTGCCCCGCCCCCTCCTTCCCAGCCCCTGCAGCTTGATGCTGAGTTGATCTGAGCAGCCTCCTGGCTGCAAGGACAGAAAGCATCTCTGCCTGTGAGGAGGGAGGAAGGGAGGAGGCAAGGGAACACTGCCTAGCAGGTGCCCCTCCCCCCTAAAGCCCTGTCTTCATCATTGCCTGAGACCCAGTGTGACCTTGAGCAGCCCACTTGATAACAAAGATTAAATGAATGAACAGTGACTCCCATAGTCCCTTCTAGTGGCCACACTCTGAGACTGAGTCCTTGCCTTCACCAACCCCCTTGTCACAGCAGGGAACTGACCATGGCTGTGAACAGCAGGGTGTAGGGCACCAGAGATGAGAGTAAGAGTCAGGACACCTGGGACAGTCATCCCTACTCTACCTGTAAAATGTTCTACCTTTCTTCAAGCAGTATGGTGAGCACCACCGAGATCACATGCCCAAAGGACCTAGATAAAAACCAAGTTTTGCAAAAGCATGTGTCACCACACAGCATGCAGAGATAGGATGCAGGCCATGAGCTTGCTAACTAGGGCAGGACTGTCTGGACAGCCTGGGAATGACTGGCCCTTAGGGAGTCTGTACTTGTTACCATGGTGGCTTTTGCAGCAGCAGCAGTCACTACCCCTTTGGAAAACACTCCGAGATCCTCTGGTCCAACCCTTCATTCTATACTGAGGATGAAAGAGGAGGTGTAACAATCAGGGAAGAACTGGAGCAGGACCCCAGGCCCCTGACTGAGCAAGTCCACTTCCATCTCATGGCACTGGAAATGCAGATCCACAACATAAACACCACCCAGATCACTGGGAGCCTGAATGCGTTTGAGAGGCAGAAAACTCCAAAACGTTTCTTCTTGAAATCATGTTGGCTGGCCTGACATGATTATGATTACATAGTCAGTTTTCCATCTCTATAACAAAACACCCAAGATCATCAATTTGTAAAGAGAAAAAGGTTATTTTGGCTCACAGTTTTAGAGGTTCAAGTCCATGATCAATTGACCTTACCACTTTGGGCCTGTGGTGAGGTAGCACATCATGGGGGAAACACCTGGCATCACATACATCATGATCCAGGGAGCAAAAGAAGAAGAAGGGACTTGGCTCCCATGATTCCCTTCAGAGTCATGCTCCCGATGTCCTAAAGACCTCCCACTAGATCCCACCTCCCAATAGCACCACCCTGGGACCAAGCCTTTAACATAGGGACCTTTGGGGGGACATTTCATATGCAACCTAAAGCGGTGGTTTTGCAGTGGTATCAGCAGATTTACCAGCCTGTTTAATTCACTCTAAATATTAAAGTGAGCTTATTTCCTCTGAGCATATGTCCTGCCACAGTGGAGAGAAGAGGCCAATTTATCTGCAGGAAGCCAGGCAGGCAACAGGCCAGCCACTCACACCTTGTGCATCTTCTGGGAGGCAGACAGTGGCTGGCTGAACCACAGAGGCAAGGCATGGGCTTGAGAAGAAACGCTAACTCTTCCATCCTCAGTTTCCCTCTCAGTGATGAGAGTCAGTAATGGCACCAGCCTCCTAAGGTTGTTCCTGGGATTTGTGATCAACAGTTTGGAAAACTCCCAGTACAGTGATAAGTGGGAACTGTCACAGGATCTCCATCACCACTCCCAGAACCAGCAGGGATTGATAATGGACTGGAGGGAGAGCACCTAGAAAAGAAGAGCTCCCCTCGGCCAGAGACACTTCTCAAAACATCTGTTCCCTAAGAGATTAATGACCGAACACATTTCTGTCAGCCCAAGAAGGCAAAGGAGCAACCGAAGGTGAAGGCAGCTGGCAGAATCCTAAGACAGCAGTCAGAAAACAAAACCAAGCTCACACCTCTTCATGGGTCTTTCAAACCCCCGATAAAAACCACCCACCTCTCGAGCTGTACTTGAGAGTTACAAGGTATTTTCACAAGGACCAGCTGGCCACGTGTTCTCAACAGCCTGTGAGATAGGGGTTACTGTCCCGTTGTGCGGAGGAGGAAAGTGAGGCCTAGCAGGGAGAGGAGTTCGTGAGAAGTTGCACAGCAAGTGGTAGAATCAGGACTCAGAACCAGGTCCTGGGACCCCAAGTCCCCCATTCTGCTTCCTCCTTCATCACCTGAGGGGTAACAGTTGACAGAGTCAGATTCTCAATTTCCCCCACACACACATTCTCATGGGACTCCAGGGCCATCACGTAGACATGGGCCAGTATATTCTCTGCTTGATAGCTAAGGAACCAGGTGTATCTGCTACTGCATGGCAGACCTGGGCCTGGAACCCCCATCTGGGGGCCTCTGAGCTCAGAACTACTTGTAGGAAAAAAAACAGCCTCTCCCTGCCCAGGGCAGCCTGCTTGACCCTCAGTCCTCTGGGCCTCTCCCTGCACTTTCCTTCCAGTCAAGGTGATTCTGGATAAATACTACTTCATCTGCGGCCACCCCCTGCACTTCCTCCCGAGGACACAGATGTGTGATGGACATCCGGACTGTGCCTCAGGAGAAGATGAGGAGCCCTGTGTCAAGGACTTCCCAGAGAGGCCTGCGGTGGGAGGTGAGTTCATAGGCTGAGGGGCAAGGGAATGGGCACAGCAGGAAGTCAGCTCAGGTGCCCAGGGTCACCGTACAGCGTCTGCACACTGACTTGTCAGTGTCTATCCCTTCCAAAAAAGGTTCAGGAGAGCAGGACCATGACCACCTTTAGATTCCAGCAATACACACCTGGCATACACTCAGGAGCTAGTCAATGGACAAACATGGACCAGAAGACACAGGAAATTGTCCCTGAGCCTGCTCACTCCTGCTGCACCTGCTAGGTTTTGACCAGATTTCTGTGAAATCTGTTATTTCAAGGTGATTAGAAAAGAGATTGCCAGACCATAAACCTACTAATGATCCTTCTAGTCATTAGTGTTTATTGTAATATGCTGTATAATGGGAAGGATCTCAGTCCTTGAAAGAAGCAAAAACCCACGACTTTGGCCTAGCCCAGCTCAATGCATCTGGTACTTGAGGTCTGAAGAGAAAAAACCCAGGATGTGGGTGATGGGGACTTTCAAGAGGCAGGACTGAGTGGCATCCTTTTTTTTTTTTAATTTTTTTAAGAGAGAGAGAGAGAGAGAGAATTTTTAATATTTATTTTTAGTTTTCAGTGGGCAGAACATTTTTTTTTAATTTGTATGTGGTGCTGAGGATCGAACCCAGCGCTTGAGCTACATCCCCAGCCCTGAGTGGCATCCTTTATATTTGCTCTTTTTCATTAAAGTCAAATGCCTCCAGGCAACTGTCACCCTACTGCTAATAGAACTTCTCACTCTACCTCCCCTTTTGACCTCAAGTGGAGAAGTGCTTAGGTCCCTGGCTGTGAAGTTTCCCCAGGCCAGGCAAGCTGTGTGGACCAGGGGCAGAGTGACCACACAACTGAGCACCTAAGCTGGGCATGGTGGCACACACAATAATCCCAGCCATTCAAGGAGCTGAGACAGGAGGATCACAAGTTCAAGGTCAGCCTCAGCAAATTAGCAAGGCCTAAGCAATTTAGTGAGACCCTGCCTAAAATAAAATAAAAATTAAAAGGGCTTGGGATGTGACTCAGTGTTAAAACACCCCTGGGTTCAATCCCCAGTACCAAAAAAAAAAAAAAAAAACAACTGGTGCCTATATCAGCAAAAGGGGGTGCTATTAACCATTGTGTCAGGGAAACAGGGCAGAATGATGATGAAGACTGACCCTGGGACATTAACCCTGGCCATTGTCAAAATGAGGGTCAAGGAGACAGTCAAATGGAGGAACTCCCAGGATGTTAAGAGCATCAGTGCCCATAGTTCCTCATTTCTGGGTTGGGGTGCTTGGGCTAGTCTCATGAGTTCTGGGGGGCTGGACCAGAGGGGTCCCATGCTCCAGCTCATCCAGGTTCCTCCCCTCCCAGTCCGACTCTCCAAGGACCGATCCACCCTGCAGGTGCTGGACCCGGCCACAGGGAACTGGGCCTCTGCTTGTTTCGACAACTTCACAGAAACTCTGGCCAAGACAGCCTGTGGGCAAATGGGCTACAGCAGGTACCCAACCTGGGCCATCAGAGGGGTCACCCCACCATAGCCTCCTCTCTCCTTGCTTCCTTCCTCTTGGGTCCTCTTCCTTCTTTCCTTAAAGTACAGTCAGATGGCACTGGTCTTGAATCCTAGCCCTTTCACCCATGAGCAACACGAAGTGAAAGCTCTTACACCTCCATTCCTCAAGAGTTAATTGGAGTGGGGTGTGGTGGCTCAGGCCCATAATCCCAGCAGCTCAGGAGGCTGAGGTAGGAGGATCACAGATTCAAAGCCAGTCTCAGTGGCTTAGTGAGACAGTGTCTCAAAAAAACAAAAAGGGCTGGGGACGTGGCTCAGTGGTTAAGCATCTTTGGGTTTAATCTCCGGTGTGGAAAAAGAGAGAGAGAGAGAGAGAGGAGTGTTAATTGGGAAAAATAATGCTGACATCAAAGGATGATTGAGGGGTGCCAGTGAGAGAATCCAAGCTGTCCCCCAGCACACACTCACACACACTGTCCTGCAACACACTCACTTTCTCACACACACTCTCACACAGCTCCAGCTCCCCTGAATCTTCTCTTTCCCTTTCTCCTCAATCTTCACTCCTCTGTCCTTTGCAAGAAGCCTCCCCTGTCCAGTAATCGAAAAGCCTGATTTACTCACACAAAGTCTTGTTGGTTAAAATTTAGTTTAAAAGAGCCTGATTTCATTGGGGCCCCATCATCAGCAATCCCAGCTCCCTCAGCAAATTCCAAAAACAGTTCCAAGTCTGGAGTGAATGGAAGGTGCATAATTATAAGAGGGTAATTAGCATGATATATATTTATATTCATTTGAGCCTGGCAGAAAACCAAAAACATGGTTATTATTATATCTAAATTAGAAGTAGACTTGGAGAAAGTAACTTGCTTGAGTAGTAGCTGAGAGGTAGAGGGCTAGAATCTCTGCCCAAGAGCCCTTGTTCCTGGGCATCAGTGTTGTCGGGGACTCTCGTTTGTAAGTTTCTCTCGCCTCATCTATAATGGAAGGGGAAGTGAGACATTTGGCCACCGGAGAGCCTACCTAAAGAGGATGGAAAACAGCCCCTGTATTCAGTTGCAGAATGAGATAGCCTCTCCCTGGAAGACCAAACTTCTTCAGGATTCTAAGAAACATGACCCAGAGACGGGCAGACATTATAACCACTAGGAAAATATTGCCAAATAATCACAGAACTCTAAAAGCAGCCTCAAGGTCCTTTTTAATAGATGCCCCAGGCAGTCATTACAAATCCACCTGGCCCTCGCTGCCCTCTAGTTAACAGGCTTCTGCTGCTCTCTACCCTCCGTGCGGTGCAATACCCAGGATCCTCTAGAAAGGACCCCTGCCACCTTCAGTTTTGAGGAGAGCAGGGACATGCCTGGCACTTGCTATTCTCCCCTCCTCCTGCAGCTGCCCCAGCCCAGCCTGGATTCTGCCAGCCCCTCCCCCCCCACACTGCAGTCCAGCCAACTGCAGTGTCAGCTGTACCTAGCGCAGCAGGCTGAGGCTTGATTATGAAACCCGGATGTCTCTTGGGGTTCTTAAGATGATATGTTCCTGGAATCTCTGTCCTTCTGGAGCCCGCCAAACCACCTGGCTCTTGGGCTGCACAAAATCAAAGTTCATTAATGAGGGTGTAATTGATTAACTTTCCTGGGAATGTCCATTTCCAGCTTTGTCCTTCCTTTTGGGATTGATCTCTCTACTCAGATCTCTCCACTTTCTTCCCTCCACCTGGACTGGAGGCCTTTCTTGTCCTAGGACCATAAAACCATAGGTGGTCCAGGTGGGATAACCTTGGGGATTATCTGATCCACTCACCACTTTACAGAGGAGAAAACTGAGACTTAGAGAAGCTCAGAGAAGGAATGTGACCTGCCCAGGGTGACACATCAAACTAGTGTCAGGACCAGCAAAAGAACTTCAGTCTTGAGAGCTCTTAAAACAGGCTCTTGGTACTCCCAGGGTCCAGTACCTGGGTCCACCCAGGGAATGGCAGCATTCCTGACCAAGCATATATCATTCAGTCAGGGCATGGCTTGACCCCCACCCTATATGCAGTTTATGGTAACAGGACAGGGTGGAGAAGGAAGGGGAAGATTTGGAAGAGACAGATTCAGCCAAAGAACAATCACAGAGATGGGAGTGATCAGGGAAGGCTTTCTGGAGGAAGGGAGACTTTATCCCACAGTCTGAGAGAGGGCACACATGGATTAGCAGAAAGAGGGAGGGTAGCTCAAGTTGGGGAGTATTGTCTAGATTCATGTCAAGACAGATCCAGGCCTGTTTACCTCTAAGGGGCCGTGTATGTACACCCAGTGTCAAAGTCAGATAAGATGCCCTCCCTGGAAAACTGGATATCCACGTTCCAACCCCCTCCAAGGTGAGAGGAAGCTTAGCTGGGTCCCTTTGCTTCTTTCAATCCCCTGATGTGAACCAGAAGAAACTACTGGGGACATTTGAATTAGGCACACAGCTTGGAGCTAGGAAAGGGAATCCCTACTATTTCTCCAGAGCTCTAGATTCTGGACTAAAAAAAGTCAGGCCAGTGTTTTGCTGAGGACTGAGTCCTGGGATGTCATGATAATGTCTCCTATTGCACAGCAAATCAGACCCCAGCCCACTTACCAAAACCACCCCCACTCCACAATGGCATTCTCTGCCACCTTCTCTCCTGAGAGCAGGGCTGCTCCTACTATCTTGTTCTGGTCTCTGCCCCAGCTCACAGCTCTCTCCCTTCCATAGCCAACCCACTTTCAAAGCTGTGGAGATTGGCCCAGACCAGGATCTGGATGTTGTTAAAGTGACAGAAGACAGCCAGGAGCTTCAGGTGCGGAACTCAAGTGGGTAAGTGAGAGGAGACCTCTGGCCTGCAAAGTTTAGCATGTGAGCCAGCTCAGCCTGAACAGACCAGCAGCAAAAGGCATGTAAGCCAGACAATAGGAAGAACTCCCAGCCAAGCAGATCATTCAGCACTGAGAGCTATAGAATCACTTTTTTGAGAGATTTTCTTTGTTAACTTTTTTTTTTAATCGAATATATAGTTGGACAAAGTGTGCTCTCCTACCCAAAGGCAGAGGGATGGATAAAGTGACCTTGCTATCAGTCTGAATGGTAAAGTCAAATGTTTTTACTACTGCCTTTGGTGCCCTAATAAATTGCCCAATAGGCAAGATTCCAAAGTCACTTCATCCCTCCCTACCTCTCACTCACCCAGGCCAGAGTAGGCCCTCCACACGTTTGCAGTGCTCCATGACCTGGCCTTGCCACCCTGCATTAGAGCATAGCATCTAAATGCAATCGGCCACACTGCAGCAAAGTGGCTCAGACGGGATGCTGGCTTCTTAGCATCCAGGGAGTTACTGAGGGCTGCTCATTCATCAAAGTAAATCTTGAAAAGGACAGAGTTGGTAATCGGGTGATGTTTGCCTAGAATTCCACTGAACTCCCATTTTTCTTCCATTTGGAAAGCCCGCAGTGCAGTGGACTCCTCTGTCCTCTCCTTGCTCAGGCAGGACCCAGCACAGGGTATATGTTCAATTCTGGGCTGTTGGATCAAATCAGGTTGCTCTGAGTGTTAATGCAGTTTCTATACAGCCCCCATCATGCAAGATTCTGGACTTAAAAAAAGTCAGGCCAGTGTTGTGCCAAGGACTGAGCCAGATTTCCCAGGTAGTGGGAGAGAAATCAACAGTACCAGAAGGTCAGAGTCCCTGCCTTCCAGCCAAGGGAGAAGCAGAACCCACAGGGCCCTGTATCTCTCTTCCAGACCTTGTCTCTCAGGCTCCCTGGTTGCCCTGCACTGCCTTGGTGAGTATGCTCCATCTCTGAGGGGTTGAGACCTGGACTAGGAATGACCAGGGAGGAAGACCTTTCTCTGCATTCCTAAATCTAGAACATTTAGAGTCTTCCAGACTCCAAGTTTCACTCTGTTCAGGCCGAACCTTTATTCTTTAGCCTTTGAGCTTATAGCTCAGTGCTCCTACAAATGGTTGGTGTTAGGAATTATCTTCTACCCTCTACTCACAGCCCATGACTTGAGGATATTATTTTTTCATTACTGTAATGACATACCTGAAGCAGGCTAACTTTATAAGGAAAATAAGTTTATTTAATTCACAGTTTTGAAAGCTGAAGGTTGACTATGAGGCAGCTCCATTGATTTGGCCTCTGTTGAGGATCCAACTTCAGATGATGGCTAATGACAGGAGCACTTGCAGGAACAAGAGATCATATTTCAAAACAAAAAGCCCAAGAGCCATTCAGGAGTCAGGTTTACTCTTTTAACAAATGGCTTTCACAAGCACTCAGGAATTCCAGGAAAACAACCTTCATCCCTTCTGAGGGCAGCCTCTCCAACAACCTAAGAGCCATAAGGTCGCAACTCTCAGAGTTCCCGCCACCTCAACACCACCCCAAGCTCCCAGACACGGACCTCTAGGGGACTCATTCAAACTGAATCCAAATCATAGCAGGGAGCAGTAAGCAGATCAATTTGGCTAGACAGAAACTTTATATAAATCCAGTGGGAGTCTGCCAGAAGAAAGAGTTTAAACTCTAACCTTGCCAACAGAGAGCTTTGGGTGGGTGAGCAAGGTGGCAGGTAAAAGCGGTTTGAAAACAGACAGTATCCTAAAGGCCCCCCTGGCACAGTGCCAGACACGCAGGACAGGGTGGCAGCCTTTCCCTGCTGGAAGCACCACCATGGCAGGGGCCGGCCAAGGGACAGGAGAGGCAGGGAGGGGGCTGAGGTCTGAGCTGAAGTGTCAGATGCGAAAACCAGGTCCGGTCAGGGGAAAGACAGGATGACTGATCAGGAGCCTTGCTTAGCAGGGGGGCCAAACTGGACGAAAGATGAGTTGGAGATCCGAAAATCCAGTTTCTGGAAATTTCTTCCCACTTCCGGGTGCCAAAGTAGCTTGTGGGCGTATTTACTGTTACTCAGCAGGAGCAGCTGGGGACATGCGCCTGGGCGGAACTTTCATAACTCTGCATCCCTGTTTAGTTTGAAGGTCATAAATTCCCAGCACAGTGCACACACCCAGGTTGGCAATACAGACTCCTAAACACACCTAAAGTCAAACAAAAGGAGAGGGAGGTCTGAGGGAAAGCCTGTGGTCTGGAACACTCAATGTCGCTCTGAGAACCATTGGGAATTGGCCTGGTCCTCCCTGGCTCCTGGTACCAGTCCTAAGGGCTCTGCTCAGGGCAGACCTAGGCTGTCAGAGGAGGCAGCCCATCCCCCAGAGTCTGACTTCCCCTTTTTCCCTCTTTCCGGTGGAGTCCAGCCTGTGGGAGGAGCCTGAAGGCTCCTCGGGTGGTGGGCGGGGAGGAGGCCTCTGTGGATTCTTGGCCTTGGCAGGTCAGCCTCCAGTACAACAAGCAACACGTCTGCGGAGGAAGCATCCTGGATCCTCAGTGGATCCTCACGGCAGCCCACTGCTTCAGGTAAGGCCCTGAACGCAAGGAGACTGGGGGGACCAACGCCATGAAGGGACTGCATCTCCTGGCTTAACCCTAACCCTAACCCTGGAGACCATTGCCAGGATGAGGACCCCTCAGTGAGACACTGGCCAAGACGCCCATTGTTAAGCCTGAGCAGAGAGTGCTGGGCACCAAGTCTGACATTTCTGGATAGAAAAGCCATCGGATACCCACCTCATCCTCCAAATCTTCCACTCCACAAAAGCTCTTCCCACCTACATGGAGTCCTGAGAATTCATTTCCTCGTTGCCAGTTTACAGGGAGTGGTCCCAGGGTCTAGAATCACGGTCATACTTCATTATGTCCAGAAATGTCCTTGAACAGACATAGGTTCCCTTTCTATCCAGCAGAGAGGCCTGCCAAATCTCTGGGAAAGGGCCATCCCAGGACCCCTTCACTTTCACTCATTCATTCAACATTTCATGAGTATCTAAAGGAACTGAGATCCAAATTATGTGCCTAGGACATGAGACAGACTCCAAGGCTACCCCATCAAGCATTCCCAGTCTAGCCCCAGGGTTCTCAGGCTTTTTGAGAATCTGACAAGAGGTATAAATCATTTCCTGGTGTGTGTGTTGGGGGGGTCCCACATACTAAGCTGTGTCTGGTGTGGGAATCATGAAAGACAAGCCCATAAGTCGCTGACCACAGTGGAAGCACCACGTGAGTAGCACAGCCAAGACCAAGGGTGGAATAAAGAGCGCCAGGACCCCACAGCTCAGCCCTCAGGCAGACATTTTCCTGGGCAGGTTTCACCAAGGAAAATAATCAAATCCCCTATAGGGAAGGTGATTCCTCAGACTGCCCTTCCCACCACCCTGCCTCCACCATCAGATTACCTCCTAAGGCAGCAGCACCCAGCACTCTAATCCCTAGGGCCCTGGGGACTCAGCCCCTGGCAAACCCTTCTCATGCTTGGCTCAAACTTGAAGCCATCCTTCTCTGTCCCCAGGAACTATCGTGATGTGTCCAACTGGAAGGTGAGGGTGGGCTCAGAAAAATTGAGCAGCTTCCCATCCCTACCTGTGGCCAAGATCTTCACCACTGAGCACAACACCTTGTACCCCAAAGAGAAGGACATTGCCCTTATGAAACTAGAGAACCCACTGACATTCTCAGGTGAGGTAGTACCAGGGGACAGAGCCCTGAGGGTGGCCCTGTTCTATGGGATTCTAAACAAGTGTCAAAGAAACCCTTTCTGAAGGCTTAGTCACCAGGCTCTCCTAGGCCCTAGTCATGTTCCAAAGTTTGTCCCTGAGATTTGTTTTCTTCAGGAGTGGTAAGGTGTCAGACCTGGAGACAACTGCCTCAGAACAAAGACTTTATTACTTACCAGTTTCTGAGAGGATGGGGCCTACCTCGCCATGCAGGACCACTTAGGAAAGGACCTGGGTCGGTCAGGAGGCAGAGGGAGAGAGGGGAAAGCGTGGCCAGAGTCCGAGGCTGGGCAAGCTTGGCATTGGCTGGTGTGAAGAGTTGTCTGGGCTAAGGAGCTTGGTCTCTAGGTTTCTAGTACCTGGCCCCAGAGTGATGTAGGGAAGGGGAAAATATTGGTTTGGTGTGTGAGAGTTAGATAAAGGAGGTTGGGGGATAGACTTGGCATTGGTTGTTTTTCATATTAAAGGTGTGTCCACAGGCCAGGGCTTTAGCATCTCAAAGAATGAGCTAATCCAGTCTCTCCCACAAGAGAGATGGGTAAGATCCCCAGCCGAAGCATCCTAAAACAGACAATTTTAAAAGTCATGAAGCTGGGATCTCCTTCCTCCTCTCCACTCCTGGCAGGTACCATCAGGCCCATCTGCCTGCCCTTCTTTGATGAGGAGCTTGCTCCAGCCACCCAACTCTGGGTCGTCGGCTGGGGCTTTACGGAGGAGAATGGTGGTAAGTCCTGGACTCAGGAACATAGGGCAAGAGATAACCTTGTATGAGAGAGCAGCTCCCAAGGGGTCATGGGAAGGTGGCCATCCTTCAGAAAAGCCCATCCTGGAGGACCAAGCACCAAGGTTCCAGGTATAAAGCAAAGAGATCTAGTGATGCAGAGAATGAACTTGGGTTGGGGGTAGACGGCAAGAATGAGAGTGTGTGTTTAACCTCCCAGGGAAGATGTCTGACACACTGCTGCAGGCGTCAGTCCAGGTCATTGACCACACCCGGTGCAATGCAGATGATGCCTACCAGGGAGAAGTCACTGAGAAGATGCTGTGTGCAGGTGTCCCAGGAGGTGGCGTGGACACCTGCCAGGTGGGGCCTCCCAGGGTCATGTGGAGTTCTGTGGTTAGGGGGGTGCATCCTGGAGAGATATGAACCCCCAGAGGCTGAAGGCTTAACACGAAACCTTGCATGTGGTGGGCATTCAGCGTGATGAGGGGAAGGAGGGAGACAGGGAGGGAAGGAAGGAACATGAAGATTTAAGAATGTGGGTGGGTGGGTGGACAGACCAGATAAATAGCAAGCTTTCAAATGTCCATCTCGCACACAAAGATGACATTCCTCATCCTCCCCACCCACCCTTACGTATCATCTACAGGTCCATGAAGACAGGGACCCCAGATCTCTTCTCTCTGTGACGGTCTCTCCACTGCTGAACTTTACTAGAACTTTACTACCCCACACCTCCAGAAGGTCTTCAGAACATTTTCATTAAAACTCCTTTTCCAATCCCATTCCCAGTCATTAAATCCTTCCTTCAAGAGGCATCTCTTGTGTGCCACAAACATGGCAGGCTTAGAGTCAGTGTCTGCCCTCAATGAGTTCACAGTGGTGGTGGGGACATCACAAACAGGCTGTAGTGTTATTGGGTTCAGAGAGGGGACAACTTGTCATTGGTTACTTACTTGCTTATTGGTGCTTCTCATCCCATTTGATCCTAAGCTTCCTAAGGGCAGGGATCTTTCTTTCTCTCTTTCTCTCTCTCTTTCTTTCTTTCCTTCCTTCCGTCCTTCCTTCCTTCCTTTAACTAATAGAATCCCAATTGCCCAGACACAAAATAGGCACTCCAGAAGTGGTTAATTAAACTCTAGAACTACCACGTTACACAAAGATAACCCGACTTCCTTCCCCCGGGCCCTTTTCAGCCTTCAGTTTGCTGGTGTAAGTTGTGACCTCGGGAGAAGGCTCACTGCACACCCACAATTTACTTGACCACCAACAGACCCTTTTGCTCCAGCAGAGAAGAGCACTTCTGGATGCAGGATGGGCAGGAGCAAGGGGGCTGAGGGCAGAATGGCAGAGAGTGCTGGGAAGTGCAGGACCAGGAGGAAGGAAGCCAGCCCCTGGCCACCCTCCCCAGCAACCCCTGTTCTGGCCTCTCACAGGGTGACAGTGGTGGACCCCTGATGTACAAGTCTGACCACTGGAAGGTGGTGGGCATCGTGAGCTGGGGACATGGCTGTGGGGGCCCAAGTACCCCAGGAGTGTATACCAAGGTCACAGCCTATCTCGACTGGATCTACAGTGTGTGGAAGGTGAGCACGTTCGTCCCACCCAGGGTGACCTCCCTCTTTCCTCCACCGTGAGAGCACCAACCATCCTTAGATTTAAGTGATCCTGACAACCTTTTGCCTCCCACATAATTTCCCTTCCCAACAAGCTGATAGCCTGAGATTCCTTCATTAAGGCTGAAATTCCTGAGGTCAGAGATTCCTGCTAACTGCCAGTGCCTTAGGGCATGGAACACATCCACTTTATCAAGCTTTATCACTGTCTGTTTCCTAACAGAAGGAGACTATCAGATCCTTTCCAGGGAAAGATTGTGATAAGGAAGAGGGTGGAAAGGTTTCTGAGACTTCCTGGTCCCTAGAGACTATAAAGAGAGCATAGTAGTGCAGAGAGGAAGATAACTCTGCCCCTGTCATCATGATGTCAAGTTTTGACTCCTCTGATTTTCCCTTTGTGGCTCTCTTTCATTCTAGTCTGAGATGTAAGGCTGCTGTTCCTCTGCAGCGTTCAGAGCTGCTTCTCTCCAGTCCTCCCCACTGGGGATGCCCCAGAAGTCCCACACTGGGGCTTGTTTCTCCACCCACGGCCTTGGCATTTGCTAGAGCAGCAAACGGTCTCCGTTCCTGCAAGACCCTCACACCCCAGAGGCACCCAGAAGGAAGGCAGCCGCCCTAGCTCAGTCATCCCCAGTGCTTCCAGAATCCCAGGGAGAGATGCAGCCCGCTGAACGGAGCCAGCTATGGACCGAGGTCTCAGAGGCACTGCTAACTCAGGTGGAACTTTCCCCCTCTACTGAATAGAAGAGGGCTCTCCCCAGATAACCCGGCTGGAGAGAAGAAGAGGGTCTGGCCAGCCCTCTCCCTTCTCCACCCATTCCCAAGCCCACCAGAACAAGAAACCAGATGTAGTGTAAATGCACCATCCTACCTTTGGCATGCTACTGTTACCTACAGGTGTTATTATTGTTACTTCTAAGTGTTGTTGTCATTAAATGATGGTATCTTTGGTACATGTTTGCTGGGCTGCTTGATAAGAATGGAGCTAGGACCATCAGGCATTAATTCTTTGGCCTGGGGAGACAATTACTTCTCAAAGTAGAGGCACAAGAAACAGAGACAAGGAGACCAGATCTGCTAAGTGGGGGCAACAGCGAGCTGCACCTGGGGAGGCCAGGGCATCTCCTTCCCACACAGGCTTCTCCCGCAGCCCCGCTTCCCTTTCTGTCTGCCTGATGTCAGCTGTGGGCTAAGGACACCCTGTGACTTGGGAGAGAGCCAATTTAAGCATTCAAGGGTGACATTCAAGCAGAGCTCCCCAAATGGCTGGAAAGAGATATTACACCTCTGTGGCCTCATTTCTTCCTCCTACAAAGACCTCCATGTGGTTCTTTTATTTAAAAAAGAAAGAAATGAAGGAAAAAAGAAAAAAAAGTGTCACCTGCCAGGCATGAGGCAGCCGCCAAGCTAAGTTCTGGAAACTAAGTATTCATAAGTGCCTGTACTTAAAATGTTGGAGAGTTTTAAGCCCTGTGGATTTCTCCAGAAGTAATGAAGGCTCATAAAATATACTGGTTAATGTTTTACTAGAGTCTTAGAAGATGACTGAAATCCTCAACAGTCAAAAAACAAATAAACAAAATAAAAATAAATAAAGCCATCAGAACCATGAAACTAAAGTGGTGACCTGGGAGCAACAAACTGAAGATCTTGGGTTGTCTCAGGGACAAAGACCTCTCTAAAAGCAGTTCCCACTGCAGGGAAACTGAACCCGGGATTCCCCTATGTAACAGATATAACTGAAGGGGGCAAATGGGTCTCAGGTGTCGGATCCTCTGAAGGACAATATCCCCAATTTGTAAAGCCTCAGGATTCTCAAAGATCTTCAAATATGAGCTTTCAATTGAAGATCAGAAAGATGTTTAAAAAGAAAACACGACATAAGTGGGAATCATTATAAACAGCTAATTTAGAACCCAAGGACCTCAGATGTCAGGATGATCAAACAATTATAATATTAATAGAGTATTCCTATGTGCCAGGCACTGTTCTAAGGGCATTTAACATTCACACGGGGGCTGGAGGTATAGCTCAGTGATGGAGCACTTGCCTAGTATGCATGCGGCCCTGGGTTTGATCCCCAGCACTACAAAACTAGCATACCCTCACACTAACCTACAATGGAGTATTATTCTTATCCTCATGTTATGGATAAAAAAGACAAAGACACAATGAGGTAAAATACCTTGCCCGACGTTACAAACTAGTTAAGTTGATCATAATGTTTTGACTACAAAGTGCATGCTGTAAACCGCCATACTATAGGAGTTCCAATATGATAACTTGCAGAATGTTTAAATAATTAAATGCTATTTCAACATTTAATTTTTTTAGATTGTGGTAAAATACACATAATCTAAAATTTACCATCTTAACCATTTTTACATGCACAGTCCAATGGACTAAGTACAATTACATTGTGCTACCCTCACCAACATCCATTCACAGAATTGTTTTCACCTTGCAAAACTGAAACTCTATATCCAGTAAGTAGTAACTCCTCACCTCTCCCTCCTCACAGCACCTGACAATCACCATTCTACTTTCTATAAATTTGACTATTCTATGTACCTCTTATAAGTGCAAACATACAGTATTTGTCATTTTGTGCCTGGTTTATTTCACTCAGCAGAATGTCCTAAGGCTCTTCATGATGTAGCAGGTGTCAGAAGTTCTTTTATAAGGTTGAATAATATTCTATTGTTTTAAACACATTTTATTTATTTGTTCATCTGTCAATGGACATTTGAATTACTTGTACTGTTTGGCTATTGTGAATAATGCTGTTATGGACACGAATATGTAAGTATCTCTTCAAAGTCCTGCTTCTGATTCTTTTGGATATATGCCCAGAAGTGGAATTGTTGGATCATCTGGTAATTCTACTTTTAATTGTTTGAAGAACCACCATTTTGTTTTCCATATAGTTGGCACCATTTCACATTGATTTTTACATACATTAACATACAAGAGTTTGGATTTCTCTACCTCCTCACCAACACTTGTTTTTTTGTTAAAAACATGATATTTCAACGATCAAGAAAAAGGACAGGCAGATTTGAAGAACCAAATAGAGCTCTCAGAAATAAAAACTACAATTATGAGAATGGAAAACTGAATGGATGGGATAAATTGCACTTAAGACACAGATTGAGAGAGAATGTAGCTTGCAGAATTTGGTGTTTACAGTAGAAATAGATAAGAGAGCCAGGCGTGGTGGCCCATTCCTGTAATCTCAGTGATTTTGGAGGCTGAGACAGAAGGATCTCAAGTTCAAAACCAGCTGCAGCAACTTAGTGAGACCCTGACTCAAAATAAAAAATAAAAAGGGCTGCGGATGTGGCTCAGTAGTTAAGTGCCCCTGGGTCAATCCCCAGGAAGAAAGAAACAAGGAAGGAAGGGGGGGGGGAAGGAAGGAGAGAGGGAGGAAGGGAAAAGAAAGGAAGGAAGGAAGGAAGGAAGGAAGGAGAGTGGGAGGGGAAGGAAGGAAGGGCGAGGGAGGAAGGGAGGCAGGGAGGGAGGGAGGAAAAAAGGAGAAGGGAAGGGAAGGAAGGAAAGGAGGAAGGAAGGAAGAGATAAGAGAATAAAATATGGGAAAAAAAGGGTCTAACATATCCAGAGTCCTATCAGGAGAAAAAGAGAGAAGAAGTAGATAATAAAGTAGATACAGTACCCAAAGGCAAAACAGCTGAGAATGTTCTGGAACCAATAAGGCATGAACCCACAGATAAAGGTATGTGCTGCCACATACACCCATACAACCAAAGTGGAAAATTAGAATATATCCGTACCCAGGCACATTATAGTGAAACTGTGTATCATCAAAGATGAAAATAAATTGTGCAAAGCAGCCAGAGAAAAAACCCAGACCACCCACAGTACCACAAAGTTATCATAGTTAGACTGACTGTGGACTCTGTAGCAATAAAGAAGCTGGAAGACAGTGGAATGGAATCTTCAACTGCCAAGACATTATGATGGTCAATCAAGGGTTGTGAACCCTACAAGCCTATCTTTCAAGAAGAAGTGTATTTTTAGCTAGGTGCAATGGCATACACTGTAATCCCAGCCAGTCAGGAGGCTGAGGCAGGAGGATTGCAAGTTCAAAGCCAGCCTTAACAACTTAGTGAGACCCTAAGTAACTTAGTGATATCTGGTCTAAAAATTAAAAATAATAAAAAGGACTGCAGATGTATTTCAGTGATTAAGCACCCCTGGGTTCAATCCCCAGTACCAAAAAAAAAAAAAATTAAGAATAAAGGCATTTTCACACTGTAGTGGCACACACCTATAATCCCAGCAACTCAAAACTCAAGATACTGAGGCAGGAGAATCACAAGTTCCACACCAGACTCAACAACTTAGTCAGACCCTGTCTCAAAACAAAAAATAAAAAGGGCTGGGGATATAGCTCAGGGGTAGAATGCCCCTGGGTTCAATTCCCAGAACCACCACCCCCTCAAAAAAGAAAGAAAGAATAAAGGTATTTTAAGGAAAGCCAACCACCAACAAAACTTCACTAAAGGAACATCTATAGCACAAACTCTAGGAAGAAGGAAATTGTCCTAAAAGGAAGGACTGAGATGCAAGAAGAAATTGTAAGGCACCTGGTAAAAATGCACATAAATCTGGGCTGGGGTTGTGGCTCAGTGGTAGAATGCTCACCTGACATGCATGAGGCACTGGGTTCGATCCTCAGCACCACATAAATAAATAAAATAAAGGTATTGTGTCCACCTACAACTAAGAAATATTTTTTTAAATGCACATAAATCTAAACAAACTTTGTCTACAGAAACAGTAACTTTGTTTTTCTGGGTTAATTTTTAAAGGGCTAACTAAAATATGGGATAACAGTGGCATTAATTCAGAAGGGATCATTGTAGTTAAAATAATCTAAAGTTCTTCAAATGTTCAAAAAGGGAGATCAAATATTAACTAAATTTATGTTATACAAAGTGTGTATGCTATGCTCTAAACACTCAAAAGGTGGACTACCAGAAGAATGGAAGTAAAATATTTCACTTCCAAAACAATAGATAGAACTAGATTAAGGAAAAACAAAGAAATCAAGCAATTTCAAAAGAAGGAAGAGGAAGAAGGGAGGAAAGCATAGAAAAATCAAATTAATACAACACACAAAGTAGAATGGTTTTTAAAAGCATCAATAATCATAATAAATAGCAAACTTACCAATTAACATACAGAGATAGTCAAATAGGATGAAAATTGCTATAAGTCTGGATCTTGAAGTTCCCCCAAAGACTCATGGGTTGAAGTGTGGTCCCAGCCTGGAGTGCTACTGAGAGGTGCTGGAACCCTGTGGAAGTGGGGCCGAGTGGAAGGAAGTAAGTTCACTGGGGCATGCCCTCCGAGAGGACATTGAGACCCTGGTTCCTCCTCTTGTCTCTCTGCTTCTTGGCCACTGCCAGGTGGGCAACTTCCTCTGTCATGTGCTCCCACCTTGATGTACGGTCTCAGTACAGACCCAAAAGCAAGGTAGTCAACCAACCATGGACTGAAAACTGCAAATTGTGAGACAAAATAACCCTTTTCCTTGTCAAATTGATTATGTTGATTACTTTGTTACAGTAACAGAACACTAATATAAAAGAAGAAAAGTACCAGTGTAAGGCATCGGTGGCAACTTGAGCGATACCGATGTGCTCCAGGCAGAGTTGCATCCCTGGCTGTGCCTGGGACCTGCAGTGCCCCAGAGTCAGATGGTCCAGTCCACATACCTAGTAGAGCCCAAAGAGTGATGATATCTGAGGACCAAGTCCAAGAGACAAAAATTCTAAAATTAAAAATAAAAATGGCTGATAAAGAAAATATCAAAATACCTACAGGAAGCAAAAATAATACAACAATGGGAAAAAATATATTCCTTTAAAGCCTTCTAATGAATTAACCAGTTCAACTGCAGAAATGGAAACAAATGATTTTCAGGATGGCACTCAGACTCTGCAGTTATCAATGAAAGATGATCCCCAAGATGATCCCCAAAAATACAACATGAAGTCAGGCATTTTACCTTAAAAACATTAAGTATTATTAACAATACTAAAAAGAAACGAGTGCCTGCAGAAAAACCAAACCAAGCAGCTAACATGCCCAAGAAACCTGTGCTTGGATCTTATCACGGCCAAATTGTTCAGTCTACGATTAATTCATTTAGAAAGCCTCTACAAGTCAAAAAATGAGAGTTCTGCATCAACAAAGCAACTTTCAACTACTGTCTCCAAAGCCACAAAGCCTGAGTCTGTAAATACCACCAATGTAACCATGAGAAGTAATACAGCCTCCAGTACAACCGCTACTACTAAATTTGAAAGTACTAAAATTGTGAACATTAAATCTCGGAACTCACAACTTGTGCAATCTCCTATTAGAAGTCACTACGATAACACCCAGGACACCGTGAAACAAGCCATCAACCAAACCTCTGCCAGTGATAAAAGCCAAAAAGGGCCTCAAGAAAAAGAATAATTGCAGCCAAAAACGGTTTTAATCTAGTGTCAAAACCAGTTCTTCTCAGGGCATAAAAAGAAATAGGGTGGGGGCTGGGGTTCTGGCTCAGTGGTAGAGCGCTTGCCTCACATACGTGCAACACTGGGTTCCAACCTCAGCACCACATAAATAAACAAAATAAAGGTATTGTGTCCATCTACAGCTAAAGAAAAAAAAAATTTTTTTAAGAAATAGGGGCTATCAAGAAGCATAGCATTCTGGGGGCCGCGGTTGTGGCTCAGTGGTAGACCAATTGCCTAGCATGTGTGAGTCACTGGGTTCGATCCTCAGCACCACCAAAAATAAAGGTATTGTATTCATTTAAAATCAAAAGAAAAAGAAAAAAAGCATAGCATCTGAAATTGTAGCCAGGCCTGTTTCATCTTCTAATACCAAACTGATAGAAAAGTCAAAAACCATTGACCAAAGAAGACATACTATAGCAAAAAGCAATGGTTGATAGATCAGCTCAGCCCAAAGAAACTGCAGAAGAGAGAAAAACTCATCTGAGTGAGTGGAAAACGCAAAGGAAAAGTCCTAAAAAGGCCTCTGAACTTCGTAGTTCCCCAGCCCACATCTGAAGGACAAAATGAAAACCAGCTGGCTCCTTTGGGATTCTCATGGCAAAGAAGATGAACAAAGATTATTTACTGAAAAAGTAAACAGGACCATTTCCGAATGCCTGAACTGTTAATAAGAAGATGCTCAGAAGAAGAAATATTGGTTACATCGAATGACCTAATTAAAGAATTCCAGGGCTGGGGTTGTGGCTCAGTGGTAAAGCACTTGCCCAGCATGTGTGAGGCACTGGGTTTGAATCTGAGCACCACATAAAAAATAAACAAATAAAATAAAGGCATTGGTCCATCGATAACTATAAAAAAAATTCCAAATGACAAAAACTTGTAAAATATTGGATATGTCTTATACGTATTGAACCAATCACAAATCCTGTTGAAAATATTATCTCAAACTATGAAAAGGCCATTCTGAACAGGAGCTCAGCCTATTGAAGAGATGTGACATGTCCTGTCGATATTCTAACAATGAAGAGTCAAGAAAAAGTTAATTTGGGAGAACATATTGAGGTTTATTCATCCAAAGAACACGTTCAAGAAGTCAACACTGAACCCACAGGTATTAACCTGGAGCCAGAAAAACCAGAAATGGAGAATAAACACCATAGAAATGTGATTTTTAAAGATTATGATAAAGAGCAAGATGACAAAATGATAGATCCAACCAATAAGGTTAAAACCCCGATGCAGAAACTATAGCAAGTTGCTTAATTAAATAGAATGTATCTACTACACTATACTTGCAAAGTATAAAAACGAAGATGCAACTTGATTAATCAAATTCTGCATTTAAGAAGCTGAAGTTTCTAACAACATGAGACATCTCAACATCTTCTAAAAAAGACTTCTAAATTACCAGACATGTTAAAAGACCAATATTGTTATGTGTCTTCAATGGAACAGTTATCAGAGCTGGGAGACAAAACTGATGCTTTCATATGCCCCCCTAATGCAGCACTGGGCCCCATGTACTCTGAGACTGATAAGAAGAGAAATAAAGCTCCAATGAGGAATGCGGGATTTTATTATTCCCTGGTTTCCTTTGTTTTGTGTGGCTTCCTATTTCCTTTAGGTTTGTATTTGGCTAAGTATCTGAGTATTCATGGCAGTGAGCTTCTTTCCTAACATTCATGTTATAGGAGTTGTCTTTCTGTGCATCAGGAAACTAATCCTGCCTGGTCAATCTCAACAGACTGAGTTTTTCTTTAAATAGGTAAATTTTGTCAGTTTGTTAATGATGTTCCTTAAATACAAATAGGTTTTGTCATAATGGTAGCTTGTTCACTTTACTAAATATTAAGTATAGTAACCACGCATCATCGGGAAATGAGGTGTTCTAGATAAAAGTATATTTTTAATGGTGACATGTTTTAAAACTTTATGATGTAACCTCCCTGCCTTTAGATAGAATACCAACAATATTTTTGCCTTTATTTAATTAGTATGAAAGTAAAATATTGGGACTGGGAATAGAGCTTAGCATGCCTGAGGCCCCTGAATTCAATTTCTAGCACCAAAAAAAAAAAAAAGTCCAAATTTGTAATGTGCAGAGCAACTCCCTTCAAATATAAACACATGTAATATTTAGGTTGCTTTTCCACCAAATGTATGTTACCCAGCTATAGAATGTTGTGCTATGCTGTGTCCCTTGAACTGCCTGCCTGTGGCTCTTCACTGTTACTTTTCATCAGTGACAGAAGCCTGCCTATGTAGTCTGTTGGCCTCTATCTTTTCATTGTAGCCAAGGTCATAAAAAAGGATAATTCAACTAAATACTCCATTTCTAAGAAAAGATACTTTGTATAAGAAAAAAGTGCCAAATGTAGTGAACATTAGACACTTTAAATCTAGTCTGAGTTCCTTTTATAGCTGGATAATGTTAAAATTTTAACTTCCTTAGCTTCATTTTAGAGTTTATAAATTACATTAGGATGGAGTTCAGGAAGGAATGTATATTTAAGAAGTGACATTCCAATGTAGGTAGCATTTCTGAAATAATTAATACTTGCTTTCTTCTCTTAAATCATATCCCCTGTCTCCACTGGAACATGAAATTCATGAACAGTGACATGATAGTTACACTCAGTGAAAAGTTTTCTTTTCCCCATGCCTAAACACCACCAATAAACTTGTTTTCTAAGGCCCTGAACTAATACTTAAGTGGCATATATCCTATGCCAGTCTACAGTTTCAAATAAGTGAACTATAAAAGAATAGTGAACTACATGTGTAATATGAGTGTGAAGAGCACATACTTGGTCTAATGTTCATGCCTTTTAGAGATCTTTATTTTATTTATTGTCTTACATTCTACAGAGTAGGATTTTCATTCTTTTTAAACTGTGTACCTAATATGTATATAATAAAAGTATCTGTATAATAAAAAAAAGAAAAGAAAAAATAAAATCAGCTGTGCACTATTTGTAAAATATATGCCCCAAACATCAGGTTACAGAACCATTAAAACTAAAAATATGAAGATAAAAATCGAGAAACAAGTACTTATCAAATTTAAGCTGGAGTAGTTTTCTAATATTTTTTTAAAATAGGAATTTAGGACAAAAAGACCAAACTAACTTTAGAATAAAGAGAGATCAAATATATTATGAAAAGTACAATTCACCAGGAAGATATAATAAATTAAAGCTTGTGAACAAAAAGAAGAAAGAAGAAAAGAACACACACACATCCTTTTGTAACTGCTAGAGTTAGCTATAACTCCAAGTCCTTACTCTCAAGTGGCATTTAAAGAAAAAAAAGAAAATGAACAGTCTTCTACTTTGCCATAAGTTCGACTTCCAAGTAACAAGATGATGGATCCAGGTGGAAAGGTAAGCTCTTATTTTCTAAGAAGTATAGCTAATCCATAAAAATGAGAGATAGAAAGCCAATCTTTTCATCTTCTAATGAAATCACTGATTCAGGCAAGAATCATCAATGGATGCTAAAATCATTTTGTGGAAGGTCAGTGTGTCTGATCCTTGGTTGAAGTCCTATCCCAGAAGGTGGGGTGTTCAGAGGTGGGTCTGGGGAGGGTGAGTGGCAGGCGGGCTCCACACTCGTGAATGGGTCTGTTTGCCCTTCTACATGTGAGGACTCAGCAAAAGGCTGATAACAATGAATTTTTCACTTCATTGAGTGTGACAATGGTATTATAGTTAAGTAATAAAAACGTCCTTAATTTTAAAAGATAGACACCGAAGTAACAGGGTAAAAAGATATGAAGTTGTGATTTACTTCAAAATGCACCCAAAAAAATAGTTAAAGGAAATACAGGAAAATGCCAACAAATGCTAAAGCGTTAGATATTTATTATTTTATTATTTATTATTCTATTCTATTTTTCTGTATTTGACATTTTTCTCAGCAAACAATTTTGGGGTTTTTTTGTTCTGTTTTGTTCAGAGGCACTCAACCACTGAGCCACATCCCCAGTCCTATTTTGTATTTTATTTAGAGACAGAGTCTCACTGAGATGCTTAGCACCTCGCTCTTTGCTAAGGCTGGCTTTGAACTCAAGATCCTCCTGCCTCCACCTTCCGAGCCGAGCCGCTGGGATCACAGGCCTGTGCCACCACGCCCAGTCTTGCTGTGGTTTTGTTGCTGGGTTTTGTTGTTGTTGTTGTTGTTGTTGTTGTTGTTGTTTTTGCAGCACTGGGGACTAAACCAGGGGCGCTGTACCACTGAGCTGCATTCCCAGCCATTTTTCTTTTTTATTTTCAGACAGAGTCTCTCTAAGCTCCCAAGCTGGCCTGGAACTTGTGATCCTCCTTCCCAAGTCACTGGGATTACAGGTGTACACTGGGACATCTGGTGCAAATAGATTTTTTTTTTAAATTTATGCAAACACAACATAAAATGCCTCAAAAACGTAAAGAACTACAAAGAGAAGTTGATAATCCTTCCTGTGGTTTGGATCTGGTTTGTTGTGCCGGGTGCCTGGTCCCCAGTGTGGCAGTGTTGGAATCTTAGGAGGTAGGCCTAGTAGAAAGGGGTCAGGTCCCAGTGGCACCCTTGGGAGGGATTGATGTGGTCTTGAGGGGCCATCCTTAGTTCCTGCAAGAGGGAGTTTTTATGAAAAGAACAAGTCTGGCTCCTGAACTTCCCTGGCTGGCTACCACCCTGTGATCACTCCCTGCTACACACCGCCATTTTCCTTTCTGTTTCTCCACCCTGTTGCTACATAGCCAACCAGTGCGCCCTGGCCAGGACACGGGCAGTGTCATGTTGTGAGGGCCCTCCAGCCACCAGAATCATGAGTTAACAAACCTCTTTGGGAGGATGGGCTTGGGCAGTACAGAAAATCTAACTCAGGGCCTTGTGTACATTAGGCAAGCTCTCTGCCACTGAGCTATACCCTCCTCCAGACCTTTTTATTTTGAGATAGGGTCTAAGTTGCCCAGTCATTCCTTGAACTTGAGATCCTCCAGCCTCCCAGGTAGCTGTAATTACAGATATACTCCATCACTCCCAGTTTTAAATAAACCAATTTACGTTATAAAATTCTCAGCCTCAGGCATTTTGTTATAGTAACACAAAACAGACTAGGAAATCTCCCAACACAGTGGAAGATTTCTGCACACTTCTCTTGAGTATTGACAGGACAAACAAGTAAAATATTAGTATAGAAGATCAAACAACGCTATTAACACACCTGATTAATAAGCCTATGAAGAACCATGACTCAATACTTTGCAAATAAACATTCTTAAATAGGTTCATACTAGTTCATGAAGGAACTTAACAAATGTCAGAAGTAGTCTGGGCACCAGACCTGGTTCTGTCTTCTCATCAATTTCCATGCAGCTTTGCCTTCATCTTCCATCCTCCCACCTCTGGGTTTTAGTCACACAGCTCTGGCCCTTCCTATCTCCACAATTCTAAAGCCCTGGTTGTTGTCATCACCTCCTCTCCTAACACCACCACAGTCTCAACCACTCTGGTAGACAGGACAAGGCTTTGGTTTGGTGGCCTTTATCACATACATCATGGTGAACCACAGCCACTCTGCACCCAGAACCAGCTGACCATACCCAGAGAGCTCTAGCTTCCTCCGGCTTCCTGGAAAGACTGAGTAATAAAACATGTCTATGTAGTAAATGTTGACTAATAGGAGACGGGAAGGAGCCAAAAAATAAATTACTCATCCTTCTTCCCCAGGATGAAACTATTCAGAGAAACTGCAGGTCTTCCAGGTGCAGTGGTGCACACCTGTAATCCCAGCAACTCAGGAGGCTAAGGCAGGAGGATTTAGAGTTCAAAGCCAGCCTCAGCAACTTAGCTAGGCCATAAGCAATTTAGCAAGACGCTGTCTCTAAATAAAACATAAAAAGGGTCAGGGATGTGACTCAGTGGTTAAGCACCCCTGAGTTCAATTCCTGGTACCAAAAACAAATAAACAAAATGAGAGAAAGAGAGAGAGAGAGGAAGAGAGACAGGGAGAGGGGAAGAGAGACAGAGAGGAAGAGAGAGACAGAGGGAGAGAGAAAAAAGCTTACAGGTCCCCAGGGACAGTCCTTATGATCCAGCAACCAGGTGTGTTGTGATGGAGCTGAGTTCAGATCAGTAACACATCACCTTGTGCTTGTTTTCTCTCTTGTTTTCCTGCCTCAAGTCTTTTCTCCCTTGCTTCCCTGAGATTGAATCTTCCTCCAATAAAGTGTGAAGAGATAAGTTTAACTTGGAAAACTTCCATGGGGTTTACATCCTAGTTAGAGAAATGTTCAATATACAATAAACAAGTAAAAAAAAAATACATGTCTGGTGGAGATAAGTGCTTTAAAAAAATAAAGATGAGAAAATGAGTGAGCAGGCTCAATGGTGTTATTACAGACAGGTGGCTCTGTGGATCAGATTTCCATGACTGTAACAAAACACCTGAAATAATTAACTCATAAAGAGAGAAGGTTTATTTTGCCTCGCAGTTTTGGAAGTTTCAGTTCATGAGCTATTGGTCTGTGATGACGCAGAGCACATGGTAAACACAACTGCTCCCTTCACCACCAGGAAGCAAGAGAGTGAGGAGGGGACAGGGGCCCCACAGTCCCTTTCAAGGACATGTCCCCAATGACCTAAGGACCTTGCAGTAAGCCCCATCTCTTAAAATCCCACCACTTTCCAGAAGTACCACCCTGGGACCATGCCTTTAACACATGGGTCATACTATAGCAGTGACCAAAGGAATCTTCTCTAAGGACATGGCCTTTGAGCAGGGACCTGATTGAAATAGGACAGTGAATCCTGTGGTTATATGAGGGAAGGGCATTCTAGTAGAACAACAGCAGGTACAAAGGCCCTGAGACAGGAGGAGGCTGATATTTGGAGGAACAATGAGGAGAATAATGAGGCTGAGGTGGAATGAGTCCACAGAACGGCGTCAGAAAGAGAAGCCATCAAGGAGGTGTCCGGCCAGGGCAGTAATACCTTGTGGGCCACTGTGAGCACATTAACTTGGAAGGTTCTGAGCAAAGGAGTGACGTCATCGGATTGTAATTATCCTAAGTGTGACTTACATGCCATGACATCCTCCCTTTTCAGTGTAGAATTCTGCCAGTTCTGACCCATGAACACGAGTGAGCAGCCACCCCGAGGGTTCATCGGCCCCCAGTCTCCCTTGCCCTTTGTTGCCAACCCTTCTCCCAACGACAGCCCCTGGCAGCCACTGTTCTGCCCTCTGTCCCCGTGGTTGCTTTTCCCAGAATGTTACATAAATGGAACCATAGAGTAGATAGCTTTTTTAAAAAACTCTATTTTTAGAGCAGTTTTGGGTCTAGAGCAAAATGGAACAGAAGGCACAGTGAGTCCCCAAACCCCCTGCACACAGGCCTAGCCCCGCCTCTATCAGCACCTCCACAGTGGCGTCCTGGTCACAGCTGGTGACGAGGCACCTTTTGGAGTCTGAATCCTTTCCCCGAGCATCATGCACCTGGGGTTAGTCCATGTGGGACATGGAACTTTTTGTCACTGAGGAGCACTCCATCGGGTGGATGTACGACATCCACAAAGCAGTAGTGTTTATCTACTGCTCTGGCTCACATGCTGCAAAATTAGTCCCCAGTGTGGCAGTGTGGGGATGTATGGGACCTTTAAGATGCTGGGCCAAGGGGGAGGCAATTAGGCCAGGAGGGCACCATCCTCACGAACGAACGGGTAACGCTATCTCAAGGGAGGTCCTGATTAGTACCTTGAGAGTCAGTTGCTGTAAGCAAGGCTGACACCTCCCCTGGGCCTCTCTTGCATACAGGCTGCTTCTCTCTTCTGCACACAGTCTGGCCACTATGATGCCATCCAACAAAAAGCCTTTATCAGCAGATGCCAATGCCAAGCTCTTGGACCTCCAGAACTGTGAGCTAAATAAACCTTTTTTTCTGCAAAAAAAAAATACTTAGCCTCAGATATTTTGTTACAGCAACACAAAATAGTCTAATATATCCGCTTACCAGTCAAAGAACATTCAGATTGTGTCTTGGTTTTGACAAAATAAAACCTCTGTAAAACATCTCTGTACAGGTTTTTGCATAACCTAAATTTTCATGAATTTTTTTCTGACAAGGATGGAATAAGAGAAAATGGATTTACTTTTCCCATCTAAGACACTGCAGAAAAACATGAAATGGTTTTCAGACACAGAACCTAAGGCAGCACAGGCCAATGATCCTTGAAAGAGGAGAAGAAAATAAAGGGAGCTCTACAATCACTACAGTGAAGGGAGGGGATTCCAGGGTGCTGCGGGCAGCCCCTCAACTTCTCTGAAACAAAGAGAGGGAGTGAGGAGACCAGGAAGCCTAAGTGGAGAGAGATCCCCCAGCAAAGCACTAAAGAAGAGAGAGCTTCACCCAGAGAGAGCTCCCACGGGCCAACAGGGTCCCCTTGAGACTTTGGCTACTGACTGAGACGAGTGTGAGGCTGAGGAAGGAACCACAGGAGAGGATTAGAAGGAGCAGCACCTGGACCAAGTTCATTCATGTCGCCAACAACGAAAATAGCAAGACTTCATACTCCATAGGAGTTGAGGAAGGATATTCAAAGGATATTGCCTCAAACATGGAGGAAGCTCAGCCCCCCATAAAGGCCGTCCTGTGTGAGCTCCAGCGATTGTTGTCTTGAATCCTTTCTGGGGTCCTTTCCTCACACCTCTGCGCTTCAGGGCTCAGCTGAAGGCCTGATAGCAACCCTCTGCAGATCTCTGCCGTCACCTCAGCACCTCTCGCAACTCAGAGAGAATACTCAGCTTCTCCTGGATCCCTCACCCCCACTGACGCCTAGAAAGTGTGCCCAGGAGCAATAGTAAGGCTAACTTCATCTGCTCTCCTCTCAGGAATCATGGTTCTCTCCTTTGTCCTAAAATATCATATCTTTTCCCAATTTTTTAGTTGTTGAAGGTGCAAAGGTACACGGTCCCCTATGACTCTATTTTGGCCAGAAGCAGAGATGGCATCATCTCATTCTGTTTCAAAATGACCCCTCTGGAAACTAGACTAAGGATAGCCAAGGCCAAAGGCAGGAAGACCAGTGGGAACTACTGCAGTGGCCCAGATGAGAGCCAACGGTTCCCTGGCCCAGGACTGCAGGCTGGTGAAGGAGAGGATAGTTGAGTTCTTAATATTTTGAACATAGAGCTGATGAAATTTGCTCATGAAAAGGTGTGAAAGAAAACAGGAGTCATGGTAAACTCTAAAGTTGGGGCCTGAATGGCTAGATGGATGGGGAATACTGGAAAGGAGCAGATTTGGGCTCAGAATGAGGTAAGCTCATGAGTTTAGTTTTAGTTGACAAAATCATGTCTACCAAGACATCACAAAGCACTCCCCTCCCAGATCTGCCCCACTCAGCCGACAGCCCCTCCCTACCAGAAACTAGAGGGTATCAGCTCTGGGTGCTCCGTCTGGGCCGGCTTCTCCTCCCATTGGCTTGCCTTCAGTGGGGCCCTGCCTTCAGCGGATACTTTCCAAGAGCTTGTGAAACTGTCACCTGGCTCAGACACTCCTTATAAAGATGCCCAGGACCGCCACAATCTGCACAGCCATTAATTCAGAAACTGGCAAGGGGCGATGGGGGATAAGAAAAGACAAACAGACACACATAGAGAGAAAGCTGAGACCAGGTGGGATATTACACTAGATAGCAATGCAATGACCCAGAGGCAACTCGGCACATTTATTATATAGGTTTTATCATCAAAAGGTTATTTGAGGGGCTGGGGTTGTAGCTCAGTGGTAGAGCGCTTGCTTGGCACATGTGAGGCCCTGGGTTCACTTCTCAGAACCACATAAAAATAAATATAGGTATTTTATCTATCTACAATTTTTAAATCTTAGGGGGAAAAAAGAGTTATTTATGGGAAAGTTTCTGCAAAGCAGGCCAGCTTGAAGATCATAGCCCTGCAAGATGTTATGGTTATCTTGCTATTCTCAGAATCCTTTATCCCTAGGATCCAGTGTCTGAGTTTCAAGGTAAAAACTGATAACTCTGAGCTTTTGCACAGAGTGACCATGGGCTGGTGTTGCCATAGCAACTGGGCAATGTTAACTTGTACTTTTGCACAGGGAGATCCCAGCGCAAGCACACCACCACCACGAGGCAATCAGACACCTGGATCCATATCACCGTTTCCCACACAGGATTATATACTTTTCAAAGTATTTCACACCTGTTACTTCACTTGACCCCCAAGAGCACCATGCAGTAGATGTAATTGTCCCCCATTTTACAAGTTAGGGAACTGAAGCTCAGAGAGGTGAGCTGGTTTTCTCAAGGACATTGCACTGGTAAATGAACCCAGAGTCCTGGGAGTCTAAGTTCAAGATTTCTCTTTTCCATATCTGCTTTCAGGCAGTGCAAGAGGCCCCACATCTCACCTGTTAGCCCTCTCCATGCCTTTGTCTCCATGCCCTTGCTAAGCAATGAGCTGTGAGAGAGCATCCTGCTGCTGCCACCTGTGCTTTAGTGTCACGGTGAGTGTAGGCACCGATGGAAGCCAGAGAAGGGGCTGCCCATGCCCCTGGGGAGGTGGGAGCATCCTGTCCTGAATCAGAAGGATCTTCAGTTTCTCTGGCTTCAACCTTAAGTCTACCCAACAAATGACCTGATAATGTAGCCAGAGACTAACACACAGGACTCTCAATCTCTTGGCCTACCCCTCTTCAAAGTTACCTGCATTCCTTTCCCCCTGGACCTCCTTTCCTCCATCTCCATAGCACTGGTGCGACCTCACCTGTCTGTCTAAGGCCAGACACTCCACCTGACTTCTGGACTCCGCCTCCTGGAGTCCACCCAGTGACTCTTCCCTCCCTCTCAGCTACCCCAGCTTTCCCTCCCCCCTGTCTCTTCCCGATTCATATTTAACCTGGGTGAATTTCTTCTTCTTTAAAGCAATACCATCCACCCTACTTCCTACCTGGACCAAAGCCCTTCACAGCCCAGACACCTGAAGTTGCAACCTTCTCACTGGTGCCATTTCCCCTCCCCCACCAACTCCCAGCACTGGAATCAAGCTTCTGCCACCTTCCTGACCTGGTCATCCTATGCCACTTTGCTGGCTTGCTGGGGTCACCATTGACCATAGTCATGTCTGATCTGATTCTTAACCATGTTCTTAATGCCCCTGGATACCTTGGTCTCAAAACATCACTCTGTCTTGGGCTTGGGCTCTTCCTCAGCAGCCCGTTTCTGGCCTCCTCTTCCTCCAATACGAGGAATGGCAGAGCCCAGGATTCTCCCCACCCACAATCAGATGAGCCCACCTGCCCCAGGCCCTGAGCAGATCATTCCTTCTAACACCCAGACTTCTTACTGGCAGCTGCCACCGTTTGGGAGCAGACACGGTGTGACGGTATGACGTTGCCTATTTTTTTGTTGTTGTTTTTGTTTTGTTTTGTTGTTGTTGTTTGTTTGTTTGTTTGTAGTTTGGTACCCACATTTGTACAGATGCCCCAGTTGCTGGAAAGCTAAAAGTGGGGAGTTAACTTGACCCAGTTGCACTCCCTGGGGGTCAATTTGACCCAGTCTGGGGTTACTGAATGCAAGAAATTGGCCAAAGACAGGAATGGGAGGGAAAACTGGGCCCAAAGGTCTTTCAAAGAAACCCTTTTGATCCCTTAGAAGCAAAGGTTCAGGCTCCTGGAGGTTAGCAAAGCCCACGTCTCTCTCATGCAGCATCAGAGGGAGGAGAGCAGGCCTGGAGGAGAGATGGCGAGGAGGCTACCGGTCAGTAGGTGGGGATAGTTTCCAGCTTTTCCACAAAGGCCCCTCCTGAAAGGTCCCCTAATCACTTAGGTAAACTTCCACCTTTACATCCATCTGATCTGGGTGCTCGCTACCAGCTCAAACCAAAAACATTGAAGTTATATATACTTTTTAAAAATTTTTTTTATGTTTTATTTTTTAGTTGTAGTTGGACACAATACCTTTATTCATTCATTCATTCATTTTTAGTTGTACTCTCTGCCTTTGCTTTTATTTATTTATTTTTGTCTTTATACATGTATTTCATGTTTTTTTTGCATTGCAATTCTTATTACACATACATACCACAATTTTTCATCCCTCTGTTTGTACATAAAGTAAGTTGACACCAATTCGTATCTTCATAATGTACTTTGGATAATGATGTCCATCACATTCCATCATCCTTGCTAATCCCCTGCCCCCTCCCTTGCCCTCCCACCCCTCTGCCCTATCTAGAGTTCTTCTATTCCTCCCATGCTCCCCCTCCCTACCCCACTATGAGTCAGCCTCCTTATATCAGAGAAAATATTCAGCACTTCTTTTTTGGGGACTGGCTGACTTCACTTAGCATTATCTTCTCCAACACCATCAATTTACCTGCAAATGCCAGGATTTTATTCTCTTTTATTGCTGAGTAAAATTCCATTGTGTATATATGCCACATTTTTTTTATCCATTCATCCACTGAAAGGCAGCTAGGTTGGCTCCACAGTTTAGCTATTGTGAATTGTGCTGCTATAAACATGATGTGGCTGTGTCCCAGGGCCTACAATGTGCTAGACGAACATTCTACCACTGAGCCACAACCCAGCGCCCCTTTATTTTTATATAGTGCTGAGAATTGAACCCAGGGCTTTGCAACGTGCTAGGAGAGCACTCTACCCCTGAGCCACAGCCCCAGCCCTGAAGTTACATGTGCTTTAATCCGGGTTGAGTCTACATGGAGCTGGCAAGAGGATTAATAAACTGGGTGACCCCATGTCCAGGTTTGCTCAGGCCATTCCCAGTTTCTAATTTGGTTCTGAGACATTGGGTCACCTGTCTGCCGTGACTACTGGATATGGAAAGGAAGTAGGGATGACACAGTGGTAATAGGGGTGTGACCAGACCCTGGGACTGACTGATCCTTTACAGGGGTAACTTCACGTTCAATGCACAGCATCACAAGAGTGTTGTGAACTCAGGCTCAGCCCAGGAACCTCAATATCCAACAGGTATATTGCTGATAAGGAGGTGATAGGAGGTCCCAGGCAACAAGGATCTCCTGCAGACAGGTGAGTGGCAGCACAGGAAATCCTGGTGATAAGCCCATGTGGGGGGTAGGGTGGGGCTCAGAGCACCGTTACTCCAGCTGAGAGCTGGAGAAGGCAGCATTGTCAATGACAGGGGCTGAAATCAAGGACCTCAGCACCTTCTGCCTTCCTAGGTTCCTTGACATAAGAAGAGTCTTTTAATGAGAACTTTTGAGAATATAGCATATGGAAAACCCTTTGAAATGCAGTGTGAGGTGAATTCATTGAAAAGAGGGCTCAGGTATAGTGAGAAGAATGTAAACAACACCCACAGTTTCATTGGCCATGATTTCAGTTACCCAATGTCAACTGCAGTCTGAAAATACTAATATCTGGGCCAAACACAATGGTGCATGCTTGTGATTGCAGTAACTCTGGAGGCTGAGACAGGAGGATTGCAAGCTCAAAGCCAGCCTCAGCAATTTAGAGAGACCCTATCTCAAAGTTCAAAAAAAGTAAAAAGCACTGGGAATGCAGCTTAGTTTTCAAGACTTCAGAGTTCAATCTACAGTGCCAAAACAAAACAGCACTAATATTTGTCTTGGTTCTTTCAAGAGAACCACATTTATATAACATTTATTACAGTATCGTTATAATTGTTCGTTTTATTATTGTGTTTGTTAATCTCTTATTGGTACACTAGACTTTACCATAGGTGTATATGTGTGTATAGCAAAAAATGCAGCTATATAAGATTCTGTACTACCTGCAATTCCAGGCATCCACTGGGGGTCTTGGAACACAACCACTGCATATAAGGGAGCTTACTGCACCCCCAGCTCCTTCCCAGTCTGGACTTAAGCCCAGCAGCTAGAAATTCCTTTCTGAAGGCAGGTGTTCATTTGCAGCAGATTCTACCTGGAGACAAATGCTAAACTTGATGAGGGGAGAGGAGCCTGGGAAAGGGGATGTTGTGGTATTTGGTGGTAGTAGAGGCATCAGCACACAGGGAGGGCCCTGGCATCAAGTCCAATATGAGAAGGACAACTTTCCAGCTTCTGCAGAGAAAGTACCAGAACTAAA
This sequence comes from Ictidomys tridecemlineatus, assembly GCF_052094955.1. NCBI lineage: Eukaryota > Metazoa > Chordata > Mammalia > Rodentia > Sciuridae > Ictidomys > Ictidomys tridecemlineatus. Next base: position 101,518,474 of record NC_135480.1, read on the forward strand.
ACAACCTGAATGTCTGTGAATACGCCAAAAACCCCTAGGCCTTTTACATGTGCTATCTCCCTAGACAGGTAATGTTTTAGACATAAGCAGACTGAGGCTCGGAGAAGGTGATTTTCCTAATTACCACTGGCAAGAATTAAAACAGGCCAGGTGTGGTGGCACACCCCTGTAATCCCAGTGGCTCTAGAGCCTGAGGCAGGAGGATCATGAGTTCCAAGCCAGCCTCAGCAACTAAGCAAGGCTCTAAGCAACTCAGAGAAAGCCTGTCTCTAAATAAAATATTTTTAAAAGGGCTGGGGATGTGGCTCAGTAGTTAAGAGCCCCTAGGTTGAATCCCCAGTACAGAAAGAAAGAAAGAAAGAAAGAAAGAAAGAAAGAAAGAAAGAAAGAAAGAAAGAAAATAGGAACCCAATTCTTAATTAGTCAAAAATGGAAACTCCAAGCCCCAAGTATTAAATATAATTTTTATTTCATCCAAGGCAAAGCTAAATACAATTCTATAATGCAAAACATGTTGTAGAGGCAAGACAGTCTGATCACGTCCATTCTGTGCTTGAACACGAGTTAGTGCAGGGTGTGTGCACATCTGTGCCTCCCAGAGGCACCCTTGGACCCTGGGGCTCCTAAGGCCCGCCACTGCATCGTTTGATCTATAAAGTTATATAGGAAATTTACTATGGGTATTGTCATCCAAGCCAGAGGAATAAACCATGCATAAGATAGTCGAAAGCACTGCATATCAGGTGAGAGGTGGGAGGGTAGGGACTCCAACCTGGGACAAAGTAAAGTGCAGCAAGCCATAGGATTTTCCCCAGAAGTCCCCACTCTTGGCACTCCCTCCCCACAGCCCTCTGATGGCAGCTGTAACAGAGATGGAGTCACAGAGAGATGAGATCCAGGAGCATGGCTGGCCTTTCCCTCCATGTCTTATTCTTTCTCAACCTCCAGCTCTGGCCAGGAAAATGGCTCCTGAAATCTTCAGTGACTCCCCCATCACACACCACCCCTTTCATGCATAGCTGCCCCCTTTAAAGGTCCCACTTTCGCACCTGCATTGCCTGCACAGGCAGGTTTGCATGAGTGTGCATCACTACACATGAGTACCCCCCCGACCCCGCACCGTCTCCCGAGCACACCCTCAAAGCCTGGGCTCCATAAGAGCTGGCCAGCCAGATGTGTGCAAAGCTGAACCTCATCAGCCCCTCTCCCAGGTATCTTTAGCATCACAAGTTCATTCTGACTGCCTTCTGTTTAATCCTAACATGTGGGAAACCCAAGGCATCCACTGCACACATCCTAATCTGAGGTCAAGGATGAGGAGTTCTGAACTTTGTCTTTGGTCTCACGGACATCACTGGCAGTGCCCAGGGTCCTCAAGAGCAACTTTGCAAACGGATCTCTCGAGCCCACAAGCCCTGGGAACACCCTCACCAGCCCTGACCCACCATTGGAGACCTGCATGTACCTAGGATCCACTTGTGCCCGTAGGCACCCTATTGCAAATCCATTCAGATGCTTCTCGAGGGGCATAATGCTGTGATTGAAACAGGACATTCTTTGTTGTGGAGACTAAATTAAACACTCTTAGACCCCACTCACTAAAACCAGTAGTGACCCAGGCATTGGGATAGCGAGAAATATGCCCCTTACGGTCCCAATCATCTCTATTGGAAACCACCAAACAAGAGCCATGGACAAGAAGCTTCAGGCCTCAGTCAGAGTCAAGGTTTCTAACATTACAAAGACTAAAGAATTCCAAAGGGGAGGGGTGGAAAGAGTGTGTGTGTGTGTTGTAGGGATGGGACACAGAGATGAGGACATGACAGACTTGGAACAATCCCTCCAATTATAAAACTGCTTCCCCAATCCCTTTCCAAGCTAAAAAGATTTTTAAAACAAAACTTGCCAAGTCCCACGACAGTCCTGTGAGGTAGGTAAGTAGTATTACACCCACTGGATAGATGGAAAAGCTGAGCCCAGAGAAGCTGCGAGGCCTGCCTATAATTCAGCAGAAGACCTAGAAGAGGGGAGAGGAGGTTGCCCTAACTCTTCCACTGCCCTATGCCTGGGATTCCTCTCAAGAAAGCAAGAGGCACCCCAGGCACTCTCTTCAAATGTTGACACTGGGAAGGGAGAAGAAAGCAGTGGTTTTTGCATGAAGGCAGCTGGAAGAAATTTTCTAAGTATCTGGGGGCTCTGATCTGTCTATTCCCAAAGCCAAGAAATCTGACCCCTGGTCCTTGAAGAAGGAAAGGAGGGGAGGGGGCAGTTCAGAGTGGGGATCTGCAAACCCATCAGGTTGGGCAAGGGACACTAGCCCCAGCCATGGGCATCCTGCAGGTACTGCTGCTCCTCAAATTCCTCCCAAGTTCCACCCTCAGGGATGCTGGTAATTGCCTCTGGGCAGGAGAGTCCTGAGGCCACCCCCATGTCCTTTGGAAAGGAGATCTACTTCTCTCCACCCCTCCTATGGGCCCAGAAGACAGAGTGTCAGCCCAAAAGGGAGAGAGGGGCTGGGACCCCACACAATCATGAGGCCCCATCATGACATCTTGCCATCAGGGTCCTGGATGGGAGCATCTGGCAGGTGTCTCCAAGACTCAGTCACTGATGTCAATGACACAACTCCAGCTTCATGGCCTCCTCATTGATACTGGGAAGGAGAGGGTGGGGACCACACCAGAATGCGTAGTTCAGGGGAGGGCATAGGAGCCCCGACTCCAGGAGCTAAGGCACAGTCTAGCCCACCCTCAAGGGGTATGCAAACCAGTTCTCCCAAAAGCAGAGGAAGAGTGTGGGCACCCTCTCCCTGCTCCTCCCCAGCCCCAGGGTGGGACTGGGGTGGCCCAGCTGAGCAAAAAGCACCTGGAAAACTCCAGGGCTCTCTCACCCAAAGAAGAGAATCCCTGAGGCAAGGCAAACCAAAGGCTGGGGATGAGCAACCCTGGGGACGGGGGACAAAGGTGTGATGGGGGGGCCCAGGAAGAGCAAGCCAATGAGATGGAGGTTCAAGGGGACAACTCCCTCAAGCAAGATGACATCACCTGCTGTTTCAAGGGAAGGGTCGGAGCAGCGGGGAGCTGGGGTCAGGAGTGCTCAGGGTGGCCATGGTCCTGCCATGCCAAGGTCAAGGGCTGCCAGCATGTGGGGCTGGAGTGGGCGTGGCAATGGCCGAGAGGCCTAGGACATTGGCTTGCCCACCTCTGCAGCCCGATTCCCCCAGGGAAATGCTAGAAAAAATGTAGGTTAGCACTCTAGTGCTCCAGAAAGGCTGGAGGGGCCTCTCCAAGACCACACAGAGAGCAGAGGGACAGGCTAGGTGGGCTGGGACCCCTCAAGACCAAGATGGCCAACTCTCACTCAGAGGACTTAGAAACTCGGAGCTAGGGACAGGACAGGGAGAAAAGGACAAGGCAGCCAGGCACTCCAAGGTGGGGGGAAGGGGACCTCCCAATTTCAGGGTCTGTGAGAGACCAGTTATCCCACCAATCAAGTTGGCCTCACATTGTGGCCCCACCTCCAGTAGCACCCCCACCCCAAGGCCTTCTCCAGAGTCCTTTAGCCCCCTCCCACCCAAAAGGGTTTGTTCCCCACACAAGGCTCCAAGGTCCAGCTTTTGGGGCAGGCTCACTGATCCCCCAAGTCCCTCTTGAGGAGAAATCAGAAGGAAAAGGTTCTGCTCACTCAGTGGGGGGAGCCAGAAAGAGCCCCTGTCTTCCTAGGTGTCGGGGGACCAGCCCCGCCTTTCCCTTTCCTGAACTTTCCACAGGCCCCCTTCCCTGGCCAGTCCTTGTCCCTGGGAAGCCCTGGCTGGGGAGGGTGTGGGGCAGGCTGGGCAGGACACTGGTTTCTCCCTGCCCGGGAGGACTACAGTTTGAGCCAAGCAGCAGATGTCTCAGGCACGTGGGTTCTACGGACGGACGGACGGACGGACGGGCTCAAGCATCAGTGTCAGGATCAGAAAGCCAGGCCCCCTGCAGCTGCTTGGCCTGAAGCAGGGCCTCAGACTTTTGTGGGTGGTTTCTCTTCTGCCTTGGAGCCAGGCAACCCGTTCTCCGTGTTGTCATTCCCAGAGGAACTCACAAGACACTCCTTCCTGGGGAGGGAGAGAGAGGTGCACTGGTGAGCAGAACAGGGGATGAACTGGGCGGGAGCCATGGTCTCTGACCTTCTAAGAGCTAAGGTAACCAGAGGCCAAGTCACCTGCCTCTCACGCCTGGGTTTCCTCGTCTATAAAATAGATGGAACCCTGACACCTTCTTCATGAGATGCTGTGAGGAGTAAGCACATCTAAAAGGGGAAATGGACTCAGCAAGGCCCCGCCACCACCACCTCCTTGTCTCAACATGGCCACAAGGGTCACCAGGGTCAGATTCAGGCTGTTCCACCCCAGGGGGAGGGTCCAGGCCAGCAAGGAATATTCTGAGGACGGAGAGCTCTTTCCCTCAGTCCCACCAGGCCCTTCTCCCTGAGCTCTGTCAACAAAGGCAGGGGCACAGCAGCCGTGGGTGTGGCCTCAAGGATGGCAGGTGGGGCAGAGGGTGGTGGGACAGGGCAGAAGGCAGAGAAAGGAGACGTGGTCAGCTAGGAAGACACCTCGAGGGCGGGACCCTCGCCCCTGGCCGCCCTAAGCTGAATGGGTTCTGATATCAGTTTACCCCTTGTCCACGGCAGAGTCCTGGAGGATGGGAAGAGTTCATGCAAAGTTTCTCCTGGACTTTTACTGTAATGTTCCTTTCCTTGCCTATTCTCAGGGCCCCAGCCTTTCCCCACTCAGTCCCTCTGTCCCATGGCCAGACCCTTTGATCTTGAGGAGTGGGCCTTGGGGCCTGCAAGCCCTCACCAGTTCTCCAGTGGCAGTCAGAGGGAAGCCACTTGCAGCCAGACTCCCAGGCCCCCAAGATCTGACTTCAAGCCCTTCACAGACTCTTCTCCTTTCTTTTCCTCAAAACCTCACTAGGACAGAAAAGGCCTTGCTCCCCAGACACGCGCCCACTACCAGGCTCTGCCTTTGCTCTCAATGCTTCCTCCACCTGGGCCATCTTCCCCTCACTGTCCCAGGGTTGAAATTATACCACCAACAACACCCATATATCACGCCTCTTCCAAACTCTGCAACAACACCTTATCACACCTGTTTTTGCTGGGATCCATCCCCTCTGTGCCTGGTATTACATTTACTTGTGCATACATCTTGTCTCTTTCACCAAAGGACAGGATCGTTCCTTCCAGAATGTCTTACAGCACCTAGCACGGTGCCTTGCACACGGTACCTCAAAAATAGCCACCAAGTGAAAGAATGAATGAATCAACTCTGAAGATACTCAATGAGCAAGAAGGACATGGTGGCAACAACTTTAGGGTTGAGGCCAAATGTGTCAGAGTTCAAATCTCTTTCACTTACTAGCTGTGTAGCCTTAGTCATGTCACTTAACTACTCTGAACCTCACTTTGTTCTACTATAAAACAAAAGTGATGGGTACTCTATAAAATGCCTGGTGGAGCACTTAAAGTGTGGTAGACATTTGATGAATGATAGAATGAATTATAATCTGTAGCAATCTCCTGGTGCACCAGTGTCCTAGCAAGAAAACTCTTAGCATGTATTTATGTACAGAACGATCCAGTGTTTTCCATTAATACAGACTGGGAGGATGGGGAAGAGCCCCGAGAGGGGGATGAGAGTTGCAGGGATAGCAAAGATGGTGGTGGGACTCAGAAGGGAGGGTGGAATGAAGAGATGGAAGGAAGGCTGCCGCTGCCAGGGCAAATGAAAGCGGAATCAAAGGAGCAGGAGATGGGGGACGGGGTGGAGTCGGGGGCCCAGAGCCTGCCAGGGAGGTCAACTCACTTTTTCTCCCGGGTCTTCTTGAGGACAAAAGTGATGAACTTCTTTAGCAGCAAGATGAAGATGAGGAGTCCAATGACTCCACCCACCACGGCCAGGATGATGAGCGTCACTGTGTTGTCCACTTCTTCCACTGTGTGGCCAGAGCAGAGAGGGGAGGGCGGGGAGGGGGAGGAGGAGTCACCTGGAGCCAGCACCATGGAGGGCCAGGGCCAGCACCACCCACCACAGGCCACCGACCCTCTCCAGGCCTACTGCAGGACAGAGGAGAAGCTGGAACATCCATCCGACTAAGGAACAATAGCACCCTGTCCCCTCACCCTCCTCATGCACACCCTCCCCAAAACTCACACACACGTTTGGGATGAATCAGAATTTGAGGTGTGAGCCACAACTTGACCCCCAAATTGTCATGTGAGGATTTTCTTGCCTCCTTCAGACTTTGGCCAGCGAGGCCTTCCTCGGCCACTCGGCCACCCTGCAAACCCCCCACCTGCCCTGCTGCTTTATCTTTCTCTGCAGCACCAACACCACGGATCTCTCTTTTTAAGTCACTCCTCCGCTGGCAGGAGGGGAAGGGAATTTCCCAAGGAGCAGGAACGTGCCCATCTTCTCCCGCTGGGCCCTGAGCATCTAGAACATCATCTGCCACATGGTGGGTGCTCAGTACACACCTATGAATGGATGAATGACTCAAAAGGGAGACCTTAAGGGACTTTGTGAGGAGCAAAGAAGAGAAGGTAAGTGAGAGCCCTTAACTCAATGCCTGGCACCCAGAAAGCCCCCATAAATGTTGGTCCCCTTCTCCTCTCCTCTCTCCAAAAAGGCTGAGCACAAAGCAGAGTGACAGAAACCCAGACAGAGAGGAAGAGGTGACACTATCCCAGACCTCACTCAGATGACTCCAGGCTCCAAAAAGGCTCCCCAGATCGCCTCTGGCTGTGCCCTTGGTACTGCCAATATTGAACCCATGGTGAACCCCTCTCCAGGCACTCCATGTCCTCCAGGAGAGCAGGGGACCCCCAGGGACTCACAAAAGACAGTAGAATTGGAGCCCTGGAGTAGCTGCCCTTCCCCTGTGCTCAGCTCCTGAGGCTCCCTAGTTTTGCGGGCTCCTCCGCAGGGTGAGGCCCAGCCTCACTTCTCCTCTGCTGCTTATCACTCCCTGTTTCTCTAAACACCTCCAGCCTTAGGGACCTGTGACCACCTGGCTCCTTATCACATTCATCCTTACTGTCAAATTGGTCCACCCACCATCAGACTGCAATTCTCTGCTAGGAGCTAAGCTCCCAGAGGGCAGGGACCATGTCTTCCATCTCCATTATAGGTGCTGCCACGGATGTATATACGTCATCTGCCACATTCCAGTTATTCATTTTCTTATCCTCTGACTTACCCTGAACTGTACATGCCTCAAGAATACTGTGTATCATCCATAACATGTTTTAATACAATACCTGACCTTCAACCAATATTTGCTAACAGAATACACAATAGTCACAGTCATCAGCATTTACACAGAGAGCTTAACTAGCCATTCCTAGATAGTTCCTCCAGCCATCACAACAACCCTAGCAGAATGCAGCCATATTCCCATTTTACAGACCAGAAAAACAAGGTTCAAAGAGGCTTGATTTCACAAGCCACTCAGTAGCAGAAGTGTTTACACTCCCGGATGTAACTCAGACACAATTCCAGTAACTTTTTTTTTTTCCCCTGTACTGAGGATTGAATCCAGGGTCACTTTACCACTTAGCTACATCCCCAGTTTTTTCTATTTTTTATTTGAGACAGGGTCTCATTGGGTTTCTGAGGGTCTCAATAAGCTAGTGAAACTGACCTACAACTTCCAATGCTCTTGCCTCAGCCCCCCAAGTCCCTGTGCACCACCACACCAGGCGGCTCCAGTAACTCTTGAAAGTGTAAGGTCACAGAAAGCACCAGTGCAGGCCACCATGCCATTTCACTGTACCACTGAGACACCTCCAGCCCTTCCCACTCCACTGCTCTCATCCCAACCCCACTGCATACATTTATCAACAACTTGGAGGAAGATGGTGGCATGGTGCTGCAGGTCATTCTCCTTGGGGTTTTTCACATGACAGGTATATTTGCCCGTGTCGCTGAACTCCAGGCTACTCAGCAGAATGGAAATGTTGTTCATCTTCTCCTTAGTGGAGCCCTCCAGAGTGATGCGGTCATCACCTTTCAACTTCACCCTAGGGTCGGACTTCTCATTCTTCACAGTTCCATCTATGAGCTGGGTCACAAAAAAAAAAAATCAGAGTGATCAAGGGTCATGACATCACTCCAGCCCCATCCTTGGGGGCCTTCCCTGTCCAGATCCAGAAAGAGCCTCCCATGAGAGGTGTTTCACCTTCCCATTTCCTCTGCCAGAGTCAACAGCTCTGCCTGTCAAACCTGAATTCTGCCTGTTTCAGGCCAAACCCAGTTCCTTTTATTAAGGTCTCCTTGGAATGCAGCATGTTCTTACTGCTCTCTTCATAAAAGCTTTTACATAATGACTCTGCAGATATCGCATGCATTTCCCTCTGCACTTCCCACCCTGTCTCTCTGACACTGAGTCCCTTGCTTCACTTAATTCTGCTCCTCCATCAAGACCCAGGTCAAGGCCACAGCTCTGTTCTTCAGCACCCTCTAAGGTCAGTGTTTAATTCCATTCAGAGGAAGACGTGTCACTTCCCTGGGTCAGCCTGAGGCCAGGTCCCCTGCCAGGCTGCACAGAACTCAGCCGGCTGATTCACCCCTCACCCCATGCCATTACTGTTCCTCCAGAGCCCCTGCTCCACCCCAGTTTCCTCGATCCTTCCCTTCCAAATCCAGCCACCCCTTCCTCGTGCGTTCTCTTCTCATTGCCTCTTTCCAAGGCTTCCAATGGTCTTTCGGTCTCCAGTTGTTTAAATTAAATTTTTACACAAGCAATTCATGTTATGGATATTTCATAAAACCAGACGGACAACTCTAGCCAAGAATTCTAACAGACCCAAAATTCTGGTCCCACCATCTAAGCATCCCTCCCACCCAGAGTCTGTCTGGAAGAAATCTGGGAAAAGGGGTAACAAAAGTTGGGCTCTGGGGACCATCATAGTGGGGCTCAGCCCAGAACAGACCACAGTCTGGGATGGGAAGTGAGCGATAGAGAAGGGAAGGAGAAACTGGACTGTCCTGACTGTCCCTACACCACTTACAAGCTTGAATACATCAGTGCTATTGTAGGTCCACCAGAAGCGGAGGTTCTCGAAGCCAAAGCAGCTGGAGAAGGTGCAGGGCAGCAGGATCTCCGTGCCATTGACAGCATAGATGGTAGTGGCCTTTCCCACAGACACCTCCAGCGACAAGGACATGGGGAGCAGGAAGAGACCTGTGTAAGGAGTACACCCTGCATTGGAAGCGGATCCTCAGGCTGGGCAGAGTGGCTTGGCCAGGAAGGGAGACCTCTGTCACCCTCCGTGTCAGCTTCACTAGAATGATTCTTTTTACTCCAATTGAAATGGCTCACGTAATGGGACTGAATTCTGGGCCCTTAGTACCTCTTGTGACACTCTAATTGACCACCAGGGGTCACCCCAACCCAAGAAAAGGAGGTTCGGCCGTTTTGCCGGGGAATCCTCGCCCCCGCCCCGCCCCTCACTTAGAGACGCAGTCCCCGAAAGTGCCCAGGGAGCGCGGGCGGTGCGCCCTACTGCAAGCCTGGGAATTGCCCTAGGACGGTGCACCTCGTTGTGTTTGCGGAATCTGGGGGTGGGGGAGAGCGGGATAGGATAACAAGAAGAAGGAAAAAGCAGTCGCCGTTGTCCCCGCAACTGTCCTGCAGCCTCTCATCACCCAGTCCTGGAGACTCCTACTGGGCTCCGAGGATCTAAGAGAGACACTTTGGACCGGACCTTGCTTGATCATCTGAGGCCAGCGCTTTCTGTCCATCGAACGAGATCCTAACAGAAGGATGATGGACCGAGCGGGACGGCAGGGCGCGCACATCTTGGAAATGGGCATCAGCGAGGGCGGAGCGAGTAGAGCAAAGATGGAGAGAAAAGTAAGAGGGCAGAGATGCTGTGGAGGCAGATTCCCGAGGCACTGAAATGCACGCCTGCAAGCCGGGTAGCCTCGGGTGACCTGCTGTTCCCTCCCCCTCCCGGGAAGCTGGGCCTCCCCGCCACACCCCGCCACACCCCGCAGCCACGCTCGGCCCCTCATCCCGGAACAGCCGCGATGACCCCAAAGTTCTGCACAATCCCTCCGCAGTCGCAGTGCGTCCAAACACCCCCGGGAGGCGACTCCACTAGCGCCCGGGATCCCTCCTCCTGAATCCTTGTAAGGGTACCTGGCCCCCCCCTCCCGCCCTGCACGTTTCTCTAGGAAACCCCGCTCTCAAGGTCGTTGGGGAAAGGGGATCTGCAGCTGGACGCACAACTCTTCCTGCTCCTATGGCGGAACGAGTGTTTTCTCCCACCCTAACTCTCAGGAGGCCTTTAGGAATTAAGTTAGACAACTCCTGCCGCATCATACTTCAGTTTCCTCTTGTTTTGCCCACAGGAGAGCATGATGTTCTTGGTATTTTTGAACAATGCTTTCTAAATGACGGCGAAGGAGTTCCAAGGAGAGCTGGCAGCCTTGCTCCTGATCTCAAAGGTCCACTCATTTTCGTGTCCCTTTTGCTTCTGGCAACACAGTGGAGTCCTTGTACCCCACCAGTTCAGAAATTACACCCATGGCCCAGTAACCCATTCACGATCCCTGCCACTGTCAATAAAAGCAGTAATAGCTGATATTTATTGAGCATTTATTATGCGCCTGGCACTTTCCACCCTCACTCCTCTCCTTTGAATGGTATACACTATTATAGATCCATATTCAAAATGAAACAATTGAGGCTCCAAAAGTTGGGTAACTTATCTAAGGTCAAGGAGAGAGACACTGCCGCCATCCCATAGTTCCAAAGCAGGAAAATTCCTCCTTGCATCCTAAAATAGCCAGGTTTGCCCACCAGGACTCCAATTAGTGCTGGGATGTTATTTCAATTAACTGTCATTTTTTTTTTTTTGGTCATCTCCTGTGTGCCAGGAATTGTTTCAGAACAGTAGTTTGCAAATTGAAAGGAATCAGAATCACCTGGAGAGCAGAAAGTCAGCAGGGCCCTGGAGCTACTGATTCTGTAAGTCTTCTGTGGTGCCAGACAGTTGGCATCTCTTCAGAGCACCCCAGGTAATGCCATGGGTGTGGACTACACTTTGAGAAGCACTGTGCTAGAGGACTTATACTGTATTAACCACAACTTTTATTAGGATGTCAAAAGGTAGGTATAATTTTTTTTCTCATTTTACAGATAATTAAAATTGAGGCTCAGAGAGTAGTGACTTGCCCAGGGGCCACATGGTAAGTGGCCAACCTGGAACTGAACACTTACTGTACTTCAGGATAGGTGTTTTAATATAGTGTCCCATTTAATCCTTTAATAATCCTATAAGGTATTCATGGGCTGGAGATATAATTCAATTGATAAGAATGCTTGCCTCACATGCACAAGGCCTTGGGTTCAAATCCCCAGCACCAGGGGGAAAAAAAAGATAATACTATAAGGTAGTCATTATTTTTATTCCTAATAAACAAATGAAGAATGGGTTCAAAAAGATTAACTTGCCAAAACCACACACCCAGGAAGTAGACAAACAACTTTCAGAAATATGTCTGCTTTTCACATCTCAAAAACAGCAGTTATCAGGGCTTAGAGTTCCTTGGAGATCCTGGGTTTCCCTCCCTTTTACCCTCCCCTATTCCCACTCCCCCAACCCCCAGAGGTGGGGGGGGGCAGGAACCAGATACAGATTCCACCCTCTTGTCTGGGGCCAACACCAGAGGATGGTTTTCTAGCAGGACACACACACACACACCTTTGCTCCTCACCCCTCCAACAGCAATGGGTTACTGGGCCATGGGTGTAATTTCTGAACTGGTGGGGTACAAGGACTCCACTGTGTTGCCAGAAGCAAACACCCTCTTGTCTGGGGCCAACACCAGAGGATGGTTTTCTAGCAGGACACACACACACACACCTTTGCTCCTCACCCCTCCAACAGCCTCCGCAAGGCTCAGGAGAAAAACAGCTAGATCCCTGCTAGCTACGGGGTTTGGGGGGCTCCAAGGGGGCCGCAGGTCCCACTCCAATGTTCATTGGCACTCAGGCCCGAGAACCTGGGTAATGGAAAGGATGTGAGAACTCAGACCCCTCCCCAGTCCTGGCCAGGTATTCAAGAGCACAAAAGATGCACATCAAAAGGGAAATGCTTTGGGCTGCTCTAAATAGAAGCAAAATGGAGCAAAAGAAAGGTTCAGAATAGAAGACACTATTTCTTTAAGGTCTGGCTCACAACACAGTGTGCATTTCTGCCTGATATGGATGACTTAAGTCTAACACACTCAGAACTCTAGGAGGAAAACACTGCCATTTCCTCCTTAGTCTCGGGGTGGGGGTGAGGGAAAGAAGCAGAGATGGCTTCCACTGAGTCCAGGGCCCCACCCAGGTTAAGGCATCTTAGCTTGACTTCTCTACCATCCAGCTCTCCCAGCAGGGTGTCACCTGTGAGGCTGTGCTGCAGGGATAAGAGAGAAGAAGGGTGCATGATTCCTCCGAGGCCTCTCAGAGGGCTGCTTCAGCAGATTGACCAGGCCAGGGGAGGACTGGTCAGCAGACACCACGCAGGCCCACTCTCCCTCTTGACCTTGAGAAAATCAGAAGTACCACATCCAGCATGCCCATCCCTAAACTCCACCGCAAAGGATGCCTATAAACTTTCCTACCTCCTGAACTTGGTGTGAAGCCAAAACAGAGATTTTAAAACACAAGAAGGGTTTGAGTGAATAGGCACCCCACAGAGAGAAGAGAATGTTTGAATGTTTGAATGTGGAGAGGGGGCAGGGTTGTCCCCATCTTAGACTTGGGTGTAACCAGGGCACTCCTAGCTTCCCTTAATGACCAGTGTCAGCCAAGAATGTCTCCAGGCTACTCACACATCGATCTACACCTACACCTTATTTCCATGCGGCTGTTTCCCTGAAGTAAAGGACTTCCTTTGCTTCATCCTAAATGTGATACTTTAGAATGTCAAGGTGCACATGTGTGTTTGGGAGTGGGAGCCTCTCTCTGATCCTGAGCTGCCTTGTCTGGATTTTCAAGTTTTATTAAAGTAAAAAAGTATTCAGCATACTAAATATTCACACCAGCAGGACTCTCATGGCAACAACCTTACAGACCAAGGCAAATGCCAGGCAGGAAATATTCTGCCCCCTTTCCCCACATCCAGGGATCAGTAACATCCCCCTTCTCGGGTCAGGGGGAAGAAAGAGGACAACATGGTGCCCACTCTAAGTTTAGCTCTGAGGCTTAGCTGGCATGGCGGGCGGAAATTCAGCTGAGACACTCTAAACCTAGGGGAGTCAGAGAGGCTCAGAGAGAGAGCTGGGAGGCAGAAAGTGGGCCGAGGACAGCAGGACAAGACCCCTCCTGGGGGGGAGGCCCTGGGGGCTGTGGAGGCAAGGCTGGGCCAGGCAAAGCCCTTGGGCCCAGAGACATAGGAAAGATTACAGCTCCCTTGCCCTAGGCAACCTGCCTGCTTCCTGCCCACCCCCAAGAGCTTTGCCGGGATAGAAGCATGCCCCTGAGACGGAGTGGATGCTCCGCGGAAACCAGCTTTGCAAACAAGTCCAGAGAGTATGCCTGTCCCACCTCTTACAGACCAGTGTGTTGGCCCAGACCATCCATGGCTTATGCAGATATCTCCTACCTCCCCTCAATGACCAGCCACAGAGCACGGTGGTTCTCTGAGCCCAGAATCTACTCGGTTGCTGATCCCACCAAGCAGTGGCCAATCAGGAAGGCTTCTCTCATCCCCACAGGTCTGTGCCTCCAGAAGATTTAGAAAGAGAATCAACCATCCTTTCCAGATTCAAACCCATCTTCTCCCTCCACTGCTCCCCTTGCCTCTCCTCTTCTCCAGGAACCCTGGCTTCCCGTTGCCATTTTCTTCCTCTGAGTGGGAATGAACACCCTCTTCTTAATTGCGTTCTCATTAAACAAGTCCTTAATAAATACATACCAAGGGAAAGAGGGTTGTGCAACACAGCACCCTCACAAGTGATAATTAAACACAGATCACAGCAATTAAGCAAATCAGGGAACAAGGAAGGGGTGGGCAGGACAGATATATTACCAGTTACATGCTTAGGAAACGTCTAGAACCCACATAAACCTCAACCACAATGATATGGCCTTGGAAACTGCTTCTACTTTAACAAAGGGCATCTTGCTGGGTTGTCCAAACTCACTGTAGTCTCAGCCTATGGCACTGAGTTTGGTATGGGGACAGGGGAAGGGGACTCCCAGGAATTGACCGCTCTGGACACAATCTCCCCTGCTGTGAAAACAGCAGCTCTGGGTCCCCCAAACCTTCATCCTTCTATGCCATGCTCCAGAGCCTCGCTTTTCCTCAGCCCAAAGCCCAATGCCTACTGACCTTCCCCCTCTCTAATAAAGGGAGGCAGCTTGGTGTGCCAAAGCCCAAGAGGCTGGATTCTGTCCCATTGGACCATTGACTGGTCATGCAGCCTTGAGCAAATCACCAACCCTTTCTGAACCACGGCTTCCTCATCCCCAGGAGAGTTCCATGCTATGGTTTCCAAAGGTCCTGCCTGCTCTGATGCACCCAGGCAATTGCTACAGCTCGGCTATCCAGCCCTCTCAGCATCTCCCCCACAGGACCCACAGCATGGATGTCCACAATCTCAAGCTCAGAGCAATGTTTCTGTGAGGGTTCAATCAGTAACTGCTTGGGAAAGCCCAAAGGGAAACCCTGTTTGAAGTCCCTCTGCAAAGCAGAGAGGCAGGGGGCACAGTTGGTGGGGCCTGCTGGCCTCTCGAGTCCTTGGAGGAAGTGGGGCTTCCATCTGGAGAAGTATACAAGATTCTGCCTCATTTCCCCCATTCCCAGCCACGCACGCGCAAGAGCACGTGTGTGTGTGTGCGCGCGCGCGCGCACACACACACACAGTTCCCAGGTCTCCTGATTGCCCACAGAAGCCTAGTTTTATGAACATTCTAATAGTCCTGGGCCTGGCATCCCACCACCAACCAAGCACAGGAGGCACAGAAGCTCACAACATAATGTGGGGGTAATTTGGCGATGGAAGAGTTCCGATGTCTCAGTGACCAATGTCTCATTACCCCTGCCATAGCCACAGTGGGAACCTGGGCTGATCTGAGAGGGGATGAGGAGGAATTTGTGTGAAGTGGCATTCTGCCCATCCCATGAAGAGAAGCCTCAGGTGCCAGAAGCTCACTTCATTAGGGTCCCTCTGAAACCCACATGACATCTGTACCAAAGGTCTTCTGTCCAACTGCAGGGATGTAAATAAGCCACAAGTGGCTTCCATCCAGCTTCAGGGATGTCAATTATCCAGTGGCTCCTGAGTAAAGATATCCTCTGGCTCCCTCCACCTTGAGGTACTGACATAACAGCTGGACGCACAGTTTACAGATGCAGAAACAGTAGCAGCTTCTCTTGGAGGATTCTGTCCCCAGTTTTCAGCACAAATACCTCTATCATGTGCCTGACCCAATGGGGAGGGGAGAGCTGCCCAAAGCCAAATCTGAGAAATATAAACAGGAAGGGGTACAGGTGCCAGAGATGGAGTCAGCTTACATTGAAGTCCAACTATGATTTATGAGGAGATTACACTCTAGGCTAATAAATATCATCCCCCAATCTCTTGGAGTTTGACCCTCAAAACTGTCATGTGCATATTAATAGTTATTTATAATACTCCATTCCCTCTGTGTCCTCTGTCATGTCCCCTTAATCTTCGTAGTCACCCAAAAATGAAGATCTAGGAGCAGGATAAACAGGTCCTCGATACAGAATCTCTTAATAGGAAAAGAGAAAAGGCCTTCCCTAAAAGGTGGCTTTTGAATGGTTCTCCAAACCCTTCCAAGCTCTTCCAGCACCTGGTGTGGAGCTGTGGGGAAAGCAGTAGCTCAGGAACAGGGGGGGTGGGGGGAGCCTGAGAGGGAAAAAAAAAAGGAATGGGAGGTAGGAGATCCCCCTGGCCCGCGTAGCATGCCTGATGCCTGGGAAACACGCAAACCGCTCTGAGCAGGAGTGGAAAGCACCATCCCAACAATCACACCCACAACCCCCCTGGCATCCCCTACACCCAAGGCACAGACCCCCTCCCGTAGCATGCCTGAGCCTCTGAACTCCGGAGAGCCCCGCTGCAGTCTCAATACTCAGCTCCAAAAGCCTGGAGCTGAAAGCGCCAGAGACAGGGAAGGAAAAAAAAAAAAAAAACTCATCGCGAGGCTGACGGGCTGATGGGCTATTGCGGGGGGTGGGGGGAGACAGGGACGTACGGTCCCCAGAGAGCACAGCCTCAAATCCAGGCGACCGGCGGGAAAAGGGTGGCCACCGTGCTCATTCTGTGCAGCGCTCCAACACCCACCCTATCCGAGGCACCCCTCTTCTCCAGTGTCCCCTCCTCTGGGTGGGGTGGGGGAAGGAAGAAACGAGAGAAGAGACCAAGCTGGGGCTGCCTTACCCAAAAGCCCAGTGCCCAGCCATCTCGCCAGGGCTTTGCCTCGGTCTCCAGCCCGGGACATGGTCCTGTTCTCTTCGGAGCGCGCCGAGGGCGCAGGGATGGGATACTGGGCACCACCGCGCTCTCTGCCCGAGGTCGGCAGTCGGCCCCGCAGCTGCCTGGGAGCTCTGCGCCGCGGGTCGGGGCTCGGGAAAAGTTAGCTGGCAGAGAGCGGAGGAGGGGGAAGGAAAAGAAGGGGGAGGCGCGCTCGCCCGCCTCCTGGAGCCGGCTGCGGGAGCCTGGGCTGAAGCGAAGGAGGAGGAGGAGCCGGAGCTGGAGGGGGAGGACGACTGAGCGAGAGCCGCGGCGAGGGAGGCTGCGCCTCTGCTCTGGAAGCGCTCCAGCCGCAGGAGGGGCGGTGGCCGCGGCGGAGCCCAGGGCACCCCTGCCGGCCGCGTACCTTGCCCCGCGCTCCCCGTTTCGTGGTCCTGGAGCCCCAGGACCAGGCTGAGCACCCAGTTTCCTCTCCAGTCGGGCTAGGCTGTGCAGCTTGGCACTGCAGGGCCGGTCCGCAGCCTCCCGCATCATCCCATGAGTCGATCTGCCAATTAGGAGCATAGTTTAGGGGGAGTAGTGGTGGAGCTTTTCGTTTGTTGGAAGGCTGTTTTGTTCTGCTTGGGGAGTCCAGGTACGGTAGAGATCCTCTCTCCCGGGACTGCCAAGGGACCACTAGATTGTCCGCAGTGGGCGCTGCCGCAGCCGGTGGGCGTGTGCCGGCTTGCCCACTGCAGCCGCGCCTCCGTGGCTGCTGGGCAGACGCCGCACGCGTGCAACCCTAGGACCCGCGCCCGCTGTCTTCAACCACGCTGCTCATCCGCTCCGCGAATTGCTTTGGACCGCCAAAAAATCCATTTCTTCCCATGGACAAGGGCCCCTGCCCACTGCCCACCAACCTCCCTCATTTCTTCATAGAGTCCTTGGAAATCACCGTGGTCCTGGTGAGGGAGGTGCCAGATGCTACCCATCCATCCCCGTCTGATCTGTGGCCAGCACACCCCTTTACCCACCCACAGCATCCCTACCCCATTAGTCACCCTCCTCCAAAAGCTTCCTAGTTTCCTTCTGAACCCAACCCTCAAAGAGTCCCTTTTGCCTTCTTCTTGAGGTGGGAGTGGACGACCCCAGGGTCACTACTAGGTCAGAGGGCTAAGGTGACACTTGGAACCAGCGGGGATTTCGCCTTCCCCTGCCACCGTACAGTTCCGAGTTAAAATTAAGCAGTGCTCTCTGTGGTGGGTGTCTTCCTCAGCACCCCTGCCCAACCATCCAAACCTCCAGTATGTATCCTCTTTGCTATCTGGAGACAGGTGCAGACTTAAAAACCTGGACCCTCCACACCTTTCAGGTTCTGGCCCTTGCTGCAAGCACACCACAGCATCCTCAACCGACCACCCACCTTTTCAACCTGGGGGGTCCTTGGTAATTTTCAGAGACATCAGGAACCCATGGGTTGTATGAAAAATGATAAATTTCTGTGTGAATTTTGCGGTTTTGCTTCCTTCTTCAGCATTACTGTTGCGGTAGTACAGTGACTCCGACAGCCTCACAGTTACGAAGTACACTCACCCAATCTTCTGGAGAAGACTTTGCTCCACACCTGCAAGGTGGTGAACACAAGATACTTATCTGGTAGGATTGTCAAGAGAAATCTGACCCTCAGCCCTGGACTCCAGATTTTGGAGGACCTCAAGCTGACTCTCCTCTGGCTATGCCCCTCCTCATTGAACAATAAATCCTTGAGAACACAGGGTGGTGGACATGTAGCTCCTCCCCTTCTAGATTGTTTCAAGGATCCAGGACTCTGGAATTTGCTCTTTAAATACCCTGAGCAGATCTCTTTCCCAGGTCCATCTGTCCTCTGAAAGCTGACTCTACCAGGCATACATGCACCCAGACACCCAGGAAGTGGTCAAGGGGCAACTGTTTGCAAGTCATGGGGAATGGAAGGACTCTGCTTACAAGTGGAGCCTTCCCAAGCATGCACAACATCCTGTTGTTTCAGGACCTGGGGAAGAGTGGTGTGTGGAATAGGAAACCAAACAATGGGCAAGGGAGCTCCAACCCTGGATTTACTAAGTAAATTTACTAGGAACTTTCTAGGTAACCTTGGGCCACATCTCTGGGCGCCATCTCTTCATCTGTGAGGTTTGAGGGTTTCCTAAGGACTCTTCCAGCCCTAAGAACAAGTGAGCAAAATTGTCTGAAAATCTCATTTTAGTACTGATCTTCCAGGCTATCATGAACGAAAAGACAGAGAAGAAAAGATAAATTTTAACACTTTATTATCCTAATTTACATTTCCATTTGCAACTCTTGCCCCAAGCCTCCAAAACCTCAGAAGTGGACCTGGCTGTGAAGACTTAATGTGATGTCACTGCTCGGAGAAGAGCTTAGCAGAATGTTAGGCACAGTGTGAACCCACAGCACGTTTGAATTCAAAGAGGTCTGTGGCCCCAAAAGGGGAAGCCATGTCCAGGTCAGCAGGCCTGCCCTCTGCTTCCCCCAGAGGTCCCCACACTACATTAACTGGCGGGCATCCACGCTGCTGGCTTTATTTTTACAACAGCGTCGTGTTTCTCAGAGTAGTAGGCTGAGGTAAGAGAAGAGGTGAGCCAAGGGGAAGGAAAGTGACCCTGCCCGGAGAAGGGGGGTAGAGAAACAGAGCTCCAGAGATATCTTTAGATCCTGGTGGCTGAAAACAGTTGCCAGTTTCCTGCAGTGCCCTCTTCCCCACCTTCCCTCCTGTCTCCCTTCTCTGGTTCTTAGGGCTGGAAGGGTACTTAGGAAACCCCCAAACCTCACAGATGAAGAGATGGGCCCAGAGAGGTGGAATATGTGGCCTAAGGGCACCTAGGAAATTCCTGGTAAACCCAGGATTGGCGCCTCCACCATTATTCATTCGGTTTCCCCACTCCACACCCCCAACTTTCTTCTAAAGAACAGGAGAAAAGCTCTGCAGCTGGGCAAAGAAAAGTGATTGGGAGATGCATTAGCGGCTAGAGGATTCTTAATTTATAGAGCACTTTCCTCAAAAATTCTCAGAAACCTAGTCCATTAGCCAGGCACGGTGGCACATGCCTGTAATCCCAACGGGTCAGGAGGCTGAGATAGGAGGATTGTGAGTTCAAAGACAGCTCAGCAATTTAGCGATTCCCTAAGCAACTTAGTGAGCCGCTATCTCAAATAAATAAACAAATAAATAAATAAGGGCTGGGATGTGGCTCCGTGGCTAAGCTCCCTAGATTCAATCCCCAGTACCAAAAAAGCAGAAATCTAGTTTGTTCATTGATCTAGCTAAGAGGCTACTCCTAAGGATGCCAAGGGAGAGGGTGACAAAGGTCAGAAGTCCCTCTTTCCTCCTTTGGAAAATCCTTGATGAGTACTCCTGAATTGAGCCTCTCTTCACCCAGCTCAAGAGCCCCTAGTCATTGGATAGGGCAGAGGGTGAAGCACCTTGGCTCCTGCTGAAAAGTCTTCGGGACTTTGCAGGAGTGATGTGTGGGGACAGGTCCTGTGGCTGTAGCCCCTATTCCTGGGGCCTGACTCCTGGGGGTGGGGTAATGCACTCAAGTCTGGGTGGCCTGGCTCAGAAATACCTTAAAGAGCAAGTTTTCAGGGATGCAGAGGTGGATTGGGCTCTTGCCAACAATCTGCCAGAGAACTGTCTCACTCAGGCTGTGGAGACAGAGCCTAGATTTAAGAGGGAAGAGGTGGTTTCCTTGGGGATTCAGGTAGGGCACAGTTAGCACAACAGTCTTCTCTGAGACCAGGCAACAGAAGCAGCTGGTTGCTTCCTCCCCTGACCTCTTGGGGGCTAGATGAGGGCAGGGCTGAGGGAGGGAGGGGAAGGAGATGGCATTGCTGTTTTCCAGGTGGGAGGCAGCTTAGAGGGGAGTCAGTGTAGGGTCAGAGGTCGGGTGGGTTTTCATGGGGGCAGAGCTCCAGCTGCCAGCCTCAGAGTTGCTGTTACACCAGAAGGCACTCACTCGGGAAGCAGGATCACCTTCTACAGGTGACCAGGGCAGGAAGATGGAAGGCCCCTTCCCTTGTCAGCTCTCAGCAAGCCACCAAGACCCCATGCAGGGGGGAAGGGAAGCAGAGATCTGGATGAGGTCTCCAGAGCTATTTTGAGAGGAGTTCCTCCTAAGTAGCAGGAACCTGGCACAGAACCTCCTCCCCCTCTGACTCCCCCTTTGCCCTTGCTTGCTGCCTCCCTCTCCCGCCTCCTCCCCCAGAAACCCTCGCGCTCCTGTCGGGGCATTGCAGGTAACCAGGCAGCTGGGTGGTGCTGACTAGGCTCCTGGAGCCAGAGGAAATGGCTCTGCAGAGTACTCTTCCACACCCCCACCTCCGATCTTCAGCCTCCGATCAACACCAAGAGTCACCCCTTCACCTCACCTACCCTCCTCTTGTAAACAGAGCCCCAGTCTCAGAACAGTGAAACCGCAGGCTCCAGATTCTCTGCATTGAATTAACTGCCTGCAAATCCTCTGCTACTCAGGTCGGGGTTGGACAGACACTACCTGGACCAATGTTGGGGATCCTCCTTCTAGCACACCTAGGTCTGTTCTCTGTCCCTCTCTACTTACCATCCCCTGCTCCAGCTCAGAGTGCCCACTGACCCCCAGCCACAGTCTCCGTTTTAGTGAGGTTGGGCAGGTGCTGAGGGGGTTAACAGGACAGCATGCACCAAACCAAGCGGCAGGCATGTGGCTTAGCAGTCTAGTAAGGAACACTGCATGGCCACTTCAGCCTAGCCCTGGCTCCCCAGAGCCCCCCTGGCATCAGGAAGTTGGTGTAAACATAGACTGTTTCTGAACCCTCCTCCCAGGGAGGCTCCTTCCTTTCCTCTCACTTAGATTAACTTTCTAGGGGCTCTGGGCACAGACAGGTAGGCAGCCACCTCCTCCGTTCTCCCTTCCTCTTCTGTTTTCTGCCAGGTTCTGTCCAAACATCCTTTCAAAGGGGGATGGGGAGCCCCAGACAGATGAGCTCATTGGAAGGAAGAGAGCAGAGGGAGGAGGGAGCTGAAATATCCCAACCACAGAGATGCTCACCGGACAGTCCCAAGCTGGAGAGGGGTGTGTGCCCACTTCCAGGAGCAGGCATCTGCTTCCCTGGCTGCAGCTCAGACACAGGGTGAGTCCTGGGCATCTCTTTATTCTGGGCCACATTGGGGTGGGGTATGAAGCCCCTGGTACACAGTCTCGGTCACTCTACCCAGCAGCCTAGAGCTGTGTTTACCTCTCTGCTGTGTGGGTCACTATGTCCCCCTGCCCTGTCAATGGAGGAGGGGGCTCAGGGGGGTTGGAGGATGAAAGCAATGGAAATGTTTGTCATTCATTGCAGCCTGCTGCCCATGGAACTGCCATGTCAGCTGAATAGCCAGGTGTCCTCCTAGAACCCTAGACCTGGTCCTGCCCCTGAAATGGGCACCTGAGACAGAAGCACAAAATGGTGTGGAGTACAAGGCAGGACTGCCTGGTCCATTTGTCCCTTGTGAACATTTTAGTGTGGGAGCAGGGGGTCTTACAAAGTGTGTGTGGGGGGTCTTCGAGAGGTGGAGGGAGAGAATAGGGAGAGAGGAGAACCTGAGAAGGAGGGAGAGGGAATGTAAGAGCAGTGGGGAGTCTTCCTGGGGTAAAAGGCAACTTCAGGAAGTTGGAGTGTGACTCAGGCTGAGGAGGAGGGGTAGGGACAGGGAAAGAACTGGCCAGAGGTGGAGAAGAGGATTCACAGGCTTTTAGTAAGAAGGGAGAGGAGTCAGAAGCCATGAGAAGAGAAGGTGACAAGCAGAGGCCACTGCTGCTTGCACAGAGCCACCGGGTCCAAGGGCCAGGCTGCCTGGGGGTGAGCTATCCGAGGCCCACTGGGAAAGCTTGGCTTCTGCTCCCAGACTCTCTTACCCTTTTGTCGCAGTCCTTGGTCATTTTGAGGTTGGTTCAATCACCCCCCACACCCACCCCCAAGTCTCTGGAAGGACAGGAAGCCAGGCCACTGACCTTTCTCATGGTGTGATGTGAGGCTTTGGCCTCATATGGCCCTGTGTTTGACTCCTGCTGTTCAGTTGCCTAGCCATGTCACCTTGGTTATACTTATGCTCAATCCAGAAGAACAGAACTTCAGATTCCTCAACTGCAAAACTGAGAAAGGAATGTGTGTTTGGGAGGTTGCCCCGAGGATTCCGTAAGCTAACAGACATACAACACCCAGCTCTGTGCTGGCCGGGGTACCAGCTCTCTGGCTCTTCCAAAAGAGACAGTTCCAGGGGCACACATGCTGTGGGGGGTGGTGGCAGACTGGCACAGCTGAGAGGGTTCAGGGAGGAAGTGGCAGAAAGGACTTTTATCTTTTGTATCCAGTCTTGCCTGGAAAGACAAGGGGAATCTTTTCCATGACTGTGGGCCAAGGAAGGCAGATAAACTGGGCCTGATCTTTAGAAAGAGGCTCCCCAAGGGCACTGGCTTCAAATTTCCTACCCTCTCCCAGTCCATTTCTTACTATATATAAGGGTTTGCCAACACGTCCCACTCCCACCATTGATAGATTGGGTAAAGAAGAATTAGGTAAAGGAGTCCAAGGATACCGAGGTAGCCTGGGGGAGACCAGGACCGAGTAAGATGGTAAAGGGACAGGCATGAAGCATATTTGTCTTCAGGCAAGCAAGAGTTAATCTTGCTTCTATCATTTGTGTCCTAAAATAAGGGCTGCTGTCAGTAATTTTGAAGGCCATCTAAAAGTATGTTATGATATATGAATCTTCTCAATGACACCCTGAGTTATGTTTAAATTTCTTCCGGGATGGGGATCTCATTACCTTGAGACAGTCAACACTCAGCAGAGCTCCGACTTACATTCAATCAATACCTGCCTCTGCAGCCAGTCCTAGTGTTTTGCCCTGGGGCAGAATGGGACAAGTCTAATCCCCTAGTGTGGCCACAGTCAGGCCACTGCACTGGCAGCTCTGTCTGCTACACCCTCCCCTCCTGGCCAACACCACCTCCCCCTTCTGCCCACTTCCCCACAGGAAGGGCTCTCAGTCTATTGTGGCAAACATTCCTCATCCCTTCGCCACCTGTTAATGGGGAATTTGTCCCAGTGGAGAAGCAGAGGCAGCTGTGGTTGGAGTAAAGGTGACTTTGCCGGAACTCTAAGGGAAAGCCCCTCCCATGGAATCCCAAGTAGCCAGGCTAAGTGTCCAGTGTCCACTTGCTCCCCTTTGCCAGCACTTCTTGGACTTTCAAGGTCATTACTGCCAGAGAAAGGGAAAAGCTGGCCAGGCATGGTAATCCCAGCAGCTGGGGAGGCTGAGACAAGAGGATCGTGAGTTCAAAGCCAACCTCAGCAAATTAGCAAGGCCCTGTATCTAAATAAAAATTTTAAAAGGACTGGGGATGTGGCTCAGTGGTAAAGCACCCCTGGGCTCAACCTCTGGTACCAAAAAGAAAGAAAGAAAAGGAAAAGCTGCATCCTCAGGTAGCCTACCCTCTCACCTCCAATTCATTTATCCTCCCACTCCCTATTCATCTCCACCACCTCCACCCTGACAGTTCCCGGCCCCCTTTTCTAACCAGAGGTCCCCTCAGTCCTGCAGGAGATTGGAGTCCTAAGCCAGACCCCATTGACTTCCCCACCAGATCTATGGACCATGTTAGGATACCAGGATATGGGTCTCAGCTGGGAGTCCTTACCCCCCCCCCCCCCCGACCTTCCAGGGCTCTAATCCACTAGGTAGCCAGAGCCTCTCCTGAGAGGTAATTGGCACTCTACACATCAGCAGGGCTTCAGGGAGAGAGCCTATAGGAAGGGTGGAGGACAAGCCCCCTGGTGTCTCTGAGAAGCATGAGTGAGTGCATCTTCTAGATCAGGCCAGCAGGGGAGGGGCTGGGCAGGACCCTGGACTTCATGTGGCTGTGTTGTGCCAAGTGCTAGGCTCAGCCCTAAATGTAGGCTGTGGAAGAACAGCAGATTGGGAGCCTGCTGCAAGATCACAATTTTGTGCTGCATGCAGCATGTGGCCTTAAACAAATATGGCTCTCAGTTTTCCCTTCAGGATTGCAGGGGGTGCCTGGGGTATTTCCTGGGGTCCTCTCATCTCTGATGTTGTACATATCTATTTTCTTTCTCTATTCTTTTCCTTCCAGATTCCTATCCCACTCTGGCTATCCATTGGGATGATGAAGGAGTGGGGATTAGACCTCCTTCTTAAGTCAGGGACACAGGAAGCAGGTGACCAACTCTGAGCACCTGGGTGGGAGCTAGTCTTTCCCCAACAAGGCAGCTGACACTGCAATGAAAACTATGTAGTTATCCCAGTGGCTCAGGAAGCTGAGGCAGGAGGATCACAAGTTCAAAGCCAGCCTCAGAACTAAGTGAGGCCCTACGCAACTTCATAAGACCCTGACTCAAAAAATAAAAAATAACCATTGAGCTGGGAATGTGCTCAATGGTTAAATGGTTCAGTCCCTGGTATCAAAAAGAAAAGAAAAATAAGGAAAACTATAGAGCTCAGTGGTGGAGCACGTGTCTAGCATTCATGAGTCCCTAGGTTTGAACCCTAGCACTGCACAAAAACAAAATCCAAAACAAAACCACCTCACCCAGCCCCAAACAGGCCAAAGAATATCATTTTAGGAGAGGTGTCTGAGCCAAATCCAACTCACAGAAGCCAGGCTCAGCCCAGGTTCTCCAAATGTTCTTGGAGAGAAGCCCAATGAGTAAATTGCTGTTGGCCTGGCTGAATATTGGGGACCTGTGTCTACCCAAGTAAGAACCAGAGACTCCCTCCCTGGCACCTCCTCTGCTATGTTTATGTCTCTTGATTTCATTTCCCTACCTGTTAGGTAGAGAAGCACCCTCCCTGACCTCCCACCCTTGGAAGGACTTGAGGTTCTAGAGAACAGAATCCTCCCACAGCCTGGTGCTTTGGTTCCGTTGTGCACCAGCCACTTTTGTTTGATGCTGCCACCTCCTCTCTGTCATCTTGCTGAGGGAGCAGCTGTAGTGATTTCAGGTGTTACAGCTACCAGTGCTGAGAGCCTACTGGAGTATTCCTCACCACTAACCACTGGGTTACCACGGTCTCTGGGTCACCAGGGAGCAGACAGAAATGGAAGACAAGAGAAAAGTAGGTATTTCCTTGCTGTTTAGTAAGTTGAAGCTTTTCTTATCTATCAAGGTGTGTGTGTGTGTGTGTGTGTGTGTGTGTGTGTGTGTGTGTGTGAAGGAGAGAGAAAGGTCTTGAACTTCTTAAGGCTGACTCAGCACTATGTAAATAGGGTAGAGCTGTGCATATGGGGATGGAACAGGAGCAACCTGACTCTTCTCATCAGCCACCCTCCTGGTGAAGTTGCAAGAGGGCACACTCTGACCAGCTGTCATCTATTTTTCCAGAATCCAGAGCAGGCACAAGAGCTGTCTGCCTGGTCAGACACTGTTGAGAAAGAGGGAGCAGAAAGGATGGCCCATCTGTCCATGGAAAGAACAGGCAACATCCATGGAACAGTTAGCCTTTTGCGTTTAAGGATTGACTCAGAAATAATCAAGAGCCCTCCCAGAAGTAGCAGCTCAGCCACCCTACCCCAGGGTAGTTCCCAGGGTAGGCAGAGTCCTCCAGGATTCTGGAAAGTCAAAGGGCTGAAACATCTGTAGACAACTGGGGAGTAGATGGACATCCTTGTGAGGCAAAAGCTTTGAGTTCTTTAGATGCAGATCTGGCAGCATCAATGAGATGGCCAGGGAAAGTACACCAGGCTCCCCATCAGGTTCCCCGCCAGGCGCCTGGCAAGGACTCAACCTTCCCCACTCTGCACCCCTGAAAAAAAGCTATACTCAAGAGATGTTCAGGGGAGAGAGTGTGTTTATTGTAGCCAACAGATCCAAGCAATCAGTCAAACTGCCAAAGAAACTCAGTCTGCTCCCAGAACAGAAACATCCCTGCAGTTGGGTCCCAGAGGACCGTTTAGACTTCTCTCCCCTCCCAACCACCACGCAGCACGCAGCACGTAAACCCTAGAGGTGCATAAGTACTACTTATGCAGCCAGGTTTCCCCCTCCAAGTGCACAAAAAGCAATAAGAACATTCCATAATTTGCCTTTGGTGAATCAACTCAAAACATTGAGAAGTGATTATACCCTCTCCCCGCAATGTAAGTTTGGGGGTGGGTGTCATGAGATGTTTTATATTAGTATATATAATATATCTATACCTATACAGAGAGGCTATGTACAAATGCATCAGCAAGCTTCAGTAAAGGAAGACATCAGCAAGAGGCACAACAAGGGACACAGGCTGTCTTTCCTTAAGACACAAGTAGGAAGGAAGATTTCTTGATTCAATCACCCGTTCCAATTTCCTATGACCTGGGACTACCTTTTTGGACCTGACCAGTATTTCCAATTATGAATCTGCTTAACCTAACCTTGTCAATATTTACCAGCCCAACTCCTCCAAGGAGACTCACAGAGAGAAATGTGGATCAAATCAACTTCTCCTTCTTATCAATTGGGAATAACTGTGATGAGTCCATAGCTAGAGGGGCAGATAGCTATTTCCAAAGCCAGTTCCAAGGCACCTCAAGGCATTTCAGTCCTGAAAAATTGTGCTTTGTTCTTACAAGCTAAATCCCATGAGTTAGCCAGCCCGTCTCTTTGCAGTGGCCCTTAATTAGGAGGGAGAGACAGAGGGGGGGAGGTGTGAGAGAGCAGGAGAGGCAGGGGTGGCTGAGAAGCCAGCAGACTGAAACCAGCAGAGTGCAGTGGTGGGAACATGCAGCCAGAAGTGGAGCTAGTGTACTGCAGGGAGAGGACCAGCTCGCTGGCCTAACCTAGGAAGCAGGGCAGAGTTTCAGCTGCTGTGGAAACATCTCACCGGTTCCCCACCTCGACTCACAGAAGCCCCAGTTTGCTCCCAACCTCACTGCCTGGGGGAGGCAGCTCAGAGACCCCCGGAGGAAAGTCTAAGAGCATATGAGGGCCAGCTCCTGGGACAGAGCTGGCTCCTGACCCAGCCCCACCTGCTTGGGCCCCTGGGCCCACGGACAGGCATTGCTTTCCCTGGGTCTCACACTGTCAGGAAAAAGAAGGAAAAGATCCCGGGAGTCTTGGGCTTTTTAAAGGAGAGTTAGGACTTTTTTAATGAACCTAAGGAATCTTGCATACAATCTGCCTAAATGTTATGAGTCCTGGAAAAAGAAAAGTTCCCAGCATTGGAGCAGATCCTCATATCCTGGGACAAGGGGACATGTACTAGACGACTCAAAGATTATATCTGCAAGCTGCAGAAGTATATCCCACCACCCTTGGTCTCAGTTGGCTGAGGTGCCCACCACCCTTTCCATTCCCAGCTGGGTGGCTTGAAGGATGGGCGGCATCACCTGCTCCAGGCATCCTGGTGGTGTGGCTCCCTGCCCCCATTGGCAGTGTGTTGATTGGCAGTTAGGTACTGAGCTAATGAATTGAGAATTTCCAGAAGGGCTGGACTCACCCAGGAGTTCTCTGGCTATTTACCTGTCCCTCGTCCTGTGCCCACTCTCCCTGGCCTCTGTACTCTTGTCTCAGCTCTACCTTCCCTCTTCCCTTCCCAAGGTCCAGATTCTCAAATCCCTTCCTTCTCCCCTAACTCTAGTTCTAGAAGTGGCTACAGAGGTGGAAGTAGATGCACCAAAAAATTAATGTTGGTCCTACAGTGCTGACCTGGCAGTCCCCAACTCTGTTATGGCTTTGTGTGTGCCCCTGGCACCCCACATGGTGCCTGGCACAGAGCAGATGCTTAATAAATGGTTGTTGAAGTGAATTAAGCTGAATCTCCCATATGCTGTTTCCCTCTCCCGAAATGGACCATCTCATGGGCAGAGACAGGGATTGGTCCCTGAGACTGTCATGATGCCATCTCCACCCCCTTTCCCCAGACTCATTCCCTGCCCTGGACACCTAACTCCCTGAGCAGGACGGGCTGAGCTCCTGGGAGAGGAGAAGGACGAATGCCCCCACCCCCTACCAGGCCCCAGAAGCTCCACCTCCAGGAAAACTATGGCTCTGTGGACTCAAACTGGAAACCAAGGAGCCAGAGAAGGGGTCAGGACCCTCAGTTTCTGTCACCT
Source organism: Ictidomys tridecemlineatus (assembly GCF_052094955.1). Taxonomy (NCBI): domain Eukaryota; kingdom Metazoa; phylum Chordata; class Mammalia; order Rodentia; family Sciuridae; genus Ictidomys; species Ictidomys tridecemlineatus. The sequence goes on from NC_135480.1 coordinate 101,547,067, forward strand.
GAAACCTCAGTTTCCCCATTCGAGGGATTTAGTTAGTTGACCTCTGAGGGTCTTTCAAAGTCATATTCTCTGAGTCAGCAGTTTCTGTCCCTGGCTTACTCCCTCTCTGCAGGCCCAAACCATTCCACTGTAAGGTGAGTAAATGGCAGTGAAAGTTGGCTTCCCACTAATGCTACTTTCTTTCCCACAAAAGGAGCTGCTGGGGCTGCAGGAACAGGGCTCCAGATGGACCAGGCAGGCCACAGGGCTCTATGGCTCCATGGCCTCCTCTCACACGTCCCTCCAGCCTTCCCTTCCTTCCTCTTGCCAAAAGCTAGATTGAAACCCTATTGGTGACAACCCTGAAGCAAGCTGCCCTCCTACCCATACCTTCTCCTTGTATCTGAGCCTCAGCTACTCCTGGCTCAGGAGAGGACAGTGGCCCTGTTGGAGCAGGCACTCTGCTGCCAACCCCATTCACAATGGAACCCCACCTCTCAGTCCCTCAGCCAACGATGGTGGTCCCTAGGGTGGCGCACAGCCCTTCCCGGAGTTGCTTTTCCAGTACTGTCCTCACCCACATCCCCAAGGGATCAGTAGCCAACCACACACCCTGTGCCTCCTGGGGGAGCAGCTAGTGATGGAAACCAGGGCCAGCACGAGCTCCCTGGGCCAAGGCTGAGTCCAGGTTTGTCCAGCCCGGCTTTCCTTCAGAAATGCACAATCATCCCTGTCACATGATCCCCCACACAACGACAGGACTCCATCCTCACCCCCAGCCTGACGGGTTGCTCTGGGCTTGAGCAGTCGGAGTAGCACAGCAAGGCCACAGCCCAAGCCTTCTCAAGAAGGCTGCTCAACACAGGAGAGCCCGCCCTCCCCTCAGTCCCTCTCTGAAGCCATTGCCAGACCAGGCCCCGGCTGTACCACCACTGCCCACCTCCCCCATCCTCTGTGGGACCTCACAGGCCTCCTGCCTCCTCGCAATAGCCCTTCTGTCCTCTCCCCAGGGCCCACACATCCCAGACGCCACGGCAGGTTCTCAGATGGAAGAGAGGTGGGTCACCCCTGGTGCAGGGTGGTGGGGTACGAAGTGAGGGGTTCAGGAGGCCCCAGGTCAACCCTGGGGTCCTGCTCAAGAAAAGCACACCAAGAGGGCAGGCAGGGTCACGCTGTACAGGGCAGAGGTGGGAGGAGACAGGACGCGGGGAGGGGCTGCAGGGCGGCTGCCCGTTACTTGGCGCCGTCCTCCGCGTTGCCCTCGCCATCCGTCTTGCCGTCCTCCTCGGTCTTCAGGTCATCCGTGCTGAGTTTCTGCTCCTTTTTCCTCCTCACGCACTTGACCACCATCAGCACTAAGATGACCACAGCCAGGAACCCCCCTACGGAGGCCCCCACGATCACCGCGACTGTGGAGTCCCGCTCCGGAGGCTCTGGGGGGGGGAGGAAACAGTTTGACTCAGCTGGGGCTGGAAAGGGGGCCCCTGGCCAGCCCAGGTCTCCTCGCTTGTGTGTGCTGTGGGGGGTCCCGACTTGACTCTCTGCACAGGAATTGAGTCCAAGCCAAAAATCAGTCGGGGCCACTGACCTCCAAGAACCACACCAAATCCCAGCTCACCAAAAAGCCCCCCGAGGAGGCAGCCTTATCTACCAGTGAGGACTTTGAGATCAGACTGACCCCAAATTGAGTCCTAAACATATGCCTTATGAACTGTATGACCTTAGGTTAACTTACCCTTTCTCACCCTGGTGTCCTCATCTGTAAAATGGGGGTGATAATAGTCCCTCCCACAGGAGGTTTTCAGGAGGATAAATGAGATAAAGCATAAATCAAAGTGTGTCCAGCCCAGTGGTTGGAATACATTTGGTGCTCAATAACCCAAAAATGTCAGGATCATTAAGGTGGTCATCACAGTCCACACCATTCTAGGGACTGTCTTGACATCCATTCCCTGGGGAACCAGAAGAAGAAAACAGATGGCCCATGCCCTGCAAGGCCTCCCCATGGTGCCCTGAGCTACTACTACAGAGAAAGGTCAGGGACCCCCACAGCAGCCTGGCTCCCCTCTCACCTTCCAAGAGGACCTGCAGCTGGATTCTGCCGTGGCCGCGGTGGCGGTCAGGCGGGTTCGTGATGTAGCAGTTGTAGTAGCCCTCGTCCTCAAGTTGCACATTTTTCAGCGTCACTGACACATCGTACTTGCTGGGGTTCCCCGAGAACTCCACACGGTCTCGGAACCTCTCTAGCTTCAGGTTAATGATCTTCATGCGGAACTGGAGGAACTGGGGAGTGGGACAGGGGACAGGATGGATGGCTGCACAAGCAAGGAACTACGAGGACAGTGAGAAGTGCCCTCCACCCATGCACCCTTTCACCGAGATGGAGAGACAGTTACCCTCAGAAAGGCCACACAGGTGTGGCGACATGCCTCCCGTCAAAGCCCTGAGCGGCAGACAGCCCACCCAGGTCCTCTGGGTCCAGTGCACCTGCAAGGGCAGGTGGTAGGAAAGGCAGGCTTCATGCCGGAAGGCTCCTGCTTCCCCCACCCCTGCCCACCCCGGGAACTCACCATCTCCTCCGAGCAGTTGTTACACTCCTGGTAGGTCCAGTTCAGGGAGAACTGTTTGTGGTTCACGGTGTAGCAGGAGTTGAAGGTGCAGGACAGGCGGGCATCAGATCCATTGAGAATATTCAGGACGGTAGGGACTGTGACTTCCATGCTCTGCCCTGGTGGCACTGAAGAAAAAGCCACAGGCTGATGAGGATTCTGGCTGAGAGGGCCACGGGGGACGTGGAAGAGGTAAGGTAACCCTGCCGTCTGCCCCAGTCTGTTTGGTGCCATTTGCCAGCTGAACAAGGGACTTCACTGTGCTTGCCTCAGCTTCCCCCTTCTTCTTCACCCCTTTAACCATCTTTGTGGGCCAAAACCCTTTCAGCCAAGGCTGCGGTGACCCCCATGGGCCAGGAGGATGCATGGAGATTCAGAAGGCACTGCTTGCTGTCCTTGCCCAGGACAGGGTGACGCAGCGTTCCAGCCCAGCCCAGCCACCTCATCTTCCCTAGGTCGACAGGCAGACAAGAGAGCGGATGAGCAGTGGGAGGGTACAGTGCCCCAGAAGAAGAGGCACCATTCCAAGGACCTGCTGATGGTATGGGGATGAAACCAGGCCTGGCCACATCACAGTGAAGAGCTGTGAGAGGCTGACAGGTGGCAGGGTGAGAACCACAGGTTCCGCGCAGTCCTATAAGAGGCACCAGGCTTGGGCCAGGAGACTGGGAGTTGGGGTGTCACAGCTGAGAAAAGTCCTTCCCACACAAGCATTCTAAGCATGGCAGTCTAGGGGAGGCCAGTGAGGAGCATAGGACGTGACAGTTAAGGAGACTCCTGCTTTCAGGGTCACAGAAATACCTCCATAAAAGTTGTGCCCCAGACACGATGCCTCCCCTGAGTCCTGGCCTTAACTGCCAATACTGCCAAAGCCTCATCCCAAATGAGTAACCGAATATTAACAGGGCTGGAGATGTAGCTCAGTGGCAGAGTGCTTGCCTAGTGAGGCCCTGGGTTTCGCTCCCAACATTGCCAAAAAGAATAATAACAGTAATGTGAAGCATCAGTCATTCACTCATTTATCAGATATTTTTAATTTTTTTAATTTTTTTTTTTACTCATTCATTTTTGGTACTGGGGATTGAACCTAGGGGTGCTTAATCACTGAGCCACATCCCAGCCCTTTTTTGTATTTTATTTAGAGACAGGGCCTCACTGAGTTGCTTAGGGCCTTGCTAAATTGCTGAGGCTGGTTTGGAACTTGCGATCCTCCTGCCTCAGCCTCCTGAGCCACAGGGATTACAGGTGTGCACCACCATGTCCATCTTATTAGATATTTATAAATCATTTGCTATGTGCCAGGCACTTAGTCTAGGCCCTGGGGATTGCCGTGGGACAGAGTCACTGCATCGTGGAGCTTGTATTCTGGTGAGGGGGACAGTCAGTCACAAGGAAAAGAATCTGGATGAGACTGTCTGGAGTGCTCCTTGGCCGGAGCCTTAAGGAGTAAACTGATGGGCCGGGAGCTGTTTCATTCAGAGGGTTCCCTATGCTGTGACCTGAGAAGCAGCCCTCCAGGCAGGGCCTAACTCAAGTGAGGAAGTGAACCTCTTGATGTCTTGAGGGAATGGAGTTCTGAGGCACAGGGAATGTCAAGGGCAAAGTCTCTGTGGCGGGAATGATCTTCACACATCTGAGGCAGACCAAGCAGAGTGACCAAGGGAGTGAATGGCAAGACCTGAGGTCAGGGAGTGAGGTAGGGACCAGGCCACAAAGAGCCAGAGCACAGAGTTGGGCATCTTCTAAAAGTAATAGGAAGACATTAAAGAGCTTGAGGGGGAGAAGGAGAGAGCTGAGGGCACTGTAAGAATTATAGAAGTAATTTGGTGATGGACAAGAGGACACCCGATTAAACTTGGTCTGTTCCCAGGTCAGACCTCCATCAGCTGCAGAACGCAGGAAGCCCCTCACCTCTCTCACCTTCCTCTTCCTCCTCAGTTATGATAATTAAAATAAGCCCCAAGTATTCAGCTAATAGTGGCTTTTATTATCCTAGATTTTCCTTAGTTCTGTGGCAGGAATAGCAAGGGCTTCAGAGATGGAGCAGCAGGGAGCCTTGAGGCCCGAGAGTACATTGGAGACCGACCCCTCAAGGCAGTCCCTTGGAATTCCCCCAGATCTGGCAAAAGACTCAGACTGCAAAGCTTCCGGTTTTCAGGTTTGTTGTACAAAGCTACTGAGCCCCACCCTGGAGGCAGCAGCCCCTATCAGAGCTCAGCGGCCATCCTTCCGCTCAACCCATCCGCATGGGTGAGGGACAAGGGCAAGCCACAGGACTTCAGGATAGGAAAGGTCCTGAACTGCTGGTCCTGGGGGTCTCCACCAAGCCCTGAATGGGGGATAGCCTCTCAAACCTCACCTGAAGGGCCAAGGACTCCAGATGTGCATTTAAGTGCTCATGAGGGGAGTACCAACTAGAGAGGCTGAACAGGCCCCAATCAGGAGGAGAAAAGCCCAGTTCCCAACTCCTTCACTTTCATAGCCATTTTGAATGGATGTGCCAGGCAAGTGTGCGGGAGATATCAACACCACCCCCACTCTGCAGAGCCTGAGAAATCTGAGGGAAGGAGCCCATGGCAGCTTGTCCTGAGTTCACCTTCTGTCCCAGGAATGCCCTGATTCTCTAGCCCCTTCCCTTGGAAGGGCTGCCACTTCCCAGGGTCCACACCAAAAAAAGAAAATGCTTTGTTAAGCCTGGCTGGCCCTGTGGGTCCCACCCTCCTTGTTCCTCTGCCTCACCCCAGCAGCCCCAGGCAACATGCAAACTTGAACCCCACTGGACAGCTCCCCACTCCCGAGGGAGCCTGCACTCTGCTGCGGGAGAGGGCAGAGCTGTCAGGAGAGACGCCTTTCCTGGCTAACAGCAGGGGACAGAGAGGTGCATTGCGGGCTCCCTGCTCCACCCTCCCTGCGCCAAGAGGAAACAGGCAAGGCGCAGTGCCCTCTAGCGGTCATAGGGGTCAAACATCAAGTCCCATCTACGGAGAGAGAGAAGGTGGGTGGGAGTCACCAAATCAAAGGAATCCAGAGCTGGGGGAATCTCTCTGGGCTTGGAGATCTAACACCATGGTTTTACCTGTGATTTAAAAAAAAAAAAAAAAAAAGAGGATCACAAAAGAGACACAGAGAACAGGGACAATGGAGGCCAGAATCACAGTTCCTGAATGCTCCTCCAAGATGCTGCCTGAGGCCTCACCAGAACCATACCAGGCTCTGAAGTTTTGGGGGCTGGGCCTCCCCCCACCAGTCTAAGACCTATTATAGATCGGGAAACTATTGCTGGAGATCTGGGCTGTGAGCAAAATCCAGGTCTCAGGATTAATTCTGCTGCTTTAGGGAAATAGTTCATCTAGACCCACAGAGAGGCTTTTCTAATAAACACGCACACCAAAAAAGTGCCTCGGTACTCAGTGATGGTTTAGCACTGTGTGAATATCACCTGTCATCACCCCACTTTCCAGATGAGGAAAAGGAGCACAAAGAAGTTAAGTGAATAGTCCAAGTTCACAGCTATAAGTGACTAAGTTAAAATTTAAGGTTTTACGGCCTGGCTCCAGTGCTGAGGGTCCAAGCAGAAGGGGATGTGATTGTCATTCCAGGTTGTCTGATGGCTACTTGGTAGGTCCAGCCCCAGCTCCAGGCAGCTTCACCAGAAGGGTGTTTAAAGCAACCTCCCTGCAAGAGGAGCTCAAAGTCTTCCTATGGTCCCCCTTGGGGACAGGTCTGAGGCCTGGGTCTCCTAATCTCCAAACGACATAAAGGAAATTCTGATCAGCAGGATACAGTAAGGATGTGGCTTTTGCTCTTAGCTCTAAAACATGCCAGTGATGGGCACACCCTTTCCAAAGTATATCTGACCCCCACAGGCCACTTATCATCCACTATTCTAACTGGCCTATCTTGCTGACACCCTGAAAAATTTGTCATCTGCCAAACACTATCTATTGCAGAGACTAAAAGTGAATTTTCTTCACTCCTCTTTCCCATCCTGTAGCAACCTAAGATGTAGGTTTATTTTAGTCTCAGGTTTCCAAAAAAAAAAAAAAAAAGAGTAAGCAAGAAATTGCCTCCTGGGCATCCCCTGCCTCCCGGGTGGGTGTGATGTCCAGCCCCACCTCCTCACCATTCAGACCCTCCAACCCAGCCCTGTCCATTTCCACACAGCCAGGATCAACCTGTCCCCATCCTCCCTCACTTCCAAACCTCCCATGGCTCCCTGCTGCTTTCAGGGACTGAGTCCAGGCTCCTGTGCTCGTAGTTTCCAAGCCCTTTGCCATCTGGGACCAACCTACATCCTAACCTCTTCTACCAGCCTCCGTCCTTTCGTGCATCTTTGACTACAGTGACCCTGGAGTTCTGACTTTTCCTGAGACTACCACCTTATTTTCCTCCTCCAGGTCCTAGCTCATGTTCTTGCTTCAGGTTGGGAAGCTCTTTCACCCTCTCTCTGGGGCTCGCCTACGCATCCCTCAGATGCCAACTCATAAGGCATAGCCGGAGTGACAGCTTCCCCAGTGTTCTTGTCCTCCCCCCGTCAGGCCTGTTCCTATCTCTTCCCCACAACTGGGAGGCAGAATGGCACAGTGGCCAAGACCAGAGCTCCAGTGCTCCTGTCTGATCTTAGGCAACATGGTTAACCTTCCAGGGCCTGTTTCCTCATCAGTGATATAGGGACCATCTGTACAATAGGGCCTGCCTCCTGGGACCATTTTGAGGATTAAGTGACCTCCCCCTTGAATAAAGCTCAGTACAGTGCCTGGCTCACAGCCCTTGACGAAAGGTAGCTGCTTTATTACCATTATTGCTGATATGATAGCACATACAATTTTGCATGGCTGATATTTGTTTATGTGCTTATGGCCCTTAAGAAGCTCTGGGGAACTGATTCTTATTCACCTTAGTATCCTGGACACCCAGAACAGCAGGCACTCAATAAAACTCTGTTGATAAAAAGAAAAGAGGACTTTTTCTCCTCCACATCTGGGTCCCAGATGCCAGTAGCAGATACATGCAGTAAGCTTGAGTCAAGACCAGGTTCTACTTTATGAGCCTCCCCTAACACAGCCCAGACATCAGAAATCAGGCCAGTGACTGCAGACTCAAGGATCTTGAGAAGAACTCTAAGGAAGAATGTTTTAAGCTAAAAAAACCACCCTCCTGTGCTTCTGTGTGGTACAGTTGCCCAATCTGCCCTCCTCTTCACCAGCTCTACAGTCATCCCTCCAAGCCCCACCCTGATACAGTCCCCCCATCCACATTCGTGGCATCCCTCCATCCTGCTAATCCATGCTACTACAACCACCAGTTCTGGTGTTCCCAGAGCCCTCAGCCTTGGAGGTCAGGGGCATGCCTCATCGAAGGTCCAGCCAAGTTCAAGTTCAAAGTCTTTATTCCTGTTCACTCAGGACTGTTAAAGCTTTAGCTTCCTCGTGACCCTTCACAACTTCCTCCCCATCTCTTCATCCCAGAGTCCACCTTCCCCTAAGCCAGGGTTCCTTGTCCTCATCACTGAACACTTGTTTTCTTCACTGAGGTACAGTTCTACTTTGGCTGCCTTTCCCTGAAAGGAAGCTCCGCCTAACTCCTGAGAAAAGGTGCCTCTCCTCCAGCTCTGGCTCTTCAAATGCAGGTTATTTCCCCAAATTCCCCCATTTAGTCTGCACTTGAGATTCTGCCATCACAGTTTGTACTGCAGTACCATTTCTTGAACATTGGGGGCAGTCGAGCCCAACGTTTAAGATGATGTACTGAAGTCAGACTACAGGAGAGTTCAAATCTCAGCTCCCCTTTGGGGGCCAGTTACTTCACTTCTCTGTGCCCATTTCCTCCCTTGTAGCATGAGTATAATAATCATATCTACTTCATACAACTGCTGTGAGAATTAAATAAGATACACTGTGTCTGGGCTCATAAAAAGGGCTTAAAAGGTTAGCCATTATTGAGGCCCTGCTATGTGCCAGATCCTTAAATCAGCAGAGGGACCCTCCAGTTAACCCACGAGAAAACTGCAACTCAAAGGGATTGAGTAACTTGTCCATGTCGTTAAATAAACACTTACATTGGCTTCAAACCTAGGTCCAATTCTAAGCTTATTAACAACGTAACTGTACTGTTGTTAATGTGCCAAATAATTCAACAAAGCTGATAGGCCTTATATACAGTCCTACTGGGGGCACTGAATGTCTCTGCTTAGCATTCATGCCCAATATCATGGTACAAAGAGAGAGAGGGAGAGAGGGAGAGAGAAACTTGGTGATGAGGAACATTCCTACCGACAATTCTTGAACTTGACTCTGTCTATGCACCAGCAATGAGTAAGTTTAGGAGCAAGAATGAAACTGTCTACAAGGCAGGTTGACAGCTAACTTTCTAGCCCACCTGCTCACCAGGAAGTCTATGAGTGGTTCAAAATGAAATCGACATTCGGGACCAATTTGACAGGGCAGTCCATGAGACTGCTGGACAGTTCCAAGCCTGGTTTCAAAGGGCCACACCCTTGCTTAGCTCATGGGTTCCATTTATCTCTCTTTCTCTTTTTCTGAATCTCTTCACCTGACCCCTCCTCATTCCATCTGGCCAAAACCAAAGGTGCCTTCTCCATCATCCCCCAGTGCCTGCTTGAGCGGTTCTCCCAATCCAGAGATCATTCCTCAAGCCTGCTTCCCACCTACTCCCACACACATTCCAACGAATCAGTGGGGCAGATTTTCCGGGGAACCAGACCCAGACTCAACTTTCCACTCCTCACTCTCCCTCACAGTCTGTCCTATACCCTAAGTCCACCAGATTTCAAAAATCAAGGTTCACGAAAGAAATCTTAAAAGAAGCCATAAGTGCCAGGACCCCGTATTTCCAGCAGCTTTAAAAAGATAAAAATTTAAACAACAACAACAAAAAATCTTCCAAGAGACTCTGCAGATCAGCCTACCGGCTGCCCCACCCCCACATCGGTCCACTTCAGGGAAATTAAAAAAAAAAAAAAAAACATCACCTCCCTTGATCATTTTCATCCCTGAGCAACACTCAGATACCCTGACCCAACATTTCTGTGACCAAGTTGTCCCAGCATTGTACAGTCCCAGCAACGTCCCCCCAAGTCCCCAGCACCTCCTTTCCCAAGGACACAGAGGGAAGCGCTAACAATGTCTGCCTTCCTGCCCCCGCCCCCTCCTCCTCCAGCTGCAGCTGCACTTCTGAACCCTCGGGAGCATGCAGATGTGGGTCTAACTTACCCAAAGTGAAAAAGAGACTGAGCCCCGTGAGACTGAAGGCAGGGCGAGGTAGCCAGGCATCCCTGTGCATTTTCAGAGACTGAGATGTCAGGCGGGTGGGCTATGGGAGAGGGTGATTTGAGGGACCAAGGACTACAGGGGAGGAATGGTTAGATGCTAAAAAAGAAAATGCACGGATGTACTTCAAAGACATATACAACATTAAGGAAGCTTTATTTCCATCTCTCTAATATGGCCGACTTGTATGTTGCTGCTAAAAAGAGAGAGAGGGGGAGTGTGTAAGGGAGAGAGAGAAAAAGGGGGATGGAGTAAATATTGTGGTTGGTGGATTTCAAAGAGCAGGTGGGAGGGCATAAAAAAGTCTTTCTGGAAAGAACAAAGTTCCCAGAAAGTTTTACCTTTCAAACAAGAACTAAAGTAAATCCTGCCTTTCTGCTTCTCTTGGAGTGCTTTTTAAATTTGAAAACTGTTAGAGGAATACATTTATTTCAAAGCTTCTGTAAGGAGGGAGCTCTTTTCATCATTTAATCCCCCCCCCCAAAAAAAAGACCAAAAAAGGAAATGCTTATTTCTATGTTGTTTGGGAAGGGTTCAGGGAAGTGAGCTGAAGAGACTTTTCAGGAAGTAATGACTTCCCCATTGTTCTGGCATTTCCACGGAAAACAGAACATGCAAAAGGAGGCTGGTGCAAAAACACCTAAGAGACCCTATAGTCAGAAGGAGCCCGAATGCTTGGGGACCCTGAGGCAAACAAATCAACAGGAAAAAGACATTTTTGAGACAATTTAAAAAATGAAAATATGGACTGAGTACTAGATACCCAAAATGAATAATTCTTTATTTTGGGAGATGGGATAAAAAGTACTGTGGTTATGTTCTTTAGTATCTTGGTTAAAGATACACATTGGAGTGCTGATAGGAGAAATGATATGACTAGAATTTGTTTTAAAATATTCCAGGGGTTAAAAAAAAAAGGGTGGAAGAAGTAGGGGGTCAACAGAGTAGACAAGGCTGATGATGGTCCAGACAGACTGGAGACCGGTGTGAGGTGTTCATTAAACAGTTCTCTCTTCTGTTATGGAGGTTTGAAACTTTTTTCTTTTAAAGAAGGAGAAAAAAATAGGCTAAGGACACAAGTAGGTGAACTTAGAGGCAAAGTAGCAAGGTATCCCTAGGGAACATGGTCAAGTAGAATACAGAGCCTCATAGGCAATCCCAAGCATTTGTAAAGGGCCAATTATGTGCCAAAGAGGATCGAGGAATATGAATTTCTAAAAGGATATGAACTCTGTGCCAAGTAAGTGATATGTGATAGCTCAACTTGATCTTTACTCTAGGAGAGGTGTTTTCTTTCTTTCTTTTTTAAATTGCAAATCAGGAAACAGAGGCTGCTGTGGCTTAACCTACCCCAGTTTACACATGGTAGTTAAGGGCCAGGATTCAAACTCAGATCTTTGTGAAGCACTGAGCCCTCCCATGTCTAGATTGCTTATCGCCCAAGGAGGGAGATGGGCCCACATTGAGGTTATTTTAAGAGACATGGAAAAGGGCTGGGGATGTAATCCAGGGGTAGAGCACTTGCTTAGGACGTGTGAGGCACTGGGTTTGATCCTCAGCACCACATAAAAAAATAAAAATAAAGGTAATGTGGCCATCTACAATTAAAAATATTTTAAAAGAGAGAGACAGAGAAAAGACTAGGTGGGCGGGGGGGGGGGGCAGATGAAGCAATCAGCCTCTGCATATTTATGTAAACAGAGGTGCTAAGGGGCAGAAAGTGGAGGCGGATGTGGGAGTCCTGCACAGTGCCTGGCAGAGAGTAGACAATCAATAAACAGGGGTGACTGACTACACAGGGGCACTCCTGAAAGAATGAATGAATTTGGAGACCAATAGGAGAAAATAGACATCATGGAGAAAGTGAAATCTAGCCAGACCCCTGAAGCTGTTCTAGGCAGGGAAGGAGCAAAGGAGGGCATGGCTTGGAGGGAGAGCTGCCAGGAAGCAGAGAGGTAGAAGATCTAGGCGCTCTCTGTGCTTGGCCAAGCCTGGACCATGCACAGACCGTGCCCAGATGCCTGTCTCTTCAGTAGGGTCTGACTCTGGAGGGCTCGCCCCCGAGTGCACAGCCCAGGGGAGGAATTGTAAGGGAAGAGAGGAGAACTTAGCCCAGGGAGAAAAGTCTCCTCCAGTGGCGTTGCAGCCCTGGCCCCACTGCCCCTCAAGGCCCGAGGTCTCCTCCACTGTCAGCAGCTCATAGGTGTGCCCAGAGGGTCCACTGGCACATGCAGTGCCCCAGCTCCTGCCCAGGCCCGTCCCGCCAAGTCCCAGTCTGCAGCACCGCCATCCACGCTGCCGCAGACACTTTTCAGCCTAGCCCTGTTGCCAGAGATTTTTGGTTTGACGTAGCCGGCTTCCTCCTTTTTTCTTACAGCAGCCAAGGGTGCCGGCAAGGCCCATCTGTTTCCTGGTCTCAATTTGAAATCACACTTAGGTCCAGAAGTTTCTGTCTTGGAGGCAACTAAGGCAAGAAATGGATCCAGAAATTTTTAGACTTCTATTCAGAATTTGGCTAAAAGAAACTAAGTATCCGGAATTCAAATAATCTTTATCCAACTCAGCCCTCCAGGACCCCAAGGGTCAGTAGAAATCAGATCAGAGGTGATGGCCCTGGCAGGGTAAGTCTAGGGGAGATTGGAGAGAGCTGTCTCAGCACCTCCATAGCCCACTTGGGCCTCCAGATTCCCATTTGCTCCAAAAAAGTAAGCCTTCCCTAGAAGCCAACAAAAGCTGAGGAAGCAGAAATTTCAAAGAGGTGTTTTGCAGAATGAAGACACCAATATCAAAGATAGGCTTTGGCAGGGGGGGGGTGTTGGTAATAGTGAAGTTCTGTGGTTTTGGCATTTCTGCCTGGTGCCATTTATCACCGAAGCTTTTATTGGACAACAATCAATTACCTACCCTGCTGAGAAAAGCAGTGTTACAAATAATCCAAAGGAGGGCCCTTTCCTTTTGTCTTTGGAATGTCTAGTCAAGGCTCCAGAGAGCCTCCCAATTTACTTTCGCCTTAGAGTCTAACTTCTCAAAGTATATTCCTAGCCAGCATCATCAGTATCACCTGGGAACTTGTTAAAAATACAGAGTCACAGGCCTAAGGAATAGAATCTGCACCTTTTAGCAAAATCTCCAGGTGATTTTTTTTTTTTTTTTTTTTTTTTTTTGGTGGTCCTGGTGATTGCAGCCAGGGCCTCATCCCCAGCCCCTCCAGGCTCTAGGTGATTCTTCTTCTTTTTTTTTTTTTTTTTTTTTTTTTGCTATTGGTATTATTTTTTTTATTTTTTTAATTAGTTGTTCAAAACATTACAAAGCTCTTGACATATCATATTTCATACATTTGATTCAAATGGGTTATGAACTCCCATTTTTACCCCGTATACAGATTGCAGAATCACATCGGTTATACATCCATGTTTTTAACATATTGCCCTATTAGTGACTGTTGTATTCTGTTATCTTTCCTATCCTCTACTATCCGCCCTCCCCTCCCCTCCCCTCCCATCTTCTCTCTCTACCCCATCTACTGTAATTCATTTCTCTCCCTTGTTTTTTTCCCTTTCCCCTCACATCCTCTTATATGTAATTTTGTATAACAATGAGGGTCACCTTCCATTTCCATGCAATTTCCCTTCTCTCTCCCTTTCCCTCCCACCTCTCGTCCCTGTTTAATGTTAATCTTTTTCTCATGCTCTTCTTCCCTGCTCTGTTTTTAGTTGCTCTCCTTATACTTGGCATTTGTTTTTTAGGGATTGGCTAGCTTCACTTAGAATAATCTGCTCTAATGCAATCCATTTCCCTGCAAATTCCATGATTTTGTCATTTTTTAGTGCTGAGTAATACTCTATAGTATATAAATGCCACATTTTTTTTTATCCATTCTTCTATTGAAGGGCATCTAGGTTGGTTCCACAGTCTTGCTATTGTGAATTGTGCTGCTATGAACATCGATGTGGCAGTATCCCTGTAGTACGCTCTTTTAAGGTCTTCAGGGAATAGTCCGAGAAGGGCGATAGCTGGGTCAAATGGTGGTTCCATTCCCAGCTTTCCCAGGAATCTCCATACTGCTTTCCAAATTGGCCGCACCAATTTGCAGTCCCACCAGCAATGTACAAGTGTACCCTTTTCCCCACATCCTCGCCAGCATTTGTTGTTGTTTGACTTCATAATGGCTGCCAATCTTACTGGAGTGAGATGGTATCTTAGGGTGGTTTTGATTTGCATTTCTCTGACTGCTAGAGATGGTGAGCATTTTTTCATGTACTTGTTGATTGATTGTATATCCTCCTCTGAGAAGTGTCTGTTCAGATCCTTGGCCCATTTGTTGATTGGGTTATTTGTTTTCTTATTGCTTAATTTTTTGAGTTCTTTGTATACTCTGGATATTAGGGCTCTATTTGAAGTGTGAGGAGTAAAGATTTGTTCCCAGGATGTAGGCTCCCTATTTACCTCTCTTATTGTTTCTCTTGCTGAGAAAAAAACTTTTTAGTTTGAGTAAGTCCCATATGTTGATCTAGGTGATTCTTAAGCATGTTAAATTTTGAGAAGCACTACTTTCAACCAATATTAAATAGCTCAATGTGAAACTCGGTTTGGGGGCTTGGGGAAAGGAGAACAGTACACAGGAACAGGCCTGGGATTAAATGCCAACATCCTTGATCTACAGAGCACACAGCAGTCTGCTCATGGGTTCAAGGTAGGGATTCATTTTACTCACCTCTCTTTGCCACCCCTGGTGCATCTCAGGCCTTTCTATACCAAGTACACAGCATGCACAGCACCTAGCATCTTGTCTTTGCCTTTGCACTTTCCTTGTCTAGGAATGCCCTTCCTCTCTTGCCTGCTCAGAAGGCTCCTGGTCTGTCTTCAAACATCTGTTCCAGCAGGGCATGGTGATACACAGCTGTAATCCCAGTGACTCAGGAGCCTGAGCAGGAAGATCACAAACTTGAGGCCAGCAACAACAGCTTAGCAAGACCCTCTCTCAGAATTAAAATAAAATAAAAAGGACTAGAGATGTAGCTGAGTGGTAGAGTGCCCCTGGGTTTCAATCCCTGGTGTTGAAAAAAAAAAATCTGCTTCAAGTTCACCTATTCCTGATCTTCACATTACTTCTTTCTTCTGTGCACCTGTGTGTAGCGCTGGGTACATTTACTCATTTATAAATCAAGTCACTCATTCAACAAGTTCAGATATTGTAGTCTCACATTATCTGTGGAAGATGCATCCTAAGACCCTTGCTGATGCCTAAAACCACGAATAACACCAAACCCTATGTACAATCACTGTGAATTCCATGGCAGTGGATCTGCTACCCAAGAAAACTACTAATTAACTAATGGTCAGGTCACGTACACATCATGGATTTGATAGACAAGGGAATCACATGTATGCTTCCTAGGAAGAAACAGGAAAGTAAAAAATTTCATCACACTACTCAATTTAAAACTTATGAATTGTTTATTCTGGAATTTTCCATTTCATATTTTCAGACCACAGTTAACTGTGGCTAATTGAAACTGCAGAAAGCAAAACCAGGGATAAAAGGGATTACTATGCCTATTTAATGGCCCGATGTGCTTAATACTGGGCTAGAAAATGTTAACCTGGAAATGATTGAGAAACAGCTTCCCATGAGTGCTCACTTTCTAGACAAGGAAATAAGTGTACAAATTCAGGCACAGTACATCATGATGAGTGCAATCCTGTCTGCAGGGAGAGAACTAAGTTCTCCTGGTGTTGTAGGAGTTGCCATGCTAACAGGATCAAAGAGTATTGTCACTATTTATTTCCCAACTTACTTTCCAACTTCATTCTGAGTATGGGCTGGGCCTCTGAGGGTCCCTGAGCAGAAAGAGAATGAGCAATGACTATGTCATGACCCAGGAAAGGGCAGAAATTCCATCAGCCTGACCCTACCTAGCCAGGGTGTGGGGGAACTGGTCCAGAGGCTTCCTTTGCAGGCTGCTCCACTCCACTCCCTAGGACTTCTATTCAAGAAGGATTGTACCTTGTAGAGGCAGAGGCTGCAAGAGTCACAGAAAACACCTAAAGCAGGGTCTCTAAGCGCTTAAGGTCTCGAGAGAAGATAAAGTGCCACATCTATGAAACAAATAGAGGACAACAGAAGATAAAAATCTGATCAAGTGAAGAAATATCGAGGGAGGTGCAAAAAACTCAAGAGATCACCCAGGCAGGACTTGAACGGAGACTTGGGCAGGCAAGAAGGGAAAGGGCAGCTCAGGCAAGAATGCACCAAGAGCAAAGGCTTAAATGCAGGATAGACAAGATATATAAAGCAGAAGATTTTATTTAAAAAAAAAATAAAAGTGGGAGGATATATGGATGGGTAGACAAGATAGCACCCGAACCCAGAAGGCCAGAAACATAGTTCCAGCACAGGAAAAATACCAGTGCTGACAAAATGGAAGAAAGGTCTTAGCTTTGGGAGAAACTCTGAGTTCCTTTAATTTTTGATTAAAAAAACAAAAAAAAAAGATGTTTTGAGAGTCTGGTTTTACAGAAGTGGTCATGAATTGCCTGACCTCCCTTAAAGAAGCCTAGACCACATCTGCAAACCAGCTGGTCAGAAGGTCAGTGGTTCTGAGAAACTTTCTTTCAACTTAGGAAGAGGCTTACTGGTCTGTGTTGGAATGCAACTTACAGCCTAGGGCTCCTCAGCTCTCAGAAACCACTAATTCCGTGTCAGCATGGGCCCCTCTAACCACACACACACACAGAGCTGGTATTTCACAAAAGGAAATTTCCAATGTAGAAAATGTGAGCACACTGCGGAGCCAAAATGGGAAAAGGAGTGGAGTTACAAGGAACAGGGAGAGACAAAGGGTTGGCAGGGTCCTAAAGAAGGACCGTCTAGGGGCTGGAGTTGTGGCTCAGTGGTAGATTGCTCACCTAGCATGCACGAGGCACTGGGTTTGATCCTCAGCACCACATAAATGTAAAATAAAGATATTGTGTTCACCTAAAACTTAAGAATAAGTGTTTAAAAAAAAAAGAAGAAGAAGGACAGTCTATCTGCTAGTCCAGTGGACAGGCTGGCTATTTCCAATTCCAGTAGCAACATTCTGTTTGTTTGAGGGTTTTTGTTTTGTTGCTCATTTTTTTGGTGTTGTTTTTGTTTTTGTTTTTTAAGAGGGCAGGGTCTCACTCTGTTTCCTCTCTGGCCTAGAAATCACTGGATCTGCCTGCCTCAGGCTCCCAAGTAGCTGGGATCACAGGCTTGTGCCGCCAGCCTTCAACAGCCAAATTCTGGAGCTGCTAGATCCTGCATTATTCATGGGCGGCCCACCCCCTCCGGGCTTTCTCTTGGCAAGGACCTGTGTGCTTCTGGAAACCTTCAAATATGGGAGCATCTGGTGTTCTAGGGACCTAACATACTGCAAATTCAAGTAACAAAAGCACTTGCTGAAGGATCTCCTACACCAGGGGACCCAGCTTGATCCCTTTCCAGCAGTTTTCCTGCCCTTCAGAATGTCACCCCTTGAACCCTTTGCCTAAGCTCAGCTTCCTAACTCTCTCTTTGAGTTAGAGGGACTTGGGTGTCTGAGTTTGTTTCCTGCCCATAGAAATAAAAATCAAAAGGAGAGGGGCACTGAGTCACCAGAAGATATTGTCATCCATTCTGCTCAATTTTGTTATTAATGGCACAGACTGGCTAGCATGGCATTAAAAAAGAAAGAACCCGTTTCTGAATAGCAAGAGCTGGAAAAGATAAATCCAACTGAGGGCTCAGACCAGCATTGTTGTCTAAGCTATCTCATTTAGTAATTGCAAAAGAGAGAGAGAAAAAAATCCTACAGTCCCAAATTTACATGTACAGTCCCCAATTTACAATAGTTCAGTTTATGATTTTCAGCTTTTCAATGGTGCAAAAGCAATATGCATTCGGTAGAAACCATACTCTGAGTTTTGAATTGCAATCTGTTCTCAGGCTAACGATCTGTGGTAAGATCCTCTCTCTCAGTGCTGAGCAATGGCAGCAAGCTGCAGCTTCCAGTCAGCCACATGATCCCAAAGGGGAACAACTCATCTTCCAGTGTTGCTACGTTATGATATTCTGTGGGTTATGCATATTGAATGCATTTTCAACTGATGATAATTTCAATTTATAATGGATGTAACCACATCTCAGACAAGAAGCATCTGCATAGGGAAAACAGCCTCAGAGAATCTAAAAAAACTTTGCAGTATTGACGAGTAAGAGCCAGAACCTAGATTTGAACCAAACCATTTGACTTTGAAGCCTACTCCCTACACCGTCCACCTTTATGTTCCTGGATTTAATAGACAGTTCCTTGTAAGAAAATGACATTAGAAAACAAGTTAATCTTTTCCATGGTCTCCTACAGGAATGTTTTAGTTTTAAGCAAAGTTGGTATTTGACAACCATGGATTCCACCCTCAGCAGCAAATTCATGCCTAGGTATGAGAAGAAGGTTTTTGAGAGACAGGTAGGTTTCCTCTTCCTCCTCCCCAGACTAAACTGCTGAACCCAAAATGGAATCAAATTCAAATTTGGGTGTGTTCACACTTCCACAATCAAAGTACCCTGAGAGGATGCCGTGGATAAGCTGTCCAGCCCACCCTCCAGCTCTTATTCCAGTGATTCTGTATCTTGAAGGCCACTGTCCAATGCATACATTTAGGGAAGTAGAAAAGGGCCCCTTAATGGCTCAGGAGGCTGAGGCAGGAAAATCACAAGTTCAAAGCCAGCCTCAGCAAAAAGCAAAGCACTAAGCAACTCAGTGAGACTCTGTCTCTAGATAAGATACCAAAAAAGGACTGCAGATGTGGTTCAGTGGTCAAGTTCAATCCCCAGTTACTGCCCCCCCCCACCTTATAAAAGGGGCTCCTTAACCCAAAGAAAAACATGTGGAGGGTGGCCAGAAATGAAACCACTTCTTCCCCATAAACACTCTGGTTATGAAGAGTCCTTCCAGAGTCAAATTATAGTGCCAATATGTGTCCCTGGTATGTCTTGGACAGGATAGCACCTTCTATACGCATGTTGACATACTCCTTATTTAGAGCAAACAGGGCTCTGTCGCTAAACAAGAACAAAAAGAAAACTCTCAATGACTCTTCTTTATGGTTAAACAAGAAAAACTGGTATAAAAGAAAGAGCTCATAATGCCATGAGAGGGCCCCAATACTTGGAAGGCTTGAGGAATCATTCAAAATTGTAGCCCTGCTTGAGACTGGATCAGAAATCAGAGATGCGGAAAAGATCTCTTCTTTATTTGGGCCCTGAATGGCTCAATGTGGGGAAAAGCAGGTGCAGAGAATAAGGAAAGTCCTGTGGTAGCTGAGGAAAGGAGACAGGGGCTGAGTCCAGGCTGATCCCTAGAGACCAGAAGTCAGAGGTCAGAACCAAATGATTTTTAAGACCAACTTATCAAATCTTACAATAGTAACCAAAAAGTGTTCAAACCTCACATTTCAGACCAAGAATTAAATCAGGGGTTGTCCATTTTGGCATTACTGCAGCATCACCTTTGAAAAAGACACACAAGCTGAGCGCAGTGGTGTACGCCTGCAATCCCAGTGGCTCAGGAGGCTGAGGCAGGAGGATCACGAGTTCAAAGCCAGCCTCAGCAACTTAGTGAGGCCCTAAGCAACTCAGTGAGACCCTGTCTCTAAATAAAATACAAAAAAAGGGCTGAGGGGCTGAGGTTGTAGTTCAGTGGTTGCCTAGCACATGTGAGGCATTGGGTTCAATCCTCAGCACCACATAAAAATAAATAAATAAATGTATAAAAAGGGGAGTGGCTGGGGATGTAGCTCAGTGATTGAACACCCCTGGGTTCATTCTCCTGTACCAAAAAAAAAAAAAAAAAAAGACACTCCATGAGGAATTAGGAGGCCTATGGTAAGGCCCTGCAAGGACCAATGCTAATACCCAGGTGGAAAGAAGAACCACTGGTTCAAATCCCTGATCTGTGCTCAGACCTCACTTCCAACCAGTTACTGCTGTATGTTCCCAGGACCAACAATAGCCCAGCACGCAGAGTCACCATGAGGCTTCCCTCCAGGTGCTACAGTTGTTCCAGGAGTTCCAAACTATGGATTCTTTACCCAAACTCCACTTACCCCTCAGGCAGGGCATAAGAATGAATGACTTTCACAAACCATGTTTATTTAGGCATTATTTATTGATGGAATCATTTGCATTGGTTTTTATCATTGTGATTCTTCTCAGTAGCTCAATCACAAAGCACATTGTCCATACGAAGGGTCTGATCGATGGAGTGCTTGAGGCCACCACAGTGCCTCAGCCAACTTCCTCTGGGCCCTTCTAGCCAACCAAGTTCATTCTCTCCCTCCCCTCAGCAGAGCCTGCCTCTCCAGAGCTGTTCAGTCCTTCTGCCAGGCTCCAAACCCTCCATCTTCAGCCCTTTGATGAAAGCCAAGGATACCTGGAGGGCAGGGGTCTGAAACAACTGGTACAGTATCTCAGCAACACAGAGGAAGGACAAAGTCCCTGCCACTGCTAAATTGAAGGAAACTCTCCTTTCTTCTCAAAAAGCATGCTCTGGTTTTGGAATTCCCCCAGCTGGAACTGACCTCAGAGAGGGCCAAACTGGGTGCTGTGGGGGAAGAAAAAAGCAAAGCATTGTAAGTAGTTCAGGGCTAGAAAAACAGCTCAGTGACAGTGTTAGAGCACTTGTGTAGTATGAGTGAGACCCTGGGTTCAGTCCCCAGGACAGGGGGGAAGAAGGAAGGAAGGAAGGAAGGAAGGAAGGGAGGGAGGGAGGGAGGGAGGGAGGGAGGGAGGAAGGAAGGAAGGAAGGAAGGAAGGAAGGAAGGAAGGAAGGAAGGAAGGAAGGAAGGAAGGAAGGAAAGCTGTTTTCTGTTCCTGGCCCTGTACTGAATTTCACATGCATTGTCCTATTTGGTCCTCATCCCTGGGAAGGTAGGAATTATTATTTCCATTTTAAGGATAAGGAAATTGAGGTTCAGAGAGGCTAAATGACCTGCCTAAGTTAACATCTTGCTGCTAAGCGTCAGGAGCTGGAGCCAGGTGTGCCTGGCTCCAAAGCTTGTGATCTGAACCAGTGTGTGTCCCGTTTTAGAAATGGAGATCAGCATGGTGCTGGGAATCTATGGGAGATCTGTTCCAAGAATCCACAGATACCAAAATCCAGGGACACTCAACTCCCTCATATAAAAGGAGTTGTAGTATTTACATATAACCTACATCCATCCTCCTGTTCACTTCAAATCATCTCCAGATTACTTATAATACTTAATGTAATGGAAATACTATGTAAATTAGTGTTATGCTGTATTGTCTAGGGAACAGTGACAAGAAACCGTCTGCAACTTTTCCCCAACTACTTTCAGTCCATTGTTGGTTGAATCCATAGATGAAGAAAACACAGATACAGAGAAATAACTATACATTTAAGTAAATTTAATTGAAGCCAACAACAAAAATCAAAAGTTCTTAGTCATACATAATTGTGCATGTCAGTAATCTCAAAAACTCAGGAAACTGAGACAGGGGGAAGCACATTCAAGGCCAGGCTCAGTAACTTAGCGAGACCCTAGCTCAAAATAAAAAATAAATAAATAATAAGGGCTGGGGATTTAGCTCAGTAGTAGAGCGCCCCCTGGGTTCAATCCCTGGTAGAAAAAAAAATCCGAGTTTCTGTACTCTTGCTCTCTATAGAGAACACCTCTGCACTTGAGGTCTCATCCAAGTGTCCTGCAATCCAGAATTCATCCACAGGCTTATTTAGTTTGGCATAGAATGTTCTCAATTAACTTGAAGGCCTCTGAGTTTGTGGCCCTGGCCTCTCCTCACCCACCCTCTATTAGATGTGTTTAAGGAGACGTGCTGTCCCCACAGCAGTTGTGATACATGGGGAAGGCAGCCATGAGAGCATTGTCACACTTACATCATCTCCACCTTAAGACCTTCTGCAAACACCCTAGTGGGTGACACACCTAGCCGTAGCCACATCAGCAGGTCTGTGAAGGCCAGGGAGGCCCAACCAATTACTGGAGCATCACATGGCAATAACGGGGGAAGGAGGTAGGAAAAAAAATGAGTCTATTCAACAGCAACTTCAGAGCAGGACTCCTGTTTCACTTGGTGGAACCAGGCCAGGTCCCTGACCTCACACTCCCCTGATCTCACATTTTCTCTGCTGCAGTCAGCTGGGAGTCATGTGTCCTCTGGACGGAATGACAAGAACAAACACAACCCGTCATTCCATAGCACAGGAAGCCAGCCTTTCTGACCCCAGCAGAACACTGCTCCTTCATGGGCCAGGTGCCTATAATTAGTCTACAAATAGCATCAAGTTATTGCCAGCTGACTCCTTTTGTCCCTACCCCTATTCACTGCAGAGCCACAGAAGTCTGAGCCAAGAAAAAGTAGGAATCAGACTCCATGCTATTCTCTGAAATTCAGCATGCAGACTACATGTGCCAGCAGAATACGCAAAAGCATTAAGAAGGCACAGAATTGAAAACTCCAAGGGTCAAAGGACTCTACTTTGGCCTTTTGATAGAAAAAAATAATCCCTTTTAGTGTAATACTTGTCCAAGGATCCTAACACACTCTCTTTATTAGGTCTTGTTTAATCAGGGCTGTGCTAATGAGGCGAAGACCTCTCCCTGCTCCCAGTGAAGTCACTTGTCACCTCTAGTGATGACTTTAATCCTCAAAATTGGGTACAAAGACAAGTTTGACAAGTCACTTTTATCCAGCAGAGTTTATTTTCTCTGACTTCCTACTACTTAGAAAAATCTCTGACCTCAGCAAACAGCCTCCCTGGGTGATCTAGTCACACATCTGCCGCCCACGGTTGCCGTACCCTTCCCAGCCCCTTCTGTGGCCCAGAACCATCCTCACCATGGTCATGTAGATGGCCTCTGATTTCCCACTTGGTTCTTCTTCCTCCCTCACTTCCTGTGTAGTTATAGAGGAGTATACGTGTTTCTAGAGGGAGAAAAAAGTGTAAAAAAATTCCTAAAAATCAAGCAAATCTCATATCCAGGAATAAGTCTACCCACTCCCATTCACAGGGCATCAGTCATCCAAATGCTTAAGTTCAGAGGGTTACTGAGAGCCAGAGAATGATCGTCAAGAACCATAATTGAGCCTTCAGGCTTGAAAGCACTCAGCAGCAAAGGGTTGAGATTCTTTGCTTCACTGGGCATGGAGTTAGCAGCAGGGACCCCTTATCTTGCTAAATTACTTGTATTCTGTGGACATTTCTTTCTAATTAGAGTCATAGCAGGATGGCATTGATTAGCAGCTAATCGTCATCATCTTGGAGGGTTTATATGGCAGGAACAGCCCTCACTGAATCTCACATCTGTGAGGCGGTGGCACTTAGTGATTCACAGTCCTGTCACTGTTTGGAAAAACAATATCATCCAATGACAAATTCTGGGCTTCTAGAGGCTGCTGCACCATGTTGGGAAAAAGTCCTCTTGGGACAAAACTAGCACAAAAGACAGAAAGGTAACTATTCAAAGAGTTTCTAAAAGTTAGAGAAAAGGAAAGGAGAGAGGAAGGGAGGAGGAGAAAAAAGAAGAGAAAATAGAAATTCAGAGCTATCAATCCATTTCTCAGTCACTCATTTTTGTTTTGTTTGGTTTGGTTCCAGGGATTGAACTCAGGGGCACTCGAACACTGAACCACATCCCCAGCCCTATTTTGTATTTTATTTAGGGGTCTCCCTGAGTTGCTTAGCGCCTCGACATTGCTAAGGCTGGCTTTGAACTTGTGATTCTCCTGCCATAGCCTCCCAAGCCACTGCCACTGAGATTACAGGCTTGCACCACTGCACCTGGCTCTCAGTCCCTGTTTATAACTCTGTTACACACCAGTATGGAGGGGGACGTTCTTGTTGGTCCTCTTTTTCTAAAGGTTCCTGAATACTTCATCTTAACCATTAACTCCTCAACTACTAAATGTATCATAATTACCCCTCATATTTACTCAATGCTTCATGTATTATGAAGCACTTTTTTTTGGTATTAGGGATTGAACTGAGAGGCTCTTTACCACTGAATTATACCCCCCAGCCCGTTTTATTAATTGATTGATTGAGGCAGAGTCTCAGTAAATTGCTGAGGCTGGGCAAACTCACTATTCTCCTGCCTCAGCCTCCCGAATCACTGGGATTACAGACATGCACCACCAGGTTCAGCTGCCTATCATTTTATTTGAGCCTTACAACGACACGGAGGAGGAGGCAGGGCAGATTATCTTCATCCTCATCCTCAACTTGCTGAGGTGGTTCTGGGAGGTGGTGCTGGTTTCTGAGTCCAAGTCCAGTGCCCCTTCCTCAGCACCTGCCATCCAGGACTGGTCTGGCCCAGCCTGCCCAGTCCCATCACTCTTCAACCACCCCTTTTGCAGTGATAGGGCCTTCCTGAGTTGCTGCTGTGTGCAAGCACAGGCCTGTGAGCTGAGACACACAAAGTATAATACATGGTTCCCAGGGGAATGACGATGATAAGGACACCCTGTATCAACCCCAGTTTTTCATGCTGGACACACATGCACCCAAGTCCCTTTCAGAGAACAAAAGGCAGAATTCTCTTACCTCTGGATTGGCCTTCTCCATGTTCTCCAGGCTTTTAACAAAGGCTGTAGAATTTAGTGAACTGCAAAGCATGTGAAAAGCACATGGAATTAACCAGCGAACACCATTAATTAATTCATGCATGCCTACATGAGAGCCCACCCCCCAATCCCGCCCCACACTGCCTTGTGAGGAAAGAGACTCTGACAGAAGAACCATTTTCTCCAGACTCCTATACTCAGGGCATCTCTTACTGGAGAGCAAGAAACTGTTCTGGGGTCTGGGGTTGTGGCTCAGTGAAAGAGTGCTTGTCTATCACATGTGAAGCACTGGGTTCCATCCTCAATACCACATAAAAATAAATAAAGGCATTGTGTCCATCTACAACTGAAATTATTTTTAAAAAAGAAAAATAAATCATTCTAGAGATGGTTTGGGCTGAAAATCAGCTTCACCTTCTCTATTATCACTCCAACAACTTTCTGTCCCTAATGGGAGATGCAATTTTGAGTAAATGAATAGAGAAGGAACCATTCAACTTTATCTGCTTGACTTTAATCATCCTTTGGGCATTTCTTAGGACCAGGAAAATGTATCTGAACCAGCAGGGGGCAGCACACGCTAGGCAAGATCCCAGTTCCAAAGACTTCTAGCCTCTCCCTGAGGGCACTTCACCCTGGCTGTGAACCTGGCCACTCATCTCAGATCTCTTGACCATTTGCCTTCTGCAACTGCCACTAAATGTACTTCTTTTATTGTTTTGGCCTGAGGCAGAGATTTTAAAAGAAAAGAAAAATCGGGTATAAGCTAGAAAAAAAAATATATATATATCTGTTTCAAAGTGGAAATTTTTCAATCACATTTTCTGATTGTAAAGTTTTATATTCTCATTGTAAAATGAATCAAATAATGCATAAATATAGACAGTTGGAAATGTCTATATTTATGCATTTCCTTTATCTTAAAGACCCTACCACTGTTACCATTCACTGAATCATTGCCTTGCCTTTCTGATAGACAGTAATGATGATCCCAACTTTTCATTTATAAACAATGTTGCAGTGCTTTTTCGAGGGGGGGGGTGCATTTAACCACTGAGCCACATTCCCAGCCCTTTTTGAAATTT